>NC_030382.2:33567170-34229693 GCF_001625215.2 Daucus carota subsp. sativus | reverse complement strand
AAACTATCTTCATCCTAGTTATAAAATAAAGTAATCATGGTGTCTTGGGTAGTTTAACACGTACCAATTGTATGGGTGTGATGCCAACATCATCCATCCCAGGACGCATTGCTCTCTATGGATAGTAGAATTCCATAAAAACTGATAGAAAAATCATTGGGAGAAAGATTCAATTGTGATCATCATCACAAATGGATCGCTCTTGGAGTTCAGAGCAACTCAAAAGGTTTTAAGCGGAAGGGTTAGTACTTTTATACGGGATAAAGTGATTGCTGAGGTGGATCTGATGTGGCTGCTTAGTTGGAATAAAATGGCTCACTGAAAACTCTTGTTGCAGTATTATATATACTAGCCTTAAACCCGTGCAAAGCACGGGCGACTATATAATTGTATATTATTATTTATAATTTAAATTTTAATATTATTTTATTAGTGTTTTAGTATTAATGAATTAAAATTTTATTAAATTATATTGATTGGCTGATTATATTCACTCCTGAAAATTTAACTAATTAAATCATATTTTAAAAAGGAATGGTGGAGTTTTTATCTCGTAATACATAACAAAGTGTTTGTAATTTGAAGAGTATGAAACTGTTTAATGATGTAAGAGGAATAGAACTCTACTTATTGCATACTTGTAGTTATAAAGAAAATGACCAAACCAAAATTTTAAATCATATTTTAAAAAGAAATGGTGGAGTTTTTATCTCGTAATACATAACAAAAGTGTTTGTAATTTCAAGAGTATGAAACTGTTTAATGATGTAAGAGGAATAGAACTCTACTTATTGCATACTTGTAGTTATAAAGAAAATGACCAAACCAAAATTTTGGACGACTACCAAATATACCTATGTTGCCTTATTATATTATAGTATAGATAATAGATACCTCTGGGAAAAAAAAATTCTTAAAAATGTTTATCTTATTTATTTATACAAACTGTTTAAGAAAAGCACGAGCAGCAAGTTTCTTCTAAACAAACAGGTGCTTAAATCTTTCTCGTCTACCATAAAAGCGCAAATATATGAAATAAGAAACTACAGTACCAAACTTACAGTGGACAGCATATGAAATCCTATGCCCTTAAAACAAGAAAAATCCATTCAAGTAAATGGCAAAAACTTACAAGCTAAAATATTACTTACTGGATACGGCCCCTACACAAAGGAGCTTATTATTAATAAACTAAATATGTAGACCTGCACGTGAAATCAGTGCTTCTTCATACGTAGAGAGATGGAGCTAGTCGGGGCTTGAAGGTAACATCCAGTGGTGTCACTTTTGGGCTAGTAACTCCTGGACCTCCAGTCATATCAGCAGGCAAATCCGAAACAGTTCCTAGCTCAAACCCATGAAGCAACTGAGCCAGTGTCAAGTGCAGGGCCGGCTCAACTAAACATGAGGCCCTAAGCAAGATTTTAGTGGAGGCCCTTTTTTCATATATAAAAATATTTTTATTTCATTTCATATATAAATTTATATATTATTTGTATTAATACTTTTTTATGTAATACTTATTTTTTATATTTGAAATAGTTTATATATTGTTCTTTTTTATTTTTTTAGTTTTCGTATATTAATATAACATTTAACTAAATAAATTTTAGAAAAGTATTATTACACAAAAGATAGAAATCACATAATTTATAATAACTTAAGGGTTATGAAAAATAAAAACATATATTTTTTATTTAAAAAGTGTGTTTATTAAATTTATTAAGTACTTAGACATATCACTGAAAAATTCAAAATCATTTTCTTTATCTAATTCTCATTTTTTTTATTTAATCTTATTTATAT
Organism: Daucus carota subsp. sativus; assembly: GCF_001625215.2. Taxonomy (NCBI): domain Eukaryota; kingdom Viridiplantae; phylum Streptophyta; class Magnoliopsida; order Apiales; family Apiaceae; genus Daucus; species Daucus carota. The sequence goes on along the minus strand of NC_030382.2, from coordinate 34,227,887 downwards.
TTATTAATATTTTATTATGACTATTTAGTATTTTCGTTTTAAAATACAATAATCCATATTTCTTTTAAATATGTTTTCATATATACAAATCAATATTTAACTATTATAACCTAGTTTAAAAAAAAACTATTATAACCTAAACATATATATATATAATTATAAAAAAATTGGGGCCTCTTTGAGGCTTGGGGCCCTAAGCGACCGCTTAGTTGGCTTCACTGTTGAGCCGGCCCTGGTCAAGTGCACAACTCGGAGAGCCAGTGTGCTGCCAGGGCACACTCTCCTCCCCGATCCAAACGGCATCAGCTCAAAATTCTGCCCCCACATTTCAATATCAACATGCTTTTCAATGAACCTCTCGGGTCGAAACTCCAGGGGATCGGACCAGATGCTCGGGTCACGTTGCAGCTTCCAGACGTTTACAAATAAGCGTGTGCCAGCTGAAATGTGGAAGCCTGCCACATTGCAATCTGCTGTGGCTTCACGGGGTACACTAAGCGGTGCAGCTGGGAATAATCGTAATGTTTCCTTGACAATGGCTTGCAAGTAAGGTAGATTATTCATATCTGATTCATTTAGCGATCTCTTCCGACGTGCCTTTCCAATTCAGCTTCAGCTTTTCTCAGGACGTGGCGGTTGTTGAGTAGCAATGCGACTGCCCAAGTAAGCGTGACCATTGCTGTGTCATATCCACCTATGAGAAGAGTCTGAAAGGAGAAATTTTTTATTTTGGCTGGTTAATAGTCTGACTAACCGTTGATGCACAAAAGTGGATATAAAAACATTCATAAAATGAGTACTCCCTCTGTTTTGAAATATAAGTCGTTTGACTTTTTTGCCCGCGTTTCTAAGTCCTTTGACCGGATGCTAAAAATCATTATTTTTGAAATATTCTTTTTTTGAATAAAAATATGTGATATTATTATTTAAAGAAATTTTTTTTCAAAAACAATGATTTTAAGCATGCGGTCAAAGTATTTAAAAATACGTGTCAAAAAGTCAAATGACCTATATTTCAAAACGGAGGGGGTATGTCTTAAGTTTTAATTGGAATGAGCCCGTATATGCATTAATAGCACCAATTAAAACATCCCACCTCAATTGCCATATCATTTTGCACAAAATTTTGTACCCAATTTTGTGCATGTAGCACTACTCGAGCAGGAAGTAAAGTAATAAAGGGAATAAATATACTTACCAGACAAGTGCCCTTTATGGTTGTATCGGTAATCTGGGCGTCCGGATCAGATTCCATGATAGACAACATAATATGCATAAAGTCTTGCTCTGATTCACTGATCAATGAAAGTTTCCTTTTCTGTTTATGCTCCTTCAACCATCCCTCAAGTATGTTATCCATCACTGCTGTTGTCTTCTTCATTTTTCCCTTGTATCCTGTGAGTGAATCTATCCACCCAAACAGGGGAACTGCATCAGAAACCATAAAGAATGCTACCAGATGCAAATAATCCCCCAATGCCTTCTGCATATGTTCCGATTCTCCATTTTTATTCTCACCATTTCCAGAAGAATGCTTTCCTGCCAGCATTCTCACCATTATATTCATCGTCAGGTACTTAAATTTCTGTGTCAGGTCCACTACAGGCATGCTTCCCTCTCCTAATTTAGTACTTTTCCATAGATCATAAAGCCCCCTGACAAATAAATTGACTTCTGATTCCGGAATATGCTTGAGCTTGTCAAGTCTGCGGTTAGATAAAAGCTCAATCATCACTAGCTTACGTAGACTACGCCATTGTGAGCCATAAGGAAGGAACCCAATCATGGAACCATCATAGCCCATGATCTTCACGGCTACAGTTGTGGGGCGGTTGGAGAAGACTTTGTCGTGCACTGTAAAGCATTCTCTTGCAACTTCCCAGCTGCTTATCACAAGAGTTTTGTGACTTCCAAGCCGTAAGGCGAAGACGGGTCCAAGTTTATCTGCCATGTCTCCGAGTAAATGATGTAATAGCTTGCTGGTGGCTGCAAGAAGATGAAGGTGACCGATAAGTGGCCATGCCCCAGCAGGCTCTTCGGGAGCGCTCTTGTCGCTTTTGGAATGGATACTGAGGATCCTCCATACAACAACACTAACAAAAACCACAATGCCACACACAAGTATGACTTGAAGTTCATTGTTGAGTTCCATTTGCTGGTATGAATTGTTTTAACTATAGTTGGTCAAACTATATATATAGAGTTTGATTTTAGAGTAAAATGCAAGCCGTGTACCTCTAGTTTCACCATTGTGCACTTTGTGTACCTGTTATTTCATATCTAGCAAAGTGTGTACCTGAAGTTACCGGATTCTTGCAAAGTGTGTGCTTCCGTTAGATTAAAGTTAACACCGTTAGTATGCAAAGGGCAGCACAGACATTTCCAGCAGTAGTCTTGTTCTTTATTACTCTTCGCACTTCTCTACTGCATCAGAGTCTTTGGACTCAAATCATGCAACAACTAGAGGAAGGTAATGATTTGTTGCGAGCTCCAAAATTTATAATACATATTTATATATTTATGTAAAATAAAATGGTTTTTTTAAGTTTTTAAATGAAATTATTATTTTTTCAGAAGAAATAATAATTTTATTTAATAAACATACGAATAAATTTACAACATACTTTATCTATTAATTTCTCGTAAAATTCATTTTGAATATGCTAGTTATAAGATATTAACATAGATAATTTGTAAGTGTAGTATTTAGTACTCATTTCTTTGATTATATCACAATTTTATATACTCCCTCCGTTTCTTTTTTTTTTTTCCTGTTTGTGATGTCGGTACTGTTCATGACACGAGACAAATTACTATTTTACATGTAATCTATAAAACGAAATATAGTCATGAGTGATCTTATTTGATTCGTATTCACGAGTACTTTAATACGGTAAAATTTTCATATTTAATACTAATACGAAATTGAAGATATTAACAATCAAAAGTGTGTGTTGGCAAACGTGAAAAACAGAAACAGGAAAAGTATTAAGAGACGGAGGGAGTATAATTTTTTCATTAGACTTATATTTATAAATATAAAGATTAAAAAAACATTATTTAATATTACTGAATTCTAAATTAAAATTGTTGATAGAAAATTTAAACATAAATTTAAATATTTATAATATGTAATGTTTAATTAAAAATATGTTTGATAATATAATTAATATGTTCATAACCTAATTTTTTCTAACCAAACTATTATTATGAATTTAAAGTATGAATATTTTTTGAATAATATGCCCGCGTTACTCAAAAAAGTAATATTTATAACTTGTATATAAACATTTAATTTATATTTTGAAGTACAAATTTTGTATATATTTAAATAATTATATATATATAATTTTCTGTGAACAAAGAGCTTCAAAGTAAAAAAAATCGGCTTCTGTGAATAAGATCAGGGAATTGTCATGAAGAAAATGGTGATCTTACAGACAGTGAAAAGGAATATGATATGCTCCTGAAGGTAGTAGAATTCTCTGAACAAAATGGACATAGAAAGGAAGAGAATACCAATTTAGAGCTGCCACATGTTCCGTAGTTTGTCAAAAATATACATCCTCCGGTTTTTATTATTTGACGTTTTGACTTTTGACACACATTTTTAAGTGTTTTGACGGGGTAGTTAAAGATATTATTTTTGATTGATTTTTCTTGTGAATTAAAATTTTGATTAAATATTTTTATTTAGAAAAAAAAATATAAAAAATAATATTTTTAACTATTCGGTCAAATCACCGGACGAAAGTAATGTCTTGTAATGTCTTCTGTCCAAGCAGTTCGGACAACCAGCAACGGCATTCACAGTATTCAGACACGGCAACAAGAAAAAACAAAGCTTTGCTGCAATTAATGTTGTGTGCATGTAACACACAAACAGAATAGCCATTGCCCCGCCTTTCAACTGCTGCCAAATTCCATTGATGCCCCTCCTTTCTAACGGTGTTAATCTTCAAACTAACGGAAGTACACACCTTGCAAGAATCTACAAACTTGAGGTACACACATTGCTAGATATGAAAACTGAGGTACACAAAGTGCACCAAGCTGAAACTACAGATACACAGTGTGCAATTTACTCTTGATTTTATGTTATTAGTTGTCCCTAATGGAAATATATGATGTACATCAGCACATTTATCTTCTAAGGTTATCTCCCAGGTTACAAACGAAGAAATCCTTCGCTATGATTGTTACGCTAGTTTGGGAGTGCTGTTGGAAATTGTTGTGCCAGTACATGAAATGATAATTTTTTTGATATTTACAATTTACATATTTTGAATTATAATATAAAAAATTAATATTTTAATGAGATTTAATGGTCAAATTTACGATAATTTCTTGCGAAAGCTGATTTTCAGCTTTTCCAAAAACATCGGGGACCTATTTTTACTAAAAGCAGTTTTTGAATAAAAGTTGCTATTCAAAGAAGTTATTTTTAAATTTTTTTTAACATAAAAATCCGCAGGCGCTAACAAAATTTTATTATTACATTCCGTAACAATTATATCAAGCATGAGTGCAAGCTTTCTCGTCCCAAATGTTATTTACTTTTAAAAAAAAATGTTATTTAGTCAACACTTCCACACAGGCTCTGGATTTGGAACATTTAACCTGGCCATCACTACAAACAATTTTCTTTTGATAGGAATCACTACAAACAATAATAGCCCACCATCACATGCTTGTCGTTTATTTCTACAATAACATTTATAATGTGATAATTTTTGTCAATTTTATCTAGGTGTAAAATATTTACTAAATTATAATCTAGCCGGGAAAACTTCTTGAATTATTTGTAACTGGTACACTCAAAAATCAATATGGACTTACTTGACATTAGGCCGAATAAGAAATTAAATTTCTGTGATGATGAGTCGAGACATATATAAAATTGGGCTGTTTATAACGTGTGGGCGGTCATTTATCTGTCACCTTGAGAAAGACCTCCAATCGTGACACGTCTTGATTGAAGACATGAACTTGCTTGATGGGTCTGGCCCAATTGAAGACTAGAAATATAATGTTTGCACAAGACATGGTCAGAATGAGGCTGTTTGATAAGTGGGCGCATCCACTTATCTGGCGTCTAGTCCAGAAAAAACCTCCACTGAGGACGCGTTTTTATCAGAGGAAGAGGACATATTTCAACAGTTAAATATGAAAATAATTTTTATGAAGATACTAAAGACGGGAAAGGTCACTTTATATCTAGAGGGAGGGACACCCTTAAGAATAGGTGGATTTTATCGTCGAGGCTTGAAGACCAAACTCTATATTCTGGTGAGGCGTTATTATTGAAAAGTATTGGGATGATTTGCATTCTAGTGTGTTGTCCTCGTCAAAGAATTTATAGAATCTTTTTTTATGAGTATCTCTTGGATGGCCTAAGAGCATCTCCAATATAATATAAAATATTGGATCCTAGTAACTTAAGATAATAATAGTTATTCTCATCTCCAACAATATTCCTTATATTCATTCCTTATACTATTTTATTATTAAAAGTTACCATTATTGCAATAGGTGAAGAGAGAGAACATGTTTGTATTCAAAATTTATTAGAGCATCTCCAATGGTGCTCCTAAATCATTCCTTAAACAATAATATAGAATGTGGCTCCTAGTAAGTTGATACACTATAAAACGTGAGAACTCCAATGCTACTCTTTATACTTGACTCCTTATTCACATTTTATATTTATTTTATATAAATGAGAGGAAAAAGTTAACTCAAAGAGAGAGAGGATTGAAGGAAAATTAATATAATATTGAGTTAAGAGCTACTAGATGCTCTTTAAAAGAAAGGAGAGAGAGTAGGCTCCTAAATTTTTAAAGAACATTTAGGAGCCCATTGGAGCACTAAATTTTGATATACTCCTAAAATTTAGACTTAGGAGCTTGTTTAGAGAGCCCCTTGGAGTTGCTCTTATAAAATAAGATTTAGGAGAGGAGAGAGGTTACCTAAAGATAAGGCATGGCTAGTAGATCTTAGTGATTTAGGGAATCACTAAGATACTGTTGGAGTGGATTATTTTCCCATATTCCTCATGGCTAGTGGATCTTAGTGATTTAGGGAATCACTAAGATACTGTTGGAGTGGATTATTTTCCCATATTCCTCATATTTTGATTTAAGACTCCAAATAGGGAAGCTGCTGGAGTTGCTCTAAGACATTATGCAGGCCACTACACGGGGACAACTCACGTCAAACTTGTATCATCGTGATCATTATTTTTTATTAAATGAATAATTCTTCCAAAACCGGTGATGAGAAGAGAGGAGTTTTACCAGAATTATGTATTACTAGTCTTTTTTGCCCGCGCTCCGCGAGCGGGCTTTACAAATTTTTTTGTTTGGCATATGGTATCTTTACATGTGTAAATATAATTAGTACATACTATTAAAAGTAATCATGAACTTTTGAATCATCAAAGCACTTTATTTATATTCAAAAAGGTATAATATTGTCCGCCAAAAATTTATCATCCTCTATGAAGTAATTTGAATAAATCTGTAAAGAAAATACAATAACCAGAAAATTGATAAAAATCTTGACAATCAGGAAAAAAAGCATATGATAATATAAGATTAACAAAACTATCAAGCGCATTTTGATTCTACAAATAATGCCTGAATTATTTGTGATTGGCAGAAAAAACAAAACAATTTTTTCAGATGCGTTCTGGCCAAAAAAGTCTTTGACCTTATTTTTAGAAAAGACATGCACATAGTCTGTATTACAAAAGTGTTACTCTTACATCCAAAAATATCATCATAAAATATTAATTAAGTAAATAATAGTTGTAACGGAATATCGTCATACTTGGCACAATTTTGACCAAAGATTATAAGTCAATCAATCTTTCTTTATAAAAATTGTAAACAATAGTTTCAGGCAGAATAAAGGTTATTTCCGGAAACATTTGTTTTTATTTTATTTTATTAATTGATAAAATATTGATAAATTTTATTAAAAATTTAGTCTATTTGACAGGTACAAAATCTAGTGTAATTTTTTGTTTTTGGTGACCAAGAGAGTATATAGTAAATCTATTAGCTCCAGGACAAATATCCCTAATGTTATAAAAACACTGTTTCAATCAAATTCGTGCGTTTGCATAACTCTGAAGTCGTAGCTGATCACGGAGGAGGAATCAAAAAGCATCAAATCCCATCGTCGCTGAGATCGACATCCATCAATGTCTGCCACATCAAAACTTCTTCAAGAATCGAGGGTATGAATTCTCAATTGCTATACTATTTTCCGTCGATGTGTTGATTTGCGAATTGATATTGTGTCTGAATACATGTGGATTGCTTTTGTATATCGTGTTTGATTATGTTGATAGAGGAATTTGGTAATCAACAAAGATGAGGTTCATGGCCGGAATCAAGATCTGTGACAGTGGTGTAAGCTACCGGAGTGCGGTGGTTGTGTGTTTTAGGGGTGGCTGAGATTAGGGTTTTGAGTTGGTCTCACGTGCTCTCAACTCATGATCCCCTAATGTGCCTACGTACCCCTATATTTATAGGGGATCAAGCCATACGTAGTTCTATTGAACCAAGACTCCTAGTTTGATCAGGACTAGGCCTCTTGGGGATAAGACCAACCTTGAGCCGGTGACTTATCACTTAGAGTTCTACTCCAGTTAGAATTAAGCCTTGAGGCCAACTACCTCAGACTCCTAGTCCAAGTACATCACGGATACGGCATCATCTCCACTACGAGAGATGACACTAACCGCTACTTTTCGTAGCATGGAGGAGACATCGGATAGAGCCGTGACCACTTCCTTGAGGTGTAGGGACGCGTCCTTACCCCCTAGCGAAGGTTCTCACTAAGAGGTAAGACCATTGAGGAGCCAAATTACACGATCGTCTCAGTCCCCCAATGAGGGCTAACTCACCAGAATACAGGACCCAGACATATGATCGGCCTTCATGTCACCCCTGAGGGCCTTCTACAACCGTGATCACCCCAAGCCCCCGCACGAGGACAACCCGGCAGATAGCAGGATTGTGGATTATAGATCACGCCCGGTCGTAACCCGGGAACTACCAGATGAGCCTGATAACTTCCAGATGAGCCTGGCACTAGTCTTCATATCCCTCGAAAGGGTAGGTCTTCGTATCCCTCGGAAGGGTCGTCATCGAGACTCACTCATCCTCACACACACAATGTTTACCTGTGGGCGCGGCCCCTGAGGGCGCGCCCTTGCCTTCGCCGTCTTGTCCCATCGATCATCCCAGCAACACATTAGACAGGTCCTTCTTTAACATGAGGTCGCGCCCCCGGGGACACCCCGTGAAAGGCGCACCCTATCACATAGGTCGAGCCTTCTGAGGGCTACGCCCTTTCATAGAGGTCACACCTCCGAGGGCTACGCCCTCTCATTGAGGTCAAGTTCTCCGAGGGCTACGCCCTTTCATAGAGGTCACACCTCCGAGGGCTACGCCCTCTCATTGAGGTCAAGCTCTCCGAGGGCTACGCCCTTTCATAGAGGTCACACCTCCGAGGGCTACGCCCTCTCATTGAGGTCAAGCTCTCCGAGGGCTACGCCCTTTCATAGAGGTCACACCTCCGAGGGCTACGCCCTCTCATTGAGGTCAAGCTCTCCGAGGGCTACGCCCTTTCATAGAGGTCACACCTCCGAGGGCTACACCCTCTCATTGAGATCAAGCCCTTAGAGGGTCGTACCCTTTCATATATACTCATAGTCAAATTTTGGGCATAACAAGTACTCCCCAAATTCTTTTGATATTGGAGATGTCAAGGGAATTTTCATAATATAAAAGTTTTGTCCCCTTTTTTTTTCTTTTTTTTGTTTGTTTGGTAACGACTCCTAAAAAAGAGGAGAGAATACACTCTTAAATTTTTAAAGAGTCTGTAAAATATTTTGGTGCTCCATTATTTACGGCAGCTTAGAATAATATAGTCAGGCGCGCCCCGGGTACTTTTATATTTGATCAAATAACCATTATATAGGTTTTAATCAATTAATGGCTGCCTGAATCCTCAAGCCTCGAGTCCGGGTTATGGCTTTTTCCAATAACAATCTCATTTGACAAAGTTACATGCCCGGCATGCCACACATATTCAAATCACCTACCACCATAATTACTTGGTCCACCAGATTGTATTATTATAATAATAATACTCACACCTTATATTTCCTGTGTGTTCAGTGCTTAACCGAGCTTGGCATGTGTGATTGTTTATCACTTTTACTCAACGGACCCCGCCTAGCACGTGACTTCACCACCTTTATATTGGTGTTAGTATTTTTTAAGCCACCAAGAGGTATAACACTTCCAATACTCCCCAGTATTTCTCAACACAGGGAATTTCCTTATAAAATAAAAAGCTTGACCACCTTCATGCGCATGATATTTATAATATCAGTCAGCCTCGCATCACCAACTTCATAATCTTCATTTATACATATATGCAAGTCACTTTTGTAGGCGCGACCTCCATATTGTCACAAACACATACAGCTCCCCCAAGAATTTTCTTTCTTGGCTCTCGCAAGCTTGTGTTTATTCACACAACTTATTAATCAAACACAACTTGATTTATTTACTTTCCACGGTCAACTAGAAAACATAGATGCATGCGTCAGTAGAGACCCATATGCACATGTTAGGATTGCCAGCTGTTGGACGCGCCGTTTATAAAGCTGATCATTTTTCATCCCTGCATATATCCTCCCGCTCGCCGTTTGTACTATTTCAGGGGGAGATATTATTTTTATTTTAAACATGGCGCGCCTTGACTTTAAAGGAATTATTAGTGATTCCTCGGCTCTACAGTTGGTGGGTCGAAGGAAAAATCCTGTACCACTTTAAATGGCATTAGGGCGCGTCCTAAACAACTTTTCCTTTGCTTTACGTCCATACGAACTTTGTTACTTTCTCTCCGTAAAATCACAGCACATATTTTACTTGATCATGTAGGATCAAGTCTTTATTTTTGCATTTTTTATATTACGGCGCGCCCTTAATTATTTTATTAAGAGCTATCACCTTCCTCGAGAATTTCTTGACTAGCCTGACTTGTGTCACATCCACATATTCTTGAGACTAGTTTTCAAATATTCATTACAAACAAAAGGACAAGGCGCGCCCTCATGGTTTCGAGGCTTTCTCACTCACCTGGTGCATGAGAGGTGTTTTGTAACTAGCAAACCCCAACATAGTAGCTGCATATGCTGGGTCACAAAAAGTGCCAGATATATTTTCTTATTGTTTGCGACTTTGCGTGAAACATAATGTCAGGAAAAGCTAACACCATCATCGCCTGTACATCACTTTGTTTTCACTATTTTTTGGTATTTTACTTGGGAAGCTGATGATATTTCTCTGACTCTTATATCATCGTTATGCATGCACTGTTAAAAGTTTCTAAATAGCAACCCATAAACTTTTCTGGCGCGCTATTCCATTACCAACAGCCGCCAACCTTTCATGCATGTCGAGTTTGAGACTCCCACACAAGTGATTATATCTGATATATGATGTAACCTCGAGACTTTTGTTTTTTGAATGTTGGGGGATTTTTCTATACAATAAACTTGATCACTTTGTATGTCACCAGGGCGCGCTCTTAAAGATCTAGCCTGAAATTTCAAAAAGAACTCATAAATGTGCTCGTAATATCGCACAATATTGATTCTGTTAATACCTTCTCTTTTACTCGATCATGGCGCGTCTTATATTCAGAATCATCAGTAATCCCTTAGCTTTTGTGGATACACACGTATGCAACACACACTTTTTCATCTTCTCTTTTGCCCATACAAATACAATAATGAGCCCTGTTTGCTATTTTTGTTTCACACAAAAACAGAAGCTTCATTTCGGATATACAACTTGTAATCGCACCATCTATACACAGATGTAGGCAACAATCCAGGTGTGGCTGGGATGTGACTCTTTAATATTTGCCTTCCACATAGGCACATAGCTAATATTTGTGTATTCAAAACACATAAAATAAAGTGGCCTGCAACTTATACAAACTGCCAGGCGCGACATTTGATCTTCTCGCCAAACTATATGGCATGCATCGACAGGCTCTATTTAGGTTGCCTGCTTGTTATAATAGTTGGTCTTTTATACGCTGACCTCCAGTGTAGTTTTCTTTTCCTGCTACCACTGATTTACCATTTGTTCAAGTTCTAAAGTAAGCTATATATATGTCCGCTTATATGTCTAAATCATTCATTCCGTAACTCTATTTTATAACTCTTTCTCAGGCCGCGTTTCTAGCATTTGTAGCTAATTTCATGCGTCCTATTATTGATCAAATCATGGATTTTGCTTTATTAAATCCATGACTTAGGAAGATATTAGTAGAGTTACGGAATCAAATCCATGACTTAGGGGGATATTATAGCCTTTTGTCTAGGCGTTCCCCGCATAGGTCGCATTAGGGGCGCGCCTGTAGTGCACTCTGCATTCTCCAGGGCGCGTCCTTGGCTATTGGAATGTGTTAAAACCAATATTTTGGCAGACGAGACTCATAATTACCCTAGTGGACAACTTCCTATTCATCCACTTAACTTTTGCTAGTGCTTTCATGTGAGTATTTTCGTCCTTGAATATTTAATATACTCTGAATGGAACTGAAAAGTCAAGCATCTCCATGTCTGAATCAAAATTCTGGTATACTTCCTCTTCTGCAATCCCAGACCTTATCAGCAGACAGCAGCTGTTGAGCTTTATTTTATGGTCTGTAGGGTTCAAATAAATTGATTTCATAGGCATCGATAGATTTCATCAGCAATGAGATGCAAAGAGTCAGTACTACAGAATCTAAATATGCGAGCTTGAGTAGTAACCAAACAGATGAGTCAGACTTCTCGACCGTCTATTCACAATGACGTCGTTATGAATCAACATGAAGTAAAGATGTATGAAAGTGCAGGTGCATTGCCATTTGCGACATTTATATCAAGGCTTCAAAACTTTGTGATGTCATTTGTGGCACTTGGTGAAAAGTCAAAGTTTTCACTAAAACTGCACACCCATCATTTACCATGTACACCATGCGCGGTCCTTGTATCCTTGATTTTATATATGTAGTGGTTGGTCATTGATCAACCATAAAAGTTTATGTGCCAGGGGCGCGCCCTTAGAGGCACCTTATTTGTGTGAAATTTTCACGGGGGCTTACTAGAGCACTCCCCTTGCTTTCAAGCAATTTGTATTATATTGAGGGCTTCTTCGAGCATACTTCAATTTTTGGATGAACAATATTGAGGGCATGCTGCACACCTCTTATTTCTTGACAAGTATCAAGATATGATCAGAAACTCAGTCTCATCATATACTTGATTTTATAGATGATGCGCTCGTTTACAAAAATGCACCAGCTTCATGGTTTGTGACTCCATGAGAAAGTGAAATAAAAGGTGCAATGCTCCCCCCCTAGAGAAGGTGGTGTTGATCCGAGAATTATTAATGCATTGGCCATTCAAAGGGATGGCGGTGTGGGGGCCCTTCAGGATGGAGAGGGTGCATCCCTTGTAGAGATAGTCAAACGCCGTATCACCTGCAACCCTATACATGCAAGAATCCTACATAATTAAATAATTAGGTTTAATATTACCTGGAGGCGTGCCCAGTCAGAGGAAGACGCGCGTTCCTAATGTGTCGGTCCCCAAAACCCGTGTTCTTTGACGGTCGCATCCCTCTGCATGCTTCTTATTTCCTAGCTATCACCTTGCAAGAAAACACTCCATCTACATGTACAAACCCCGTCGTAAGACATCTCTTCCTCTTAAGATGAAGATCCTGAATAGCCCCTCCTTCTAGCGCCAATTTGTTGATAGAGGAATTTGGTAATCAACAAAGATGAGGTTCATGGCCGGAATCAAGATCTGTGACGGTGGTGTAAGCTACCGGAGTGCGGTGGTTGTGTGTTTTAGGGGTGGCTGAGATTAGGGTTTTGAGTTGGTCTCACGTGCTCTCAACTCATGATCCCCTAATGTGCCTACGTACCCCTATATTTATAGGGGATCAAGCCATACGTAGTTCTATTGAACCAAGACTCCTAGTTTGATCAGGACTAGGCCTCTTGGGGATAAGACCAACCTTGAGCCGGTGACTTATCACTTAGAGTTCTACTCCAGTTAGAATTAAGCCTTGAGGCCAACTACCTCAGACTCCTAGTCCAAGTACATCACGGATACGGCATCATCTCCACTACGAGAGATGACACTAACCGCTACTTTTCGTAGCATGGAGGAGACATCGGATAGAGCCGTGACCACTTCCTTGAGGTGTAGGGACGCGTCCTTACCCCCTAGCGAAGGTTCTCACTAAGAGGTAAGACCATTGAGGAGCCAAATTACACGATCGTCTCAGTCCCCCAATGAGGGCTAACTCACCAGAATACAGGACCCAGACATATGATCGGCCTTCATGTCACCCCTGAGGGCCTTCTACAACCGTGATCACCCCAAGCCCCCGCACGAGGACAACCCGGCAGATAGCAGGATTGTGGATTATAGATCACGCCCGGTCGTAACCCGGGAACTACCAGATGAGCCTGATAACTTCCAGATGAGCCTGGCACTAGTCTTCATATCCCTCGAAAGGGTAGGTCTTCGTATCCCTCGGAAGGGTCGTCATCGAGACTCACTCATCCTCACACACACAATGTTTACCTGTGGGCGCGGCCCCTGAGGGCGCGCCCTTGCCTTCGCCGTCTTGTCCCATCGATCATCCCAGCAACACATTAGACAGGTCCTTCTTTAACATGAGGTCGCGCCCCCGGGGACACCCCGTGAAAGGCGCACCCTATCACATAGGTCGAGCCTTCTGAGGGCTACGCCCTTTCATAGAGGTCACACCTCCGAGGGCTACGCCCTCTCATTGAGGTCAAGTTCTCCGAGGGCTACGCCCTTTCATAGAGGTCACACCTCCGAGGGCTACGCCCTCTCATTGAGGTCAAGCTCTCCGAGGGCTACGCCCTTTCATAGAGGTCACACCTCCGAGGGCTACGCCCTCTCATTGAGGTCAAGCTCTCCGAGGGCTACGCCCTTTCATAGAGGTCACACCTTCGAGGGCTACACCCTCTCATTGAGATCAAGCCCTTAGAGGGTCGTACCCTTTCATATATACTCATAGTCAAATTTTGGGCATAACAAGTACTCCCCAAATTCTTTTGATATTGGAGATGTCAAGGGAATTTTCATAATATAAAAATTTTGTCCCCTTTTTTTTTCTTTTTTTTGTTTGTTTGGTAACGACTCCTAAAAAAGAGGAGAGAATACACTCTTAAATTTTTAAAGAGTCTGTAAAATATTTTGGTGCTCCATTATTTACGGCAGCTTAGAATAATATAGTCAGGCGCGCCCCGGGTACTTTTATATTTGATCAAATAACCATTATATAGGTTTTAATCAATTAATGGCTGCCTGAATCCTCAAGCCTCGAGTCCGGGTTATGGCTTTTTCCAATAACAATCTCATTTGACAAAGTTACATGCCCGGCATGCCACACATATTCAAATCACCTACCACCATAATTACTTGGTCCACCAGATTGTATTATTATAATAATAATACTCACACCTTATATTTCCTGTGTGTTCAGTGCTTAACCGAGCTTGGCATGTGTGATTGTTTATCACTTTTACTCAACGGACCCCGCCTAGCACGTGACTTCACCACCTTTATATTGGTGTTAGTATTTTTTAAGCCACCAAGAGGTATAACACTTCCAATACTCCCCAGTATTTCTCAACACAGGGAATTTCCTTATAAAATAAAAAGCTTGACCACCTTCATGCGCATGATATTTATAATATCAGTCAGCCTCGCATCACCAACTTCATAATCTTCATTTATACATATATGCAAGTCACTTTTGTAGGCGCGACCTCCATATTGTCACAAACACATACAGCTCCCCCAAGAATTTTCTTTCTTGGCTCTCGCAAGCTTGTGTTTATTCACACAACTTATTAATCAAACACAACTTGATTTATTTACTTTCCACGGTCAACTAGAAAACATAGATGCATGCGTCAGTAGAGACCCATATGCACATGTTAGGATTGCCAGCTGTTGGACGCGCCGTTTATAAAGCTGATCATTTTTCATCCCTGCATATATCCTCCCGCTCGCCGTTTGTACTATTTCAGGGGGAGATATTATTTTTATTTTAAACATGGCGCGCCTTGACTTTAAAGGAATTATTAGTGATTCCTCGGCTCTACAGTTGGTGGGTCGAAGGAAAAATCCTGTACCACTTTAAATGGCATTAGGGCGCGTCCTAAACAACTTTTCCTTTGCTTTACGTCCATACGAACTTTGTTACTTTCTCTCCGTAAAATCACAGCACATATTTTACTTGATCATGTAGGATCAAGTCTTTATTTTTGCATTTTTTATATTACGGCGCGCCCTTAATTATTTTATTAAGAGCTATCACCTTCCTCGAGAATTTCTTGACTAGCCTGACTTGTGTCACATCCACATATTCTTGAGACTAGTTTTCAAATATTCATTACAAACAAAAGGACAAGGCGCGCCCTCATGGTTTCGAGGCTTTCTCACTCACCTGGTGCATGAGAGGTGTTTTGTAACTAGCAAACCCCAACATAGTAGCTGCATATGCTGGGTCACAAAAAGTGCCAGATATATTTTCTTATTGTCTGCGACTTTGCGTGAAACATAATGTCAGGAAAAGCTAACACCATCATCGCCTGTACATCACTTTGTTTTCACTATTTTTTGGTATTTTACTTGGGAAGCTGATGATATTTCTCTGACTCTTATATCATCGTTATGCATGCACTGTTAAAAGTTTCTAAATAGCAACCCATAAACTTTTCTGGCGCGCTATTCCATTACCAACAGCCGCCAACCTTTCATGCATGTCGAGTTTGAGACTCCCACACAAGTGATTATATCTGATATATGATGTAACCTCGAGACTTTTGTTTTTTGAATGTTGGGGGATTTTTCTATACAATAAACTTGATCACTTTGTATGTCACCAGGGCGCGCTCTTAAAGATCTAGCCTGAAATTTCAAAAAGAACTCATAAATGTGCTCGTAATATCGCACAATATTGATTCTGTTAATACCTTCTCTTTTACTCGATCATGGCGCGTCTTATATTCAGAATCATCAGTAATCCCTTAGCTTTTGTGGATACACACGTATGCAACACACACTTTTTCATCTTCTCTTTTGCCCATACAAATACAATAATGAGCCCTGTTTGCTATTTTTGTTTCACACAAAAACAGAAGCTTCATTTCGGATATACAACTTGTAATCGCACCATCTATACACAGATGTAGGCAACAATCCAGGTGTGGCTGGGATGTGACTCTTTAATATTTGCCTTCCACATAGGCACATAGCTAATATTTGTGTATTCAAAACACATAAAATAAAGTGGCCTGCAACTTATACAAACTGCCAGGCGCGACATTTGATCTTCTCGCCAAACTATATGGCATGCATCGACAGGCTCTATTTAGGTTGCCTGCTTGTTATAATAGTTGGTCTTTTATACGCTGACCTCCAGTGTAGTTTTCTTTTCCTGCTACCACTGATTTACCATTTGTTCAAGTTCTAAAGTAAGCTATATATATGTCCGCTTATATGTCTAAATCATTCATTCCGTAACTCTATTTTATAACTCTTTCTCAGGCCGCGTTTCTAGCATTTGTAGCTAATTTCATGCGTCCTATTATTGATCAAATCATGGATTTTGTTTTATTAAATCCATGACTTAGGAAGATATTAGTAGAGTTACGGAATCAAATCCATGACTTAGGGGGATATTATAGCCTTTTGTCTAGGCGTTCCCCGCATAGGTCGCATTAGGGGCGCGCCTGTAGTGCACTCTGCATTCTCCAGGGCGCGTCCTTGGCTATTGGAATGTGTTAAAACCAATATTTTGGCAGACGGGACTCATAATTACCCTAGTGGACAACTTCCTATTCATCCACTTAACTTTTGCTAGTGCTTTCATGTGAGTATTTTCGTCCTTGAATATTTAATATACTCTGAATGGAACTGAAAAGTCAAGCATCTCCATGTCTGAATCAAAATTCTGGTATACTTCCTCTTCTGCAATCCCAGACCTTATCAGCAGACAGCAGCTGTTGAGCTTTATTTTATGGTCTGTAGGGTTCAAATAAATTGATTTCATAGGCATCGATAGATTTCATCAGCAATGAGATGCAAAGAGTCAGTACTACAGAATCTAAATATGCGAGCTTGATCAGTAGTAACCAAACAGATGAGTCAGACTTCTCGACCGTCTATTCACAATGACGTCGTTATGAATCAACATGAAGTAAAGATGTATGAAAGTGCAGGTGCATTGCCATTTGCGACATTTATATCAAGGCTTCAAAACTTTGTGATGTCATTTGTGGCACTTGGTGAAAAGTCAAAGTTTTCACTAAAACTGCACACCCATCATTTACCATGTACACCATGCGCGGTCCTTGTATCCTTGATTTTATATATGTAGTGGTTGGTCATTGATCAACCATAAAAGTTT
This sequence comes from Daucus carota subsp. sativus, assembly GCF_001625215.2. Classification (NCBI taxonomy): domain Eukaryota; kingdom Viridiplantae; phylum Streptophyta; class Magnoliopsida; order Apiales; family Apiaceae; genus Daucus; species Daucus carota. The sequence continues at coordinate 34,210,341 of NC_030382.2, read as the reverse complement.
ATGTGCCAGGGGCGCGCCCTTAGAGGCACCTTATTTGTGTGAAATTTTCACGGGGGCTTACTAGAGCACTCCCCTTGCTTTCAAGCAATTTGTATTATATTGAGGGCTTCTTCGAGCATACTTCAATTTTTGGATGAACAATATTGAGGGCATGCTGCACACCTCTTATTTCTTGACAAGTATCAAGATATGATCAGAAACTCAGTCTCATCATATACTTGATTTTATAGATGATGCGCTCGTTTACAAAAATGCACCAGCTTCATGGTTTGTGACTCCATGAGAAAGTGAAATAAAAGGTGCAATGCTCCCCCCCCTAGAGAAGGTGGTGTTGATCCGAGAATTATTAATGCATTGGCCATTCAAAGGGATGGCGGTGTGGGGGCCCTTCAGGATGGAGAGGGTGCATCCCTTGTAGAGATAGTCAAACGCCGTATCACCTGCAACCCTATACATGCAAGAATCCTACATAATTAAATAATTAGGTTTAATATTACCTGGAGGCGTGCCCAGTCAGAGGAAGACGCGCGTTCCTAATGTGTCGGTCCCCAAAACCCGTGTTCTTTGACGGTCGCATCCCTCTGCATGCTTCTTATTTCCTAGCTATCACCTTGCAAGAAAACACTCCATCTACATGTACAAACCCCGTCGTAAGACATCTCTTCCTCTTAAGATGAAGATCCTGAATAGCCCCTCCTTCTAGCGCCAATTTGTTGATAGAGGAATTTGGTAATCAACAAAGATGAGGTTCATGGCCGGAATCAAGATCTGTGACGGTGGTGTAAGCTACCGGAGTGCGGTGGTTGTGTGTTTTAGGGGTGGCTGAGATTAGGGTTTTGAGTTGGTCTCACGTGCTCTCAACTCATGATCCCCTAATGTGCCTACGTACCCCTATATTTATAGGGGATCAAGCCATACGTAGTTCTATTGAACCAAGACTCCTAGTTTGATCAGGACTAGGCCTCTTGGGGATAAGACCAACCTTGAGCCGGTGACTTATCACTTAGAGTTCTACTCCAGTTAGAATTAAGCCTTGAGGCCAACTACCTCAGACTCCTAGTCCAAGTACATCACGGATACGGCATCATCTCCACTACGAGAGATGACACTAACCGCTACTTTTCGTAGCATGGAGGAGACATCGGATAGAGCCGTGACCACTTCCTTGAGGTGTAGGGACGCGTCCTTACCCCCTAGCGAAGGTTCTCACTAAGAGGTAAGACCATTGAGGAGCCAAATTACACGATCGTCTCAGTCCCCCAATGAGGGCTAACTCACCAGAATACAGGACCCAGACATATGATCGGCCTTCATGTCACCCCTGAGGGCCTTCTACAACCGTGATCACCCCAAGCCCCCGCACGAGGACAACCCGGCAGATAGCAGGATTGTGGATTATAGATCACGCCCGGTCGTAACCCGGGAACTACCAGATGAGCCTGATAACTTCCAGATGAGCCTGGCACTAGTCTTCATATCCCTCGAAAGGGTAGGTCTTCGTATCCCTCGGAAGGGTCGTCATCGAGACTCACTCATCCTCACACACACAATGTTTACCTGTGGGCGCGGCCCCTGAGGGCGCGCCCTTGCCTTCGCCGTCTTGTCCCATCGATCATCCCAGCAACACATTAGACAGGTCCTTCTTTAACATGAGGTCGCGCCCCCGGGGACACCCCGTGAAAGGCGCACCCTATCACATAGGTCGAGCCTTCTGAGGGCTACGCCCTTTCATAGAGGTCACACCTCCGAGGGCTACGCCCTCTCATTGAGGTCAAGTTCTCCGAGGGCTACGCCCTTTCATAGAGGTCACACCTCCGAGGGCTACGCCCTCTCATTGAGGTCAAGCTCTCCGAGGGCTACGCCCTTTCATAGAGGTCACACCTCCGAGGGCTACGCCCTCTCATTGAGGTCAAGCTCTCCGAGGGCTACGCCCTTTCATAGAGGTCACACCTCCGAGGGCTACACCCTCTCATTGAGATCAAGCCCTTAGAGGGTCGTACCCTTTCATATATACTCATAGTCAAATTTTGGGCATAACAGATTATGCACTTGTTTTATCATCTACTTGATTGGAGCCTAACTGTGTTTTATCCTGTACAGTATATCAGGGGATTTTAACAATAAAAGTTGTAGTTTTTGGGGCTAAATAGCATTTTGGTTATTCTATTGTATTTAAGTAATTGATTCATATTTTTAATGCTTCAGAATCAAAGGTTTAATATCGTGTAGTACAGTTTGAATTAGACATGTTCTAAACATAATGGTTTATGTTTCTGAGTTATTGATTATGCACCGTATGAATAAATGTCTTGCATTGTACATTATAAGTTGAATATAACCCCAAAATTGAATAGCTTGGATCTTACTTCTCCTAACTATGATTTTATTGGTCCAGTGTTCTTACAAAATAACCACAGGTCTCCCACGCTTCCTGGTAAACCTGTATGGTTCTGGTAGTATGATGACGCTTATAGTAAGGACAGAACATTCATTTGAATTTAGTCAATACATTTATAAATGGAACCAAACGAATACAGCATAACAAACTTTCATCTAATTTCTGCAGAAATTGCCTGATCAGTTTGTTCAGGCAGCAGGCTCTGATATCCCATGTAACGTAATACTTCAGATCCCAAATGGCAGAGAGTTACATGTACACTACAAAAAGCAGATGCAATGTTTTTTATTAAATGAATAATTCTTCCAAAACCGGTGATGAGAAGAGAGGAGTTTTACCAGAATTATGTATTATTTTAACATTTTCCTGGTACGCAAAATCATTCCCCAAACATGACTTTCCATGATTCACTATTAACCCAAAATAAAGCTTTCAGAGTGAAGAAAAATGTTAAAATAATATATAGTTCTGATCAGTTTTCCGTGACAATTTCTTAAAATTTCAGGAGAATTGACTACTTGAAATTTTTATTTTTTTATGTCACGAAGATGTGTAGTTTAAATCACATCACCATTCTTTTTAAACCTCTCGTTGATGGCTCCTAAATTCTGATAGATTTTCAAAATTATAAGTTCTCCAGATCCACCGAGTCTTAAATCTTTTACGCCTACCATGTACGCGCAAATATATGAAATAGAAAACTACAGTACTAAACTTATAGTGGACTGCATATAAATCCTAATCCTATGCGCTTAAAACAAGAAAAATCCATTCAAGTAAATGGGAAAAACTTGCAAGCTAAATATCTACTTACTGAATACGGCCCCGTAAACGACAAAGGAGCTTATTAATTATTATTAATAAACTAAATATGGAGACCTGTACGTGAAATCAGTGCTTCATACGTAGAGAGATGGAGCCAGCCGGGGCTTGAACGTAACTTCAAGCGGTGTCAACTTTGGCATAGTAATTCCTGAACCTTCAGTCATATCAATAGGCAAGTCCGAAACAGTTCCCAGCTCAAACCCATGAAGCAACTGAGCCAGTGTCAAGTGCAAAACTCGGATGGCGAATGTGCTACCAGGGCATGCTCTCCTTCCTGATCCAAACGGTATGAGTTCGAAATTCTGCCCCCACATTTCAATATCAACATCTTTTTCAACGAACCTCTCGGGTCGAAACTCGAGGGGATCGGACCAGATGCTCGGGTCACGTTGCAACTTCCAGAGGTTTACAAGCAAGAGTGTGCCAGCTGAAATATGGAAGCCTGCGACAGTGCAATCTTCTCTAGCTTCGTGCGGTACATTAAGTGGTGCAGCTGGGTATAATCGTAATGTTTCCTTAACAATGGCTTGCAAGTAAGGTAGATTATTCATATCTGATTCATTTACTTGGCGAGCTCTTCCGACATGCTTGTCCAATTCATCTTGAACTTTTCTTAGCACGTGACGGTTGTTGAGTAGCAATGAGACTGTCCATGTAAGTGTGACCATTGCTGTGTCGTATCCGCCTAAAAGGAGAGTCTGCAAAGAGGAATTAATGGTACAAGTACATATCTTAGTAGAACGAACATGCTCTGTAGCAAGAAAATACTTGCAGATATTTCTTTTTTGGGTCCTGGTCCCTAGCAATCAATTTTCGACCTGTTGAAATCCTGGCGGTCGGATATTCATCCAACAGCTAGAAAACAACTTATCATTTAAAAGGTCCCAGGCAATCGATTGTTTAACAGGGACCAGTCCCCTTTATTTTTGGCCACTCACAAATAAATAATCAATAAAGATTGTTGTTCTAATAATTAATACAGTAGAGGTTTATAATTAAACTACAAGTGTAACATATTCCTCAACTGGTTCTTAGTACTTAAAAGGCAAGATTTTGACAGAGAATAAGATATAAGTTACCAGGCAAGTGCCCTTTATGGTTGTGTCGGAAATCTGGGCATCTGGATCAGATTCCATGATAGACAGCATAACATGAATAAAGTCTTGCTCCGATTCATTGATCAATGAAAGTTTCCTGGTCTGTTTATGCTCCTTCACCCATCCCTCAAGTAAGTTATCCATCACTGCTGTTGTCTTCTTCATTTTTCCCTTGTATCCTGTTAGTGAATCTATCCAACCAAACAGCGGAGCTGCATCAGATACCATAAATAGCCCTGCCATATTCAAATAATCCTCTAATCCCTTCTGGATCTCTTTCGACTCTTCATTTTTACACTCACCATTTCCAAAATAACTCTTTCCTGCCAACATTCTCACCATTATATTCATCGTTAGGTCCTTAAATTTTTCTGTCAATTCCACTACAAGCATGCTTCCCTCTCCTTTTCCTTTCCATAGATCATAAAGCCCCCTGACAAATAAATTCACTTCTGATTCAGGAATATGTTTGAGCTTGTCAAGTCTGCGGTTGGATAGGAGCTCAACAACGGCTAGCTTACGTAGATTAAGCCAATGTGCGCCATTAGGAAGATATCCAATCATAGAATCCTTATATCCCATGATCTTCACAGCTACTGTTGTTGGACGGTTGGCAAAGGCCTTGTCGTGCACTGTAAAGCATTCTCTCGCAACTCCCCAGCTACTTACCACAAGAGCTTTCCGACTTCCTAGTCGTAACGAGAAGATGGGTCCAAGTTCATCTGCCATGTCTCCCAATAAACGATGGAATAGCTTGTTGGCTCCCAGAAGATGAAGGTGACCGATAATTGGCCATGCCCCAGGAGGTTCTGGGAGAGCGTAATCTTTCTTGTGGCTCCTAGAATACCTACTACTTAAGATCCTCCATAGAAGGGTAAGAAAAATAACAATGCCACTCAAGACTATGACTTGAGATTGTTTGCTGAAATCCATTTCTATGAATACATGCAAACAGCCATGCAGGTGAATTTATACAAAGTGATTCCTACTGCTAATAATGTACATGTATCTCAAGGTCAGAAGAAAACAAATTGAGGCCTTGCTAAAATTCTTAGCCAAAGTCTTCAATATACAAATGTTCACTGTCGTACCGGTTTGGATTTGCAAAAATTTGTCCCGGCATGCATGGCGATTACTACAAAGTACAAACAACCATCTCATGCTTCTCGTTTATAACTGCAAAACTATTAAAAATGCTTGTCTCGTTTGCAGCTGCGTATTAGTTTACAAGTTTTAGGTGTACAATGTTTACAAAATTATTTTTATCACTTTTGTCTAAATCCCAGTTAATTGTAGGTTTTAAGTTCGTTAGGCCTGTTAGACCCAAAAGTTCAGGAATCAAACTAAAAAATTAATCTTGAAAATTATTCTAAAAAAATTATATTTTATTAATATAAATTATAATTTTTGTAAAACCCAATTTCAAGTGATGTTTTAGAAGCAAACAAAACTTAATGGGGATTTAAGCACAATACTTCAAAATCTCATAGATTTTGATGGGATTTCAAAAAACTTAAAATACACTGAAGAATCCCACAAAAGCTATCATTTTATAAAATCTAAAAAAATCTATCAGAATACTATCAGATTTTAATGGATTTTAAACCATCCCAATTGAATATCATCGGATTTTAAAACATAATTTAAAATTTTTATTGAATATCATCAGATTTTATAGCATAATTTAAAATCTCAATTAAATATTACAAAATTCGAATAAATTTTAAACAATAAAATTTCAAGAATGAAAAAATATATTTTAAAATCTCGATCAAATATAAGCGATGGGTGGTGTATTGGATTATGAGCAGGCCCAACTCCCGAGTGCCCCAAACCGTGCCACACAACCACCAACCGTGGTTAAAATATACAGATACACATCTCCATCAAATAAATACATAATCATACTGTCACCGCTTGAGTTGCTGGCTTGCTAGTTGCTGCACATCATACCATTTGACAATTCTACTAGTGCTATTTTTGTCTTCCAATATATTATACGCCCACTATTCGTCTAGTCAATTATACATCTTTAAGCTTTGAAAATATTCTCCAATTTGTCGAACAATGGAGGCAATGGTTCATTCTTCATCATTTCTCTTGCCGGAAATTCCCGCCGGCGACGGCGACGGCCTTAAATACGCGCTCGTGTTGCTCAATCAACGCCTCCCTAAGTTCACTCCGCTGTTGTGGAAACACGGTACACTGCAACATCTGTTAATTAGTAGCTCCATATATTTTCAGTTTGTAGCTTAACAGAGACACTCGGTGTATTTTTAATCTCGATAAAATAATTATCGACGTTCATTTATAGAGGTTTTACTTTACTCTCACTCGTTTTTTTCCTGTTTTATTAGCGGTCTCCGTATTTAAAATATAGTTTCGTAATATTTTTTATGATTAAATTATTAAATTATATTTGTGCAGCTGATTTTTGATTTGAGGAGGATAATTTGTTAAGTAGATTGTAGTAATTGAGATTTAGGTGTAATGATAGTAATGTTTTTGCAGCTCAGCTTCGTGTATGTGCTGATGGCGGTGCCAATCGTGTTTTCAATGATTTGCCTTTGCTTTTTCCTCACGAAACTCCTTCCGATGTTCGAACTAGGTTTGGTTTTCATAATTCTGTTGCATCGTATGTGACGGATAACAGCAACAATATATATTTATGTATATGTACATTTTTTGTATTAGGTACAAGCCTGACGTGATAAAAGGAGATATGGATTCGGTACGTACGGAAGTACTTGAGTTCTACAGAAATATGGTAAGATCATACTGTATTTTATTAAGATTATAATGCTTAATTACTCATACAAGTCTCAATGCGCTTTGTCACATTTGGAACTCTACTGCAAATATAATATGCTAAACAGTAGTGTTTGCTAGATAAATAGAAGGATATGTTATAGCTGTACTTGTGCCAAGTATCTAGATCATCTTAATCTAAAGCTATTATTGGGCAAAATATTAAAGAAACTAATGATCACAAATTGGTAAGTAATTGTTAGTTTCTGGTTTTGTCATCTTATTCAAATTACAAATAAATTGTTCAGATTTATGGATACATCGTAAAAGGGATGAGTTCTTCATTGAAAGGCCTCTTCGGCTTCTTCTGACACATAACCTTTCAGGATCGTGCTTCTTCAGCCAACTAAGCAGTCAGCTTAATAAAAATTGTAAAATGGTTGTCAACAACTACAAGTTCATATGCCGGTATTTACAGGCAAACTGAGGTTGTTGATAGTAAGTGCATATACTAATGTTTGCCAGATAACTGATATTTCGCCTTTAAGAATATGTCATACAATTTAAAGAAGCCTAGCCTATAGATGATATTTACTGGTTGTTGTATATATTAGAGATAAGGGAGGTGTGAACGTAGTTGTGACAAACAGTTGCTGAAAACAAAGGCATTTTATTTACTTCTGTGGATAAAAATTAATAATCATTAATCACTTCCTCTTTCTGAGCACTTATCTTATGCGAGTAGAATAGAGTTTACCATCCTTTGGTAATTATATAGGTGGCTAGGTTCAGTACAAAGTTGAGATCCTTAATATACATATTTCTAACACTGATACTGGCGTTAAACATGCTGTATTCCTGTATATACAAATGATTTATCCCAAAGCTTTGTTAAAAGTTATAGTCTGTTACGCCGTTACAGTACTCGACTGTTATAAATGTGTTCAAAATCACTTCCAAGATTTTGTGATGTGGAATTTACAAAATCTGGCCAAAGTACATGGAACTGGGAGGCTGCTAGCCTTCTGTACAGTTGATATATCACAATTTGGATTTGATTGTAACTGGTATTGATAACCTAGAGAAGGATTTTGGTGTTTATGGATGTAATTAGCTTGAAGAAAAAAGACAAACACTTAAGAATTTGCTCAAAAGCTATTTGTAGAAAGGAGGTGTTGTTTCCAGAGATAAATTTGTGCCATAATTATAATGTGATTATAAAAAAATTGACAAACACCGATTTTGTTTTTATGTTGCCCTTGTATTCTTTGTCATCACCTCCTCGTCACTAGTATTAAGTGCAATCAGTTATCTTGGCCTCGATTGGAAATTCTGTTTTGGAAGTCTCGTAAATTTAGATTGATAATAAATTAAAAGCTTTTAGTTATGTCCCAATCTCCAAATTGTGGCCAACAATGTGTCTATATGTAGCCAACTAGCAAGTATATTGAAGTTAAATTAATAAAATGCAAATGTAAAGCATATTATTCATGTTTGGAGTACATTGTTGTCGTCGTGAGGGTTTTCAGATGGTCTCCCGGAGAGGCCGACTTGCAGATTGTTGGCAAGTTGGTCGACTAGGTTGGTCAACTTGCCCACTAATTGGGATGGACTGGCGCGCAACTGGGTCAAAACCTAGTCAAAACCATGTCCAAATTGAATAAAATAAAGAGAACTATAACCCTAATCAGACGCAAGATCAATGCACACCTCATTGAATTGTAACTGATATTTGGATGATTTCGGATGACCTTATGATATTGTTTGCATCTTATGTTCGTATAGATGCAGAATACAATGATATTCACGCTCCTCTTTCTAACACAAAATGCTTGTGTATAGAATTTTCTTTGGTGAAAGCGTCAGAAATAGTAATTCAGAAAAGATATATTTTAGAATGTCTATAATTTGTTTTGCAGGGGACCAAGATTGTGGATGAATCTCATGACCAGGACACCACCGATTTGCATAAATGTGTTGCCTTTATTCGTGATTTCCATGCAGATACGGAAGATACTGTAAGCTTCTTGTAATATATACATGGACAATCTAGATATCCAATTAATTACCACTAATATTGTATGCTTGAACATAATTTCTGCAATGCTTGTAATTGTCAAGCTCCTAAGTGTGCATGTAAGTACAACAAGGCTTCATGTAGGTGCTTGCCAAGATCTTTTCTAACCAGACTCTGAAGAGTTGGAAGCTTAAAATGTCTATAATCATCCAAAATATTTATATTTTGTATGAATTGTTTCTCTGATATTAAAAGTAAAAGAAAGGTTCTAGGTTTTTCTTCCATAGTTGAGAGTTACAGTTTTCCTTAGTCGTTCTGTTGTCAGCATCCAGCTTTAGCCCTCTGTTTTACCTCTTTAATGACCCTAAATAGAAGAAATTGACAGTTTTCTTTTACTATTTTTATACTATTATTTAGTTTTAGCCTAAAACGTTTAGACCTACCCACCTAGGTCTTAAAACGAAAATGTAATTTGTTGAAATATATGACATGCGACAATTAGCTAATACGACACTCAGGCCTTACAATGAATTAAATATTTGGACAGTAGACGCCCTACTGGTCTCCTCATGCTCATTGTGCTCTTCAAACATTGGCACAGTGGACGTCTAGTGTATCCCTGGGTTTCTGAATTGCGTGTTTTATTACCCTTGTATCGTTTTGGTTTGGATTTCATAAAAATGACAACCTCGAGAATCCCCTATAAATTTTGGAAATAGACCAGTAGTTTGCATGTGTTTTTATATCGAAGTGGTGGAACTCCATCAAATAATGGTTTTTTACTTTTCCAGTTATGCATTCTAGTTGCTGGAGCACTTGGTGGAAGGTTTGACCATGAGATTGGAAACATCAATGTTATATGTCATTTTTCAGCAACAAGGATAATTCTTCTGTCTGAAGATTCCTTAATTCAACTTCTTCCAAGTGCTCGTCATCATGAAATACATATCCAGAGTTCAGTAGAAGGACCACATTGTGGACTCATTCCAATTGGTGCGCCTTCTGGAAGTACTACCACCACAGGACTTCAATGGGACCTCTGTAAGTGTTCAAATCAATGTGATGCAGTTGTCATCTGGCAATGCATCTTACATGTACATTACACGTATATTATCACCAGGGGAGAGCAATATACTAAAATTTCATAAACATCTATTAGACCCCTCTTCTTATTCTACCTATATTTGTAGGTTTCAACCTCTGCTTAGTGTATCCTCTTCTTTTTTGTCATTATATAACTACATTCCTTGTACATCCATTTTATCAAGTCTAATGCACTTTCATATGAACTGTATCCATGCAGCTGATACGGAAATGAGATTTGGTGGGCTAATTAGCACATCCAATATTGTCAAAGGTGAGGTCATAACCGTGCACTCCACTTCTGATCTTCTTTGGACTGTATCCTTGAAGAAATTGTGAAGGATATCGAGCACGCAAGATGGAGATTTCTAGTTGCAGATATGTATATTCTCTTCTCATATTATTTCCATTTCTAAGGAAATATATTGAACGAGGCAGTCACAGAATAGCATACAAGGCGTTTGTCTTTTATCCATTTTTTGGCCTCTTAAAATTTTACATATCCGATTATTTTATACTTGGTGGATTTTGATATTTTGTAAGTACATTCTAATATTCAATTAATTTGGTTTATTCTTCATATCAATAACTCTGATCCTCTTCTACAGCATTGCTCTATTCAAGTAGCGTCTTTGGTGACTATGACATAAAAATTTCCAACAAAGAGATGATTTACAATTTACACGTCAAAGTAATTTTCAATAATCCATGTTGACATTACTTAGCTGCTTCATTTGGTAATGTTTAGCCTTGCATATTAGTATCCATGTCACTTGAAATGGATCATGTGAAAAACTCATCTCTCTTTCTTATATATGGCATTCTGTTCGAGTCTCAGTTGAACTACACTCCAGGTTTATGTAGCATGGAGTAAGTTTACAATACCAAAATTCTCACCAAGAATAGAATAACTAATTTTGGCTTGAATTTTGACCCCTTGTGTTCAACATCTGTTTTCTACTTTTCTTAGTGCTCGTCTTTCGACATGATCTGAAGTGCTTGTGCTGTCCTTTCTGATCCAGTATGGAACAATTGTCAGCTTGGTACTTTAGTCCTAATATTTTAAACATGAAGGATGTAGTTACCCACTATGTTGCTGTTGCAGTCTACTACATTTGTAAGTAGCGTAACTTATAACTTCATGTTTCTATTCTTGGCGCCAGTCACCCCACCATAATTACCACTTGAGTTGTAGGCATATAGTCAAGGAATAACTGTTCTCTGGTTCCAGTTCAAAAAAACCAGCTGCCAAGGACCGTTATTTAGTCACTCTTATCTATATCTATCTGACCTTACTGTACCGTACTATACTATTATAATCGGAATGGGGTCTGAATGTGATGCAAGTGATTGGCTCAGTACTTCCGTTGATATCCGGTGTCAAATGATGCCTGAACTCACAAGGACTATTAGGGTCGTTTGTTAACTTAATTGTTGCCTTTTTTGTCAAAAAAAAAAACTTAATTGTTGCCTTCTATTGATGCTTGTCATGGACAGAGCCTGTTCATTCTTATTGTCTTTCTATTATTATGTTGTGTTTGGTCCGGAAGAATGAAATGAAATGACTAAAAATAAATGAAAAACAACACATGTAGGGGGAAAGTTTTTGAAAAAAGTTGAGTGAATGTAAAATTGGAATAATGTGATTTGAGAAGAAATTGAGTATACGAAGGAATGGAGCATTCCTTCCCAAAATGAGGGTGTCATCTATATTCTCTTGTATATGATGCAAGGAATTGAATGGAGAAAGGTTTAAAATTTGCCCATAACATAATTCGAATTTCATTCATTTCCTTCCATCATTATTCATCCCAACCAAACATGACATTAATGTTGTTAATGAGTTAAATCTCGCCTGACTAGTTCAAATTTCATTCCATTCATTTTATCTTCATTCATCTCAACCAAACAAAACATTAATGTTGTTAAATGGCGACTTGATGGGGTGTGCCGGTATGGTATGCCCCGGTATGGTATGCCCCTCCTTTGCTTTGCTTGTTGCCAAACTATTATCCCTTTTGCTTGTTGCCGATCTTAGTAGTTTTACCAGTGGAATAGTAGACTTGCAATAAGTGCAACAATGTTCTAACAAATAGTCAAATAGTTTATCAATTTATTAAAAAATAGTGTCATAGTAATTTAGGATAATATTTTTGTATATTAAACTCCAACAACATATATTATAATTATGCGTCAAAATAATAATACATCTGAATTAATACTGAAGGGCAGGGAAAATATTAAAGGATGGAGTCATGGAGATGTGTTGAAGTTGAAAAAAAAAAAACTAGTTTTTATTGATGGGTCTTGTTCCCTGACATGTGGTTGTCAGGGAACGGTTATTTGACACATGGTGCCACAGCCGTTGGATCGATGATCCAACGGCTGTGGCAAAAGAAAACATTTTTTCCTATCCGCGCTTAAAAACCGCGGACACTGTGTCTATCCGCGTTTTTTTGCGCGGACACATACCCTTTCCGCGGTAAAAAACCGCGGACATTCCAGAATGTTTTGCACGCACACTTTATAACCTAGGTGATCAACTTCACTTGTGTTCATCTTGTTTTGGAAAGTGCAGTGGTGATTTTGTTGATCTTTTAGGCAAGAATCTGATCCATCTTCCATCTTTGTCTTGGGTAAGCTTAATTTGTAGTAGTGTTTTGTTGATTTTGTTTGTACAATAATGGATAAAATGTTTGCAAGATTTGAAGGTAGAAAAAGTTTGAAAAAAACCAAGAATGTTGATGTACATGATGATAAGGTTGAATGTGGTCATGATAGAGACAATATTAAGTATGTTGAAGTTGTTGATAGTGATGATGAGGAGTTAGTTAGTGAAGAATTTGATGAAAGTGATAAAATGTATGATGATATAGGTAGTATGCATGAAAGTAGTGGTAATTTGCATGATCATGGTGAGGATAATGTTGATGGAGATGACCCTATTATTATTCCCCACTTGAATCAACAATTTTCTAATTTACAAGCCGGGGAGAATATGTTTAGGGCGTATGCTTTAAAGAATGGTTTTGCAATTAAGATACAAAACACACAGAAGCGTGCCAAAGATAAATCCATATATGGTCGATTGTATGTTTGTAATTTAGCGGGAGAAACTCGTGGGAAAAACCCCGTTGATGACGATGAAATTTTGATTGGTAGTCTTGGTAGTGTTAAGGGCAAACGGCGTAGAGATGTGCTTCCTAGGAGTGGTTGCAAAGTTAGAATGTACTTGGTTAATAAGAAAAAAACAAGTCATTGGGAGATAACCGGTTTGGAATTAGAACACAATCACCAAGTTGTTATCCCTTCTAAGATGAGTTTGATAAGACGGGAGAAACGTGTTAGCGCGGCACAAAAAAATTTGATCAAGAGCTTACATGTTTCGGGTGTCCAACCAAGACAACAAATGAATATATTTGGTAAAATGCACGGAGGAGCGGAACAAGTAGGTTTTAACAGCCAAAATTTAAGAAATGTCGTACGTGATTTTAGGAAGGACAACATGGGAGTTAATGATGCTCAAGCCGGTTTGGATTTGTTGTACCGTTTGCAAGAAGAGAGCGGCGGTAAGTTTTTCATCAAGACTCTCCTCGATGACGAACAAAGATTGAAGTGTCTTGTATGGGTCGATCCCCGCTCTTTGATGGCCTACAAAAACTTCGGTGATGTGGTTGCGTTTGACACTACATATCGAACTAATAGGTATGCTATGCCGTTTGTGCCTTTCACCGGAGTCAACCATCACTATCAATCAATACTTTTTGGTTTTGCACTCGTTCGGGATGAATTGAAGACAACTTTTGAGTGAGTTTTGAGTACTTGGCTAGAAGCAATGGAAGGCAAAGAACCCTTGGTTATCATAACCGATCAAGATCAAGCCATGGCCGCGGCTATTGAATCACAACTTCCGAACACATCACATTTGTTATGCTCATGGCACATTAGCAACAAATTCCCCGAGAAACTTGCAACATATTATTCGAAGGAAGGGTTTAAATTTGATTTCAACAATTGCATATATCACTCTTTGACTGAAGTTGTGTTTGAAGATCGGTGGAATGCTTTGGTTTTGAAGTACAATTTGGAAGGCAATACATGGCTTCAAGGGTTATATGCTTTGAAGCATAAGTGGGTCGAGGCTTACACAAGAAACACTTTTTCTGCGGGTCAAAAGACCACATCAAGAAGTGAAGGAATGAATGCATATTTCGATGCCTATGTTGGTTCTTGCACCGGTTTGAAAGATTTTGTAGAGGGTGCACAAAAAGCTTTGGAGAGGCAATTCATGCGTGAGAAAGACGAGGATTATGTGACGTTTCATAGAAGTCGTTGCATGCAAATGAAAACCGCTATGGAGCACCACGCAGCTTCCATTTATACGAAAGAAATGTTTCGAAGATTTCAGAAACAATTGGTTGAATCATCTAAGTACTTTGTGGAGAAAGATAGAGATCGGTCCTTGGAAGATGTTCAAGACACGTTCTACAAATGTTATAGACCGTTGATGCGTGCTTCTCAAAGAAACACGTATCTTGTCAAATTATTGCCGTCACATTATTGCCGTCTTGACGAAGAGGTGTGTGGCGGAACTACCGGAACATTTTGTCAAACGGCGTTGGACAAGGGACGCCAATAGAGTTGATGGCAAGTTGCCATATCACACGTCCGAATTTCAATCACCATCTCATGAAATGACTCCCACGGAAAGATTCAACCACATGACATTACTTACCATGGCGTTTAGTCATAGTTGCATGGCATCGAAAGAGCGGTATGAGTATGTCGTTGGGGTTATTAATCGGGAAACAGAAATACTTGAGAGCATGCCCGTTGACGGGGTCGAAAATGAAGGAGGTGAATTAAATCCAAAAACAACTCAAGAAGGTGGTGAGAAGTTGCATGAGAGTATCCTTGACCCCTTGGTGTCGAAAACAAAGGGACGGAAAAAAGAGCACCGCTTTAAAAGCCCCGTTGAGGAACTTACAAAAACAAAAAGAAAATGCCGATATTGCAATATGTTGGGACATGATGTTAGGACGTGTCCCAAAAAAAAGAAGATGATTTAAGAAAAGCTCAAACTGGCCAATTGTAATTCACATTTTAGAAAAATTTCTCTTATGTTGTACTTGTGGTTTATTTGTCCTTCGTATGAGTTGGTGTAACTAACTTGTTCTTTGTTGGATTTGTAGGCGAAATGGCCGACGGTTCGGATGATGAGTCAGTGTCACACGTCAGCAACTCAATCTCGGACTCGGAAGAAATGTGTGATTCACCTACTTTTAGCTTCTTGGAGGACGCGATTCGTGAGCTCGACGAACTTGCAGAAATGTACGAACCACCATTCCACTCGGAAGAAATGTGTGATTCACCTAGTTTTAGCTTCTTGGAGGAAGCAATTCATGAGCTAGACGAATTGGCACAGATGCACGAACCACCTCCCCAATTGGAGGAAGAAGACACCGAGTTGTACCCGCCTGAGGAAGCGGCCTACCGGTCAAGAAATTGGACCGAAGCTTGTCAGTGGTGTGCAAGCGATAACATGTTCGAAAGGGTGGCTTATAACTTGACCCCATATTTTCTACCTATTTTGAACTTGGGTAAGGACTATCCCGACGGGCCAAACAAAGTATCGTTGTGGGATGGTGGTGATATTGTGACGTGTGATAGGATAGCCGACATTATGAAGTTGAGGCCTCGCCCGGGTTGCACGCGTGACCAAATGCGAATTGAATATGTCAAGGGGTGGGTGTCCAACCTTCGTGGTGATGATACGGGAAAATGGATAACGCGCAAAGAACCATGGAGCAAATTTCGTCTCTACGATGGGTCTAATAGCATTCATGTCACACTATGGAATGATCACAATACGCATGCCAATGTGACCGAAGGTGTGCTCCGTGAAGGTTGTGTTGTTGTGCTGTATTGGGTGGCATGCTTCATTAGAGCCGATGCGACGCCCGGGCATTCCACACACCGACTATCGGGAGGCTTCTCCAACATTTTAGCAGTGTTTAGTTAGTTAGCTTCCCCGTACCTGATTAATGTTGATTTCAGGTTTTATATGTATTTTTGTGTAATCGCAACAAAATAGACACCGTTCGATGTATTATTGACATTGAAATGACAATATTATGTAGTAATTTCTTTGTTAGTGCTAACATTGTCAAAATGGTACGAGGTTTTGTCATTACTTCAATTATGGTGTTTCTAGTCTATTGTAATTTATTTATGATTTTTGAACGTGTCTATTCGCGGCAATATGCATGCAAAGTTCACAAAATTGTTCAAAGTGGTCATTTTCCAAACAAATGGCAATAGGTAATGAAAACTTATTGTATGAACTTTTAAAAGTCATAATGTGGTTAAGGGGTCCTAGAAGAGTGTATATGACCATGAAAGACAGTAAGAGGAAGGGACAAAAAAAAATATTCCCACTGGAATAGCGGTAAATAACCGCGGACACTCCAGTCCATCCGCGGTTTTTTACCGCGGATACTCCAGTGGGGACAGGTGGAATGTGCAGTCTGTTTCTGCACATTCCCACCTGTTTTCAACAGTGTCAAACAGTTCAAATTACATACAAACCTGAATAAACAGCATTCCAACAACAATCTCCCAAAGAAAAATTTGACCAAATTTTTCGAAGCCTTCAAATATGCCCCAAAACGTCAAAAATTCTCAAACATCCAAAAAATGAGCATACTCCAAAAATTCTAAAATTTAATCACAAGATAGAGATTGACATTCCTAACAATATGCAATAAAGGGGCGGGGGAAACTCAAACGAGAAACACATAAACAAAAATTGAATGAAAGGGGTCGGGGGTGGACACGGTCGATAAACGACTGATATAATCAACAACCAAGATATATTGAGATTGAAATAAAGTAAACTACATCGTTCAACTTGAATATATATAACGTAAATGTCATAAACTACGAAAATGTCATAAACTACGAGACTAAGAAAATGTCATAAACTACGAAAATGTCCTATTCCTTGGCTCCTTCTAGCCTTTGCCGCATAAGATGACTAGGGATTCGCCTCGCTCTCCCTTTCTGAAGCTCTTTTGCAATCCTATAGCGGAATAGGTCAACATCCGAAGTATCCCACGTCAAGGTGGAGAGGTCATAACCTTGCAATGTGTAGTCCATGTACTTGCAGACGAAGACCCCGCAATCAAAATGATTTTGCTGCTTCGGCATCTCATCCCAAACATGAACTAGAGGGTCCTCTTGCGGGAACTTTTGACCCTTGGCAAGAAAACGAAGCATCCCTCCAAGTACACCGACCTACAAACAACAAAAACATGAAAACAAACATCAGAACAAAACCATCATGTATATTAGTAGAAGAGGAGTGAAGGATTTAGTACCATTGCTTCTTCTTCGTCTGGATATTCAGACTTATCGTTATAAGGATCGAGAACCATGATAGCCCACTTCTTCACAGCAAAGACCATGAGAATCCAGTGATTGTCATTGACATTTGCGGGAACAAATATGTAGTCCACCTGGTTGATTGCTGGACCAACCCCACAGCTTCCCCACTTCAAATAGAAGTGCTTCACCCTCTCCGTCATATTTTTGTAGTCCACTTCCATGGCCAACGGGATGAAGAAGGGATCCATGAAGTAGTACGTAGGCTCCCTGGGGTGGATGCCCTCTGCAGCAATTGCTTCCTCCCGATCACGTAACAACCACTGCATCAAATTATCATATATACATAATTAAACAGAACTATACAAATACAAATATAAATGAACGTACAACATTGAACAAAGACAAATACAGAGACAACATGAACAGAAATTGTACCATGTATGTGTAGATGATCCGATCATCTAACCATCCACCGGGGGCCAGACTCTGCATTGAGATAGGGGCAAGCGTGAACATAAGATCATGTCTTATACCACCCTCGAGACCCACTGTCATACCCCTCCCCCATCCCCAGTCTCTCCGGATAGTATCCATCTTCTCCTGTGTCAACCTTTTGCTGATCAGCCATTTATGTTCCGCGGGGCGACGAACAGTCATCTTCTTGGGCCTCGAAGAAGAAGGCTCCGTAAGGTCTGCAGAGATATGTTGAGACGGCTGAGTCATATCAACGACATCGTGTGAGAAGCTGTCTGCAACTAACGGCCTCTTGGCAGAAGGAGAGAGATGGACATGCTCCAACGCCGGGGGCGTATATGCCGGGCCTCTAACCGTCTGCATGAATCGGCAGTATGGCTCAATAAATATAGGAGCAATCCTGCTGAACTCGTCATGATACTCTGGCGGTATGCTAGAGTCCATCCTCTGCAGGCATTCCAGACCCTTCTGGATCTGCATATAGTTTTATGAAATGCAATCAAAAAAGTGACAAACTTGAATACAAATGAAATGGGAGATAAACTTGAATACAAATGAAATGGGAGATAAACTTACAAGCTGATAGGCCTGGAAGTTGTCAAACAACTCCCGAGTAGAGTACTTAGGCTGCGGCACTGGCTCTGGCTTCCCGACTCGCAATCGAGAAATCTCCGTGTACCAATGCATGTATCCGGTGTCATCCACTGCGTGAGAACGGTGAGCCACTACAACCTCAGGATGCTCCACGAAACGGGACCAGTCACCAATCTCCGCAAACCATATGGCACGCCAATCAATGGGATTCCATGGCAGCTTAGGCTGCCTGTAGTCCGTCATCGAAACTGGGGGTGGTGGGATGCCCTGTGGCAGTCCAAACTGTCTCAACACTCGCTCGAGATGCTGGTACTCCACAATATCATAACATAGCAATGGTACCCTAGCTAGGCCAGCAAAATGTGCCTCCCAATCCTCAGCAGAAATGTCATGATCCCCGTCTGAATCCTCCTCTATCTCGTGAAAATGAGCATAGGGCATCCAACTAACGATATCGCCAGCAACTCCATCAAACTCGCCTCTGTAATGTGGCAAGCTATGATGAGGAGCCGCCGAACTATCCCGCCTCCCCCGTTTCCTCTTGCCGCCCACAATCCAACCCTCTTCGGTATCCTCCTCCTCCACAGTCTCATCCTCCTTTCCCTTCCCCTTCCCCTTCCCCTTACCCTTCCCCTTTCCCTCCTCCTCCTCCTGACCCTTCCCCGTCTTACCCTTACTCCCCTTCCCCTTCAACTCCTCCTTCCCTTTACCCTTCCCCATCCCCGTCTCCTTCCCCGTCTTCCCCTTTTTCCCCTTACCCTGGACCTCAACAACCTCCTCCTCTACCGGCTCCTCCATGTACTCAATCTCATCAGGCCTGGCCCAGAACTCAGCTGCCGGGTAACTATCCCTGCTAGGATCCGGGATCGGTCTCCCGATATCAAACCTCTCGTAACTCCACAACATCAACAACCAGACGCAGCAGGAGATCTTCTTTGACCCCTTCTGTGCAGCTGTAGTCAGACCCCTGTACAGATATGAAAGGACTGCTGATCCCCACGACCATGTACGCACATGGCTCAGTGTGCGAAGATGCCTGATATAGCGTGGATGGACAACATTCCTACTACTAGTAGGAAAAAGGATAGAGCCTACCACGAAGAACATATAGGCCTGTGTGTGAACAGCTATACGCCTCGGATCAGGACCTGGATCAGCACTCCCATAGGTCTCAAACAACCAAGTCAGCCTCACCCCTCCTCTAGTAAAGCCATCCTTCACCTGCTGCTCAGTCAACTCCTCAAACCATGCCCTCTCGAAATATGACTGGTTACCGTCAATACCATCTCCGACTAGTGGCCGCCCCACAACAGGTAATCCTAGTATGTAGCCAACATCCTCTAGAGTGACTGTCATCTCCCCCTGCCTCATGAAGAAGGTATTGGTCTCGGGCCGCCACCTCTCCACTAATGCACTAACAAGCCTTGTATCATTCTGAAGAACAATCCTAGGGTTGGCAAACACGCCAAACCCAACCATATGCAAAATCTCCCTCTGCGCGTCTGAAAGAACCCAATGCCTTAGGGACCGGTTACTAGACATACACTCCAAAGGACCACGCTCGACTCCATTCCAAACATCTGAACTCACATGGTATGAGTTATCCACGATAACTGCTCCACTAACAGGACCCGGCAAAATATCATCCATCCTGAAACACAAATACCAATCCAACAATCAATAAACTTAGCATACTAACCGAAGCATACCATGAATTGACAATTTACAATCTATAAACTTAACATACTATCAATACACTTAGCATACCATCAATTACACTTAACAAATACCATCAATTACACTTAGAATACTATGAATTACACTTAACAAATTCCAATCCAACAATCAATAAACCACAAACCAACAATAATTTACGATTGGTAGTAGAAGATACCATCAACTACACTTAGCATACTATCAATATCCAACAACAATTAGCACTAAAAACAAACAATTCTAACTAAAATTTCCTTTGAGGCATTTTCACGAACACTTAGCATACTATGAATTACACATCATCCATAACAATCCATTTATCAAATCAATACTAACCAACAATCAATTACACATAATTGATTACATACATACAATCACAACATCCAATCCAATCAAAACTATAAAACTTATCGATTGCAATACATACATAGAATCCGGAAAAAAACAATGTATATACACGAGAAGATATATATACACGCACCTTAAATATAATCGTGTTCTTGAAGCTTGATTGGATTGTTATAGCAGTTGTGTGCAGTTGAGAGAGGATGAGAGGGTGAGAGTTTGTGTTTGTGTTTGAATATGTAACCGTCAGTGATATATACGTTTGTTTCCGCGTTTTCAAACATTCTGGAATGTCCGCGGTTTTTTACCGCGGAAAGGGTATGTGTCCGCGCAAAAAAGCGCGGATAGACACAGTGTCCGCGGTTTTTAAGCGCGGATAGAAAAAAATGTTTTCTTTTGCCACAGCCGTTGGATCATCGATCCAACGGCTGTGGCACCATGTGTCAAATAACCGTTCCCTAACAACCATATGTCAGGGAACAGGACCCTTTATTGATAAAAATAATTTAAAACATGCTTTTTACTAACACACGTGTTGAATGTCAGTCTAGGGCATCATTTTGTGGACTTTGCCCTTGTACGTCTACAAATCATAAAGGGTGCCGATGAGATTGAGAACTGCAATATATTTTCTGCAGAAACTTTAGTACAACAGGCTTTACAGAACTTTTAACCCCCATATTAAAGCTTAAATCATGCAATCTTGGGTAAACTTGTGGCTTTTAAATAAATAAATTGGAAGAACAAAAGGTAATAAAAGGCTTGCCATACACAAACAAGTCCTCAGTATATATTTATATTATAACAAAAATATATGACTTCTCTAAGATCATCTTCCCCTTTGGACTACATATTAACCTGCAAAGAACAGTAACACTGCTGCTATTGCAGAACAGAACAATACAACATGAAAAGCTCATCTCATTGGACGTTGGTTAATAAGGTTGCCGTCTGTTTTTTCTCAATGATTTTGTTGTCTTCATGACTAATGTGGTTGATATCCATGATCGATTGGTATCACAAGCCTCATCAGATAACCAGCAACATAAGCGGCCATCTTCACCACCTGTCCAGCCAAATATGCCTCGATTTTGGGAGGCTGGACCTTTGATGCTAGACACGGGTAATATGCTTCTGATAATGCCTGTGTGACCACCATGAAGAACAGCTTCAGGAGCCAAAATTTCCCTCCCTCCATTATATTTCACAGGGAAATACCCCAATGTGCCATTATTTGTGCCACCAATAACCCATAGGCTATCATCTTCATAGGAATAGTGACAATCTACAAAATAATCAACCTATGACAACCAAGCATCAGTTAATAGAGGGCGTATGTCATAATAATCTATCCACAAACATATTGACAAAAAATTCTGGAGTGTGCCAAGTGTATCGATGAAAGTGCAACTTTAAGGCGACTAAATGTTCTTAATTGATAATACACACTTACATGTTCTGGTGTCCAGCTATTTGAGGCCACAGAACGAGCATCCTCAAAGTTAGCTTCAAGTCTTGAGTCTGTCCAGTCCCAAACACTGAAGACCAAAAAGGTTGAAAAAGTAAGAAATAGGCCTTGAAATGCATCTAACCAGCCATCATAAATGAGCATATAACCAGGGGACACCGAGGAAAACTCTAACATGCATTCGAGTCTCATATTGGCACTTTTACTAGTAATTTAGATAACTTCACTTAGTTTACCCCTTTTAAATCTCTAAACTTCAGAGCATTGGGGGGTAAACTTCGGGTAAACTTATTTTTTCAAGCATTAAATTGATGATTATTAAAGGAATTAGAGACAAATTATAATATACCTATATCAATCTGATTATTTTGTGGAATTACTGCATAAATCATCTTCTTGAATGTAATCAGAACTTAGCAAGCTTGTCATGTATAAATAACATGGACAAGTGAATCAAATCTCTTCTATATACCTCAGTGTTTCAATGTGAGTCAAACACCACAACTTTTGATTCCTTTTTCCGCAAAATCCCACTTTCCCGATTGAGGTCCCCACATTAATTACCTAAAAGTAATGACAAATTTTTAATTAGAAACATGGTAGCAGCTAAGGAGCATATCTGATGAAGGATGACACAGAAAAAAGTCCAAGTAAACATGGATTGAACAGTCTAGTCTTGCTTTAAAAGCCGAGCACTTTGAAGATACGGATATTAGATTATATTGTTCAATCCATTTGTGCATTTGCTTTTCCCCAAGTTCTCCTGCCTTAGTATCCCGATTCTAACATTCACACAGTTATCAACCAAATCATACAAAAATAAATGCTCATTCATTTCAGAGAATGTTATAACCATGAGTAATTCAATAGTACAACACTCTATGGAACATGATATAATACAAAAGAGGCAAAGGAAAAACAGGGATGTACTTGAGTGTCTAAAATGCCTCCATCTTGATTGATGTTATGAATGCTTTCATAGAAAACAGTTTTTTTAATTGGTTCCAACAAGCGAGCTTTTAAATCATGAAGTTGATCGTAGAGCCATGATAATATATAGCAGAACCAAAGGGGGTACAAAATTGATGTGGTTGCTTATTTAATAACTTGAAGAACATCTAAGCCAGCAGTGAGAAATCAGTAATATACTAGATAACTTTTTACACTTCGGAAGTCAAAGTAAACTCCTATTATGTGGTTGCTTATTTGATAACTTGAAGAATGTCTAAGCCAACAGTGAGAAATCAGATATATACTAGAAAACTTTTTACACTTGGGAAGTCAAACGTAAACTACAGGTATGTGGTTGCTTATTTGATATCTTGAAGAAAATCTAAGCCAGCAGTGAGAAATCAGAAATATACTAGAAAACTTTTTACACTTTGGAAGTCAAGGTAAACTACAGTTATAATGCATCTGTACTCTTGTTTAATGATATTTCAGAAGTGCATTTGTAAAAAACAGTTTCTTTTAATTATTTTGCCAAGTGAGCTTCATTAAGTATTGAAAAATAAAATTGACCATACATACATGATACAATACAACAGGAAAGTACAAAACATAAGAATTGTGTTCCTTATGGTACAAATTAGAAAAATATCTAAGAAACGAATCAGAAAAGAAAGATGTAAAAAAAAATAGTGAGACTTAATGAGATGCACCTGCACTAATGTTACTATAGAGAAAAGGAAAATAAAATAAGAGAAGACAAGGACAGTGTCCTGAACTAAATTATAGTATATTTTTTCTTCATTACACAACCTCGATAGTATCCTAAATTGAATCTATAGCACATATTTTCTTCACTACTCACCCTCATTATCAATTATGATATTCAGATAAAGAATATCCAACTAGTACAGATTTATAAACAAATTTGAATGGATGATTTATATCGCCAATTTGCAAGTACAAGCAGGTGTATACATCCCTTGTGCTAATAATGAACACAAATACAATACATTTCACTTATCCTCTACCAATTATAAGAGCAGGAAGAGAAGGAGATAGAAAAATAAGAAGCGATTAATTACCGACTCCAAATGATCATCGTCATTGATTTGCCCACTCGTATCAAAAATACACATCAATCCATCAACAGAAGCAGAAACAAGCTTGTTTTGATTCTCAGGGACAAAATGAACCTGTCAGGGGAAAAAAAAGAACATGAATTTCTTTACTGTTGTTCCTACTTGAATAACCTCATAAGTGATGTAAAAATTAAGAATTTGTTAGGTTCTGGGATTAGCTTTACAGTTCAAATTTCACATGAAGAAAACATTAGATGTAATTAGAGTTCACACAGAAGAAAGAAAAATAGAACAACAAAAAAGGCTTCCCACTATATTTACTATGGAACTTTATGGCTGCATGAAACTAAATGGTAAGCTGCCAAATCCATAGCTTCAAAACTCACCATTACACTCATAATTACAGAGTTTTAACAGAAGATAATCAAGAGAACTTTCAAACAAAATATACAAAATCACTAAACAGCTGACCCTATATTATAATGTTATATAGTGAATTCTCACAAAGTTGTTGACAATAGCTAAAAATCATTACTGCATGACAACCACTATATACAGTCAAGGTAAAAACTCTGAATACACCAAGCACTCTCTTTAGTATGCAACCTTTTATGTCCAAATGCTTCAGACACGCAAAGACGTAAAGAAATTGTTTGGAAAACTCAAAATATATATAGCAAAGGAGGGGACCTCTCTCAGAAACTTATTCAGTATAATAAAGATACAATTCAAAAGTCACATATTCATCAATTTCTTTTTTCTTATTTTGCTAATTCACATTCATCATTTTCAATTAGTCAAAGAAATGCAAAATTTTAGTTACCGCATATAACATGTACATAAATTCTGAAGTGTAACTACCTGAGTGACATCATCCATATGGGATTCCTGCAAGCAAGCAACCTGTTTTCTAGTCCTCCAATCCCAGAAGAGAATCTGCACGAAATCAATTACTGGATTACACATAAATACCTATCAAAATGTCAATGCCATAACAGGTTCCAATTATATACTACATAAAATACAAATTTATGAATAATGTCAAGTAAACAAGTATAACCGGTAAAAGAGTATGCGTCTAATCCAACTTATCTTCCACTTAAACTTAAATGTTAAATTATTGAGAAGGAAAAATTGCAAGTCCAATGCCGCTCTCGCATATATATATATCTTCTTTTTTCAGTAATCCATTTATTTATGAAATGGCATACATATGTGCTTTTGGCTACAAATTCCCATCAAAAAGATGCGACTGTCGTACATAGATTCTTACAGACACTTTTAGTCTTTTATTATATAAAATCTAAAATTGTCTTATGTATAGTCTGACCAAACCAGTTCAGATACTCCATTTATCTGAAGTTTGCAAAAGAAATCACAAAAAATAAATTAAGATTCAAGCTAAAGAAACTGGTCTCTTGAAGCTTCATTCAAATAAATTTTTTGAACAAAGAGAACTATATTTGTTTCTTCTTCTGCAACATCTAAATAACTAATAAGTGGATGAAATAGTTTGGGTTCAATCCATAAAGAACGTTTTAAACTTCCAATTGGTATTTAATTTCCAAAAGAAAATCCCTTAATGATAACATGTGTCACAACATGTTTTTTAGTGGATTTTACAAAGAGAACTATGAGTCAAAAAAGATGCAACAGCCAAGTAGATCCCACTTAAAAGTTTTTGTACACTTAAGCCTTTTCCTTGTGAAAATAGCAGTAGATAATTATATTCTACTTGGATTATCAAAGGGCTATTAACCGCACGTCTCGGGAATAAAGCTTATAATTTTCAGCCAAAGACGTCAAGGACATAATAATGTATTTACAGCAGTATATCTTAATTAGAACCTAATAACTTTATAAGCTCCAAGAAAAAATTGCATTGAATGAGGATAATATCAATTTTTCTCAAGTCAAATTATGAAGTCACAGTGAGTTACTTAAAAAAACCTTCTTAATCTTTATAATTCAACTCAAGTGGTAATTTGATATACAGGCCAAAAAAATTCATTTAGACACTTAAACAATTGATACCTGAGACTTGCAACCTGCAGCAAGTAGACTATCCCCGACTCCACCAAACGAGAAACAAAACACCTCTTCAGACGGTCCAGCACTTATACACGATATCTACACCACACTCATATCATACAAACATTTCAAGACACAAACGCACCACGTAACAACAGAACCATCACTACGAATAACATGAAAGCTACAAACCTCTTGAAATGACCTAGTATCCCAAGCCCGAACTGTACCATCAGAACTACAAGAATGCAATATATCACCCGAAAACATAATCTGATTGATAGTAGAAGAATGATGCTTATTACATTCCCCAATAAATTGACCTGTGGATGGTGAGTATAACTTCACAGTGTTAGTCGATAACGAAACCGCCATCGATGTCCAATCATCCCTGCCACATTTCCCCCAAATTCAACAAATTGATAACCTCAATACATCACCATTCCCCCAAACACAGTAATACTTGAAAGTTAATTCTCTATAGATATTACTATTTTTAATATAATGTATTTTTAATCTCGATAAATGAATAAAATAGCGAAAAGTGGTGGATAAGGGATGTTACTTGTTAACGATTTGAAAGACGTAATCGTCGCCGAAGTTTGTCTGGATGGAGTTTTTGAGGGCGACTCGGTGGGAATTTCTGGGGATTGGTGAGCTTTCTTCAATCTCCATGGCGGTGTCTTCCATGTGTTTGATAGATGGCGCCAGAATTGGGGATGTATTGAGCGAGAGACAAACAGAATTAGGGTTTTAGGGTATAGTATCTTTGTTCTTTGGCAATATTACTGTTTGATTATTCAAGTTTAGAGCATTATATATTTAAGTCACGCAAGTCTTACAAAAGCCGGTTGTGGCCTTTGAGAAAAAGAGTATGGGCAGCTTGACCACAACGCAGGAGATTTTGGGTTGCCATGTACAGGGTCAGTATCCGGTTCGGTTAACCGAATACCAAACAGAAATATTTTGGTTTTTAATTCGGTTATGATTTTATGTGTATTTTGATTTTTTCAGTTTTTATCGAATTAATTGAAAAACCTAAATAACCAAAATATTTAAAATAAAAAATATATATTATATTATATACATAAAAAGTTCACTTTTTAATAAATTTTATGTAATCCCATGGCAATAGCATTATCTGGTCAGACACTTCTCAGCCAATCGGTGATGGTTAAGCCATCAGAAACTGAAAAAATCTTGTGCAGTCTACTACATCTGCAGCTGGTGGTCCAGGTGGGGGGTAATTCTATATTCAGGGGGGGTTAGAAGGATGTATGTTGGTAATTTGCATTACAACATAAGAGAAGATCAACTTCGTCAGGCATGTTATAAGTTTGAAGGAGATATGTAAACAGCAGCTAGTACTACGATTTAAATCCTACGGTGAGTTGAGTTCATAAGCACTTTTGGAGTTCTGGTGTATGTTAACGGAGAAAACTAGTAGGTTAACAAAGATGAGGTTCGCGGCGTGGATCAAGATTTCTGTTGGCGAGAATGTAGGGAGTGGTTGGTTGTTTGTTATGGAGGCGGCTGCAATTGTAAGCGAAGGGTTCTAGATTGCTAACTGGAATAGCTCTCAAGAATGATCGATGCCTACAATCTGCCTACGTACCCCTATTTATAGGGGATCAAGCCGTTACGTAGTTCTTTCTCCTAAGAGACCCATGTGGGCTGGGCCTCCCCTTCTAGAATCTTCCTCCCGGAAGGGACCCAATACGATGAGGCCTAGCCCTTTGGGCTTACCCCAAATGCAAGGGCACTCTCCTACTCCCCGACAGGGACAACCCGCCAGACTACAGAGATAGGACCTCCCAGGGTGTCTTCCTTTCTACCCTCTACCTCCCAAGGAGGACAACTCCCCAGACTTCAAGGTAGGGTCTTCTTGATACAACAATGAGATCTACTCATGCTCAAGGGCGTCCCCCTAAACACAAAGTACCCCTCACTGCCCTTCGGAATTATGATAAAATGAACTTTCCTCAGCAAGTGGGCGCGCCTAAAGATAGGGCGCGCCCTATCTTTGGACAGGGTCATCAGGAGACTAGACTGATCTTGACTTTCCTGGCCCAAGTAGGCCTTCTTCTGTGGGCCCGGCCCATCTAGCTATCCTTCACAATTTCGCATATAACAACTACCCCCCAGATCTTGGTGGTATTGAAAATGTCAACGAGATCTTGAGACTTTCACTCCTTTTAAGCAACTGTCTTCGACTTATCAAGGCGCGCCCTAAGTTGCCGACCGTTGAAACCCTTATCGTGAACAGCTGTATTCCACTTCCCGTGCATTTTTATTTTATTTTAATTCTTTAATTTTTACCCTAGTATAAATACGGGCTTCATTTTTTTACTTCTTCATTTTCATCTCTTATCTTCAGTAAAATTTCTTTCCGCCGCCGTTCTTCTTTGTCGAGCTCTACCGTCTTCGTCCGTGCTCCGTTTCAATTTCTGAGACCAGCCTCCGGTTCCTCTCTTCATAAGGTACACATTCATATCTCTATCTTACTATTTCACCGCATATTTTGTTAGATCCGGTTATGTGTCTTTTCAGTTGCTCGTTGTTCTTCATCTTCTGTTGTGTATATATGCGTGTATATATCTTATTTTGATCTTGTTTTGGTAGCTTGTGATTCTGAACATGTGTTTGTGGTGCTTTAGATACCGTCATAGATCCTAGGCGCGTTCTTTGTTTATATATAACTTACGACTCCCTTTATTATAGATGCGTCTAGTAAAGTTATGCCATTGCGTTGATGCTTTTCTCAGTGTTTTATCGCTTTGTCTAGGCACCCCCCTTTATTTTCTGGGCGCGCCCTATCTTGTGGCGCGCCTTCTTCCTTAGCTGTGAGAAAATCTTATTGTAGTAACTTGACATCTCGTGTCCTCTTTACCCTTGCTATTCCAGATTTGCTAATGTGATTCTTATTTCTCCTGAACTCCTTCTATGTCATGCTTAATTTCTCTATCTACCCTTCTCATTCAATCTTCCTGTCATCTGTCATGCTTCTTCCTTTTTCTTCTTCTCTCTTTATCTCTTTTTTTTTTATTCGGCGCGCCCTATGTTTGAACTTGTACTTGTTTTGCTTTTGCAGCTGGCTAGTCTGGGCGCGCCAGATATCCTTTATCCCGTTCCATTACGATCTTTCCCTTCTCATCTGACTATGGCTGAAACTGGGGTCTCTCCTAAGTCATCAAATACCGGTCGAGTCGATATAAACGATCTTCTCGATCAAGACGAACAGGATATTCGTTCGTCTTTTAATAAGGATCAGGTTGTTGATTCTGGTAACAAGGAACCGGGTAATGCTAGCGAAGAGGAATCTGAAAATGATGATGCTGATGAAGATTCTGAGGAGGCTGCAGCCGAGGAAGAAGCCAGGGACTTCTATCATACCATGACTGAGAATGATCCGTCAGATGAGGCGCGCCCTCCTTCCCCACTTCCTTCTCCTAACCCATATGCTCATCCTCAAATACTAGACAGTGAACTGGACTTCGATTGGGATGAGGAAGAAGAAATTCGTGAGGCACTGAAGGCAAAAAGACGCAAGAGAGCGGGCAAGTTGGCATGTGTGGGCTTGTCGTCTACTGCGTCTAAGGCAGAAATTGAGTGGTGTCTTAAATATTATGACAAAGGTTGTATCTGGGCGCGCCCTCACCCCTGGATGAGGCCACATATTTTTGACTACAACCCTCGGCTACGTATCCCCAGAATGGTTCTCACCCCAAAACTAGTGAAATTAGGTATCGGTCCACCTCTCCATCCTTATTTTAGGGCAATCATTGAGTGGTTTGATATCGCCCCCATCCAGCTTTCTCCAAATAGCTGGAAACTGGCAATTGCTTTATACATGCTCTACCAAGATCACAATCGGCGCGCGCCCACCATGGAAGATTTAAGCTACTTTTTCAGACTAGGCGCGTCTAGTCTTGGCTATTACTATTTGGTGGTTAGGAGATCCCATAACTCAACGGGCTGGTCCGAAGGGAAAACCAGCAACGAAAAGAAATGGAAGGAGCCTTTCTTCTATGCTTGGCCAGAAGAGCGCATTAGGACTCAATTCAATACCTCGCCCAGTAAGATTTCTTTAGGCGCGCCACTTGTTTTTCTTTTGCTTTTCCCCCCTTTTTTTTTATTATATTATACTTAAATATTCACTTTCCTTCATCTTCTTAGTTGAGAGGAAACAATCGTCTCTATCTGGGCGCGCCAAGAGACGCGCAGAGAATATAATCAACCTTCCTTATGAGGCTAAAATTATTAATCATTTAGTTACTACAGAACGTTTGAAAGAATATGGTTTCTTAAGCGAGGCAGTTGGGGATATTTGCCCCTATCAAGACTTTTATGGGGGTCGCCCAATTAAAAGGAAGAACAAGGAGGTAGAAGAGGTTGAAGTTCCTGTAGAAAAAGAAGATTCTTCTGATTTTTCTGATTCTTCTAAGGGCGCGCCCTGTACTGGTTACATTTTTTTTTCCCTACATACTCATTACTTGTTTTTGCATTGCTTTAAATGACTCCTCATGCTATATATATGCTCCTTCTAAACTGCCTGCTACTAACGTCATTGCTTTCCATGTATTTCAGATATGTCTCTTCCAGCTGGCTTTGGAGTTAACACTGGGCGCGCCCAGAAAGTGGGCGCGTCCAGTTCTAAGCAACCGAACAAAGTGTCGATCAGCCAATCTGTCCCTAAACAGACCTCCCCAAAGAAGAAAGATTACGAGAAAAGGAAGCCTAAGGATGTGATTCTTCAGGCGTCCAAGAAGCAAAAATCCTTGGATACTTCCGCACCATTCCCCTACGAGGCTCCTGTCACTCCAGCTGGTGACTGGTTCGGGAAGATAGCTGATGGTTACATCGAACCAAGACACTGGGATTTATGGAATAAAAGGAATGGAGAACAGGCGGCCGATGCGTGTAGGCGCGCCGCGGCGGAGCTCTTTTTTCATCTCACCTGCAATCCAACTGACACTGAAAAGCTAAGAGCTAGTTTGGATGCTGCTAGTGAAGACAAGAAAAAACTAAAACTGCAGCTTGATACTTCTGAGAAAGATAGGGCGAGGCTGGAGGAATTCAAGGCTAAGGCTGAGAGGGACATTCCCAAGTTGAAGGGCGAGGCTGATGACCTTAGGATTGATCTGAACAAAACGGCTCAGGACTTATCTTTATCTAAAGAAAGGGTGGCTGAATTGGAGAAGCAAGTGGAGGACCTCCAAGCTCAACTTGGCGCGCCCAATCAATCTTCTTTCGCTGAAGGTTTTAGAAGCTTCGTAACTAGATTCCTGGCTGTGGACCCAGAGTATGATTGGGGTAAATTCGTTCCAGCCACCAAATCCTGGATTGATGAGTTCAGAACTGAAGAAGCTAAAGCCATCGAAGAGAAGAGGATGGAGATCGAGCTAGAGATTGCGGCCCTCTCAGCCAATCAATTCCTGCAGCAATCTTCTCCTGAAATGATTACAACAGAAGAGGCGCGCCAAGATGCTGATGGCGCGCTTAATGTCAATGTGACAAATTCCATCCCTCAGCTTACTCAGGGCGAGGTACCTCAGGAGATCCCGTCCATTCCTTCATCTCAGCCTGGGAACGTAGATTCCTCACAAGACCAGGACCAGACTTAGCTATTTACCTGTTTGAATTTTTGCTTAGGGAGCGGGTCCCTATAACCCTGCAATTTGTCTTAATATTTACAACTTATCTGACTTGTTCTCATGACTTTGGGGCGCGCCCTTTATGTAGGCCTATTTTAGTCGTTAACTGTCCTTTATCAAATGTCTCCTTCCATTGTTTTGCCAGCTTTCTTGTACTTTATCTTTTTATAAAAAAAATGCTTCTTACTCTCATCCTGTTAAAACAACTACAAGTGACGACGTGGCGCGCCGTATGTCTTGGCGCGCCAATTCTTGAATTTGTATTTGTAAACTGTAAATGGTAGTTTGATAGATGATGATCGCTTTGTTGGTCTACTCTTCCTAGTGTTTGTCTTTGATACTTGACTTTTCTTTATACTATTAGGATCGGGCAAGCCATGTCTTGCCTGATGTTGCAAGTATCAGCTTTCCTGTCGACCTGTCTTGGCAGAATGTTTCAGAGATAACAGGGGATCAAGTTAATAGTGATGGGGCGCGCCTTAAGATTGGGCGCGCCGTATATTTGTAAACAACAGAATTAAACAAATTGTACTGGTACTATCATTTCACCATGGCATATGGAAAACATTCTATCTCTACTGTATTTAACAACTACATGTTGCTCCTATTGATAGTACTTCTTCAAGTGTTCAGCATTCCATGCTTTGGAAATGGGCTCTCCCTGCAAGTCCTCCAAGTAATATGCACCTCCAAAAATCTCAGCTCGAATGCGGTAGGGTCCTTCCCAATTTGCTCCAAACACTCCATGGCCTGGCACTTTCATCCCTGGCATCATCCTGCGTAACACCAAGTCCCCCACCTTGAATGGTCTAGGCTTGACTCGACTGTTGTAGAACCGGGCTGTCCTTTGTTGATATGCTGCCAACCTAACTTGCGACTCCCTTCTGACTTCTTCCAACATATCAAGATGTAGCCTCTGGTTAACAGTATTGGCCTCTTCCTGGAAGTGGTCTCTTCTGAAGGAACCTGCTCCGACCTCTACTGGAACCATTGCTTCACAGCCATAGGTCAACATGAATGGTGACTCCCCAGTGGTTGTCCTTGGCGTAGTGTTGTATGACCATAGTACCATTGGAAGCTCCTCCGGCCAATCACCTTTCTTTTCTTCCAACTTGGCCTTCAGCGTGTGTTTGATGATCTTGTTGATTGCTTCAGTCTGTCCATTGCTTTGTGGATGGTACACGGCTGCAAAGTTTCTTCTTATATTCAAGTCATCACACAATTTCTTCAACTCTTTACTGTCGAACTGTTTCCCGTTGTCAGATATCAATTTGTACGGGATACCAAATCTGCACACGATTGAATTGAATACAAAACTTGTTATCTTCTTAGCAGTAATGGTTGCTAGAGGCGCGGCCTCGGCCCATTTTGTAAAGTAATCTACTGCCACAACTGCATACCTGACTCCTCCCTTGGCTTTTGGAAGCTCTCCAATGAGATCTATCCCCCACAAAGCGAATGGCCATGGACTGAGTAACGGAGTCAGACTTGCTGCTGGACGAGATGAATATGTGGCAAATCGCTGGCACTTGTCGCATGCTTGCACGAACTTGCTTGCTTCACTCCTCATAGTTGGCCAGTAATATCCTTGCCTAAGGATCTTCAGTGCAAGTGAACTACCCCCCGAGTGATTGCCGCATATTCCTTCATGCACCTCCCTTAAGATATAATTGCACTCTTCCCCTGCAATGCACTTCAGCAACGGCTGGTTGAATCCTCTTTTGTACAAGACACCATCATATATCACAAATCTTGCTGCTTTGTATCTGAGACTTCTGGCTTCCTTTACACTTTCTGGGAGCTGACCCTCCTGGATGAACTTAAGTATAGGGGTCATCCAGGTATCCACAACTTCATCTTCTACCTCCATCGGATCTTCTCTGAACCGGGTGACCTTCTGTGCTTCTGACACACTTGGCTTCTCCTGAACACAGAATTGGATAGTCCCTAATAATTTGGTGTCCCTTCTAGAACTGGCCTTGGCCAATGCATCAGCACCTTCATTTTTCTCGCGAGGAACCTTTTCCAAATGTACCTCTTTGAACCTCTTCATCAACTCTTGTGTATGGGTCATGTATAAGTTCGTCCTCCAACCTCGAGCTAAGAACCCCCCATTTACCTGGTGGACCACCAACATCGAATCACTGTACACAATAAGGTTCCTAGCCTTCATTTCTACTGCTAGGGCTAGACCATTGATCAAAGCTTCATATTCTGCATCATTATTGGTTGCAGGGAACCCTAGGTGGATGGCACTTAACAATCGACACCCCCCGGGACTAACCAAAACTATCCCTACACCAGCTCCATCCGAATTGACAGCTCCATCAACATGCAAATTCCACCATGCATCATCCTCTACCAAAAGTCCGTCAATAGGCTCAATGTTGGGACTATATGGCACTATTGCCCATTCTTGGTTATCATCTTCAAATTCTAGCAAGAAATCAGCCAGAGCTTGACCCTTGACAGTAGCCCTAGGCTTATACTCCAAATCAAACTGTCCTAGCTCTACTGCCCATTTCATCAATCTTCCCGTTGCTTCTGGCTTATGCATAATCTGACGGAGAGGGTATGAAGTTCTTACCTCAATCTTATGTGCCTGAAAGTATGGACGAAGTTTCCTTGCTGCTAAGATCAAAGAGTATACCAACTTTTCCATGCTAGTGTATCTTGTCTCAGTATCCAATAGCCTTTTGCTAACATAATATACCGGGAATCGGACATCCTTCTCCTCCTTTACAAGAACGGCGCTGACTGAGTATCTTGAAACAGCCAGGTATAAGATCAATGTTTCCCCTTCTACGGGCTTGGCCAAGAGAGGGGGCTTTCCCAACTGTTCCTTTATCTTTTGGAAGGCCTCTTCACATTCATTCGTCCATACAAACGTTTTCCCAGCCTCCTTGATAGCCTTAAAGAACTCCTTGCATCTGTCCGAGGACTTAGACACAAATCTATTTAGTGCCGCTATCCTTCCCGTAAGGCTCTGAACCTGCCTCACATTCTGAGGAGACTTCATATCAAGTAATGCCTTGATTTTTGCAGGATTAGCTTCGATTCCTCGATGATTTACCATGAACCCCAAGAATTTACCAGACTCAACCCCAAATACACACTTCTGGGGATTCAACTTCATTCGATACTTCCTAAGTATGTCAAACATTTCAGACAAGTGCCGAATGTGATCTTGCGCCTCCTTGGACTTGACCAACATGTCATCTACATAAACCTCCATAGTCTTACCGATCTGGTCTTTAAACATCATGTTCACAAGGCGTTGGTAAGTTGCGCCAGCATTGATTAGTCCAAATGGCATCCCTATATAGCAATATAGTCCTCTGTCAGTTATAAATGAAGTGTGCTCCTGATCTGGTTCATGCATGGGTATCTGATTGTACCCTGAATAGGCATCCATGAAACTTAACAGAGCGTGTCCTGCTGTGGCATCCACCAACTGGTCTATCCTCGGGAGTGGAAAACTATCCTTTGGGCATGCTTTGTTCAGATCTGTGAAATCAACACAGGTTCTCCACTTCCCATTAGGCTTTTTGACAAGGACCGGGTTAGCCAGCCATGTAGGGTAGAACGACTCCTTGATCAACTTAGCACCCAACAACCGGTCAACCTCTTCCTTTAGTGCTTGGGCCCTTTCTCCACTAACAGGCCTTCTCTTCTGTCTCATCCCTTTCTTGGTAGGGTCAATGTTTAAATGGTGACTCATTACTTCTGGGTCGATCCCTACCATATCAGCATGACACCAAGCAAAAACATCCAAGTTGCTTCTTAAGAAACGGATAAGGCTTGCCTTCAACTCTCCTTTCAGCTTAGACCCTATCTTCAATGTTTTGGCCTCTCTGGCCTCCCCAACCTGGATTTCAACGGTATCTTCAGCTGGACCGGTCTTGGTTGATTCTAGGGGTAGCCTTGGGTCTAGATCAGACTCCTCTTTGGTTCCAGAGGTTTCCCCTTTTTCCCATATAGAGCAAGGCTTAAGCTCGGCATCTGAATCTACTTCCATTGGTTCTTTCCCTTTTGATTGCCCGAGATTATCTCCTTCATCAGGAAATTGGACAAAGTAAGTCGTATTGACCTCCCCACCAGTGTTGGCAACAAGGGGCTCTTTCAGTGGTCTACTCTTCTTGAAACCTTTAAGAGATTGCAGGTAACACTCTCTGGAGTCATATTGGCACCCCCTCACAACTCCAATCCCTCCAGGTGTTGGGAATTTCATAGACAAATGATATATTGATGTGACCACTCTCATCTCTTTCAGTAACGGTCGCCCAATAATGGCATTGTGTGATGAGTCGTGATCTACAATCATAAAATCCATAACCTGAGTGGCTGAGCATGTTCCTTCTCCTAGAGTTACCGGGAGCCGGATTGTCCCCTTTACCTTTACAGCCTCTCCACCAAATCCATAGATATAGACATCCTCAACCTTCATATCCTTATCAGGGAGGCCAAGCTTCTGGTAGGTGCCATAATAAAGAATGTTGACAGAGCTTCCATTATCAACAAGCACACGATGAACATTCAGTGGACCAATACGAAGAGCGATCACCAGGGCATCATTGTGCGGGTGGTGAACCCATCTGGCATCTTCTTCTGAAAAGGTAATGTCAATGGCTTCGCCTCTAAAGACCTTAGGCGGTCTAGATGACAAATTATGTATATTAGTTAGGGGCCTACCTTTTGCTTCCTTTGCATATCTCTCCATAGCCCTGGTCCCCTCACCGGCCACATGTGGTCCTCCAAAGATGACATGAATGCTTCCTTCCTTAACGAACTGGATGTCCTCTTGCTTTCCCCTCTCTTGATCACCAGTATAGCCAAGCCCCCTTCTGTCCTTGGCTCGAATATCTCGTCGGGACCGGGCCTCTCGTACTATCCATTCATTAAGCTGGCCTTCTTTGATTAGCAACTCAATCTCTTCTTTCAGTTGTCTACATTCATGGGTATCATGCCCGGTTGATTCGTGGTATTCACAGTACTTGTCCTTATTCTTGGCTTGCCAAGAATTTAGTGGAGCTGGCCTGCGGAAGAGTCCCTTGTCACGATTAACTTCGAAGATGTGATCGATTGGCGCGGCAAGTGGTGTCCAGCGATCTTCCCTTTCTTCATGATCTCGAGGGGGTGTATAATTCCTTCTATACATGGTGTTGACCCGGTTGGGGCTTCGTCGCCTCCCCCTTTGTTCTGGACTTGGGGACCGGTCCCTTCTCTTTTGTCGGGCCTTACCCGGGCTTCTCTCATTCTTTCGACTTTCAGCCAATGACTGTTCAACATTTTTGTATGCCTCAGCCCTTGCATATAAATCTGCCAGGGACTTGGGATCAT
The DNA here is from genome assembly GCF_001625215.2 of Daucus carota subsp. sativus. Lineage (NCBI taxonomy): Eukaryota > Viridiplantae > Streptophyta > Magnoliopsida > Apiales > Apiaceae > Daucus > Daucus carota. Next base: position 34,173,135 of record NC_030382.2, on the reverse strand, counting down.
TGCCTTGCAAGTGCTTCCAAAAATCAGTTCCTACTCGAAGCCCAGCCACCAAGAAGCTCTTCAGTGTCTCATCAGTTGCCCCCCGAACGTTGGATGACTCTGCATTGAAACGTTTGAAGTAGGCATGAAGAGTCTCTCCTTCCTTTTGTTTGATATTCGCCAGAGTGGTGACTGGTGGAGCGTATTTGACGGTTGCCTGGAACTGAGTCAAGAACATAGTCTGCATGCTTGTCCAAGAAGTGATGGACGCTGGTTCCAATTTCCGGAACCATTGGTAGGCGCTATCTCTGAATGTTGCCGCAAGAAGTCTACACCTGACAGGGTCTGGTATCTGGTAGACACCCATCTCAACATTGAACCTTCCAAGAAACTCTACTGCATCTGAGTTGCCATGAAACTTTAAATCGGAAGTGGTGTTTCTGTAATTGGCTGGCAACGGAGCCTCTATCACTTCAGCAGAGAATGGTGATAGGGCTTGGCTTGAAAGAGACGTCTGGCTTCCATCGAAATGTGCCAGAAGTTTCCTTAGGTTGTTGATATCAATGGCTCCGATGCCTGGAATGGTCTGTACGTTTGGCTGTGACAGAGTCATCGATGGTAGTGTTCCGGTAGCCATGAGGTCACTTGCCATGGCGAGAGGATTGGATTGATTGGCGTGAGTCTGAGCAGATGGGGGCGCATTGGCCTGAGATGAGGCTTGAATATGCGGATTGGCATGAGCATTGGCCTGAGACAAGGCTTGAATGTGCGGATCGGCAATGGTCTGATCAAGATTCGCCTAACCATTCATTATTGCATATCCTACTATTACCAGAACGAAATATAATATAACTTTTACGATAATTTACAAAGAGGAGACAAGAAAAGAACCTGATGATGAGTCTTTCCGTTGCCCGGAGACGTCGCATGCTCGCGCGTTCCTCCCTGACTCTGCCGTCCTTCAAGCACGATCGGGTCTCGCTCCGATCTTCCTCCTAAACCACGGGGTTCTTGTTCTTGCGATCTGTCATAGCTTCTTGAGTCTGATCCATGCGGAATCTCCTTCCTATGTCCTTCTCGACCCGTGCCTGCCGTTCTTGACCCGGTATTCGCGTATTCAGGTCTGCTTTCAAGATCTTTGATCAGGGCCAAAAGATCCGCCCTACTGACTCTTCCTCGGTATCTTTCCGCCAGAGCGTTAACATCTCGACTGGCCTCCTCCAGATGTGCGGTCGCTCGTCTATCTTGCGGGGGTCTTCCTCCGTCCCTGGCGCCCTCTCCTCCGGCGGTAGTCTGGCCGCCTGACGCGAATAAGTTTCGTGGAACAATCACAGGCCTTCTATCATCACGATGGCCTGATTGACTTTCCTCTTCAAAGGGCTGCTTCCCGGAACGATGTGTTCCGGGAACAAGGGACTCCAGTTGAGCGACTCGCTCTCTGAGCGCTTGCTGTTCTCTCGCCTCGTTTCTCAAATAATGCAACTCCTTAAGTAACTCCTCGTTGCTCATGAAGACCGGCGGCGAGCTGGAGATGGGGCGTCTCATAACACCAGACTCCCCGTCTGTTATGATGATTGCTCTGTCTTGGGAGGCGTTCCCGACCGGCGTATTGTCGACGGGAGGGTTATCGCCTATCCCCGATCTAGGATCGGGGGGTTGGTTCCCGCCGGGCGTTGTCTCGCCGTGATTCGACATCTTTCTCCTCAATGGAAAATCTTGAACTAGCCCCTCCTTCTAGCGCCAATTTGTTAACGGAGAAAACTAGTAGGTTAACAAAGATGAGGTTCGCGGCGTGGATCAAGATTTCTGTTGGCGAGAATGTAGGGAGTGGTTGGTTGTTTGTTATGGAGGCGGCTGCAATTGTAAGCAAAGGGTTCTAGATTGCTAACTGGAATAGCTCTCAAGAATGATCGATGCCTACAATCTGCCTACGTACCCCTATTTATAGGGGATCAAGCCGTTACGTAGTTCTTTCTCCTAAGAGACCCATGTGGGCTGGGCCTCCCCTTCTAGAATCTTCCTCCCGGAAGGGACCCAATACGATGAGGCCTAGCCCTTTGGGCTTACCCCAAATGCAAGGGCACTCTCCTACTCCCCGACAGGGACAACCCGCCAGACTACAGAGATAGGACCTCCCAGGGTGTCTTCCTTTCTATCCTCTACCTCCCAAGGAGGACAACTCCCCAGACTTCAAGGTAGGGTCTTCTTGATACAACAATGAGATCTACTCATGCTCAAGGGCGTCCCCCTAAACACAAAGTACCCCTCACTGCCCTTCGGAATTATGATAAAATGAACTTTCCTCAGCAAGTGGGCGCGCCTAAAGATAGGGCGCGCCCTATCTTTGGACAGGGTCATCAGGAGACTAGACTGATCTTGACTTTCCTGGCCCAAGTAGGCCTTCTTCTGTGGGCCCGGCCCATCTAGCTATCCTTCACAATTTCGCATATAACAGTGTAAGAATAATCAATCTAGCAGCCATTTGACAATTCGGCGGACTGAAACTTTGTTGGTTTAGTTTGTTGTAAATAGCCCCAAAAAATTTTCTCTATTATTTTTTTGCTTTTTATTCATTGTTGTAGAAATTCGGTTTTAACTGAAATAAAAATTTTGGTTCGGTAAAATAACCGAATTAAATTCGATTCATTATTCGGTTATAATTTTTGAGCTTATTCGGTATTCGATAATTTGGTTCGGTTTTTACTGAATAATCAGCCCTAGCTATGCACGCCCGAAGGCCCCAAACCGAATCGGAAACAATCCTTAAAAACCCGGGCTTAAGAAAAGCTCAGTTATCATCAACGACCATCCGATAAAAATCATGTCTTAAACCGACTTTTTAAAATTACTAACCTTTAAACCGTGCAAAGCACGGGAGGTTATATAATTCGTAATATATTATTTAAATGTTATTATCATTTTATTAATACTTTAATATTAATAAGTTGAATTTTAATTAAATTATATTAACCAACTGATTACACGTTCCCACGAAAATTTAGCTTTTACAAATTACTATCTATATACAAATATTTTTTCAATTATTAATATTTGATAATTTATTATTCAATTAATTTTAAATCAAATTTTTCATATTTCGTATATCTCATATGCATGAAAAAAAAATATTTATCGTGTACCAGGTTAGAGTTAGAAATGATTACATAATGGTTAGTATTGTATTCAAATAAAACACGTCAGAGTTAAAAAAAAGTTATCGGAAGGTTTTGTTAAAAAAAGATATTCAAAATTGGATATTTATAATTTTATTTGTAACATCATTATAATTTTTTTTATAAAATATTACATGATAATATATTGTCATGAGTGTTTTTAGTATTTAAAACTATTTAACAAAGAGTAATAAACCTCCACATGTTGTAAACTTGTAGTTTTAAATAGAGAGTACCAAACCAAAAAATATAACTAAAAACTTGACTACAAGTCACACCCATGTTGACTTATTATTGTATACTAGCCTTTAACCCGTGCAAAGCACGGGCGAGTATATAATTCGTAATTTATTAATTATAATTTAAATTTTAACACCATTTTATTAGTATTTTAGTATTAATGAATTGGATTTTAGTTAAATTATATTAACCAACTGACGGAAATTTAGCTTTCACAATTTATATTATTCAATTAATTTTAAATCAAAATTTTCATATTTCATATATCTTCATATGTTACGTAATGGTTCGTGTTCATAACGAAATAGAACACGTTAGAGTTAAATTTCGAGTAAAATACGTTATAATTAAAAAGTAGCGTATCTAATTATTTATATGTATTTTAGACGAAAGATATTAAAAATTGTATATTTATAATTACTTATACATTTGTCTATAAGTATTTTTTTAATATTAATATATGTTATTAACAGTAGTTTCACCTTTTTCAACATATTATAAATTATATTTAATAAGATATCAATATACATAAGGAGTGTTTTTAGTATATAAAACGGTTTAATAGATATCTACATGTTGTGTAGACTTTTAGTTTTAGAGGAGAGTACCAAACCAAAATTTTGTATGACTACAAATTATACCCATGTTGGCTTTTTATAATACTAGCCTTTAACCCGTGCGAAGCACGGGCGGTTATATAATTCGTAATTTATTATTTTTAATTTAAATTTTAACATCATTTTATTACTATATTAATATTAATATTAATAAATTGAATTTTATTTAAAAAATGATTATATTTTCTCATGAAAATTTAGTTTTTATAATTTATTATCTATATATAAATATTGTTTTGTTATTAATATGTGATAATTTATTATTTCTGTTGATGCTTCAACTGTTTAATAAAGTTACTAAGCACCCGCCGAGGTGGAGACAGAGACAGAAGGCAAATGCGAGTGTATTGGTGATGGAGAGGGAGACTGATACTTGGACCCGTGATATTCTTTGCTGCTGATTGTAAAACTAAGGCTTAGAATCTAATACGAGATCGATTGTTAGTAGTATTCTTTATATTTTTAGTAGGGGTAAAATGGGTAATTCAATAAAACATGACTGAACCAAAAAAACCTAACCAAAATTTTGTACGACTACAAATTAAACCTATGTTGACTTTTTATAGTATAGTATAGATTATACATATGCAGTTTTTAAACTCAAACTCGGTAAAATATAGTTTGTCAAGAACTCAAACCCGATCCGGTTTTTAACGAACTTGAGTTCGAACAGATAACAAGATCGATAAGATAATCGAGTTCGGCTCGACTAGATAATAAAAACTCCATTTGAACTCGAACTCGGTAAAACTCGATCCGACTCAATTCGTTTACAATTGAACAACAAACCCGACAATTTCATACACGACATAAAAATTCGTGTTTGTGTTTACGTTTTTAGTACACGACACGAAAACAAAAGTACACGATCTTAATTTCGTGTCGGTTTAGGGGTTTAACCATCAGGTACACGATATGACATGATTTATATAATAATAGATAATTAATAATAAATATAGTAATAACATGATTTATAGTATATAATTCAATATTAATAGTAGTTTTTTTTAAATAACATAGATATAATATCAAATAATATATAAAATTTGATGAAAATATCAAATTTTAAATTATCAAAATGTAATTTAATATTCTATTTTTCTATTTCGTGTATATTTAGTGTTGTGTACTTTTCATGTATATTTCATGTCATGTACTTTCGTGTATCATTTGTGTCGTGTATTTTTAAGCAAAAAAAAATGTTGTGTATTTCATATCGTGTCATGTTGTTTCGTTTTTTTTTTTCATGTCGGGTTCATGTTTGGATTTCACGTTGCGTATCAAGTACACGACACGAAATTATACGACATAAAAAGTACACGAACTACAACGCTAACTCCTATTATGCTTGTTATAACAGTTAACTAATTTTTAAAAATAATAAATTATTATAAATTCAAGTTGTTATAAATATAATTATTTATTAATATGATTAATGATTAAATTATTGAAAAATTATAAACTAAAATTCGACAAAAAAATTTGAGTATAATATCATTTTTCCCGAACAACATGTAGCGAGTAGCGACTACCGATACATCACACATGCAATGGGAGGACATGATCCCTCTCAAGTCTCAACCCGACACAATATAAATCCGCCTCAACCCCAAAACCACCTCTCCCGCCAGGAATACCATCGCTTTCTCATTCCAGGGCTCCTCCTACACGCCAAAACCCTAGCCCCACGCTCGCAGATGACCAGCTAATCATCTACACTCACTCACTCTCCAGGCTCCCACTCAGCACTATTTGGGGTTTAAGATCAGTCTGTAAGTCATGGCTATCTCTTACTTCCAATCCTCGTTTCATCAAATCTCAACTATCTAGATCAACTGATAACATTTTCTCATGGCTTCCTGAACTAGTTGTCTACAACATTTTCTTAAGCCTTAATGTCAAGGATCTTTCACGAATTAAATCGGTGTGTAAATCATGGCTGTCGCTTATTTCTTGTCGTCATTTTGTTAAGACCCATCTTGCAAAATTCAGTGATGACTCTCACTTAACTCATCATCGACTGATGTTTTGTAATGCGCCTTTTATTACCCATGAGTATCGCCCTTATGTTGATTTTAGTGTTCGCGGTGGAGAGCTTGTTCTCACGGGCTGTTCTGTGCATTCTTTGATTAATGGGGAGGTTACGAAGTCGGATAAGCTTTACAATCCTGTGAAAGATATGGATAATTGGACTTATGTTGTTGGGTATTGCAATGGGTTGGTTTGTTTGGCTTGTTTTGATGGTAGTGTGTTCTTGTGGAACCCTTCCACCACAGAATCGACAAGACTGCCAAAATATGGAATTCCGCATACAGTGTTTGGGTTCGGGTATGATGAGCGGAAGGATGATTATAAGGTCTTTACAATCATTGGTGATCGGGAGAATAAAGTTTCGGTTTATAGCTCAAATTCTGGTTGTTGGAGAGTGATAGGAGAGTTTCCCTTTGGGAAATTATCTTTCGAGACGTGTAGGGGGCAGTTTGCATTTGGAGCTTTGCACTGGCTTGTTAATCAAGGGGATAGGCGTAAGGATATTATTGTTGCTCTTGATATGAACACAGAGACGCACCGAGAAGTTCTGCAGCCAGATTTTGGAGAAGATGTGTATGATTTGACATTGGGCACTCTTGGCAATAGCCTTTCTGTAGTTTGTCAATATAAATCTGGTGCTGATATATGGGTAATGAAGGAACATGGCGTGGCAGAATCTTGGACAAAATTGTTCACCTTCTGGATCCCGGTTGATCTCCCATGGAAACCAAGAATAAGACCGATCTGCATGCTTGTAAATGGTGATGTTATAATGCTTTCAGACTTAACCATGATACTGTTCAACCCAGGTACAGAAGAAATCCAGATGCTGTTTGACACGTGGGAGAATCCGTCATACAACATTTTCAAGAGTTCAATGTGTACTCTTATGTTGAAAGCCTAGTTTCACCCCCAAAACTAAATACACTTCCTATCCCAGTTTCACGCCAAATCTGAACCAAAGTTTGCAGCCAACAACATCCGAGAAAGAAGGTCCTTATATTCGCCTTTGAGCTTTTAGTTGTTCTGTGTTTATTTTGCATTATCCACTATTAATTTTCAGTAGTCTGACTCTTACTATTTTGCAATTTAAATGATCATACCTGAAGTTGATGATCGTACTTTATAATGAAACTTACATCATGTTAAATTTATTCTTCTTCTTTGGATAAATTGGGCATGTCTATTTGATTATGCTGCTGTCTCAGAGAACCATAGTACTATACGACCCTAAGTTAAAGGATCTGTTAAGCACCCCTTTGGACAATCCTTATATGCATACTCATACTTAAAGAGCCTAGTGCAGCCTACCTTTAAGCTAAAGCTTGCACACAATGGTTGGTGACATAAGGTCCATTAAGTTATATCTTGTCATTTGTTTTCAAATCACACCTTGGAGTTTTCTGTTATCTAGTGATGCTAGCCACGATTGATTTTGCATCTCTGTTGTCATTGGTATTATCCTTATTGGTCTATAATTTCAATTTGTATATACTCACCTTTGCATTTGTTGCCTATAAAATATGTAACGACTCAAATTTATTAAATGACGCTACTTATTTGTTTTCCTGATACCGTTCTGCTTAAAGGGTAGAGGAAAGTTGTTTCCATTTGAATATAATGTTGTGCTTGACTGGTTGAATGTATTTTGTTCTGGTGGATCTTAGAGAGCATGGTCTAGTTAGGCAAATTCCTGCAAAGCTTGTTAGGTTTACAGTAACTGTTTTTATATGACCTATCGATTAAAAGCATCATAACTTATGACATTGTTGAATATGATCGGAGGCTTATTCTTCCAAATCCTTTGAATATGACAGTTCGAAGGATCTTTCTGGCTGTCATAAGTTTGTAATTGTCTTGTGGTAGTTTGCGGAGCACTGTGATGATTTTTTCCAGTAGCTCTTGGGCACTTACTGGGGTTTGCTTGTTTACGTAATTCTGCACAAAATAAAGAATCATGTGGCTTTTACATTTACCAAACTGGTTGATCAGTTAAATACTAAAAACTTAATCCACAGGATGTAACTTCAATTATCCAAATTGGTTGGTCATATGGTCTATTTTGCTACGTTTGGGAGCTATGTTGTCAGATTTTTTGATCCATTTTCTCTGCTATTTTTTTGTGCCGCTATTAAATTTACGACGCCATTAAGATATCTACGAAGTACTTGTGCTTGCAGGTGTGACATCAAAATAATTCAAAATTTTGGTGACTGCATCCATTATATTATTCTAATTAATTCACTTTTTTGTATTTTTTTCAAAAATTTCCTCCTCAAGGTTGAAGCATGGAGAAAGAGTGCAAATAGCTGTAGTTTGACACGATCAATATCTGAACCAATTTCTGTTTCTAGTTAAATAAAAAGGCGAGATTCATGAAGTTGTAGTCGAATTTGATGGCAAAGGGTGTGCGGATTGAATGCCCTTTTAGGCTTTTTGTTGGTTCTTTAATCAATATACATTTTACCGAACTATTAAATTTTGTTCATTCTCTAGTATTGACTGAAATCACAAATTAATTTCGTTTATGCTCGTCGCAATGATTTACTTGTATATGGTGGCTTCGTAATTTTGGCAATTCTGGTTGCTAGTTAACCTTTACTTCTACAAATCTTGATTTTGATGCTATTACACATATCCTCCTAAATCTGTTATGTTTGCTTTGTTTTTTGAGTATTTTATCAGCTGAATGTGTTACAGTCTAGGAAACGGTGGAAGCGGGTTAATGATGGCGATAATAAGATTGTTTCTACTGTAATGGACGAAATGCTTAAGTAATACAGTTCTGTATAGTTCATCTCGTGGATGACAGATGTTGAAAACTGAATTTCTTTCTGCTGCACTAGATTTTGGAAAATTTTCCAGCTATCATCCATGGTATACATAATTACATATCCACGGCGTGGATATGAAATTGTATGACATAATATTTTTATAGCTCGTAAAATTCTCATTTCTCTTTTCATAATTAGAGGAAAAAACTTTAATAGAATAAAGTTCCACTTCGATGTTCTATAAATGCAAACAAGTATAGAGCGGATCTTGGAATCCATGTATGTTATGCAAATAAAATATAATTTAAAATTTTATAATATAAGATCATGCGATATACTCCCTCCGTCCCAATCAATTCTATACCGTTTCTTTTTTGGGATTTCCCATCATTTTTTATACATTCCCAGAATAGCAAATTTTTATAATATAAAACACTACTACACTTATTACATTCTCCCACTATCTCCCTTCTATAATAATAAAAACACTATTACATCCACTATCTCAAATTTATTATTAAAAAATATGTGAGTCCCACCACTTTACCCACTTTTCAATTAACTTTACTCATTTCTTACATTTTTTCTTGATCTCCGTATCCAATCCCAATGTATATAATTCATTGGGACGGAGAGAGTATGATTTAACTTTTATATTTGAAATTAAAATAATTCATAAATTATTATTTTTAACCTGAAAAATTAAAAAATATGAACAATATTATTATTATTATCAGATAATAAATGAAGTGTGTACATACAGTCAAAGGGACAATCAAAATGGGGGAGGAAGTACATACAGTAACAGTAGCATATGATATACAATCAAAATGGGTTTGCACTGAATGCTCGCTGATAATGCGTATAAGGTCGATAAGGAAGCTGTTTTGGTATATCGCAGCTGTTTTTATGAATCTTCGTCTTAGTTGGGCAAACCATTTACAGGTAAACTGTTATAATTCACCAAGTGATGATCTTTACAAAACTGATCATAAATTCAAACATATTTCTTCTTGTTATGCTTCATCACCCAGATATCAAGATTCAGTTATCAAATTGCTACTTCATTTAATTAGCGAAATCCTTTTAGGAACAATGATATTTAACTTGTTTGTAATTGTCTGTGTGTTTTAATAAACTTTTTCCCGCTACAGAGACTGCATTGATTCAGCGTTTAATATCAAGGGAGCAATGACGGGTCCCAATTGCCCGAAGATTGAGGTTGGCAGTTGGCTGTATGCAGATGGCTCTCTGCTTATTGACTGGATTTTTGGCGAGGATCTGTATGAGTATCACTTATCTGATGATGTAAGTGAGAACAAGTAATGGGTTGTGTTTGATTTACATCTGATATGTATAACAGAGTTCTCCGACATATGTTGAGTTTTTGTTGGATTTTAACCTTTTTAGTCCATCAATCATTTAAGCAAGTAAGCAAGTGCATCTTGAGCCCTAGTTCTCTTGAATCTAGGTTCTAGAAGGTATTTCATCATAAGCTGGGAATTAAAAACACTGAATTCACATTCATTTCATCAGATGATGTTTGTTGATGAGCTTTCTAGTCATATTTACTTAGCCGGTGACCTGTTGCCAGCATAGAAATAATTAATTTATCAATTTACTTTCTTTGCCTATATCCTTTGGATATATGGCAAGAAAAAAATTCCTTTAGGGGTGTTGCTATAGAATATCCCATTAATGTTTTCAATCCAATTAAAGTTAATTTGGGCAGGGTATGTTTGGGAACAAAAGTATGGCCACTTAAAAACTCCATTAATGCCCTTTGAGATGAATTTTGAGTTCTAATAGAATCATTTGGTGAAATTTTTAGGACTTTATTGGAGTTTTGATGGTCTTAGACTTATGGGTTGGAGATCTGATGAAGATTTTTTGAGGCTTTCTAGTCTTTGATCTTTATTAGAGTTTAATCAAGTTTTTGAAGTTTATATTATTTTTAGTTGAGGTTTGAGGGATTTTTTTTTGAGTTTAAATGGAGCCAAACTTTGAGTTCCGAAATACCCCTATCAAGTTAGCTAAAACTGCAAATTTAAACAGAAAAACTACCAGAGGGTGCAAAATGCTAGGATAAGGAAAAAGAGGACAAAAGTGCATGATCGTGACTATGTATATGAATGTCAATATATGTGATTTTGTTACTTTTTAAACATTTGTTTGAATTTTACTAATTTTCATTTAATCCTATACTCGTAGACAAGCAAGAAAAAAAATCCTTACTTAACTATACTTGTCGTGAAAACAAATATAACTTTTCATTTAATCCTACACTCTTAGACAAGCAAGAAAAATCCTTGATGTATCTTAGTTATTCTTTTTGTATTTATTAAATAAGCATCTTTTTGTATTATGTATAGATTAATACAAGATGCTATTAATATATTTTTATAAATAAGAAACTAAAGAATCTGATTCTAAGCATCTATTAAACTTGATCGAACGGTTATATACCATAATTTATAATATGCCTATTAGATTATGAACTAATCATACATTGTTATATACTCTATCATATTACTTTATCAGTTGGCATTATATCTTATATAATTAGCATAAGGCCACAAGCTAGAACATATGTATTAAATTAAAAAAAGGTAATATATACTATCTTTGTTTAATATGAATAAGAATACAAATAAATACAATATGTTCATTATATAGTTTTCAAACTTGTTATGATATGTATGTATATAAATGAAAATAATATTTTCACCCATGATATCAAATAAAACAAAAAAAATACTGAAGAAAAAAAATCAAAATATATTCAAAGTAACTCGTGTATTGCATGGGATATGATAAGCTAGTATAATAAAAAAAAAATTAAGTTTAATTTCTTCTTCTTGTGCTTGCCTCCATCCTAATTATCCCCCGTTGCACATACATCCATCAGTAATCTCACTTGAATTTTGTCGCACTGGATACTGTAATAGCTGAACATTTGTTACTTGTGTGTTTAGTTTGTCTCCATGTTATTGCTAACTTGAGAGAAATATATGCTCTAAGCTCAAATGTGGCCCTCACTTTTATCTTTGTACATATTTTGCCTTTTATCTTTGTACATATTTTGCCTGGAAAATTTGAAATGGTTATATAGTTAGGGTTTACCTACAGTGGTGGTTTGGCCAGTTATTTGTGCTTTTATAGTGTTTAGTTAGTTTTATCGCAAATGCGGGATGCAGTTTAATATGGAAGCTTGAAATTAGTGTTTTTGGTGTTGTGTGTGTGGGATTAGTATATGTGTTGCTAAAGTTGAGTTTCTTGATCATATGCTTTCGATATTGTTTTGTACGGAAGCTTGAAATGGATGTTTTTTGATAGGTATATACGAGGCATGTATTATTGGAATCAAGCTGTTTAATAAAATTATGGAGTTTTTAGACTTTTTGTTTATTGAAGTGATAGATCAAGGATTAAATGTTTCTTGCTCGTTTTGAATCTTGTAATATGTTTTATAATAATTTTATTAGTTGATGCAGGAATATGACGATTTTACGAAATATTTATATCTGGTTCATTTTTGAGAAACATGATATATGCTCTATTGGTTTAGTTGGATTGATATCTAGATCATATCATTGTTATCATGTCCAAATTTGAATAATAAAACCAAACCAACTCAAACATGTTCAGTCTAAGGTTTGAAAAAGTATATAAAAAAAATTTGTTTCTAGTGCGTCAAATGTGCAATGTTCTCGTGCTCTTTGATTTTATGTTACTCTTTACACTTTTTATTGAAATACTGTTAATTTTTGTTTAGTGTTGTACTTTATTATACTTTTTCGAGAAAAATACAACTTTAACCATATTTTGTATACAAGTGAAGTATCTTAGTATATCTTTGTGATAATTTTTTTGCCATATCTAAATTATTCCTTTTGTATTTATTCAAAAAAACTTGAAGGCCCCACTTAATATTTTATACCCATATTTGGGTAATCTAATATTCCTACAATAAACTCTGGTAAATAGTCAACTACTCATCTTTATCCTGACCGTCTATTAAACTTGATCGAATGGTAATAGATAAACCATAAACTATAATATATTCTGTCAAATTATATAACCCAATAGATAAATTATACTCCCTCTGTCCCTTTCATTTCTTTACACTTTTTTTCAACTGCTTGACACACATTTTAAGGTGCATATAAAGTATAGGTTCACGACTTTTAAAAAAAAAAATCTTGTTCTGTATAAAAATGTAAACATTAAATTTTTATTCAGAAGAAAAAAAATTAAATAATTTATCAAGCTATATTTTATAAGAGTCTTAAAATGCGTGCCGAGCCTCCGTCCCCCATTGTAAACAATTGAGAGGGGGAGTATATATTTCCCTTCATGAACAAAAAAAAATCTATTACATTCATCTCCTCTTCTCATGATTGCACCTTTCTAAATTATTATCCACCACACTCACACACTCATATTTGTACCTAAATCTTAATTGAATTTTGTTGCAATGGCTAATATAATAGCGGAGAACTTATTGCTTGTGTGTTCAATATGCCTAGATTCTATCACGGATTACAAAGAAAGATCTGTTGCTAAGCTTAAATGTGGCCATGAGTTTCACCTCGGTAATTTTTTAAGTTTTTTTAGTAGTTTACTGCCTTTTAAAAAAAATTGTGGTTGATTATGAAATTGGGGGATTTAGTAAATTATATATGTTGTTAAAGTGTTTAATCAGTTTGACTGAAATGGATATCTTTTGTGGTGTGTGTGTCTGTGTGTTGGGAGCACTATATGTGTTACTAGAAGTCTAGAATTGAGTTGTTTATATCTGAATATTTGATGTAGATTAGTATGAAAGCTTGATTAAGATGATTTGTTGTTAGGTATATCTAGATTCTAGTTACTAGAATTGGGGTTTTCAATGGTTGTAAGGTATTAGTTCATTTGAGTGACAAGGAATGCTGACTGTTATGGATTAATTGTCTCTTTCTGCATTTGACAATGTTCTATGTTTATTGATGAAATTTTAGTGTTTTAATTGATTTAAATGACACAGGATTAGAGATGGCAATCGGGCCGGATCGGGTCAGGCATAACAAAATCCATATTCAAGCCTGAAAGTTTTATCCATACCCAAACCCGACCGGAACCCGAAAATGGATACCCGAACCCAATCCAATGGATTTTGGATCGGATTCGGGTATACCTGAAACCCAAATTATCTTTGGATTGGATATCTGAAACCCGAAAACCAAACCTGAACCCAAAATATGAAAATATTTATAATTATAAATATTGCAAGCACTTGAAATCGAACACGCAATATGGAGCACCAGGGGAGATGAATTTTAATGTTCCAACTTCTACTATTATGCCACAATATCAATTTTGTTTATATATGTATAACAAATATTTTATTAATCAAATTAATTAACAATATTTATTAATCGAAAATGTTTTGTTCACCATATTACCTGTTTGAATTATACTATAATTTAATTTTATTATTAGTCAGTTTTTAGCTTAAAGATAAATATATGTAATAAGACTTATACAAAAATATGTATATTGCAATATGTCTAGTGTATAAAATAACACTCCCTCCGTCCCCTTTTACATATGTATTTTGGCCTTTGATCAATCAAATCGACTATATTTTGACTGAAATTTACATATATCATATAATTGAAAATAATAATAATTATTATTATATCATTATAAAGTATATTAGTCTATTTTAATATTTAACTTTCAAATTTTAAAAATAATGAATAGATAATTTGACTCCTTGAAAACCAAAATGGACATGTAAAAGGGGACGGAGGGAGTATATAAGTATATTATATACCTGAAAGAACGAAGAGATGAAGAGATTTGGACTCGATTTTGAGATTCAGTGAAGCACTCCTCCTTGCTGGCAAAACCCTTGTTCGCTTTGCAGAAACCCTAACTCGCTGTTGATGAAGTGATGAATTGTCTAGCGTGTTTGTATGGCAAGATTGGATCATGTACTTACTGATTTAAGGATCAATGTTAAATTATGTTTCCATGTAGCCTTGGTCATTATATGGTGGATATCATTAGTTGGCGAGTTATTATCTTTGTTTATTTTTTTTGAGGAGAGTAACCATCTACTCTTATTATCTAGAAATGAATGTCTGTAGTGTACGCTTCAGTTGGATTTTAAGAGACAGGCCTTTTTGGAAGATTGACATAGGTCTTTTGTGGTAGACTCAGTCACACCTGAAAATATTACAAGATAAAATAAAAACTGTATTGGAAAGCATAAATGAAGTATAAACAGTTGTCCATGTTCTGCTTCATCAAGTAATCGATTACAAGTTTATAAAGATGCAAGATTCAACTATCAACCTGTAAGTTAATTTTATTATGAAGTCCTTTAAGATTAAGCACCATCTTGTCTTCATACTTTCGTGGAATCCTATCTGATGATGTTTGTTGACTGAAGCTTTCTACTCACATTTTGCTAGCTGGTGTGGCCTGGTGCCAACACAAAAGTAATTAATTTTCTTACTTTGCTTTCTTTGCCGTGATTCTTAGGGTTTTATTTCAAGAAAGAGTTGTTAAGCAGTGTCGCTATAGGTCTTAAATTCAGAGCTTATAGGATTTCAATAAAAAGTACACAATTATATTGAAAAATGGTATATCTAGGCGGTATTAATTAATTTATCCTGGTTAGTCTCTGGTAATTTCCTATTCAGGACTCAATGCATGTGTATGTGAATTCCAAAATATATTGCATGTTTATACTTCGTGGGAGAATTAATATTTTACCATTGCATTTAACATTTAAGTAATTGTGTGTGTGTTCTCATTAAATGTAGATTGCATTGGTTCGGCATTTAATATGAAGGGAGCAATGGTGTGCCCTAATTGTCGGAACACTGAGGGCGGCAATTGGCTATGTGCAGATGGCCCAGATCCATCGTTGTCCGACTCCAGTATTGATTATGGGACTTTTGCTGAGCATACATACCAGTTCCTTGTTGCTGAAGATGTAAGCACCCTTACTCCCTCTTGACCCTAGGAAATACCTGTGATGAATAAACCCCGAGTGCAGTCATTATCCCATGCCTGGGGCCCTCTTACAATGATCTATCTTCTAAGTGCAATTGTTTTAATATGAATAGTTGAATTATAGTTAATTAGTTCCACTTGATGTACATGTGATATGTATGACAGATTTCTCAATTATGATATATTAAGATCTTGTTGATTTTTAACCTTTCAGCAGCCATCTGGACATCGTAGGTTACCATTAAGTGGATTGACAGGAGGTCATTCATCATTTGAGTAAGCACAGTCTGCAGTCTGGATATTTAATCATCTTGTAGTTCCTTGACATCTAGGTTCTAGAGGAAATTTTTTTGTACTACAATTAAGTTTTCTGAAAAGTTCACTTGTGCTACAGTTTAATTTTTTTCAGATGTTTGTATTTGTATGTGATTTTCCATTCTAATGATGTCCTCAAACCAGTGGTGGTTATGTCTCATATGCTATTCAGAAATGTCGTGGTCACATTACACCTAAATTTAGATATATCATATAAGTCTAATGTTGAACAAATAACTCAGTGCAACAAAATTATAGACCCCTACAACTTATGGAGTTTATAGTTCTTCCCACATAATCTATAGGTAGTCACTAGTAACTCTTTTTGGGTATATTATAGTAACGCTATGGATTTTTAAAGTTACTTTAAGTGAGGTCATAAGTTTCTTATATAGTAATAATTATTTACTATATCTGCAAATTTAAAAGTAGTTTTTGAAACTAACAGTTTGTGTTAAGTTCTTTACAAGCGATATACAATTTCAATATTTTCGATTTATTGGCAACTAATGGGGTAGGTTACTTGGTTAAGTTTTGTGCAATATTGGTTATGGCTCTTGTGAGTGATGGCAGTAGGTTTCATTTTTTTTTTTTAATTTTGCTAATTTGGCAGGAGGTTTTCTTTTGGATATATATACATAAATGTCTAGATATAGAGAGTGTGTTAGGGACATGAGGTTTGAAGGGTATACTAGATTTGACATTATGGTTAATTATCAGCTTCAGTGGTGTACCAATTCACCTGAACTTGGACACCGTTCCCTTTTGGCATCTCTTTGTGTAATGTGTCTTGCAACTAATTGTCATATCTGACTTATCTGACTCGGTCATTTTCAAAATTTCGGGCCAATGAAAACTGTATTTTCAGGGTGTTAGCTATTAGTATCAGATTATTTTTGGGCATTGAACTTGGGTCACCTTCAGTCATAGTTTTTCTTGTGCTGATATCCTGTTTCGTGTTAAGATATTTGAAAACTTCTTTATAACGTTTTGTTGTGTTTAAAATCTTACAGGCAAGTGGAATTTACATTGGGATTTCCTGGTGTCAGAAGATTCACTAGTCCAATGGGATTCCCCAGATTGGCACCTGGTCTACATTCAGCCACACCTCCTCAAGGTGGTTCCAATATTTCCCCTCATTTAGACGGTCAAAACCTACATGAGGAAAACAGGGGCCATTTATCTCACTTCCCAATAAGGTTGTCTCATATTAACTCAGGTAGGGGGTCACAGGGACAGGCTTCTGGTGGTGCAGATCCCGGCCACAGGTCTGGAAACTTTTGGCCGCTATGATCATAAAAGATTTAAGTTTTTAGTTGCAAGGCTTTAATTAGCCAATTATGGTGCCTGAACGTTCAGAATTTTGGAGTAAAATCAGCAAGCATGTTTTAACATGCTCAAACTGTACATTCAAAATGCACCACATGCATGATCTGCGTATCTTATATAAACTGTTGGTGGGGGTTCATAGTTAATTTTTGTAGTTGCTACCATGGATTTTGGTTAAAATGATGCTTCATATAAGACTAGCAGTTGTCATTTGCATAATAACTTAAAAGTTATCATCTCTTAAATGAAATAATGATAGTATAGCATATGAAATTTAAAGGATTGAGTGAATTTTTAACTATGGAATTGAATTGGATATGAAGTACCAATATCTTACTTATTAGGTTATCAGTCTGATTCTAGAATCCTCACCCCAGCTGAATATATTACACGAATTCTGATTTCTATGCGAATCCATGTATCTGTAGTATGTGTTTATAACAATATTAGTTCCAGAATAGCAACATTATCGGTAGGGACAAGGTTAGTGCTTGTAGTCTTAATCGAAGCTCACTAACAGTCCACTGGTTATCACAGAAAAATGCTGGATGACCTGGTTTGTCCCTTTCTCTTAATTAGATGATAATCATCTCATTTCTGATTATAGTTTGCTTGAGGATCAAAAGAGTTGCTGATTCTGCTAAAAGAAAGAGAGGTATCTTGTGTGGAGTGTGGAGATTCATATAAGCTTCCTTTTACTCTGAAAAGTCCGGCAGGAGCTGCAGCAACTTGGAGGACTAAAATCCTCTTTCTTGCAACTGGAATGTTGAAAAGACAAACAAATAAAACTTAATTTTAGGCTGACTGATCCCTACAATGTCACTTCAGTATTCATGACCGGACTTTTGCTGAGGATGTGTATCGCTATTTCTATGCTCACGATGCAAGCACATTTACTTCTTCCTGACCCCAGAGAATGCTATAATGTAAAACCTCAAAAGGGTCTTTTGATATCGGGTGAGAATGGAAATGAGGAATATGGAAATGAGTGTCTCAAGGATGTGTAAGGAATGATTTACCCACAAAGTGGGATTTAGTTTACTAGTATTCCATACAAAAATTACTAATCCAAATGTTCCGATTTCCACCGAACTCATTAATTATGATCCAGACGTCCCCAAGTTCAACCCAGCTCTCATATATATATAGTTGAGATATAATATTTGGGTGCGTTTGATTTACATATGTCACTGTAACATCAGTCCCTTAAGCGTGATTGTTTTATATGAATAGTTGAGATATAATTTTTGGACTGCGTTTAACTTTTATATGATATGTATGATAGAGTTCTTTGCATGATATGTTAAAATTTTGTTGGATTTTAATCTTTCAGTCATATGGCCTTCGTTGGTGTCCGTTTAGTGAATTGAAAGGAGTTCATTCATCGTTTGAGAAAGCACATCTTTAGCCTGTGGAGAATATGGGCCATTTCTCTCACTTCCCAGTAATGTTGCTAATTGCTTGATAGGGACTCTGGTTCAGGGTCACGGCAACAGGGGTCTGATCATGCAGAACCCAGCCACAGGTCTGAAAACTTTTGGCCGCGGTGATCATCAAAGGTTTAGCTTCTTGGTTTCAAGGCTCTTACAGCCAGTTATGGTGCCGGAAACTAGCTTTTGCAACTGTCAAAATTTTAGCCCAAAATCAGCTTATGTAATCTGTTAGTTGGGTTCTTAGGTAATCTGCATATTTTGCTACTATGGGTTTTGGTTAAAATGCTGCTTCCCATATGACTAGCAGTTGTCATTTCACATGTGCATAAAAACTTAAAACTGACTATACTAATGACAAACACAATATCAAATTTCTTCCTTGAAGTATAAAAGTAGAATGATACACATAGAACTTAGATATTCATGTGACACATGAACTGGGAGACTCGTCTAAGGATAATCTACCATTTTCTCATATGCTAAAGGTGAGAATGGAAGAGTTCAGATACACTGTCCTTGCCCTGCCCTACACTTTGAATGCCTCTCTTCTTCAAGAAACTGGAGTACCAGGTGGCTGAGCTCTTCGGATATCTCTTCAAATCCTTATCGTTTAAATCAACATAGTGCAGGCCGTAGGCTGAATCATATCCGCCTAGGAGCTCAAACACGTCTAAGAATGACCACGTAAAATACCCCTTTGTATTGGCTCCATTCCTTTCGGTTTTCACCATTCAAGTTTCAGTTAGCCATAGTTCAACTTAATTACAAGGTAAAAGAAAGAATTATTTTAAGAAGAAACTGATGCATAGAAGAACTTGCTGATGTACCTGAGTGCATCTAGCACACTGCCAATAAACCCTCGCATGTACTTCACTCGGGCTGCATCGTTCAGTTCTTCAGACATACTTCCATTCCGAACTGTCCTTAAACCTGACAGTTTCCATTCGGAACAGTTACTATAATGACAATGCTGATACACAAATCACTCTCAACTGCCAGATTTGGACATATAGAATAATTTCATGGATACCGTTTTCATGGATGTAGACAGGAGGATTGCCATAGACATCTTTGAAGTACTCGAGAACGTGTGTAAGGCCCTGGGATTATATATGCTAAACGTTTCTGTGATATTATTCGAAACAGGGGTAGAAAAGAAAGAAAATAAAGAGAGCGGATTCAGCCTTAAACCTGATATTGTTCCATACCGTCTGCTCCCACTGATTCGGAAAATGATAAGAGAGTTTAGTAAGCATTGTTAATTTAAGGTATTGGCAAGCAGTGTGAAGATTGCAGAGCTAGGTAACATACGTGTTAGTTCTACTGCCATATCAGCCATCAAATCCCTGGTTTCTACTGCGGGGTTGATGGTTTGGTCCTTAACATATCCTGATGCATAGTGGTTCACTCCCAGAAAATCGAATGAACCCTTCAGCCGTAGAGATTCTGTTTTTGTGAAGGATGGAATCTTTTTACCTGCATTTTTCTTGATCACATCCGGATAGTCGCCTTTCACCAAGGGATTCACAAACCTAAAAGTTGGAAGAAAGACTACACATATTTGCGGCTGAGAGAAACCATGAAGAAACTACAGATTGCAGTAAGTTTGTGACTTACCAACCGACATAGAAATCATTGGCTCGTTGAGTGGCAAGTAAGTCTTCTGTTGTGATCGTGTAAGGACTAAACCAAAATGCCAAGACATTAAGTCCAATAAAACCATGCTGTACTGGCTGCATCAGATGTTAAATTCTGTGAATATATAAGCACATTCAAGTATCTGCACTACATATTTTCAGAATACTTGATGGTCTTAATACCTTGTACTTTTGCTTGTAAAGTTTTGCAGCTGATGCATGTGCTAACAAGGTATTATGAGCGACCCTGTATGGTTCATCTAAGGCCCCTTGTGTACAATTCATTCCATAAAAAGAAGAACAGCGCCTTGGAGGCATCATCCCTGCATCATAACCTAGCATCGGCAACATATTTATCTCATTGAAGGTAGTCCAATGCATAACTCTGTCACCAAATTCTCTAAAACATGCATCAGCATATACAACAAAATCCTTCCTGCATTCACAGATTAGTGGAAGTTACTTCACATTCATGGAAAACTTTAGATTCACTTAAGGTGAACAAAAAACATGTATTTAAAAAGTGTACAATATTTTCTTGTCAAGCCATCCTCCATATTCATCTTCAAGTGATTGTGGCAGATCGCCATGGAATAAAGTAACGTGTGGCTGTATTCCTGCAAATGCAATTAACACAAAAAAATGTTAAGTACAAACTCTACTTAAAAAAGAAAATCAATAATGTTGTTGATTCTAACCCCAGGTAATAAGTTCATTTATAAGATTATTGTAGAATTGCAAGCCCTTGGGATTGATAGGGCCTCTCCCATCTGTAGAGTGATGGCAAAAAAAAAAAAAAGTAATTAGTGAGTAGCTAGAGTTTAATCTCTTACTCTATGTCTATCTGATAACATTACAGAAATCGATCACAGATTCATCTACGTACTAGGAATTAGTCTTGTCCATGATATGGAGAATCTGTAGGCCTCCAAGCCCGTGTCAGCCATGAGTTTGACATCCTCCTAAAACAAGATTAGGATTAATCACATGATTAAGAAGGAATGCTAACAAGAGGTATGTGTCTGTGTCTGTGTCTGTATCTGTACATGCTTATTGAATTAAAATTATTTTGTTATGTACCTTGTACTTGTGGTATCCATCACATGCTATGTCTCCAGTTTCCCCATTATTGACATAACCTGGTAATATTGTTATACTTATGTGTTAAGATGTAATTTGATACTCTTTTTTTCCAACAGGAATAGTAATAAGAAAAGCAAGGGAAGGAGATAGAGTTAGTGATACACTCACCATCATGAGTGAAGATGTCCCAAGTGCTAGGAGTTTTCCCATCTTCAAACGGTGCTCCTTCGACCTTAAATTTACTCAACCATGATTTCAAATACACCTTCAGATTATGTGCTTACACTGTATTTAGATGGAAAATTTGCATGCATGATTGTATACAGATCAACCATGATTAAATTCAATTACATAAAAGATCATTACAATACAAATACTTATTTAGAGTTATAGTACACCTGATAAGCTGAAGTTCCAGAACCAAACACAAAATCAGCAGGAAAATCATCTCTGCTGTAATTTATACCTATGCCATAGACTTGAAGAACGCTTAAACTAGTTAACTGAAGAAGAAAAATAAGAAGCTGACCACGCGGGAGACCAAGATTAGGCATGATCATTTCTGCTGCCTAATAAGCATCTCTGTCCACTCTTATTTAGGGACTATTGGATGCAGAGGAGAAGTTCAATGCAGAGCTAATATGAGTTTTTTCGATAAGTTTAGGCGATAAATATTGGTATAATCTAAGGCTGGGAAGCTTGAGCACGACTAATGGACCAATATTATAGCCTGTATTGCTTTTACATTCAAAATGGTTCTTTGTGATTTTTTTTTTTCTAGCTGAAGGCCGTAAGTAGTTTAACTTATGCACATTGTTACTTATGATCCTGGCCGAAAAAGACTAACTTAACTGCTGTTGTTTATAATTGGATGATTGTTACAGGCCTACAGAAACTGGAAAATATAGATTCCTCAGCCAGCCAGCCATTCTGATACTCATAAAAATTTAAAGTTGTATAAACTGTTAAGTACATATTAGCCCCTGCATGCGCATATGGGTTTATAAACCAGAATCTATACTCTTGACTAATAAACAAAATTGCTTTCAGCGGAACACCAAGATTGCCATATCTTAAGGTTTACGTGATTTTCTTTGGTCAGAAACATTTTTACTTGCCCTTGGCTTGAGATCTTAATATAATTGCACAATAGAAAATGTCGGATGCATTTTTAGGAGGCATAAACAAATCAAGTTAGTTTCGGGTTATATAAAAAAATTTAAGGTGCTATAGATGCTTGGGTTTTAATATTTAGGTCGTTGGTACTTTCATGTCATTTGCAATCCACCATTGAAATCATACAGTCAATGTCTTATTAAGAATTTGTGGTGTCTCTTTTGAACTTGTTCCCAGAATATTTGTATTTTGAGTTACAAATACATGGGTTGTAATAAGCCTTGATATACTGTGTTCAGGGTGCTTATTGTTACTAATTTGAAATATAATAGTAAATGTGGCATTAGGGAATTTCAAATGTTTGGTTGCAAGATTTTGTAGAGTATGTTAATGCATATTTGTGGTTGTAAGATTGTTAAAATAGTCATGCTACAAAGTCCAAGATATGGATTTTGTAAGAGGCATATGCCTATGAGGATGCCTTCAAGAACTGTAGTACTATACACATTCTATTTGTTTGGGTACTTTTTAGAGTTATTGATATAACTAGAAAAACTATAATTTCCTATCCTAGGCCAAATTTTGTCAATTTTGGAGCTCTATACCCATTAAACTCAATGATTGGGGGATCCTTGAAACCCACCATTGATGATGTGAATTCCAATTCAAGGATTCTGCCAGGAAAATTCGATTTTGCATGGTTCAAATGATAGCAGATTCAGTATTAGGAAGAGCTTATGTAATGTAATCCCTCGTGTTGTAAACAAACTTCATGTACCTTATATGAAGCTGGCTAGATGAATGATAACTGCCTTGTTACTGTTTCCGGTCTAGCTGAGACCTCCAAAACAACGCTGCACGGGATGTGTTCTGTGAAGGGGCTCCGGCATGATAATCAGTGAAAGGTTTATACAAACGGGAGTAGATATCAGGATGTTAATTATATGGCGTGCTTTGTGCGTGTATTGTTCTTTGTCTTAATTTTTAGATTCCCACTAAAGTGTGAGGATACTAGTATTTATATAGGGTGGCCGCATGCGCACTGTAGTTAGAGTGGCAGGCGCGGTCTTACCTATGAGAGACATGTGACTCAAGTTCTCTTTTTACTCCCTCCGTCTCAATATACATGAATTTGGTTAGGAACAATTGTCCTCCTATAAATGAGCATATGAATCTCTTGACAGTTGCAGGTATTTGTAAGATCTTTTCATGTAATTCCTCTTATTTTCACCTCTTTCATTTCCTAATGGTCTGTATGTTCTGCTAGAGTGTGGATTGCAATTTTTAAATTTGGTGTTAGTGTGCCATATAGGATTTAATGAATTGGCTAAGATTTTTTAAAATTAAAAAAGTATATAAAATATACGAGTACTTCTCAAAATGTATTCATTATCTAATACAACTTGATGTTTATGTTATATAAGCCTGGCTAGGAAAATTATATGCAGGAGTGACACCAGATGAAAAAGAGGTCCTAATACAAATAATTTTTGAATGATATAGATTGTGACTTGTGAGATGAACTTAGCTGCAAGAACTCCATTGCCTTTAATCCCTTTGATCCAGTTGAGTATCAAGCTATTCTCTACTGGCAGAGGAGTATCAATCTAATACTACACTTACAGCAAAACAACATATATATTTAAGCTTAGTAAGTGTAAACAACATATATATTTAAGCTTATTTAAGTTTTTGAGAGAATACCCAATTAAAATACATAATTCTAACACATTTGATTAAAATATAAATATTTCGTAAAAAGAGATTCTAAACACCCACAAGATACTCCACCATTAGAGAAATATCATATGACACATCACAACCAATTGAATATTAAGATTATATTCAATCGATGAATGAGCATAGTGTGTGTGGTACAGTGCGGTATTTTAAGACAATAATAATTTTTTTATTGTTTACATTCTCCGACAATAATAAAATTAACATTCATATATGTATATGAAAACATGTCCAAAACTCATAAGAAATACGCTGCTAATTAAATAATACATCCCATATTTTAAAAACTAAATCTTGAACCTTTAAAGCTAAATTCTACAATTTATTATTTCAAAATTAAAATACAAACTTTGAAATCAGAAAAATTTTCACTTTTGTGAGAAAGTGAAAAAGTCTTAAATACAAGTCTTAAAATCTAAATTTCACTTTTTTGAGAAAGAAGTTGCGCGTTTGGTTGCAATTTGGCCGCCCTTGTGCCCCAAATCAGAAACAAAGAAGATCCTCAGCCATGATAAATTGTTGACAAAGATTTCTCGTCTGCTCTGCTCAAGACCAGCCTCAACCTCTCTCTTTTTTTTTTGTGTTCCGGGTATTTCTTCACTGTCCTTAAACACCATTCTCGTACTATTGTACATGGATATGTAGATGCATATGTTTAATTATAAGTTGTTTGTGTCTGCTAGATACGTATGTATGTGTGGTTTTGCATAGATCGTGTGTGTTTAATTGTTTTCTTTGATGAATTTATGTGGAAAGGTTGAATCTTTATGTGCATAGGTTGTGTGAAATTGGTGGGTTTTATGTGTTTCTTGAATCTTGGCATCTGGTTTGATAAAGCAGATAGTCTAATTACAAGTCCTTGATTTCAGATTTGATTTATACTTTAAACATTCTTTTTTAAGTTAGTGATGGCAATCAGAAGCAGGAGAAGGGCCATAAGTTTGAATTCTGTTTTCGAGTGAAGGGTTCTTATAACGGTTTTTCTATGGTGTGCCCATGGGCACATGCTAACCACCAAATTTTATGTATTTAACTCATTTGATTGGCTCCTACTTTTTAATAATGGTGGACCCCCTGTATATACAACAATGACACCAATTAAAATGAGCTAAATGCATAACATTCATTCTTAGCATATGCCCATGGGTACACACTAAACAAATCCTTTATATAATCTGATAGTTGTAATCATCGAGATGGCCTGGATTGCTGATTAACTGTAGACAGATATGTATATAATTTGATTTTGACTTGGTTAATCAATTAGATAGAAAATTATATGCTTTTTAAAGATTAAATCAAATTTTTGTGAAAGGAACCAACTGTGAAAAATTAATACTTTATTTACCTGAGTAGATTTTTGTTAATTGACTTGTGAATCTGTAATTTTCGTTTGCAATTTTAGCTTCTAATAACCATTGCCCTAATATGCATAAGGTGTTCTGTTTGAGTCATGATGTTTGATCTGTTCATATGCATTGAAACTTCTTGTAGTCAAGTTATTATATTTATCTGCATTCTATTGACTATAATTTACAAATTCTATTGTCTCTTAGGTACATTTGTTGGTCTACTGAATTCTCTTGCACTTTATTTTTAAAGCCGTTTGAAGGGGCATAGCTACTAACTTTGTGAATCTCATTTGAACAGACATATAGAATTGGCGTTATCAGACTTGAGTAATAAACAATTTTGCCAATATTTAGAAGATGAAGGAAGAAGAAGTAAATAGATGCCAAATTCAAGAATGGTACCCAAAATTTAGATCTGTTTCCATAAGAACCATAATTCATGAACTTCCTGAATCCTTTGTTCAATACCTTCTTGATGATGAAGGCCCTTTCTTGCTTCCTCTTTCCATCTCAAATGATGATGCCCTGCCAAATAGGATTCATAACCCTGAAGAGGAAGAAGACTTTGTAGTGCAAGAAGGATCTGAAGATGAAGCAGAACAAACTTCTCCTCCACCTTCTTTTGAAGAATTAGAATTGAAGATCAAGGAATCAATTGAATCCCTTGGTGGTGGTGTCTTCCCTAAGCTGAATTGGAGTGCTCCTAAAGATTCTTCTTGGATAAGCTCAACTGGGACTCTCAAATGCACCTCTTTTAGCGAGATTGCGCTTTTGCTTCGCTCCTCTGACTCACTTGTCCATGACTTGTGCCATGCATACGATTCATGCTCTGATAAGACCTTGTCAAGACCCTCGTCCTTTTTTCTTGCCCTTCGCAAGTGGTACCCATCCCTCCGACCTGAGAGGGAATTCCGTTGCTTTGTTCGTAAACAAATTTTGGTTGGAATCTCCCAGCGTGAGGTCACTGGATTCTACCCTACAATTCTTGAGGATAAAAACCATTTGGAAACGGTAATCCAAGATTTTTTCAGAGATAAGGTGAACCTGAATTTCGAATCAGAGAACTATACCTTTGATGTCTATGTTACCACCAGTGGGACGGTTAAACTTTTAGATTTTAACCCATGGGGTGCATTCACATTGCCATTGTTGTTTGATTGGGAAGAACTGGAACAAACTGCTGATGAAGAGGGGAATGAGTTGGATTTTAGGATAGTGGAGAGCCCGTGTGGAGTACGACCAGGTCTAAAAACTGCTGTTCCCTATGATTACATTGATACCAGTCAAGGAAGTGGTTGGGATCAATTTCTAAGAAATGCTGATGAGGAGAGACAGCGACAGGCAGGTGCATAACAACTTGATTCCATACTGGATACCTGTAAATTGTTGTCGTTTCATCACTTAAGAGGATATTTTCTGTGATTTTTACCTTATTGTCCGGAGCTTGTAAGACTACAGCAGAGCTACTTTGACATTCTAATATGATCTCTTTTTTAGTTTAGTTTTTAATTGTTTTTCATACTTGACGGTTTACGCTGTTCATTATTGGAAACATCTCACATTTTCTGAAAGTTCTTATTGAAATTTTACTTTTTTAGAATCTTGTGATGGTTGATGGTTCATTCTGCTTCTTGAGTAATCTGCCCATATTTTTAATAGATAATTTCTGGATTGCTAGTGCAACTTAACAAGTTACTCAAACTTGCTGTTTCTGCGGCTGAATCTTATTCATGGTTCTCTATCCCACGAATTTTTTGGTTCTTTTTCAACTCACAGTGGCTATCCTTTAAGTGTGGTCCTCATCAGTGCTGGTACATTTTGTCGAATTACTCTCCGAACAGCAAAACCTGGTGATCTTTTGTGGACTAAACATGTCCCTGTAGAGCGCACGATGCAGTTTGAAGGATTTTGTGGTCTGATCAGCATTGGCGAGCAGATTTTCTATAATGATATCTGGGGAGAGATGACGATATAATGTGGCTACCCATGTTTGGAAAGAGTTACTTTGGCCTAGGAATGATTGGTTGGTGTCAACTATATTGCGGAACACAATGGAAAATTAATAAAACTCTTTGCTGATGGAGATGATGATCATATATCCTACAGTATTTCAGTATACAATGATACTGATACTTCATGGGAAAGGGTAAAGAATGACGAGATGAGCAACACAAGTTGGTACTTGTCAAGGCTGCGTGACTGCTTTTGTGCATGGGAAAGTGGTCTGAGAAATTATGTTCTTCATCCAAGTTATGGCGGTGTTCGTAGCTGTACTTGTAGAATTCGTGGCTACACTGTTCTTTCTTATGATATAAATCACTGAGGTGCACAGACTCTTCAGCTCCCATATGAAATTCTTTCATCGGCAAATTGGGTGGATCTTGGTTGATTAGCTAGTATGTACTAAACCTGTAATGGCAAGTGAGATAGAACTAGAGACTATGCCCTCTGAGATCCACAGATTGGCGTATTTGTTACAAGGTTTCAATAATGATCGGATGATTAAATTAGGGCTCCGTTTGTTTTGCGGAAAACATTTTCAAGGATTAAATTTTTCCGAATTTTTTTGTGTTTCTTTGATTAATTACAAAGAAAATGTTTTCCTCAGGAAAACTGATGCTCGGAGAACTTTGTGTTTTTTGAGAAAATAACATCCCGTTCTTTTCACGGGAAACATTTTATGTTCTATCGCGCATGTCTCAGGTCTCTTATATACATATCGAGTTCTCAGATTTTGGGCTTCTAGGGATTGTGAATTGGGGATTTTGGGGAGAATTTGAACTTAATATGCTTGCAAGAGTAGTATAGAGTTCTCTGAAAATAAGGGATGACCAATATCTTGCGATGTCTATGATTTAGAGAAGGGAGACGGTCCCTAACAATTGATTGTTTGCTACATTCTATCCACTATTATCTTCCGCGTAAAAGAAAAAGTCTAGAATGGGTGTCTAAAGCGTGGCTGGTTTTTTAGGCTCCCTGCATGAACACAATAAATATAGAGTTAATATCTTTCCACTATATAAAGTCGTGGATAGTTTGCTGCAACAATCGATTGGAAGGAAACTGAATCCTCCAGAGTAGGGAAACTGAATCCTCCGGAGAATCCCTACTGGTAGAATGTTATTTCTATGTCATATTTTCTAATATGTTGAGCTTATAAGATCATTTGCCGTTGGACCTGGCTCTTGGCATTTTCGTCTCTCTATATATATATATATATCCAAACGCCCTCATATTACCCACCCTTGCCTCGTCATAGAACGTGCCTTATGCCTCCCCCAACTCCTATATATCTATCCCACAACTCATTCTCCGCCACACTGTTCCTCAACTGACAACTCTGGTGGAACATAGGGATATGATCTGATGTCCACTGATCAGAAACAAATGAATTTTTAATAGTCTTGATAACAAGGCAGTATCTAAATAGTGTTTTAATATCAACCGAGGAACAATCAGATCAACAGATTAAGCAATCTGGACGATTTAATATTGTTAGGAGCTGGCATGGTTTCACCAGTTAAATTAAATCCAAGGTCTATGGAAAATTTATAATAGACTTAACATTCCTCAGTGAATGTCTCAAAAATCATAATATGGCCATGTTAATTTGCATATCAAATTTTATTCTTCTTAATCAGAATATATCAAAGAAACCAACATTAGTATGAAATAGAAGAGAGTAAACCAAATCTACTTCCTGATTTTAATCTTTACGTACACAAGTGATTAAACACTGCTGATTTGAAAGCTAAAATAATACTCAAGTTGAACATTAAGTTGTGGCTAAGAAGCTAATCAAGTTGAGATCTTCTCCCCATGGAATTAGACTCCGGATTTGCTTCCACTATCTGTGCATCATTAGAGAAACTCAATGTTAAAAGAGAGTATAATAAAACAGAACATTACCAATAGTGTCTAATACACTTAAAGGTCAGAGATATAGAGCCCCTTTGGGTGAACTTAAAATAATAATGGCTCATGACTTATGGTCACTTATTTTGATAAGTGTGCAGTTTAAATTGTCATTTTGGGTAATAATTTTATATTCTAGGTGACTTATGACTTAACAAAAATATAACAAAAAAAACAAATTTGACAGGTTAGTTATTTGAGTGATGAGATTTTTATTAAAAAAATAAGTTGTTCAAAAAAGTACATACTACCAACTTCTAACTTTAAGTCAGTTTCTGACTTATACACAAACAAACATTTTTTAGCTTAAAGTCGAAAAAGGCTTAACACCGGGGCCAATAAGCCCCAGAAAACAGCCTCATAGTGTAGATCACTGTTCAATAAAAATCACCACAGAGTGATCTGTAAAAATTTGTAGTTCAGCATAAGCAGACAGTTGAAAATATAACACATCCAAGTAAACAGAAACAAAATCTCTATTTAAAGTTTCACCATCCTTTATACATATATTAATTCAGTAAGTTATATCATGGTATCCGTCTGCAGAAAAACATTATGGATGCGGGCAAGTAGAATTACACATCTTAGAGAAAATCTAGTAGCAAACTGTCCCAGCCTAACACAATAACCTTGGATAGTCTAAAAAGGCAACACAATGGAGAAGTAGAGACTTTTTGAGCTACACAGCGAAACACTGATTTATTACAAATAAATCAAAGCCAAGTTAACTTAGTGCAACAAAACTTATCCCGTCATAAAATGAGTCAAGAAAGTTACTAATCAAAATTGATCTATGTAACTAGTCACTTGAAATTAAAAGTTTACATTGAAATATAATCTGATTTATGTTCAGGCATGGCAGGCCCTCAGGTGGAAGATGTATATTAAAAAAGAAAAGAAGCTATTTAGAAAGAAAAAAAGAGAGAAAGGAACTCCATGTGAAAAGTGTGCAAGAGTTGGGATTATATTGGTTACGACCCCTACGCATACTTCATTAATTTTCACAACGGAATATATAAAGGAATTGCATCAACATTATAATAAATCACCACATATGGCAATTAAATTAGAGGAAGAAATCAATGACCAACACTATAGACACATAATCATCAGCAAACGACAGATAACAAAGAAATATATTAATTCAAATATAGAAGTATTTCTTTGTCTAGATTGTAAAGGATAAATACCTCACTTAGGGTTCCTGAGGACAATGATCACTGAATCGCCCCGAAGAAACATCTTGCTAATAAACCTGTCTTTGTTAACTGGAAGAGATTTCTTCTTGCCTTTACCAGCCTTTGGAAGCTGAGTGTAAAAAATGAGCATATGTTAATGAAATCTAATTTTGTATATGCATATCCAAATGAATATAACTACTCAATTCATCTAATGTAAAAAAACAAACCTCTGTCCACATCTCCCTAACATTTTCTAGCACCATGTTGCAGTGTCGGTCAAAAGCTCTTACACGACCAAGAAGCTTTTTGTTGTTACGGCAGTTGATAAGAACCTGAACAGACACAATGAAAAGGCAATTAACCAAAGCATTAAAAAAATCTGAAATTGTAGATACCACTAAGTAATATATCTCAATTTGCTGTTATCTCATTTAATGAGCCCCAAAAGCGGACAGCAAGAGAAAAATCAATACCTGTGTGTTATTTTTAACACTCATCATCAGTACTGAAAGTGGACCTGTGTTGAACTCCTCTTCCTCATTCTTTGCCTATAAAGTTAAGTAAAACATTTAAGATATAATTGAACTCAAAAGCATACACAAACAATAAGAACCCTTGTACTGTATTACCAACATAATTCTCACGTAACAAAGGATATAAACCTTCATACACAAATGTACAATTAAAACACAATATACTCAAACCACTGATATACCATAAGGCATAAGTAGACGGCCATGTGGTACAAACTAATTATTCCTAGGTTTCACTTTTCTGGATAAATAGATCAAGTACATAGAAAAGCAGATAACAATCAAATGAAAGAAAACATAGTTTTTGAAAATTGAGAAAGATCAAGGCAGCATCAAATTGAAAAAGAAAAAAAATATTTTTTATATACGAAATCTGTATATTGCTTGCATTACGCCACAGGACTGCCTCTATTGTAGAGATACAAAGGTTTTCCATGCTACGGTTACTAAGATTTCCTGCTGACCAGTTGGTGCTATGTCATGCATGATATAGCATGCCTTGCTTTGTCCTGTTCTCTTATAATAAGCAGCAGATTAGGTTGGATAGTAGCAGGGACGAGAGCGAATTATGCATCATGGATTGAGTAAAAGGTACAAAAAGTGAAGTGTTTTTATACAAGGAACGTAAGTGCAGACTCTGATAAACTGGTACTATGATAGAGTTGATAAATCACATGTCCTGCACTTAATTGACCTTTTTCCCCATCTACTTTGGGTTGTTTCTAAAGATGGAGGACAAAGGGTGTGTCAATTCTCCGATAAAATTTTAAATTTGCAACAATAATAACATCAAGAAGGGGAAACAATGGAAAACACAAGCTATGTTGCATTTTGATCTGATCTTGGGTAAGATGCTGAGCTACCACAACTTCATCAATATACCTAAGACTGATTTGTCTTCCCCATCTTCAATCATTTTTTTCTCAAAATATAAAGAGATCACATGGAATTACAGCTAGTTCATAAGATCTAGGCAATGCACCAAACACCAAGCTTTTAACAAGATATAATCATTTCCTTCAGCAAATCATACGAACATGATAATCTGTGTATATTATGTGTTTTAGCAGTGTAAATACTGATTGAAGATGGAGAGGTGCTAGATCAACTGTATAAAGAGAAGAAAGAGGAGCAGAAAGCTACAACATTATAGTGGGGACTGCCTGTTGATATAGAAATACAAAATTGTTCCTTAAGCTTGCCACTACGATTATTAATTATTATGTGATGGCAACCTACTAAAGTTTACGTTACAATGGCATGCATTTTATAGTTGTACATAAAAAATGCGTGTATATTAAAATATTACCAAAAAACTTCAACGCTTTGCTTGCAAGTTGTACCATGCACACTAAGATAAGGCTTGCAAACAATATAGCAAGGAGGCAACAATAACATAGTCCTGAGATACCACAGATCTAAACATTACTACAATCATAATTCAAGGATAAAGGATTAACATAATTATTTAGTGAGAGAACTTACAGGAACATCCTCATCCATTGGTCGACTGCAAGGCAAGAAAAAATTTAAAATCATTATTAAACATAATCACGAAATAGAATAACAATTAGATGCATTCATAGTAAATTCATACAGAAAAAACAATTTAACCTGCAAACAGTCATCAATTTATCATAACTACAAACATCTTCAGTCTTATAATCCCCTGACCACAAATGGTCCTGGTGACCTAAGTATTCTAATATTATCATCCTATAATGCTGGACCTTGGACAATCAGATGATTTAGGGTCAGGCCACTAGACTAAATTCAGACACTTTGACCATCAAAAAGAGACCTCACCCTGATATAGAACTACAATGATATAGATACATCCTCCAATAAATGATGCTCGTTTATAAATTGTGGTGGCTAATTGTACAATACATTATCCAATATAATTTTCCCTGATCAATTATATTCACCCTGTTGCCAATTATAAAACATCAAACACGTACATTGACCAAAAGAATTAAGTCACGTAAAATTAGATCATGTCAAATTTGTTGTTTAATGTCTAAATAACTAGGGGGAGTGTGTGTGTGTGTGTGTGTGACTATAGCTGTTGAATGACAATATGAAACTATCTTGATCAGAGCTACAAAACTATCCTATCTCAAATATCCAGATCACTAAATTGTCGAAACACCCGTCCCGAGGTCCCCGACTCTACATTAGGCTTATTAACACCAATGCATATCCAAAAAATCCCTAAAAAATTATGAACGATATAACAAATTTAACGAAACCTATTCACACTTAATTACTATTTAACAATAGTGCGTTATTGATAAACAGACGTACCTCATCTTTGATGGCAGAAAAAAGAAACGAAACCTGCAAAACGAAAACGAATTAACGTTAATTGCACCGTCAAAACCCTAAAAAGCAAGAGGACAGAAAATGAACGTCCGCTGACAACCTTATAAACGAGGTTGAATTAAAAGCAATAACATTCGATGTGTAACAAGATGTATCAACAGAGGATATGATAGTTAGGGTTTAGTACCTTTGTTGAGCGTGGAGATCTTGTGGAGTGCTTCGGAACTTTGCGCTCTAAACTTGAACACCAGAAATAGGCTGAAAGACCGGATATATTCAAAACTCATATGGGCTTCTAAATTCTGAGAGCCCAACATATGTGGAAACCAAATTTCTCCGTTTTTTTCCCAAGATTTTCGCTTGACCAGGGTGGAAATCGTTTCGTTTCGTATATTTTTATTTCGTGTATTTCCATGTTTCGTGTACTCAAAGTCCGCCCGTTATCAATTTTGTGTATCTAATTTGAAATTTGTATCCGATCTGAAACGTTTCGTGTATTTTTCGTGTACATTATATATAAAAATATTAATATATTTTTAATCAAAAAATAGCTTTAATATATATTTTTCCAGTATGATTTTACTAAATATAAATGACATATTTATGCTCACATACAATTATCTACAAATTTATTAATTTATCTATAATATGTATCTACATATACATATAAATATATATTTATTTAACACAATTATATATATAATATATTATAACATATATATAATGAAATCTATGTACAAATATTTCGTGTATTTCGTGTACCCAAAATAAAAACCCATATCTGACACAAAATCTATCATGTAATTTCGTGTTTGTGTACTTTCGTGTTTCGTGTATCGAAAATCAAAACTCATATCCATTTTTTTCGTGTCGTTTCATTTCGTGTTAGCGTGTTACGTGTCAAATTACCATGCCTACTTACAAGTCACAATTGCTCCCTCCGATCTTTGGTTTCTTTACGATTTTCTTTTAGTGTATCCAAAATAAAAAATTATGTAATTATAAAATCTTATTGTTTATATTATTATTTTACAAATTTATTTATTAGTATGAAACTTTGTTTAACATTTTTGTTGTAGACATTAACAACACGCCGAAGGTGAAAAGCATCGGTTGCGAATCCAGAGGGCTCATTTCTGTAAGTTCATCCAGTTGTTGGATCTTCTGCAAGTACTTCTCAATTCCGTACTTAATCATGTTAAAGATTTGGTGGCTTGAAAATCTCAATTTGTTTTGAACGTCAAGATATTAGCTTATTTGATCTTGAATCTTGATCGTTTGTGTCGTATGAGTAACTTCTTCGTAAGCTTTAACAACTGCATCAACTAGTTGACAAACACTTTTGATGTCTTTTCATATTGCAGTCCTTGTATTATTTGGAAAAAAAATCCAAAAACGTTGATGTTTAAATCAAGAGTATTAGCATGCTAATTTGCTAAAGTGACGTGATAGCATGAATGATTTTCTCACTCGAACATTGTTTAACCACAAATTTATCAATACTTGCGATAGCCTTATGTTGCATGACATCTTCAACTTTATTCTTACTTGACCTAACTGCTGGTTCTGTTATAAAAGAAAAAATTCTTATTTTTTATTCAATAAACATAACCCATCGTGATAAATACCGAGGCCTGGCTACCGCACTCATGAACATTATTTTGGTTATAAATCTTTTGATTTAGATGTTTGATGTGGTTCATGTCCACTTGGTAGGATTGGTAGGAGGTATAAGTTTGTATTGTCGTATAGAACAATTTCTCGTCTATATGAACTATATGAAACATGCCTACATATATGTGTGTAGAATGTTGATCGTTCAATATGGTGTAAGACAAATTTAACTTTTACTTTCAAGTCTGAAAGAGTTAAAAATGATTTCAGTGCATTTGAAGAATTCTATGCACGGTAATTTTAGTTGCCCATAATTGATGTGCCTATGTCCTAATATTGGTTCTGACATGAAGTGGAATTAACCTTACTTTTTCAAGTTCAAAACATATATTTTATTTCTACCTTTAAATTTTTTGTTAAGATCAGGAGCTACACCTTCTTCTTAGATGGCTTTAAAGACAATTTTTCATATATTTGATATTGTTGCTAACATCATATCCAGCTCCAAATTTTTTTAATATTAATATATGTTATTAACAGTAGTTTTACTTTTTTTAACTTTTTAACTAATTAGCAATTATATATTTAATATTTTTTATTTGTTCATTTATAAAGAAAAAATATTATTTATCTTCTATTAGTTTTATGATAACTTAAAAGGATAATGATGGTGATTTCTTCTATCACTACCACTGTTTTAAACAATTTATTTAATGATATAAGAATAATACACATGTTGTACACATGCACATATAAGCTGGGGTCTTCTAGGAATTATACATCTTACCCTCTCCATATCTGCAATAATTACACAGATTCGGGGCAAAAAATTCAGGGTAAGAAAAAGAATGGTCGGCATTGTCGAATATGAGCGGATTGGACATGGGAGTCTTAAATCTCACGAGGATATGACATTACATAAGAAGAATTGGAGACGGTGTATTAGAATGGTTGAGCCTCCGTCTCATGATTTATAAAGATTTTGAGAGTTATAGAACTTTGGTTTTGGAAGAACATTCAATCATTCAGTGAAGGAGGTTATGTGACAAAAATGAGTACTACGTTTACAGAATCACGAGCCAAAATACTTACATATATATCACACCGAATATTTTGTCTTGCACTAGATACTTTGTCTTGCACTAAGTCGGACATGTTGCAGATCGGAAGAGTTTTTTCTTCTTAAAATACGATTAATTTAGCTAATTATGCCGCTTATTATGGTATTATACAGGTAACAGATGACATAGGCAGTATGTTTCTGTTCTCACAACTTGACATAACAAAACGCAAAACAAATATGCCCATGCTAAATCTGCACCGGGGAGTTATGGTGCATTTGACTTCCTTTCAGCCCACACAGATATATTCCACCCAACCGCTTCTTCTGCGATTTCTGTCGAGCTATACTTCTGGGCGATTTAGCTGTGATGCCATTTTCATGGCCAGAACCTTCTTGTAAATTATCTGCTAGGAAAGCCGGGAGATCATCTCCAGACCTTTTGTCTAACCAGGCTGTGATGTCTTTAAATACAGTCTCAATGTTATTATCCGTCTCGCCTGCTGTCAAGCCGTGCCACATTCCTGGATACAGTTTTATGGTTTTGTCAACACTACTGGCTAACTCGTACAATGCTCGACTTACATCTGGATCAGTTACTGTATCTGCTTCCCCGTGCAGCACAAAAAATGGTATCGTCACCTGCCAATAAGCCATATATTTAGTAGTACCAGTCAGACTTGCTTAATAATATGTGTCGTAAAGTTTAAAGGGTAGGTGATATATTAAATTAAAGTAAAAATCGAAGTAATGGCAAAGGCTGATAACTGGGAAACACAGTCTCATGCTTGCCAATACTGTAGTCCCCAAAACACAATCTTTGTAGTAAATGCAGAATGTAGTTGGTTTCCGGTGGTGGTCACACTCACATTTATAGAGTAAAGTCTTCAAACTACTTCTAGAGGATATGGTTGTGATAATAAATGAACAAATACAGATCCTCTGCCTTTGGTTGAGTCATCACTGTTTTGCCTCATACATGAATTTGCTATGGTGTCCGTTGGATCTTGGATCATGAGAATTCAACACGGTAATGGGAATGTGAACAGAATTAACTATGGGTATATCACTTGCACTCGAGGCATTCACCCAAGGAAATATTATAGACTTGTTTATTTTACTATTAACTACTACAATAAAAGAGGATCATAGTGATGAGGACCTGGCTTAAGCTATCCTCAAGATCCATGCTAGTCCGGAGCATTTCTAGAGCTGTTTTCAGTCGGGGTTTGTCCTGGTAAATAAGTCTATTACCACGTATCTGCACATTAAGGGAAAAATGGATCAAAGGTTTGCAAGTACCAAGCTACTCTTTAGAATTTTGCAATTTGTCACGTTTGTTATCAGTTATAGTACAAGTTTTGACCTCTTCTCGCTTGACAGGGTCCTTGAAAGCTGCGTCGATAACATCCTTCGTGGGAACTATTTTCCACTTGGGTATAACGTCTTCTAGAGTAGTCAACATGCTCACTACCACCGGATGTGGCTTAACCTTTTCCGATATCTGAAAACATATTGTTCATTGATGTTAATCAAATATGAAATAACCATAACAACTGTCATTAATAGATTTTTTTTTTTTTTTGAAAATGTCATTAATAGAAATTAAAAGAGTAAACTGCAGTATTAATTATATCGTTACACTACAGTAACAAGAAAATTGTAATACAGCACTGACCTTGCACATTGGAGCCACGAGAACTGCCCCGTGCCAGAAAGCAGGATCCTTTTTATGAAGAAGTAGAGCAACAGCTCCACCCATCGACTCTCCATACAAGAATCGTTTCTTATCTTTGTACTCTTTCTGCGCTGGTGTACATACGAACAGTTTTCACCATGCGTTTTCAATTAGATATTTATGTATTCTAATATGGGATTTTACTTTTTGATTAACTAGAATTAATCTTTTGTTATTTCAGTCAATTATCTGGGACTGCTTTTACAGAGTGCATTGTGAATCTACTACGATTTATAATAAGCAACATTAAGCTGGTAACTTAATCAACATTTGATTCTTCCAAATCAAACTTAAAGAAACATCATGTAGATTACAGTTTAAGAATATGCAATAGTTAAAAGCAAGAACTGCAGTCACTTAAATTGGCTGTGATATATAAAATTTATGATGAAATAATCGTTTGTGTAGCTTACCACAGACAGATTTGAAGAAGTCGCTGCAGTCGTTGACAATGTTCTCAAACTTCTTGATGTAACAACGAGGTCCCCTGGATTGTCCATGTCCCTCATAATCGATCCCCACAACAGCGTACCCATACTTAGCCAGCCTTGTCCCACAACCTTAAATTTTGTAAACAGTGTGATTAGTTGCGCTGCACACACAATTTATATCTGGAGAGACCGATTAGTTAACTCATAAACATAGGTATAGACTAATATGTAAAGATTGAAATGTGATTTTAAGTAAATTATGGTTTTAGTGAATATTATCAACAATATATGTCAGAATTTGCAAGTTGAAGATGATAAATTTATTGTTACAGGTAAGATATAAAAGCCTCACACCAACCACTTTACTACGCCAGTGACTCGGTAGTTGTTACACTGGTAATACTTTATCTCTTCCTCAGACAATCATACTTGAATAAAGTTAAGAGCATTTCCGGCAATACCAGCTAAAATGCTTTTCTCCACCAATGCTAGATATGTAATATATTTTTTTTATTTACATATTTTCGAAAGAGAAAGATGAACAGGAGATGAAGACGATATATTGAAGCAGAGAAGTGACTGGCTAAAATTTGGTCTAGCTACACGATATGTTGGAGTTGTTAAATCACTATTTAAGTTTTAATTATAGTTAGAAAGACAGATAGCTAAGCTGATTGCTAGGTGAACTGGACACATTGCACATTGTCAATGCACTCCTTAAGGATAAGGTTTTCAATTTCAGACGAACAAGAACCAGTTTAGGTCATGGAGTTCGTTACTAAAACTATGAACAAAACCTACATAACCCCCCCCCCCCCCCCATCCTCTCTCTCTCATTCCCTCCCTCCCTCTCTCACTCTCATACCCCCCCCCCCCCCCCCCCCCTCCCTCTTTCTCTCTCACACAGAGAGTAAGAGAGGCTTCAGTAGATTAAGCAAATCAGTGGAGGCAATATTACAGGAAAAGTTAACTTGAATCCGGAAGACAAGTTAAGGCATATATCTACCTCTCATGAAATCACTGCATTCCATGCCATACCCTTCAGCCTCGTCAAATATAAAAGAATGAAATTAGTAGAGCTTAAAAAAAATGCGAAACTTGTTCAACACAAGAAGAGAATAGAGAATGCAAACCATGGCAAAGAAAAACAAGAGCTTTTGGTGGAGATAAAGGCAGCCATCTGCAAGTAAAAAGCCAGACTCCTCTGGAATTCCTTACATATTCCTAAAAGAACATAAGCATAATCATCATATATGCATTCATGCTAATCCAGCTGTGGATCACATTACTTATAATGAATGCAACAATAAAAAACTCTACCCCATAGTATTCCACATCCATTTTTGAACTCAAGAAAAACAGAACCCAAAGGCCAATAGACTAGTCTATGTCACTGCAGGCAGGAAGAGAGAAAAGGCAGAAAGATTTGAGGATACTTGTAGCTGTGATTTATTTTTGGACTTGTGGCCTTGGGTGAGAATTGAAGTGATAGGTTAAATTTAAGAGGACAAAGAAATGAATGTTGACATTAATTGAGATTTGGAGTTATTGATTTGTTGGTTAACAGGGCGATACATGAGTCATGAAGTAATGTCATTACTGAAGTGATGGGTACTTGCATTTGCATGCAGCATTCATATTTCATCCAGAGTGATGAGGAGCCTGTTTGTGCCATTTGAAGTGAAGAATATTGCTTGTCAGATTTAGAAGTTAGTTTACTTAATTTTTTTTGAAGGAAAATGATGTGAAAATGAGGGGTTTTTTTGGACATAAATTTATTTGAATAGCAAAGTTCTGGCCTGACTCTTGGCTAGGGCCTTGGCGTGGCAGGACGGTCCGAACCTTCTAGCAATTAATTATTAGCCGGGATTAATTTAAATAACTAAATATACATTAATTTTAAACTATTATGGTTTCATATAATAGAGTAATTTTTACTAAACACATTTTTTTTTAAACGTAGGAACCCGCAGCCGCTACCTTTCGGGTGCGCACCGGGTAAACCCACGAGCTCACGCAATAGCCTGCAAACTATGTGAACCAAGGTAAACCGCACCTAAGCGCGACAGGCTCTGATCCAGGATGCATAATCACAAATTCTGCTCCTTTCGGGAGTTGAAGCTGTGACCAAGAGGATACTTGTCCCCTTTTTAACCAGCTGAACCAACCATTGCGGGCCGCTAAACATTTTTGATGTATAATGTAAAAGAAAAAGAAAAAAAAGCGTGAAACTTTTTTGTACAATTTTAAATCAAGTTTAGGTGTTTATTCGTTTCAAAAAAAAAAAAGTTTAGGTGTTTATTTTTTGAATAGATTAGTACTTGCATTCATCAAATCATTTCTTTGTCTGGTACATATTTAATATACACAGGAGGGTTATCAAACCACTCACAAACGCCTTACACAGAATAGACAGTTTTTGCTATTTCATTCGCCACACTATTCGCAGAACGATAAATAAAACACACACCGGATTTAATTTCTTCTACTTGGTAAGTTTTTTTTTTTTTTTTACCGTTTAGACCATGTAGGACAGATTTGTAAAAGAAAAATTCACCGTTTGAAATCAAATCGAGGCGTGACAATCGAGACTTTTGGGTCAATTCACAATACTGTAAATAATTGGGCTTCAGCCCATCAC
The DNA here is from genome assembly GCF_001625215.2 of Daucus carota subsp. sativus. Taxonomy (NCBI): domain Eukaryota; kingdom Viridiplantae; phylum Streptophyta; class Magnoliopsida; order Apiales; family Apiaceae; genus Daucus; species Daucus carota. The sequence continues at coordinate 34,131,870 of NC_030382.2, read as the reverse complement.
CTATCAGGACTGTTTTTCGAACCCAACCCAATTAAAACCAAATCAAAACCCTAAAACCAAGATTCATACACAGGTAATCTCTCCATTCAGTTTGAGCCGCTTGACACAGGTAATCATCTTCTCCATCTGCACACAGTCACACACACATATAATCTGTAATTCAGCTCGTGTTAACCATTACTTAACTCTATATATAACACACAGAGAACAGCAGTAAAGATGAGCAAAGTTACCGCGGCCAAGGGTGGTAAGAAGAAGGGGACGAGCTTCGTCATCGACTGTGGAAAGCCAGTTGAAGATAAAATCATGGACATCGCTTCTCTCGAGAAATTTCTTCAGGAGAGAATCAAGGTCGGCGGAAAAGCCGGAGCTCTCGGCGATTCTGTTACTGTTGTTCGTGAGAAGAGCAAGATCACCGTCACTTCTGACGCTAACTTCTCCAAAAGGTTATTTCATTTTTACTCTTTTCATTTTTTCGGTTCCGAGATATTGTATTTTTACTTTCGATAAATGAATTAAATTTTTTAGTGCGAAGCTATTAGTTGAGATGAAATGTAGGTGCTTATTAAATTGCTAGAATTCTGTTTATATATATGCATGAAAATTTGTTTGCAGTTATTTATAATTTCTTTGTATGATGGATGATGGTATGAAATTAAAGGTATCGATATTTAGCTCCGGTATATGTCATTTCGTGATTTGCATTTGTGCTCGTCGTGGTAGGGGAAATTGTGTAGTAGCTCTTAGGTTGTTGGTTCATGTACTGTCTTAATGCAAATTTTGAATCGATGATTTTATTTTATTTATTTGGTTTCTTTTGCTAGTTTAACCTTGATAGTAAATTATGTAACCAACTTCCATCAAATTATACATCCAAGCAGGGATGGAGTTGGCATGGGGTAGCGGGTTTACTTGCCCCTGTGATTTCAAATATATTTGTATATTATAGTATGAATTTATAAAATGCATAGCCTTGCCCTCATGGTGGAGGTATTGTTCTGCCACCTACATGACCTGTGTTTAACTCTCGCTGCCTTCTTTTTCTATACTTTATTTCATTTGTGTTTAATTTCTTGTGCTTAGCATGTATACTTGGGTTTTTATAGAAAAACTCAAGTAGTTTACACATTGTTTAGTAGTTTATATTTGATTTTCCATGACACAAATTTTTCACTTCATATTTTTGTCCCCACTAAGTGTAAATCCTAGATCCGTTACTGAATCTGAGTATACAGGTTTGGTTTCTGATGTAGTTGATATTATATGGAAGATGTGTTGTTGCAATATTATAGTATTATTATACTAGTATCTGTTATGTGTTGAATCTACAATTGTTACTAGATGTTATCCCTCTATGATTTATTTAGGCTAAAGTTGCATGGTGTATAGCAGTCTGTTGACTACTTCAATGTATCAGTTGTTACTTGTTACTCCTTTCCGGTAGCTATGCAATCTAATGAGGAAGTTCACCTTTTAGCTGAAATCTTGACTGCTACTTTAATTATCAGTACTGAAGGTAGAAAATACAATGACAGATTGTTTACCTTTTCCTTCTGGTCTTTATAGGTATCTTAAATATTTGACAAAAAAGTATTTGAAGAAGAACAATGTCAGAGATTGGTTGCGTGTGATTGCTTCCAACAAAGACCGAAATGTTTATGAGCTGCGGTACTTTAACATTGCTGAGAATGAGGGAGAGGAAGAGGACTGAACTGTCTAATGTAGTTCTGCTGTCTCCCCTATTTAAACGTTGAATTTTCCTTATTGGATTCTTGTTAGAACTATCAGTATCTGATGTCAGTGTTTTGGATATCTTAGAATTTTGTTTTCCAATGAGATATTTTTGTTGTCACATGAGATGAATACTTTAATCTTGTTGATTATCTATTACAAGTATATCAAGTACTGTTCTTACTCTCCTTTTGGATATGTGAACCAGGGTATTTTACAGTTTGTTTTTTGCAAAGCGAATATGCATTATAACACAAGTGATACAACCATCCTAAGGTGGACGTCTCTCGAGTTAAAAGCAAACCCTATAGTTTTAAAACTATACTGAAAACACTAGAGATATATACTGAAAACACTAGAGATGTAATGCGAGTTGGGTAGCTCGTCGGGTTTGAACTCGTATAACTGGGCTAGACTTGACTTATTAAATGAGCCGAATTCGAGCAAAGGTTATGGCTCGATTAATTTAGCGAGTCAAGTTCAAATAGAGGCTTAGACTCGATTAAGTGTTAAATTATACAAGCTGGCTCGTTGGATTCGTTAAAACTGACTCGTTTAGCTAAATGAGCTAACTCGACACGACTCGTTAAATTAAACAAGTCGAGTTTGGGCAGAGATTTAGGCTTGATTAGCTAAACGAGTCGGCTCGACTCGATTAAACTTGACTCGAATTAGGCTCGGCTCGAAACTTGGCTTGCTCAACTCAAATAACAACCCTAGAAAACACTAATAGTCCATTATCTTAGAGGCTGTTTGGATGAGCTTATAACTTCTTAACATGACTTGTGTGATAAGTCGTAGTTCAAATTATCTGTTTGAGTAATTTTGACTTAATAATGACTTATGAGTTACTAAAAATATAATAATAAAAATAAAAGTGATTTGTGGGTAACTTACGATTTATGAGAAATTATTATAAAAAAATCAAATCACCGGAAAAAATACTTCAAACTAACTTCTGGCTTTATGTCAGTTTCTAGCTTATTTTTGACTTTAAGTCGATTTCTAACTTATTACACAAACAAATATTTTTCAGTTTAAAGTTAGAAATGACCTAAAACCCGGGCTTTAGTCCTAGGCAAACAGACTCTTAGTCACCAACATGACAGGGAACTAAAAGCTGTTTAGTGAAACTAGATATGGTTAAATCTGCTCAGGAAACTAGATATGGTAGTGGTTAAATCTGCTCAGGGAAACTAGATATGGTTACAATTGTATTTAACACATTAGTTCTCGAATGGCTGCGGAGGACTAGCATTGATGACTTCCTTTGATAAAAAACTGAGCCAGTGCAAGCAATGGCTCTGGAAGACTGGTATCGATGACTTCCTCCCGAAAAAACTGATCCAGTAGCAAGTAGAAAATCTGGAACAGCTCCCCATGACACTCTCCAAGTCGGTCTTTAAGTCGATGTCACTCTTCAAGTCAGTCTGTCTGTAAGTCGGTGAAGTTGCTCGTTATTTCTTCCGACACATATTTCAGTCATGTCTTGGAATGGGAAACTGATTATAGAGTGGCAGTTAGCCAATAGGAAATTCTCGTTTACAACTAGTTTGTGAGATGTCAACCAAATGTTCTTAAATGGCAATCTCTAGAGATAGGTTGCTAAAAATCAATGTAGATGCATCAATAGTTAAAGGACAAAACTCGTTCGCAATAGGAATGATTCTCAGAAATCATCAAGGACACTACATTTCAGAAGATACAATGAGGTGTGCAGGTTCGATCCCGGTTATGGAAGTTGAAATGACAGGCTACTTTATGGGCTCAGGATTCAGGAAGTTGCAGATGGTGAAGTGGTGATTGAGAGCGACTCATTGCTAAGTGTTCAAGCAGTAAAGCATGGTTAGGAAAATTCACTGAAGCTTGGTGATCTAATGCATCAATGCAGTGATATACTGAGATGTAATGCTCGACTCTCGATTAATTTTGTTAGAAAGTAAGTTAACAAGGTCACGCATAGTACTGATAGAATTCCTTGTGAGCTGAATAGTTTCATTGTAATTCCATCTCCTCTAATTTATTTGTCGGAGACACTGTTATCTGAGAGTTTGAAGATTTGATAAATTTGATATCTTCTCAAAAAAAATAAAACAATAATCAATAAAAAAAAGTACGGTTTTTCTATGGTGTGCCCATGTGCACATGCTAAGCGCAAAAAATTTTGTGCTTAGATCATTTTGATTGGTTCATATCTCTTGATAATGGTGGACCCCCCTGCAAATACACCAATCAAAATCTTCCAAATACAAAAACTTCCGCGCTTAGCATGTGCCCATGGCCACACACTAGACAAACCGAAAAAAGACGCACACACATATACACACTTAAAAACAATTATAACAAAAAACTAAAACAAAACCACGAAAACAATAAAGAGACACACATGAAATCGACATAATTCAAATCAAGCGGGGTGTATTGGATTCTGATTTTGAAGCATTTTTTTTTCATTCTTGAAATATGAGGGTATTTGATTGGGATTGTTTCGAATCCGTTAAAATCTTGAGGTATTCAATTGGGATTTTAAATTATGCTACAAAATCTGGTGGTATTCAATTGGGATTTTAAAATATTCTTCAAAATCCGATGGTATTCAATTGAGATTGTTTAAAATCCATTAAAATCCGATGATATTCAAATGCTGGATTTTTTTGGATTTCATAAAATGATGGATTTTGTGGCATTCTTCAGTGTAGTTTAACGGGGGTGTATTCGATTGGGATTTTAATGGATGTTTTTGGTATAGGGATTTTAATGGATTGTACGTCGCAGAGTTTATAGGATTTAAGCACAATGCTTCAAAATCTCATTGATTTTGGTGGGATTTCAAAAAACTTAAAATACACTGAACAATGTTACAAAATCCATCATTTTATGAAATGCAAAAAAAAATCCATCAGCATTTGAATAACATCATATTTTAATAGATTTTAAACAATCTCAATTGAATACCATCAGATTTTACAGCATAATTTAAAATCCCAATTGAATACCACCACATAATTTAAAATCCTAATTGAATACCTCAATATTTTAATGGATTTCAAACAATTACAATCGAATACCTTCGGATTTCATGAATGCAAAAAAAATGTTTTAAAATCCCAACCCAATACACCCCTCTAAGTTTTTTTAAATCCCATCAAAATTAATGGGATTTTGAAGCATTGTGCTTAAATCCTATCAACTCTGCGACATTTTATCAAAAATCCGCAAAAAATCAAAATCATCTATTAAAATCCATGGACTAAAAACAATACATTAAAATCTGGAATACACCCTTGCAAAGCGCGGAACTTTATCATCAAATCAACGTCACAAAATCACGCGGACACAACCATATATACAGGCACCTGTATATGAATATGTATAGTTGTAACAATATAAATTGGGAGAATCGTGCATGAGAGCATCTCCAACGGTATTGGCTATAATCGTTGACTAAATTGGACCTGTAAGATATTAGATAAAATTTGCTGAACCTGTAAGAGGTACTGGCTATATTGATTGGCAATAATTTAAAAATAGTATGTTATTGTTATTTTAAATTGTTAAAATAGAATATATCAATTCAATATAGTAATAAATGATGTACAATCTTCCTACAGACCTGTAGAGGTTCGACAAATTTAGCCGTCCATAGGAGGTTGGCTAAATTTATAGACAACAGGTGAGCATGGTTGGAGTTGAGTTTTTGGAGCTGTTACCTAAATCTTTTTATTTTAAGTATGTCAACTCATCTTTTAGCTAAGGGTTTTAGATGGTTGGAGATCCTTTTAGAGGTTATCACTCATTTATTTTAATAAACAGAAAGATTAGAAAAGTCCAATTGCCGGATCGAAGAAGTCATCAAATTAGGGCTGTCAAACGGATAATTCGGATACGGATATGCCTATATCCGTATCCGTATCCGTAATGGCCGGATTCAGATACGGATAATATCCGCATTATTTCGGATACGGATAATATCCGCTTTTTCTCGGATACGGGTGCGAATATTTCGGACGGATGTCGGATATTTTTGATGACTCTACCGTATTAACGATGATTTTCAAACAATTTTTTGATGACTAAGCTCAAATAATATTTTTATACATGAATAAAGTGTTTGAGTATTTGTACAATTATATAAAAATTATGTAAATGTATTATTTAATGCATATACACACACTACAAGCTAAATAAAATAAAATTTTAATTACATATACTTATATATTATATAATTTAAATATCATATATGTATTTAATTTCGGATTCGAATATCACGGATTCGGATACGGATAATATCCGCTTTATTTCGGATACGAATAATATCCGCTTTTTCTCGGATACGGTTGCGGATTTTTCGGACGGATATCGGATCTTTCGAATTTTTTTGACAGCCCTACATCAAATCATGCATAATTTATCTAGCAAGGTAAGAAACAACTTTATGGTCGCGATTCATGTGCACGTTGCTGTCGCTATCTTGTATTTCCTGCCTCTACTTTAATCACTCACCCGCTTTTTAAATGACTCGCCCTTTTATGCATAAAATATGATATAATGCTGAAAGTAACCCTCAGATTTTTTACCCGTTTTTAATAAGGATAAAAAGATTAAAAAATAATAAAAACATTATTTTGAAGAGTTGGTTCTAGACGGTGGCATAATAAACACACATCGTATAATCTGCTATCACACTCGTTTTCTCCATTTTTGGTGACGATAGAGCTTCAATCCGATTCTATTGTTCTGCGATCATTCTTATACCGCTGCGGTATGAACATCTCCTCACTTAAATTGATGTGTGATGTTAATATATAACTTTTATTTTCTTTTTGATGAATCTGACTACTAAATTTACGCATGTTTTGTATGTATTCACCTTCAATTTTCTGTTATTCATGCTTCAATTTTGTTTTGTTATAACTGCTAAATCGCATCACATTGAATTGTTGAGATCTGGCTAAATGTTTACTACTTACTTTACAGTAGAATTTTTTTTTCCAGCCCCGAATGTTTTCTAAAAATGATATAAAGAAATTTTTTTAGCCTCAGGTAAGTTTCAAAAATCTTTGTATTAACTATTAACTGATATTTTTCGTTCAATCAAATGTTGTTAACGGGGGTGTATTCGATTGGGATTTTAATGGATTGTTTTTAAAGGGGTGTATTGGATTGGGATTTTAAAGCATTTTTCTGCATTCATGAAATCCGAGGGTATTCGATTGGGATTGTTTGAAATCCATTAAAATCTTGAGGTATTCAATTGGGATTTTAAACTATGCTACAAAATCTAGTGGTATTCAATTGGGATTTTAAATTATGCTTTAAAATCCGATGGTATTCAATTGGGATTGTTTAAAATCCATTAAAATCTGATGGTATTCAAATGCTGATGGATTTTTTTTCATTTCATAAAATGATGGATTTTGTGACATTCTTCAGTGTATTTTAAGTTTTTTGAAATCCCACCAAATTCAATGGGATTTTGAAGCATTGTACCTAAATCCTATCAACTCTGCTGCGACATTTCATCAAGAATCCGCAAAAAATCAAAATCCCATACAATCCATTAAAATCCATAGACTAATAACAATGCATTAAAATCCCAATCGAATACACCCCCGTTAGTCTATGGATTTTAATGGATTGTATGGGATTTTGATTTTGTGCGGATTCTTGATAAAATGTCGCAGAGTTGATGAGATTTAGGTACAATGCTTCAAAATCCCATTGATTTTGATGGGATTTCAAAAAACTTAAAATACACTGAAGAATGCCACAAAATCCATCATTTTATGAAATGAAAAAAAATCTATCAGCATTTGAATACCATCAGATTTTAATGGATTTTAAACAATCCCAATCGAATACCATCGGATTTTAAAGCATAATTTAAAAATCCCAATTGAATACCACCAGATTTTGTAGCATAATTTAAAATCCCAATTGAATACCTCAAATTTTTAATGGATTTCAAACAATCCCAATCGAGTACCCTCGGATTTCATGAATGCAAAAAAATGCTTTAAAATCCCAATCCAATACACCCCTCTAAATATTTGAGTCCCGAATATTTTTTGAGCTCTGGGTGATTTGATCTCCTGGTTCCGCCACTGCTCCCTCCGTCGCATGTGAGTGTTTGCACGCATTTTGAGGCTGTTATAAATTATAGTTCCATATCATTTTTCAATTTTTTAATTTATGGAATAAAAGTTTAAACGTGAAACCTATACTCCCTCCGTCCCCCTGAATAGTATACACCGGGGGATGGGGACGCGGCACGGACTTTAATACTCCTATATAAAATGTAGTGGTGCAATTTATTTTTAAAATTTTCTTTTTCTGAATTAAAATTTGGATGTTAAAGTTTTATTCAGAAAAAAAATCTCAAAAATAAGTTACGGAACTATATTTTATAAGAGTATTGAAATGCGTGTCAGTTGAAAAGAAACATATAGAAATAAATGTAAATAGGACAGAGGGAGTACTTTACAGAGTCTCAAAATGCTTGTCAAAAAGTAAACCTACCGGGACAGAGGGAGTACTATCCAATACTATGAATTAATTTTGTGGCTGATTATGTGTTAAACACTTTAATCTCATGTTGTATTGCTTGTTTTTGCTAACCAATATACTCGACTGAAAGCTAAATGATGCGAAACTGAATCTAAATTGCGAGTAGAACCAGGTCGTGTGAATATTAGAAGATATACATAGTATAAGCTTTCACAGTGTAAGACTGAAAATATGAATTGGGTCATCGTTCGACATGGTTTGTTCTTAGTATAATTTAAATTCTGTTGGATAACGGAAATGGCAATATTTAATAAGTTGTTTTGACGTTTTACTTCAATACGTGGTTATGTTGATTATTATCTACTTTTGCAACTAAAAGGCTTATCTACCTTGAATTGATGTAGTGCTGTAGCCTTATGCTTAAGACAGGAAAAGCAATTGATTACATTTTTGTATTGAATTATATAGTTGTTGCATTATAGTTTCATGCCAATTTATATGTTGAATAAAAATATTAAGATATTGATTTTTTCTGGTACTATATTTGCAGAATGTTGCAGGTGTGTCATGTTTGACCTGTGAGGTTTCAACTTCCAAAATGACCACAGCGCATAATCATACCGCTGAGGTCGTACATGGAATATCTAATATACTTGCGCCTCCAACATGTGAATCCTACATGTTCCTTAGGGCTGAAGCTGCCCTGCCAGTTTGGTTTAGAACATTTCTGTATCTTCTTGCTGTTGCTTATTGTTTTATTGGTTTGTCAGCCATAACTGGTCGATTTTTCCGGTCTATGGAAACTGTTGTTAAGCAAACCCGTAAAGTGGTAGATATAGATCCCTATACGAAATCCGAAACTGTAAGATATGAAAAGGTCTGGAATTACACAATTGCGGACATTAGCCTGCTGGCTTTTGGGACTAGTTTTCCTCAAATATCTCTAGCCACTATAGACGCAATACGGAATCTTGGGAATTTGTATGCTGGAGGTTGGCTCAATGTCTATTTCACCCTCTAGATTGTATCCAAATGTATTAAATATCTTTGCCCTATATATACTAATGAATTAAGCATCATATGCTGCTTGGCTTATTTATATACTCTCACAACCCCTCTTATTGGATCCTCTTAAAATATTCTAGGCATCATGAATAATATTTCATATGATATCAACATACTCATCTTATATGTTATAGTTTTGACTATATCAAATCTATAGTATTATTGCTTTGTTTAGGCGTAATTTGGCATAATTGTTGAAGCAATCAATGTATGGGCTGATACAAACAGGAAATGCATGCCTTATTATTTCCAAATCTTATGAATTCGCAGGCCTGGGCCCTGGGACACTTGTTGGTTCTGCTGCATTTGATCTGTTTCCTATCCATGCTGTTTGCGTCGTAGTTCCAAAAGCTGGAGAACTGAAAAAGATTTCAGATTTAGGAGTGTGGATTATCGAGCTCTTTTGGTCTTTCTGGGCTTATATTTGGCTATACATCATCCTAGAGGTAATATGCAACTGTATTCTGTATAATTTTTTGTTAGTTGCTTAAAATTGAACCCCTAATTATATAATATCTGATATGAAACAACTCATGGGAAATAATATATTCAGTTGTTATTTACCAGATACGAGCTTATATTCCATGCAAAGCATGAATATTTTTTGATATTTTATTTTTATATCATATATTTTTTCCTGCGAGTTTTATTTTGTTTTCAGTAACATTTTATATTACATATGATATAAAGTGTGGATGGTGGGTTGATTTAATTTTTAGGGAAATTCCCTTCAGTTCATTTTATAATTAACTTTTCCACTACTACCATCATTTTATTTGCTTTTATACGCGGTGACCCTTTAGTTTCCCATCTATAATACACTTAGTTTAAACAGGATTTTATAGGATTAATTTCAGACCATAAAACAAATAATATATTGAAATCTTTGCAAAAGGATACATAAAAAGATCCCTTTTGGTGTTTGCTGTATAAAATTGACTTTCAGTTTTAGAAATCTTCTCGCCTCTGTATTTTGTTTTACGGAGTATATATTTTGTTGAATGATGTTTTTCATTGGCGTTCTGTAATTGATGTGTCACATTTCTCTAATTTGAAACTTTTAATTCATTGCTGACAACTCAAATAGATATACTACAAGCTTGGTAATGCCAACGTTTATTAAAATGTAGGTGTGGACTCCGAACGTAATCACCCTCTGGGAGGCTGCTTTGACAGTACTACAGTATGGGTTATTACTGCTACATGCTTATGCTCAAGACAGACGGTGGCCATATGTTTCACTTCCCCTGTAGGTTTATTTTATTGAAATTTGATTGGTTTCTGCTTATTTTTCTGATTCTCAGATGAATTGTGTAGTTTTAGCTGATGAAGCTTTCTGATTAAAATTTTTCTTGCCTGTGATGTTATTTCTCAGTGAAAAAGCAGATAGGCCAGATGAGTGGGTGCCCCCGGAGGTTGATCCAAATAAAGATAACTGCAAGATTGACGAGTATACTATAATGTCTGAAGTTAATGAAGATGAAAGAACAGGCATTGTTGATATATTCTCCGTCCATTCAGTTAGTGGGACAGGTGACCTTCTTTTATGTTATAAATACTGTAGTGAGTTTAGTAAGTGTAGGAGAATTTCAAATGACTCAAAAGAGAAAAGTCAAATTAGAATATGATGATGGGGTACGACTCATCCAAGAACCCATATATAAGTATAATAGAGGAAGCATAATGTGGTGTTGAGATTTTACTCTATATTAGTAGGTTACATATTATTATATAAACATTCCTCGATCACTCACTAATATCTCTCTTATTCAAAGCATAAATTGCAGGTCCTATGTATGAAAAGGTATTTGGCAGTGACGAGGCTATATCTTGTGAACAAGGTAGCAAAGGCATTACCTGTAAAGAAATAAATCTTCTCACCATATGGAAGCAACAATTTTTGGATGTGTTCATGGTACCACATCTTGTACCATGTACGTTGAATGTTTCAGATAAATTTACATTAGCACGGAAAAAACTGCTTCCACATTAAGTTCAAGGTTTAAATGGTTTCCCGCCTGCAGGGCTGGTGTGCTTAATTTCTGGCAAAAGCTTGTGAGCTATTCTGTTGACCTAGTATTAATATTTTCCCATTTTCTACTTTACTGTAGCGAGTTTAAATGCTACTTAAGATTATCACAAACTAGACTTGTGCTCTCACTGTGAGCTATTCTCCATATGCTCTCACTGTCCTCGAGAGATTGTTCATGTTTCTCTTAACTATTATACCTAAAGTAGACAGACTTAGGTGCAGTCAATACAGCTAGAACCACACCTGTACTTTGTAACCTGCTCCCCTATGATTAATTAATCTTGGGTCCATTGTTTGATTTAAAATTAATGAATCTATACAAGAATTAGATCTGAGTGGAAGCTTTTATATCGACAATAGAGCTGCTATCAAAGAAAATACAGATAATTATCAATCTCCTTTTATGTTTACATAAGATTACTTCTGAAAAGAACCCTAGATACAATACACTCTTCTCCAGACCATGCTTTACAGCCACAAAAGAATAGAGTCCATCACTAATTTTTAATTCATTATTTAGTGGAGGAGGTTTTCTGTCATCTTTTCTTTTGGGAACTATCTTACTGTCGAGCAGTCTGAGTTGGACGCTGAATTTGATAGTGATTTTTTTTTTTTTTTAATTACTATAATATTATGCCAATCCGCACGGATCGAACCTCTAAAGTGAGCTGGATATTAGTGATTTTAGTCATGAATGCTTCTTTATCATATTTTTAAATGGATTCATCTTCTAACCTCTGCCTTCTTAATTAGCAGTCAAATATGTACCTACTGACCCTTTTTTCATGGAACAGTTGGATACCAGTGGATCGAAACACTCAAAGAGCAACTACCTGCATTATGCAAGAATCTTCTGGCAGTCACTTCTTGCACCATGGAGGTTTCTGTTTGCTGTTGTGCCTCCCTATCAGATTGCTCATGGATGGGTTGCCTTCATTTCTTCACTAATTTTCATCAGCGGAATTGCTTATGTTGTCACAAAGCTCAGTGATGTAATAAGCTGTGTCACAGGTTCTTAGTCTTTACTGGAGAATTTAGTTAACATTATTTAAATTTAAGCTTTGGCTAGTGGCATTCTACATTTCCTTGATTTTTTTTGTGCAGGAATAAATGCTTATGTCATAGCATTTACCGTATTGGCTAGTGGAACTTCATGGCCAGATTTAGTGGCAAGCAAGATTGCTGCTGAACGTCAGCTAACAGCAGACTCGGCAATAGCAAACATTACTTGCAGGTTTTACACAGCCAAATGATATTTAATTATGCTCCTAGATGTTATCTAAGATCAATTTTATGATTTACCCTAACTAGTTACAGATTAACAGTTTAACAAATGGTAAACTGAATGCAATGCAGAACAGTAAAGAGCTAATAAACAGTAAGAACACACGATTTTAATAATTAGTAAGAACCTGGCCAAAAGATCTTGTGTTCTTATTGTCTATCTGCACTTAACTGTTCGGAATTGCATTTACCTTACCATTTGTTAACTGTTAATCTGTAACCAGCAGGCCGTTTGGGTAAATCATAAAATTGATCTTAGATAACATCTAGGAGCATATTTTCAAGAAATATTTGAATACTTGATAATGTTTTGATCAAAATATTAATTGGTAAAGCTATTTTGTGGCTCAAAAGAAATTATAGGTCAAGTGCAGATAATTATATTATGCGTACTGGATTATACATCAGAAAATTCAAGGGTAAACCAAGACTAACATCGACAGGGAATATTAAGACTGGGGAATTGATTTTAATAGGGTTCAATCATATCTCATCATATGTTATCTAGTGATCTAATAAGACTAGATCATCTGTTCCAATTCAACACAGTCCTGCCCTTTGACAACATACAAAACACTGAGCCACTGAATATATTAGTTTGTACATGAGAGTTTCTTGATTGCATCCTGATGAATATGTAGCCTCACAAAATCAGTAGTTGGTAGAAATTTGAGAGGTAAACTTCTACGAAGATAACTTTATCTGGTAGCTTACTAGTGTGCGTACTTCCTCTCGGTAACCTCACTCAACTATTAGAAATGAAGGTATTAACCTAAAATGAGGTTCATGGACTGCACGTTGTAATTTTATACTTATGAGTTGTGTTCTTCAACAATGGGTAGTCTTGTAGACTAAAATTACATAAAAATACTTCTGGTCAGAAATTAATGATACTCTTTTGTTTCTCTGTTCCTGCAGCAACTCAGTGAACATATATGTGGGCATTGGTGTTCCATGGCTCATTGACACACTGTACAACTTCATAGCATACAGGAAGCCTTTGCAAATCCAGAATGCCGATGGGCTTAGCTTCTCTTTGCTCGTCTTTTTTGCTACTTCTTTTGCTTGTATTGTTGTTCTGGTATTCAGGCGTGTGACATTAGGAGCGGAACTTGGAGGACCCAGATTGTGGGCATGGGTTACATGTGCTTATTTTATGTTGCTTTGGGTTATATTTGTTGTAGTATCATCTCTAAAAGTGTCTGGCATCCTTTAGACTGTGTCATGTACCCACCTCAAACAGTTTGTATGTAGAATGTAATTGAATTTCAAATCGACAGTTCATGCACATTAGATAATGCATGTCCAATCTATTCATTCTTGTTACGAAGAAACAAATGTAATTACATTCATATATTATTTGATTTGGTTCATACTAACTTATTTATTCTGAATGATTAATTCATGACTTATAACTCGTGTCATGCACGAATATTTTTTGAATATATAATTTTTATTATAGATAATTTGTATGATATCCGGATATTTTTACAATATATATAATATAATATAATATGTTATTATTTAATTTATTTTCTGAATCATCTTAGATGCGTTTGCGAACATGTATTTCATTTAAAATTTTAAATTTCAAATGACATAATTTGAGGTGTCATTTCAAATTCTCAGTTTTATACTGGTATTTGAATGTCTTGGATTTTAAATGAATTCAAATCCAATTTTTTTTGTTTATTCAAACATATAATTTGATCAAATTCAGGATTCCAAATGAAATTTAAATTCCCAAACAGGCCATTATAATATTTTATAGTATGTGATTAGAGTCAAGATTTTCAGATGAGCGGAAATAAAAAGATTTAGTGATAATTTAGCAATTTTATTTGAATCATAACATATAATAGTAAACGGGAAAATAGTTATGAATTTTTTAATAAAAGAATCATATTCTACTTACAAAATTTTTTTTTTTTGGTTTTAAACATAAAAGGAATAAAAATCATATTCTAATTTAAAAAAAGTTACTTTCATTTTTACAAAAACTACTTATATTTTGTTTAGAATACAAAAAGGAATAGAGGACATATTCTATTTACAAAATCCTCTTCAAATTAATTTAGATCATCGAAAGTATAAATTATCTAAATATTATATTATGAATATAGCCGTTTATCAAACAATAAGATCTAATGATTCATATTTCTAATTGCAAAACTTAATCCTATTGAAATTTTACAAAATCGACTTCGATTTGATTTTACAAAACCTATCTCTATTTTGTTTAGAATATACAAACGATAAGGAATATGTTCCATTATGAAATGTATTTTATTTGCAAAATCTATTTCTGAACATCGATGTATACATTTTTATTATATATTTGAATAATATATATAAATATATTTTAGTATTATGAATATAACTGTTTATTAAACAAAAAATCTAACAATTCATATTCATAACACATTATTTAAAACATATAAGAAATTTATTTCTATCTAAATTCACAAAATTAATTTATTTTTTTTGAAGAAACACAAAATCAAATCAATATACTTGTATAAAGGAGAAGCGAGGGGCGTGTAGGTGGCGCATCTCACCTCGCTCCGTTCTATTTTTCTAATTTCCTGAAATTTTTGGAGGAAAAATATCAAAAATTAGAACTACCTTTTTTAGTTTCTGGTATATTAGAAGTAAGTTTCAGAATCTGATTTTGTTTTAGATTATTTATGGAATATAATAACTTGAAAGTTTTAATCTGATTTTGTTTCAGATTATTTAATTATGGAAAAGAGTAGCACATTAGAATTAAGTTTCAGAATCTGATTTTGTTTCAGATTATTTATGGAATATAGTAACTTGAAAGTTTTAAATCTGATTTTGTTTCAGATTATTTAATTATGGGAAAAAGTAGCACATTAGAAGTAAGTTTCAGAATCTGATTTTGTTTCAGATTATTTATGAAATATAGTAACTTGACAGTTTTAATCTAATTTTGTTTCAGATTATTTAATTATGGGAAAGAGTAGCACACAAGTCTCTCTGCACCTATAAACACCCTTATAGATTGTAGGGTTTTGGATCATCTAAACATAACTCCTTTGTTTCAATACCACAATACCACCTCTCTTTGGTGATAGTTATCTTGCTCGATTTCTAACTCGGTGATGCCGTTCTTCTCCAAAGATAAGTGAAGGCTCTTAATAAAGGTTGTTGCAAGCAAAAGTAGTTATAGACCGCTATGTGGGAGTCGACAAATCTAGCAATCTTGACATGATATTGATGGATGATATCAATAACTATTAGTGATGTACGTTTGTTGGTTATTCTTTTATAATATTTTTTTGTTCATCGAACATGTTTGCTGTTGTTAATTTTTATATGATTTACTTTGTATACATGAAAAATTTATTCATGCATAATTTGTTTGCTCCGTTCAAGCAACTTTTAAGTGATGGTTGTTTATACAGTATAAAAAAATAAAGGTCGTTACAAGCAAGAGTAGTTATAGACCGCTATCTCACGGATTTAAATCAGATGTTTTTGTGCACAATCAATCCAAAAAAATTGGAGGAAGGTGACAATGTAAGAGCATGATTATTTTTTAAAAAAACACAAATAAAATTAAAATTCGTCATGCTTTAAATTGTTAATTACGTGTATAAATTTATTTTCATTTTCTCACCATAAATTATTGTCCAATTTTGCAATTTTATATATTGGTATTGGTATTGGTATTATATCAAGATTTTTATAATATAAAATTTATTTTATTCTATAAATATTAATTTTGAAACATTAATATACATTTTATAGACAACCACAAAATTATTTTATTCTACAAATATTAATATTAAATCATTAATATAATGTTATAGGCCGCCGCAACGCGCGGATTCTCAACTAGTTTTTATTAATTTTACAAAACCAACCTATATTTGGTTTATATCATCAAAACTGAGGAATCTCATATTACAAATACAATGACACCGTCACCCTATATAAACCCCAACCTACAGAAGCTGGTTTCGTTCACAACATCTATCGTGCAAAACTCTACAATTTTTTTCTTTAAAAACCCTAATTTTTGAGAGCCAGAGACAACAACAATGTCAGGATTGTTTCGTGTCGCAAATAATGTGAAGATGGTGTTTGGAACAACGAAATACGTGGCGTTCAGCTCAGCTGCCGCGTATGTGGTGGCGCTTAACATGGCCTAGTACCAGCCCTCGGTGCGAAGATTGCCTCATTGGACAAGTTTATATCCCAACCACCTCGCATAAGGTTTGAACCCTCTATGTTAATGATGTTCGATGAAATTCATGAATTTTTTTTGTTAGACTTAATCAGGGGTAGAGAAAAAACCGAATAAATCTGAAACCGAAACCGCTAAAAAGCTAAAAAATAACATTATAAAACTGAACCGAAATCGCCGACGCATGCCTCCCACCTGTTTATTATTGTTTTTTTATGGTCAATCATATTATATAGGATGGATGTTTTTATCCTTCAACTTTAGCAAAAGTAAAGTTCTAGTTGAAGTAAGTTTAAGAAAAAGAGAGGAGGATTAACAAGTTCATTGGCTACACATTGGTGCTTTTACTTTGAAGAATTTTCGAAATTAGCAGCGTTTGCCAGGTGATAACGCTAAATCCCGGTCTGGACCTTCCTCCGCCGTGGATGGTGGTTCTGAGGTGTAGCTGCTGGAAGAGCGCCTACAAAATAACACCGGAGGGGGGTTTTGGCCCCGCGGCGCCTCCGGCGTGAGCGTGAGAATAAGAGTAGGCTTTGGAAGGATTAAGACTAGAAAATGAGTTATCTATGTGTGTGGAAGGGTGGTGTGTGGTGGTTGCTGGTGGCTGGTGGCTGGTGGCTTTGGTGTTTATATATATGCTGAGTGCACAAGTGTGTGTAAAAATATGAGTGTAGAGAGAATGTAACCCTTAAACCTTTCTCCCTTGATCTATTTATAGGCCAAGGGTTAGGGTTTAAGGGGACGTACCTGGATCATGGTCCTACATAAGCCAAGGGTTAGGGTTTAAGGGGACGTACCTGAATCCTGGTCCTACACGTGTAGGGGCTCGATCTCCTACACGTGTCCAGGTGTCTCTATTTATAGTCTTTGCTTGTCTTTATTGCCAGTAGTTGACCGTTATGTTTTGTCTTTATCATGTCAGTCTGTAGTTGTGCAGTTGTCGGTTTGACTTTAGGAGAACCCCGGGTAAGGGGTAGTACCCGGGTCCATCATATGATCCGGATTGTATGGCTGGGCAGGACTCCTTGTCCTTTTATCGTGGCTGGCTGCCAACCCGGGTAGGTGCCCCCGGGTTAGGTGATTCTGGGTTACACCCTATCACTAGGCAATGCAGTATCAAATTGGCTATTTTATTGTTGTCTAAAAGAGCTCTTCCCTATGTTAATATCCACTGATAGGGTTTAGTTAGGAATTAGTTCTGTTTTGGTTGCAAAGTGATCTCTGCTTTTAATTATATTGGTCCCTTGATAGGATTCTAGGTTGGAATTTGTTCTAGTGCGCTTTATTTGCAGAGTGATCTCTGTTTTTAAGTATCTTGGGGCTTTGATGAAACTCCTTAACTTTTCGATGTTATGCATAGTTTTCAGAAATGGGATCTATTATGTGTCGTCAGACAAGTGCCAATGCGTTCAAAAACATCAGGAGTACGCCCTGAGGGGCTACACTCTTTTACTGATTCTATTATTTGACAAGGTCCCTCAGTTACTAGTTAGGAATAGGCACATTTATTCGTCTTACCGGAGGCTTGAATATTCTGTTCTCTGTGACACCTTCGCTTATCCAGTTAAGCCCTCCAGTTCAATTCTAGTCATTATCTCCTCCGGTTTTATTTGCTCAAATCACTCTAATGAGTAATGACTAAACATATCAATCTTAGCCTATTGAATTATGATGATTTGGCCCTTGTTTATCATTTGCTAATCATTCTCTCCTCTGGTATTTTTGTGGTCAAATTGTTCCTCTACTTACTAATTAACCAGAACAATGTTAACCTAAAAAAGATTATGATGATTTTACTCTGGTTTATTTTTTTTCTTTTGCAATCTGATGTTGGACTGCTCTTCTTATATTGGTGTATTTAAGAAACATATGTTTCCAGTGTGTCAATTTGCACTCTTTTTTCTTTTCAAATGCTTATTTCTGAGCACAGAGCAATTTTAATATTAATATTGTTTTGTCAAAAATTTATGAATTTAACTTTAAAAATCAAATTATATTCATTTTTCTTTTAGTTTTTATATTTTTAAATTAATTAAATCACGAAAAAAAATCATAAAATTTATATACTTTAAATAAATAAGGCCGCAATTATTTTTTTTGGCCCTATGGTCAGAAACCTGGCTCGGTCCTGATTCTCACCAGTAGTGAGGTGTATCAAATTTGCCAGTCTTTTGTTTGCAAGTCTTTTCTGACCTCGGCCACTTTGTTTTTTTTGAATTCTTTTAGGTTACAGGGAAAACCCGAAAGCCTGGACGCTGGAGAGGGACATCAAATGGTTAGCCCTGAAACTAATGAAATAACCAAATAAGGCGGCAATTTTTTTTTTTTCCGCTATGGTCAGAAACCTGGCTCGGTCCTGATTGTCACAGTGAACTCACCAGTAGTGAGGTGTATCAAATTTGCCAGTCTTTTGTTTGCAAGTCTTTTCTGACCTCGGCCACTTTGTTATTTTTGAATTCTTTCTGGTTACAGGGAAAACCAGAAAGCCTGGACGCTGGAGAGGGACATCAAATGGTTAGCCCTGAAACTAATGAAATAACCAAATAAGGCCGCAAATGTTTTTTGCCCTCATGGTCAGAAACCTGGCTCGGTCCTGATTGTCACAGTGAACTCACCAGTAGTGAGATGTATCAAATTTGCCAGTCTTTTGTTTGCAAGTCTTTTCTGACCTTGGCCACTTTGTTATTTTTGAATTCTTTTTGGATACAGGTAAAACCAGAAAGCCTGGACGCTGGAGAGGGACATCGAATGGTTAGCCCTGAAACTAATGAAATTACCAAATATGCTTAGCAGGGGTGACTAGGATTTAGTATGAACTGATTTCTGTTAAGTTCAATACGTTTATATTCAATGTCACTGAGATATTATATGTTTATCGACAACAAGGCCTGATGGTTCAGTAACTTGTTGATATATATGATGTATGAACATTCATTGCCAACTTGAGCATTTTATTTCATCTAGTTCAGCAAAAAAGTTCAACATAAATTTTAAAATAATGAAATACTGGCTGTAATCGACTTGTGGGATGCATTACATCACATCATTTAACCCTAGTGAACTTAAAGAAAGAGAGCAGTTGATTCAACTTTATCCACAATGTATTAGAACTTGGAAGAAGCTCATGTTATGAGGTCAAGGCACAGGACTCTGTCCAAACGACAAGAACACACTTAATTCTGGCCTTTGGTAGCCACAAAGTCCCCTTACATAACTGATATTTTTAGTATATCATAGTTTAGGCAATAGTTTAATTGTATCACTTAAAAATAGTTAGAGAGTGGTTAATTATATAAAAACATTATTGTCGTTATTGTTGCTGTTCAAGCATAGCTCAGTTTAACAATTTGCCGCATATTTAAAGATTTGTAATGGTGGCAAGTGGGATTGCGTCTACTTAATCTGGTCTCCCATTTTTAATTTGTGAATAATGATGATAAGTATGAGAGATTGGATGAATAAATTCGTATATATATGTAAATAGAAGCTAAATTTTCGTGTTAAAAGAATATAAAGTGTTTAGTTATTTCCAAATTATATGTATTTTAAATCTAATTTCTGTATTTAAATTTATAATAATGTTAAATTTATATTCAAAAATTAAATATTAACATCAAGTAATTGCTTCGGTCGGGTCTTGTATCTTCCAGCAACCCTATCTATGAATTCATGAATTTGGATTCCGGTTTAATCTGATTTTGAATCTTTATATAACTCTAATTGCAAGTATTTTGTAGTTTTTCGTAGTTATTAAGTTCTAAATCAAATTATTCAATTTTAAATGAAAGAAAATTTTCGAATATCTTAACCTGATGGAATAACAGTGGACACGATAACGCTGAATTGGATTATTTCTCTGTAAAAGAATAATTAGTTTATAGGAGCATAATCAAGCATGTATCATGTACATTAAGCATTTTCTTGTCTTATTTTCTTTTGAGGCGAATATTATTTTTCGAGCATTAGCTTAAAGATTACTACAACACAAGTTACAATATCATAATCTTATTAGCTGGTTACTGAATCAGAATAAATCAAGTGAAAAAGGAGGGAATTTCGGTGGAGAGTTGGATGCATAAAATGCGATACCAGCTTACTTTATTCATTGGATGCGAATATAAACAAAAGCCAGTATGATTATGGGACCGTCAAAGGGTATCGGACTGAGACCGAGACGAGGAGTCGTCAAGATATAATAAGATTAAGGTATAATGTTTTTGGCTAAAGATTAAAACTGATATATTTGATTTAAGATTTTATTAAATCACTAAAATTTTAGTTAATTTAATTATCATTATTATATACATTGTTCATATAAATAAAATAAAAATAATAAAAATAAAAATAAATTTCATTTCTCATATTACATTTCATACCCATTTTTTATTACTCCCTCCGTCCCAATGAATTATATAGTACATTGGGATTGGACACGGAGACCAAGAAAAAATGTAAGAAATGAGTAAAGTTAGATGGAAAGTGGGTAAAGTGGTGGGACCCACATATTTTTTAATACGGTTTTTCTATGGTGTGCCCATGGGCACATGCTAAGCGCGGAAAATTTTGTGCTTAGATCATTTTGATTGGTTCCTCTCTCTTGATAATGGTGGACCCTCTGCAAATACACCAACCACACCAATCAAAATCTTCCAAATACAAAAATTTCCGCGCTTAGCATGTGCCCATGGGCACACACTAGACAAACCGTTTTTAATAATAGATTTGAGGTAGTGGAGGAAAGTAGTGGGTGTAATAGTGTTTTTATTATTATAGAATGGAGATAGTGGGAGAATGTAGTGGGTGGAGTAGTGTTTTATATTATAAAAAGTTGCTATTTTGGGAATGTATAGAAATGATGGGACATCCAAAAAGGAAATTGTATAAAATTGATTGGGACGGAAGGAGTAGTAATTAGATATTAACAATATATTTGCGGGTAAGTTTTAATTAATTTAGTATGATTTGGATTGTATCTTCACGTGACACACGAAAAGCATAAACCAAAACACCCTGTCAGTGTTATGAAAGTCTAAATGCTTTTTATTACTAGAGTTTGAACATTCGACGTAAAGGAAATGTTCAACGTAAAGGAAAAATCCAAAGAAGCCAAAATCACAGTCAAAATTCGGCATCCTTATAAAACGCCACCTGTATAAACACTTCCAGCGACGCATAAAATATCTGCACAAAAATGAGAGCTAGGTCTAATAAAAAATTGAGAAACTTCTGGAAAAGTATATACAGAAGACAAAAGAAAAGCAAAAATAATGTAAATACTATAAATAGGAGCGTAATAATTGAATACACAACGTATACGTATCCTGATGAAAATAATGCTCAATAATAACATATAAATAAATAAATCGTATCCTCATAAAATATCTAAGGCTCACGACACCTTAGGCTGAAATGCATGAACATAAACCACTGAGCCATTGAACAGAAAATATCTAAGTGGCTAGCTTGCATAGTTGCATGACCCACTTAAAAGGAGACGCAAGGAAGCACGTAGGCACCTCAATAAAAAGGTTGTGCTTGTGGCTTCACCGAAATGAACTAAAGTTTGACCTTCCAGTTGGCTCAAATACTAGTCTACTTATGTGGCTCTGACTCTTCCGAGTTCCGACCACATAGAATTAAGGTGCGCCAATTTCGAATTGTGTTTGTGATGTTGAATTAAACCATGATCATTTAAAGAGAAAATATAGATACGTGGACGAAGGCAAGTCTCAATATTGACGGAATTAACTCAATCTAATGTTAAAATATATTTGTTAAAAATAAAAATATATAATAATTTACATATAAAATATTCAAAACAACGGTTAATATTTTTAAAATCCCGAAATTCGTGTATTATAATAGCATATTTAAAAAAATGAACCAAATTCTGTAAATTTAACTTTTGAGAGGGGAATTGAAATTTACTAATTTTTTAAAAATGCATACAAAATATAAAATACATTGATATTGTAAAAATACATTGTTCGAGAGGTGGTATGGATTTGGAACGAGTAATTGTGATATCATGTGTTTAGTTGAAATGGTGGAATAAAATTTTTGTAATTTTAAATATTTTTGAATAATTAATTGAAAATATAATTTCAAGCTGTATGTTATATATCTTTAAGTAAGTTGTTGATTTTGTTTTATATTAAAAAAGTTTAATATGTAATTCGGTCCAATTTTTGATTCTAAATCATAACCAAATCAAAAATCATCCATAATTACGTCAAGGCCTTAGCGCAATAATCCATCCTGCTGGCCGACCTCATCAATGCGTATCATGTATTTTAGGCAAAGAAGGATCCCCTGCCTTTCTCTGCTCTAGAAACCTCTATATATACCGCATAAATCCCTCAACAATAACCATTCACAACTAGCCACTACCCAAACTATTCGAGTTCTCTTCAATATTCAAGAATTCGAATACCATCTAGCTACGAGTTTCAATTAACTTATTTGCATTCACTCAATGGCTCCTGCATCTCTATGCAACGTGAAACTCATCTCTGCTTTCGTCGTAGAGCAAGTATGCGTTGCGAGCAAGAGAGGATACGCGTCGACGAGCGGGAGTGTGGTGAGGAGCGGCGGAGCCATGATGTCGAACAAGGGCGGAGAAGAGGTGGCGCAGGTGAATAGGCCTTGGGGACCGGACCCTGTCACCGGCTACTACAGGCCTGAAGGCGTTCCTTCTCAGGTTGATGCGGCTGAGATGCGAGAGATGCTTTTGAAGCCGAAAACTAGACGAAACTAAATAAATAATATAATTGTCGAATCACCGTAGTATAATCAAGGATGCAAATATGGAGTGCTTCACTTTATATTTGTGATTTTCTTCCTTGTATTACATGATCAATATATGTTGCTTTTCTGATTATTGTCTTGCTTCAAAAATTTATGTTGGAGTCAATATTTCTTACATATTCAACTGCAAAGGAATATATCCAAAAAAATTTACGCCCGAAAAGAAATTATTTTGAGCTAATTGGTATCGGTTCATCAATTCCCTTTGGCCACCTGCCACTTTCGACACGGGGAGTTTGGTTTGGCAGGTCCTCGCAAGTCTTACAAACTTCCTTTAATTGGAATGGATTAAAAAAATTAGATTAGACTGGAATGGATGAAAAACTCACTTAAGTTTGATATTTGAGCAGTAGATATTGATATTTAAGAAAATGATGTAATTTCATTATATGGCTTACTCGTTTAAAGAAATTACTAGCTTATAACCCGTGCAATGCACGGGCGGTTAACATATTTGTTATTTTATTTTATATATCTTAAATTTATCTAATTTTATTGTAAAAATAAAATTATGATAGAATAATATGGTTAAATAAATATTTTATTTAGCAGTTGGATAAATTCTTCATAGTTAAGTCCGTCAAATGGCTAATTAAATATTAGGTCGAACATATATATTTTAATGAGAATGTTAAAATATTTTTTTTTACATGTTATAATTTAAGAAGGCCTATAAACTCATATATAAACTAACCAATCAACCTTTTTTAATATTTCGTTATTAATAATTAATAATATGGTATAAGACATATTATAGTTTAAAGAGACGCATGAAACCAAATACCGACCCATCATACTAATTTGAATTTAATGTTTTGGTTTGATAGATGATAAAAAATATACTATAACATGTTATAAATTCAAGAGCTCCGTGGGTCGAATACCAACCCATTCACCAACTCTACTAACTGACCGACCAAGTGAACTTTTTATTTCAGCTTTATTAATATTGTAATAATATATAGTATATGATAGATTTGTAATATTTCTTTTAATGTGAGATCATTAGAGTATTTAAAAATAATGTTATTAATGTATTTTTGGTTTAATAATATGACATGTTATTTATTAATAATTATATTTAATGATATTATATTTTAATATATATGACGTCCGTGTTGATTGTAAAAACTCGATTTTTTAGTTAGAAAATCTAAAAATGATAACGTGTTTTGATTAAAAAGACAATTACTATGTTGCTCGATATTATTTTAGAAGATTGAGTTCTTTTAGCTAATAAATATATAAAGTTAATTTATTTTA
Organism: Daucus carota subsp. sativus; assembly: GCF_001625215.2. Classification (NCBI taxonomy): domain Eukaryota; kingdom Viridiplantae; phylum Streptophyta; class Magnoliopsida; order Apiales; family Apiaceae; genus Daucus; species Daucus carota. The sequence goes on along the minus strand of NC_030382.2, from coordinate 34,106,968 downwards.
GTTAAAAAGAATAATTGGTTTTATATATAGATAGGCCCGTACTTCGGTGCAAGTACCGACCGCCCTACCAATATAATAATACTCCCTCTATTTTTTATTATTTGACATTTAGATTTTTGGCCCACATCTTTACGTATAAATATGTCGCCCATGTCCGTATTAATTGTAAAAGATTAATTTTTTAGTTAGAAAATTTATGAAAAGATAATATATTTTAGTTAAAAAAAGTAATTACCATGTTTCTCAATGTTATTTTAGAAGATTAAGTTTTTTAGTTAGAAATATAAAAAAGGTAATATATTTCAATTAAAAGGATTAATTGGTTATATCGATTACCAATTAAAAAAGATAATTGGTTATATAGATAGGTCCAGAATAATTTGTTATATAGATAGACCCGTATTTTGGCCCAAGCACTGACCTACCAAACTTTTATTGTTTCGATTTTAAAAGAATTATTAATTGGTTATATAGATAGGCCCGTAATTTGGCCCAAATTAAAAAGAATAATTAGTTATATAGATAGGCTCGTATTTTGACCCAAGTACCGACAATTTTAAAAGAATTATTAATTGGTTATATAGATAGGCCCGTAATTTGACCCAAATTAAAAAGAATAATTAGTTATATAGATATGCCCGTATTTTGGCCCAAGTACCGACCGACCAAATTTTTAATGTTTCGGCTTTAATAGTACTAGCTTATAGCCCGTGCAAGGCACGGGAGCTTTTTAATTATTTATAAATTTCTTAAATATATTTTAAATGGTGTGAAGAAATTTAATTTATAAATAATAAATTAAAATTTTCAATAAAATAAAATTCGAAATTATAATTTGTTTGTAAGTTAAAACTGTGGTAAATACATCATCACAGCCATTAATGGCTTCAAATTAACTATTGTAATGAAATCATTCCTTTTCTCGTATGTACCCTGCCAAAGTATTAAATTCTTTCTATCAAATTTTAATATATTTTGAGTGGAATACGTTATTGCCAACTCTTATTAGATTATATTTATAAATGTATTTTATATTAGAATTATTATAGTGTGATTTAAATAGCCCGCAAGGGTTGGTTTAGCTGGTCAAAGAGAGGACATGTATCCTCTTGCGTGACCCGAAGGGTAGCGGTTGCGGGTTCCTAAGTTAAAAAAAAATAAAAAAATATATAATATGATTTAAATATTTTTCAAAAAATTTATATGGTTTTAAATTAAAATTGATAAACATAATTTGTTTTTGAATTAAGAAAAGGAATCATAAACATGCAATAAGAAGGTAGAATCTATTTTGGATTAAGAAAAAGTTTTTGTATTTGCTAATCACATAAATCCGGCTTATTAATTTTAAAATATATTATAAAAAAAATTGTGACGGTGAGATTTATATGATTCTACGAATAAAACTGGTAGGAAATATTTATTTGGGATTAAAAAAATCATATACACGTGAAAGACGGAATTTGTTTTGGATTCAGAAAAGGAATTATAAATATGCAAGGTGATATCAGTTGCCTTGTAGAACAGAAGTTAATTTTCCAATCCAACGGTGCTTATTTGTTCAATATAAGATCCAACGGATGATAAGCTTTTGGACCAGAGGACTATGCGACCAAATTATCTCCCTTACGCTTATTATATATAAGTATATAATAGTATAGATTTAACATCATGATATTATATTAGAAAGCCTAATTCAGGTTTAGGGATAAATATCAAGTAGGTTACTCGTTTCGTCCAAATGTATCAATTGAGTCACTGATTCCTAAATTGACTCAAATGAGACACTCATTAGAAAAATTTGTATCAAAAATATCACTCTATCGTTAGTCGAAATTTTGAAAGTATTATATATTGAGTTTCGCACATCTTTTATGAATGGTACTACATCCAAATGAAAAATTCTGATGTCTACTATTTTCGCTAATACTTTTAGATTTTTAAAAGTTTATCTCCTATTTTTTTTTATTTAAATCAAATAAAACAATCAAAAAATTAAAAATAAATAGTTGATAAAATTTTAAAAATCTGAAAATATTAGCGAAAATAGTAGAATTCAGAAGCTTTCATTTGGATAAAATACTATTCATAAAACATGTGCGAAACTCGATATATAATACTTTCAAAATTTCGACTAACGATAGAGTGATATTTTTGATACAAATTTTTCTAATGAGTGTCTCATTTGAATCAATTTGAGAATCAGTGACTCAATTGATACATTTGGATGAAACAAGTGATTTATTTGATATTTATCCTTTTAGTCATATCACTCAACAATAGGGAGCAGTATCCCCCGGAACATTTTGAATTCTATTCAAATTGTTTATGTTTACAAGACATGGCCTTTGTCGACAATTAGCCGCATAACAGCACTAATAAATTGTCTGTGATTGCAATATTGCAAACAAATAGAGCACGGTCAACCAATTAAAGAATGTTACAGATCTCATTAGAGTGTAATAATATGCTTTCTTTATTTCTTCCGCGATGGAATATATGTCGTAATTTAATTGCATATTCATTAAATGTTAACCATATTTATGTAATTGGAGAGATTAGTTAAAATTAGTGACTAAATTGGATAAGAGTACATACATAAAATTTGTTATTGATTATATTGATTATGTTTTAAAATTAATCGTATATTATTATATTATTTTAGATTGTTATAAATAAAGTGTATTATTATTTATTTTTTATCAATCTTTCTCGGTAAGTTCTAAGCTATACATTATATAATATTATTTAAAATTTAAACATAAATTAATTCAGAAAACATTATCCTCAAAACGAAAAGAAAAATAAAGTGAACATATATATTATCCGAATCAAACGGATCATCAAACAGAGGATAAGATTAATGTATTTAATTTTGCCCTTTGGAAGCCTCAAAGCTTAGCTTTATCCTATCATTAAAAATAGAGTTAATTGCAATTGGCACCCCTTTAATTTCAGCATAATGCATATTACACCTAATAGTTTTGAAAAATACACTTTGCAACCCCAGACTTTTAACCCATAGACACTTTGCACCATTTCCGTTAATTTCTGTCGTTACCGTTAACTTTTGCAGGGGCATTTTGGGAAATTTAATTATATTTAATTAAAATTAGACCTTTATTTAAATTATCTTACCATCTAAACGATATTTTTCGGAAAAGCTTAAAGAACGAAAGTTGTAGAGAATAAAAAGATCTTCTTAGAACTATAAGGTTCAAAATTTTCGTAATTCTTTTTATAATTATTCTAAAAAAATTCAAAAATTAGCAATCTTGTAAAAATGAACAATCATTTTTAAATAATTATTTAAATTTTGAACCTTATTGTTCTAAAAAGATTTTTTTATCCTCTACAACTTTCGTTCTTTAAGTTTTTCCGAAAAATATCGCTTAGATGGTCAGAAAATTTAAATAAAGGTCTGATTTTAATTAAATATAATTAAATTTCCCAAAATGCCCCTGCAAAAGTTAACGGTAACGGTAGAAATTAACGGAAAGGGTGCAAAGTGTCTACGGGTTAAAAGTCTGGGGTTGCAAAATGTATTTTCCAAAACTATTAGGTGCAATGCGCATTATGCTGAAACTAAAGGGGTGCCAATTGCAATTAACTCTTAAAAATAAACAGATATTGTAGAGATATAAAAAAAAATGTTGTTGTTGGACGTTGCTGTCAGCTTGTAAATATAAATTAGACATACTCTAAGCATTGTCTATGTTGACAATTAGCCGCATAATCGGTTATAATTTCAATATACATAATTAAATCAAGGTGAGTATAACCAAGTATCAATATACTCGAATTTAATATAGTTTCTGATCCATCCTGTTTTTTTTGTCATTGAGCTGTCTAAATGCTAAATGTGAGGATCTCAAGAATTTGGTTTAAACTCTCAACAATGCTGAATTCGTAGAAGTAAGCTACTAAATAAAAAGCCACGAAAATAAAAACTGTTTGGGATTCTCTTTCAATTAGAGGAGCTTGCCAGAAATAAGGGTGTTTTGTGCAGTCGTAGGATGAAGCACATAATAAAAGAATTGATTGACAATTAATTAAATTAATCACATGATTAATGAATAAACAAAAATTTAATTTAATATGCTAAGAAACATGAATTAATAACATAACATAAATATTACACACAACTATAGAACCTAGAAATCACTTCTAATATACAACCTTAGTATACATAGCATATATTTATTCTCTGCTTACTGAATCAGAATAAAGCAAATAAAGAGCCGTAAGTATCAGTGGAGAGTTGGATACTTGGATAGTTGGATGTACAAAACAATTGCGATACCGGCTTTGTTTATTCTTATTGGACAAAAAAATGTTAGAGCGCATCTTCTATAGATTAATAGGCTTAAAGAAAAGTGAAAGAATATAAAGATGGACCAAATGCTGTTGATCCCACCGTATCTACTATTCTCTGCAGACAGATTAAATTGTCCACAAAAATGAGATTCATCGATATTATATTTGATTGGAAATTGGGATGAATGAATTTAGAAAATCAAATTTGGATTATGTTATGAATAATTATTTAAAATTTTTATTTCTCATTCATTCTATTCCTTAACCAATTATAAAATTATATGAAAATTCACACTCTCAATTAACAAATGCTTTATTCTACTTTATATCAAGTTTCTTCTCAAAATTTCATCATAATAATTTTAAATCTACCTTTTTTTTAAAATTTCTCTATTATCTCTAATTTAGTATTTTATTTTAATTCTATAAGTTCACTTCCATTCTTCCCTCCAAAACATAACAAAAGATATGAGATGTTAAAGCACGTCAAATACTCATCGCAGAGGAGTTGTTAAAGAATCGTAGTCACAAACCACAATGCAAGTTTGGCAAGCTCAGGAAACGCCACCTGTTCATATCGCTGCCACGAATACAATATTTTACTAACATATATGACGACTTAGTTAAATGTAATAACGAATCCAGAAACTTCTGATAAACAGAAGACATGTAATCGCACAGACAATATATAAAAAAAAGATATGCTGGGTGAAGGGTGCAATAATTGAATACACAATGACAGTACGTATACGAATGCTGCCCAATTATTATTATATGCTGTCCGATTTGTGACTCAATTATTAACAATAATTTTACTGATATAATTTTTCAACTGATATAATTTTTCAATCCGATTAATCATAATATATTTTTCTAAATTTAATATCATAAAGTTAATAAATTAAATTTTATCACATAATTGTAATATACTTGATTAAGGTTCCGACTTATCATTCTGATTAATCACCGTACGATAATCAATTAATCCCGATACTCGCTTTTCAAATAATGTTTTCATAAAATTAATAAACCGAACCGTTACTAAATATCAAAGGCCCACGACACTCTTAAACTGAAAGATGCAATGTATATCTAATAGTCTCAAATATTAGAGGAAGCAAGTTGGCAACTGAACAAAGGCCAAAGCCAAAAATGACCCTTCCAATAGCCTCAAATGACAAATGTCCCTTTACTACTTAGTCCACTTTCTATGGCTCTGACTCTTCCAAAACATAACCCTTGTCCCTTTATTAACCTTGCATTTTACCACAATAATCCAGCTGGCCGACCTAATAAACGCGTATAACGCATACTGAGTTTTTAACTCACGAAGGATCCTCTGCCTTTCTCTGCTTTCCAAAACTCTATATATACCCGCACACACAACACTCAACATAAACCATTCACAATAAGCTACTACTACTTCTTGAATATCTCTTAAATATTCAGGAAGCCGAAACACATTTTCGAGTTCGTCTTCTATTTATTTGCACTTCTTTGATGGCGCCTGCATCTCTATGCAACGTTAAATTGATCTCTGCTTTCGTTGTGGAGCAAGTATGCGTTGCGAGCAAGAGAGGATACGCGTTGACGAGCGGGAGTGTGATGAGGAGCGGTGGAGCCATGATGTCGAAGAAAAGCGGAGAAGAGGTGGCGCAGGTGAATAGGTCTTGGGGACCTGACCCTGTCACGGGCTACTACAGGCCTGAAGGTGTGCCTTCTCAGGTTGATGCGGCTGAGATGCGAGATGTGCTTTTGAAGCAGAAAGCTAGACGAAACTAAATAAGTAGTAACATGTTAAAGAAACATAGTACAATCAAGGGCACGGATTTGGAGTTGTTCACTTCTTGTTTGTGTTTTTCTTCCTTGTATTGGATTACTACATTATTAATTTATGTTACTTTCTGATTTTGTCTGGTTTCAAAAATTAGTGACCAAGTTTATTTCTTAGTCACCACTGTATATTTAATGGCCAAGGATGATTCAAAACCTTTTACGACGGACCCAAACTATACTGCACTCATAGTAGTAATTAAATAAAATTTGGAATCTGCCATTCACCAAAATTCCCTATGAACTAAAATATGTATCTTCCTTTTGGCTAAAAAAGAAGAAGTGATTTAAAAAAAAAATTACAAAATTAATTAAAAGAATGAAGATAGGACACAGGGGAAAATGAGTTGATGCAAATTTGTGGAGCATAATGCAACTTGTGTAACAAAATGAATAAAATTATAAGTCCACTTGCTATGACGTCGTACTTTGGAGGGGTTATACAGAGGTGGCAATTTCGGGTAACGGGTCGTGTTCGTGTCAGCAATCGGGTCGATTTCGGGTCAAAAAACAATTACCAAGAAGAACAAAACCATGATCCCCAAGTATACCAGTTATATATCTTTGTATTCTCTCTTCCCTTCAACTGATCAGTGTATGTTGAGTTTTGATGACGAGGATAAATTATTGTCGACAGATATATTGTGATCTTGAGATTGGAGGATAACATGGTCCGGAGAGACTGTCATATGTTCAACTGCTTTCCAGAATGGCGAGTCAGTGTTATAGCCAAATTTGGCTAGGTCCTTGTTGGGCCAAGTATGTACTTAGTTTAACTAAGTAAGACATGAATTGGGCTAAGAGTCCTATATAAAGGAAGGACGCGTCCTCCTGCTTATAAAGTGAGGACGCGACCGACCCTTGGTGTTGCTTGAAAAGGACGCGTCCTCCGAGTCACAAGGAGGGACGCCTTACTTGAGAGTGTTGATGGAGAGACGCGACCGACCTCCGTCCACCCACGTCCTGTAATATGTGGAGGAGGGCACGCCCTCTTCGGAGGTGACCGAGGGGCGCGTCCCTTGTAAGAAGTTGACAATGAGATGAAGACCAAGGGCGTGCCTTTAACGGGGTGTCCTCGCCTCCCCGGGGGCGCGACCTCATGTTAAAGAAGGACCTGTCTGATGTGTTGTAAGAAGGCTCTTCTTATGAGAGAGTGTACATTCGCTGAGACAACCCTTCCGAGGGAGACGAAGACCGTCCCTCCGGGGATAGGAAGACCTACCCCTCCGGGGGGATATGACGACCCCTCCGGGGGATACGACGACTCTTCCGAGGTGTTGTAGCCGTTTTTGTATATCATGTGGAGGGGAGGACGCGCCCTCCCCAGACATGGCCCGGGAGGTGTGGTCTCTTGTCCAGTAAGGAGGATTGAAGACAAGATAAGGGAAGGACGCGCCCTCCCCAGACATGGCCCGGGAGGTGCGGTCTCTTGTCCAGTAAACAGGGATGAAGACGGGAATTGGGAAGGACACGTCCTCCCTATCAGGGCGCGTCCTTTGACTCAGAAGAGGCATAGTTATGAAATACATGATGAAAGAAAGAGGATGAGTGAGTCTCCGTGACAACCCTTCCGAGGGATATGAAGACTAGTTACCAAGCTCATTTGGTAGTTATCAGGCTCATCTGATAGTTCCCGGGCTCATCCGGGCATGATCTACAATCCTCAATCCTGCTATCTGCCGAGTTAACCCTCGTGTGGGGGCTTGAGGTGATCATGGCTCTTGAAGGCCCTCCGGGGTAACACGAAGGCCGATCATATGTCTGGATCCTGTATTCTGGTGAGTTAGCCCTCATCGGGGGATTGAGACGATCGTGTAATTCGGCTCCTTGTCTACCTTGTTTGAAGATGAAGACCTCACCGAGAGGTGAGGACATGTCCCTGCACCTCGAGGGGTTAGCCATGGCTCTCCCAGATAACTTCTCCATAAGAGTCGTGGTAGATGCTATCTCTCGTAGTGGAGATATCGTTGAATCCGTGATCTATTTGGATTAGGAGTCTGGGGTAGTCATACTCAAGACTAATTCTAACAGGAGTAGGATTCTCCAAGATGGGCCTTCGGCCTATCTCCGACCTTATCGCCAAGAGGCCTAGTCCTGATCAAACTAGGACTCTTGGTCCAATAGAACTACGTATGGCTTGATCCCCTATAAATAGGGGTACGTAGGCACATTGGGGGATCATGAGTTGAGAGCACGTGAGACCAACTCAAAACCCTAATCTCAGCCACCCCCTAAAACAAACAACCACCACTCTCCGGCGACCAAAACCACCGTCACGGATCTTGATTCCGGCCATGAACCTCATCTTTGTTGATTACCAAATTCCTCTATCAACAAATTGGCGCTAGAAGGAGGGGCTATTCAAGATCTTCATCTTAGGAGGAAGAGATGTCACACGACGGAGATTCGCACGTAGAGGAGGAGCGTTTTCCGGCAGGGCGATGGCTAGAGCACAAAAGAGGAGGAGACCTTCATCTACTTTTTCAGGAAAAGGACGATATCTCCATCGGGAGTTTGAAGGAGGACGATCATCAACGAAATTCTAGGAGGTAACCTAATTTGCGATCAGGGTTTTCTGGACCGGGAAGTCAGCGAAGGATGTGATTTTCGGAGACCTGACACCTACGAAGAGGGTACGCCTCCCCCGGACAGAGTACGCCTCCCCCGGACAGAGTACACCTCCCCCGGACAGGGTACACCTCCCCCTGACAGGGTACGCCTCCAAGTGATGTGGTGCTCGACTACCACCGTGAGGAACGAATTCCCTAACACCTCCGAAGAAGGCGCACCTCCGGGTAAGATTCTCACAATGCTTTCGCATGTTATTGCTAACAAGTCTGTTGTGGTTTGAGTCTTTACGAGAAGGAGATCGCCTCCCTGGAAGCCTCAACGGTTCTCTGAAGGGGCGCGCCCTCCCCAGAGCAAGTAATTTGAGGTTCGCGAGAGGCGCATGTTGAAGGCCTGACCACATGTGATGATATGAACGGGAAAGTTACGAAGGGCGAGCTATTGAGATGGAACCTAGCTCGAAAAGTCGTAAGGATGCGCGCCTTCCCCTGACCGGGCGCGCCCTCAGGTAAATACTAAACTCCCTCAGTATTTGGTTCCCTAAGACTACTACATGTGTAAATTCACAGGTAATATGGTGTTACCTTTAAGAGGAGTACACCTCTTCTCCATGAGGAGTAGTCGCACTTTCCTCCAACAAGGCGCGCCCTCCCGAAGAGACAAACATACTCAGGAAAGAGCTCACTAGTCTTGAAGAGGTCACGTCCCTCCCTAGGGCGCGCCCTCTCGGAAGTACTCATCACTTGAGGAAGCGCATGAAGGCGCGCCCCCAGGATAATAAGGTTGAGGAGGAATATGCTTCAAAGACGCACCTCCTCCTAGTTGGACGCACCCCGAGTTTCAAAGTCACGTTTCCAGGGTTGATAATTTGGGAGGACGCGTCTTCCCCCAACAGGGCGCGTCGTGAGGTAACACTGACCATCAGTATTAAGTCGTATACATGATAAAGTGCAGGTCAAGTCCAACATGCTAAAGGAGCTGTCCATCTTGATGAGGGCGCGCCCTCCGTTCTACAGGAACGTAGCATGATACCTGCAAGGTCTTTGATCAAGGTACACTTAAGGCCTTTCAAAGGTTACCAAATTATCCATGACCAGCTCTGGGTACTATGAATTTTAACCATCCATGATACGCTCTGGATGTCATCCACGATCTACTCTGGATGCTATGATTATTTACATATCCATGATACGCTCCGGATACTATATTTGCGCATCCATGATACGCTCTGGACATTATACTTGCGCATCCATGATACGCTCTGGATCTTACATATCCATGATATGCTCTGGATAACATTTTATACTATTCATTCCCCATTGATCTATGAGCTCTGGGACCTGTGCGATGCACCGGAGTTATGAAAACCACGATAAGATTCGTGATGCCCCATATGGGAAGATGTATGGACTGGGGAGTGGTCCTCTTGATTTTCTTAAGCAAGTGATTCACGCGTGAAAAAGTAAAGCTGCGCCAAAGGCCGCGCCCTCTACTTAATCCTTGGAAAAGATCAAAAGAGCCCACATTACAAGTAAGGCTGCGCCCTCTGCTTATACAGTCCTTGAAAGAAAAGAAATATTGCAAGGCAGCGCCATCAGCCGCGCCCTCTGCTTAGGCAATTCTTTAACAAAAAGAATTAAAAGGGGTCATGTTATAACAAGGCAGCGCCACTCTGTAAGTCGCGCCTTATATTTACTATTCCCAGGTACCATGGACACACTAAGGCTAAAAAAAAAAAAAACCCACAAACCTTCGCACAGCGAGGGCGCGCCCTTCTTTTGTTGAAGTTCATTGGCGCGAATGTTATGGTTGAATGTGTCCTTTGGAAGGAATAAGCGAAGCTGCGCCACTGTCAACAACAGATAGGCCGCGCCCCCTGTTTTCTTTTGTCTACATAAAGATTGCTTATTATTTATGAACACATCAAGAAGACGCGACAGCCTCATGCTTAGCAACTTTGCTAAATGATCAAAGACACCGACATTATATACATGCAAGGCTTGTGCACAGCCTGCATCTTGGAATGTCGAGGAATAGAAGTGGCTTACGTCACGCCTCTATGGGCGGACGCCCTCTCGGAAGAGGATGTGTGGTATGGAGTAAAAATTTCCCTGATATCTCCAATATCAAGAAAATTTGGGGAGTACTTGTTATAGCCAAATTTGGCTAGGTCCTTGTTGGGCCAAGTATGTACTTAGTTTAACTAAGTAAGACATGAATTGGGCTAAGAGTCCTATATAAAGGAAGGACGCGTCCTCCTGCTTATAAAGTGAGGACGCGACCGACCCTTGGTGTTGCTTGAAAAGGACGCGTCCTCCGAGTCACAAGGAGGGACGCCTTACTTGAGAGTGTTGATGGAGAGACGCGACCGACCTCCGTCCACCCACGTCCTGTAATATGTGGAGGAGGGCACGCCCTCTTCGGAGGTGACCGAGGGGCGCGTCCCTTGTAAGAAGTTGACAATGAGATGAAGACCAAGGGCGTGCCTTTAACGGGGTGTCCTCGCCTCCCCGGGGGCGCGACCTCATGTTAAAGAAGGACCTGTCTGATGTGTTGTAAGAAGGCTCTTCTTATGAGAGAGTGTACATTCGCTGAGACAACCCTTCCGAGGGAGACGAAGACCGTCCCTCCGGGGATAGGAAGACCTACCCCTCCGGGGGGATATGACGACCCCTCCGGGGGATACGACGACTCTTCCGAGGTGTTGTAGCCGTTTTTGTATATCATGTGGAGGGGAGGACGCGCCCTCCCCAGACATGGCCCGGGAGGTGTGGTCTCTTGTCCAGTAAGGAGGATTGAAGACAAGATAAGGGAAGGACGCGCCCTCCCCAGACATGGCCCGGGAGGTGCGGTCTCTTGTCCAGTAAACAGGGATGAAGACGGGAATTGGGAAGGACACGTCCTCCCTATCAGGGCGCGTCCTTTGACTCAGAAGAGGCATAGTTATGAAATACATGATGAAAGAAAGAGGATGAGTGAGTCTCCGTGACAACCCTTCCGAGGGATATGAAGACTAGTTACCAAGCTCATTTGGTAGTTATCAGGCTCATCTGATAGTTCCCGGGCTCATCCGGGCATGATCTACAATCCTCAATCCTGCTATCTGCCGAGTTAACCCTCGTGTGGGGGCTTGAGGTGATCATGGCTCTTGAAGGCCCTCCGGGGTAACACGAAGGCCGATCATATGTCTGGATCCTGTATTCTGGTGAGTTAGCCCTCATCGGGGGATTGAGACGATCGTGTAATTCGGCTCCTTGTCTACCTTGTTTGAAGATGAAGACCTCACCGAGAGGTGAGGACATGTCCCTGCACCTCGAGGGGTTAGCCATGGCTCTCCCAGATAACTTCTCCATAAGAGTCGTGGTAGATGCTATCTCTCGTAGTGGAGATATCGTTGAATCCGTGATCTATTTGGATTAGGAGTCTGGGGTAGTCATACTCAAGACTAATTCTAACAGGAGTAGGATTCTCCAAGATGGGCCTTCGGCCTATCTCCGACCTTATCGCCAAGAGGCCTAGTCCTGATCAAACTAGGACTCTTGGTCCAATAGAACTACGTATGGCTTGATCCCCTATAAATAGGGGTACGTAGGCACATTGGGGGATCATGAGTTGAGAGCACGTGAGACCAACTCAAAACCCTAATCTCAGCCACCCCCTAAAACAAACAACCACCACTCTCCGGCGACCAAAACCACCGTCACGGATCTTGATTCCGGCCATGAACCTCATCTTTGTTGATTACCAAATTCCTCTATCAACAGATAACATGGTCCGGAGAGACTGTCATATGTTCAACTGCTTTCCAGAATGGCGAGTCAGTCTTGTAAATATCTTGTCATTCTATACGTAGGGTCACATGAGCTGGACAGTCAAAATATCCTAGAATTATACTTTTTAGGTGAAAAACCGAATAAAATCAGGGATGTATTGTAGCCTTGAAGGGTGAAAATAATGAGAGAAACTATCAACTGTAAAGAATTGCCAAGGTTAATGGGAAAGCTTAATTTAAGTCTAAAAAAATGAAGCCTTATGTTTGGACTAAATGGTCTCGGGCCTCTTGGCTAATCTGGTCAAAGAATATGATTGTTCCTTTTAGAAAATGGCAGGCCTCTTTATACTCTACCGCTTTAGTCAACACTTTCAAGCATGTTTTTATCACTTTATAATCATCTTTTATACCACTTAATCTTGTAATTTCTATCAAATTTAGCTGAATCTACAGTTTTATCACGTTTATCATCACCAAATTGAAATATGATCTCACTCTTTTGTTGAAGAGTCTATACAGCGGCGCAGCAATGTGAAGTTCTGGGAAGCCATTTGATGCGTACTCCAAGTCCTTTGCTGAGAACAAGAGAGTCTGAGACAAGGTCTTAAAGTAATTTTCTGTAAACTAATAATTGGAAAACTAATATCGAACACTACCGCGTTTTGAGGATGATTATTAGTAGCCTTCTTCTCAATATGATTTCAAAAATGAATCTATAGCTTTAATAACAACATGACAGTTTAACTAAATTTATAAACATTCATTAAATACATCTCTGGTGTTATTATTCGATAAATTACTAAGTTAAATATATTAATAAATTATTTTTAAATAATATTTTAATAAAATAAATTGTATGGTTCCAAAGACAATTTATTCATCGAGACTCAGGAGAGTAGGTTGGAATATTTTTGGTGCTAACAAATTTTAATCATTTATCGAAATAATATAAATTGTGAGTTGAAAAACACATAAAAATCATATAAGCATTTCTAACGATATTAGTTAAATACAATAATGGAAACTACTGAATAGAGTACATCGATTACTAACACATCGTCTTCCAACAGATTTTATTCTTCTTCGAACATTTTCTACATTTCTAACATACTGCATGTTATTTTGCAACTTAATTTATATTTGTTCGATCATACTCCTTTCTTGCTCTCGAAACCACACTGCTAATCTAACGAAGGATAAAGAAACCGATTCAAATACCACGATCTATCTCTCTTCCCCATTCCAACGCCGCCGTTACAATCAAACCCACACCCACACTGCGGACTCTCCTCGAAATTCTCAACATCAAAATCCGCCGAAACAATCCCTACCGAAAACTCCAATTCATCCCCGTCTCTACTAACTTCACCGATATTCAACCAAAACAGCAGCACCTTCACACTTATCCCGCTCAAATCCTTGAGCTTGTTCGTCGAGATCGTCCCGGATATAGTCGACTTGTACTTGAGCGTGTAGCCTTCCACGTCAAACTGGCACGAATCGTCCAAATAGACTTGGAACTTGCCCGTGTTCGTGTCGAGTTCGTATCGTGTTATGCCGACGGGGAGCAGGCCTACAGGGAAGTTGTATTGTTGGAGGACTTCGTAGACTGAGGGAGTGGAGGTGGAGAGGAGAGGGAGAGATATGAGGAGGGAGATGAGAAGGTGAAGTGAAGACATTGTGTTTGTTGAGTTTAGAACAAGGTGTTAGGTGTGTGTTTGTATATGTAGAACTCAGTAGAAGAATGGTTGAGTGATGGGCCACGTGGGTGTTTAAGACCTTTCTGCGATGAGATTAAGGCTCGGTAGTCTTTGGTGAACTTGTCAGTGTAGGACTAGGAATTAAATGCGTTGGATGTTCAAGTGTGACGCCACGAATTTCATCTTGCGCACGGGATTTTATGATAATTATTTAGCTATGATCTCGCAGTTTTTTTTACGAGCACTGGACGATAGATTTGAGATTGTGCAACACTTACACACGTTATTTGTGCTTAGGCTCCACGTGTTTACCTATCATTTCCCGAAACAAGTCGATCACATGGCACGACTTATTTCTTTCTGTTGCCGATATTTTGTTAAAACTAAATTCAACGACTTAAGACGGAGTGGGTTGATAATTGATATCATCTGATAAGAAATGATAGGCGTTAATTGGGCCAGCATTTCAAAAGTTTGAACAACATGATTTTTGGCCCAGAACTAAACCCAAACCACACTCGCATCGGTGACTACTATTAAATCACCAAGACACCAACTACAGTAGATAATCCACGTGGGAACGAAGAAGAAAAAGAAATCGCCGTGCTATTTTTGGGTTTTTATTTAATAATTTATGTGAATGTAAGGTATAAATTTGTTAGCCGGTGGAAAGAGCAAGCAGATTGTAGCTGTATTTTACTTGTGTTTATTTGAATGGAACGGTGAGGGATTAAAATCAAATTTCTACTATATTAAGAAATATCGGATAAATATTTATAATTTTCATCATATCATTTCATACTATCTAAAATAAAAATTAACACACTTATTTTGAGTGGAATGTTCCCATTTCCTCACTATTTTCACAAAATTCGTTCGCTATTATCTTACATATTGTTATTTCTCCTTTAAATTATATTTATAATTTTTCATTATGTTCCTTGCTCTAGTAATGTTTATTGAAGTTCTTTGTCAAATTATATAGTAGATTATATAACAATATTTTAAGGGTAGTGTTAAGAATCCCAAAATTTGTTTTCAAATAATTTTTTCAAAAGACGTGACAGACATATGACGAATTTTGGTTGGGTGGTTTATGTGCATACAGGGTCTCATTATTTATTAGTATGAGTGTAACTAATCTGGTATTACCACATAAATTTAGGAACAAATTCTGAGATATTTAGCATTTTTCATATTTTAAGGGCCCCAACTCCTTGCAAGCGTTTTTGTAGCAATCTATTTAACTAATTTTTCGCACAAAGAGATTACGTTGTATTTTTAATGAGCATGCAGGATTTATTAGCCAATATGCGGTTTAGACATTCATTTTAAAGTTTTTTTCCCTCGGTATTTTATCGTGGTGAAAACAATCAATTATTAAGACAATCTCGTATAACTAAATAAAATGTATTTTTTTTTATCAAAAACAGCACCAAATACATGCTATTATATCATTCCAAACAACAAATGAAGTTTGTGTTCAATATTATGCCCACTAGAACGTATGAAATGTGTGTTCAACATCATGCTGAATAGAACTTATGGAGAAAATTTTATCAATGCTCTAAATGTTCTTCGACTCACAACTGTCCCAGTCGCTGTTAAGGGGCAAGAAGGGGTAACTAATCAAATTAAACAGCGCTTGCGTAACCAGGCTAGTATAATTGTGCCTTAAATCTCCAATTAAATTCCTGCGCCATTTTTGTTAAGGCAGATCTCAACTAGAGCTCTTGAAAAACTTTTTTTGAAAATAACGATAAATGGACGATAAGGAATAAGAGAGATTAAGAGAGAAATGACGTCATTGAAGGACATGATCCAACAGTCATAAACTTTCCTCAAACAAACAAAAGTGTCGACAAAAATAGTCCTCAAATGACCGGAACATTTGTGTGAAAATGTGAAACAAGTCCTCAAATGACAAGAAAAATCAGGACTTGAATGTGTTTAAAATTGTCCTCAAATGATTGGAAAACGTCTAAGACATAATAATCTTCTAATGACAAGAAATGAAGCATCTGTCAGGACAATGAAAATTATATGTAATACAATCTAATCTAATTGTTTATTAAAAACAGTAATATAATATAATTTAATTGTTTATTAGAAACAAGTAGTAGTTTGTTCCAAGAATTTCTTATTGTATTCAACGACTTGGGGGGGAATATTAAACAACTTTCTTTTAATTCATTAGTTTGAAGGGGAGTTTAAGCAGTGAGAAGGGTAGTAGAGTTTTTGATTTATATATATGTGTGTATGTGTATGTATATATACAGTGTGTGATCTAATTGTGAAGAAACGTAGCCCTTTTCAGTAAAGTATATTACTACTCCTTCCGTCCCACCAGGATGTTTACGTTCACTGTTTGCACGCATTTTGAGACTCCTATGTAAAGTATAGTTCAATAGCATTTTTTTAATTTATTTATTTTTTGAATAAAAATTTACACGTCAAACTTTTTTTTTCCATGAGCTTTTTTGAAAAAAAACATTATGAAACTATACTTTACAGAAATCTTAAAATACATGCCAAAAAGTAGCGTAAAGAACTTGATGGGACGGAGGGAATATCTCTTTGTTCATTACTTTGTTCCACCTATTTTTGAATCTCAAACTAAGTTATTAACTGCCTTACAAAATTCTTCATTGTTTCCTTGAAAGATTGAATAAATAAAGCGGATGCTTGCTGTTAAATACTCTGGATAAGACCTAATACAAGTACAAGTAGGTGTACGTTCATATAATTCTGGTATTTTGAATGGTACAAGTGGGAAGATTTTTATGAATAGCCGGAATAGCATATAATCACAAGGAAAGCTACTCATCCTTTGCTATGCTTTATTCGCAAGTGAGCTTTCGGCATTTAGCTTTGAGAACACCAAATTGCCCCCGTCTCCCATGCCTCTGCCTCTTGAATCACGAAATGATCAGATTATGGGAGAGTGTCCACTCAAATCACCCAGATAAGGTCGGATATAATATGCATGTTGCAGGCTGTACTAAAGCTTTAGATGATGCTCTTTTAATTCCCCTCTTGTGTACTGAGGTTGGATGCCTTCCTTTCAATATCAATAAATTCTTCTCTTGCACTTTTTGTTCTACCTTTTAAACTCATTTCTTGTTTTAGGCTTTAGCTATAAACATGAGCATGTTCGGCCCTACTTATTTTTTACGAATCATGATTTATGTTTGAAAAGTTAAATTATATTTTCATAATCATATAAAGAGTAAAGTTCTATGGAGTACATAAAATATTGGGGTATTGGAGTACAAAATTGGATAAAATGTATTCATTCATCTAAATTTTAATTTTTTTTGTTCAATAATATTCGGAAACATTTAATAACCTGCACATTATATTCTACAACATAAACATTCTAATCAAAAGATAGAATAATGACTTTTATAAATTATAGGACTCTATGTTCTGCAATATAACTAATAAGCAGAACAATAATGTTAATACTTGTTAAAGTTGAAAGATATTAACGATTGATAGACAATTATGTGCAAGACAACTTATAAATGATAGATTGTATATAAATTTGCATAATCAAATATATTATTTATATTTAAACTAAAAAATTAAGACTTGTACTCCAATACTCCAATGTTTTTGTGTACTCCATAGAACTTAACTCATACATAAAATCATGTTCATAATAAAAATCGAGATGTTTTTACATGCTCCTGATTTATAACTCCTAATTTATGTGTTCTTTGTGTAAAAAGATTATAAGTCAATTCTAACTTAAACATTATACTCCCTCTGTCCCTCTTTTCTTTACGTTATTTTTTGGCACGTTTTTTCACACTCATTTAAAATATAGTTCCGTAATTTTTTTTTAAATTTTTATTCTCTGAATAAAAATTTGATGTTTAAACTTTTATTCAAAAAACAAAATAAAAAAAAAAGTCATGAAACTATACTTTATAGGAGTCTCAAAATGCGTGCAAACAGTGCATGTAAACTACCACGGTGCACGGGGGACCGAGGGAGTATAAGAAATTGAAAATACTAGTTTCTTAAATGAATTATTGTGTTTGAAATTTGATTTTATCAAAATAAGTAGGAACACTTTGAAAATACTCTATCATTTTTTATTATTATATGGATAATTTTTATACTTGTGAATATTAAAAAAAGTTATTCAAATATATAAATTAAAAATTATATCTCATTTATTAATTGTCTTCATTTATAACTAAATATATTTTTTAAAATTAAGCCAAAATGAAGAGAGATAAGTTTTAAGGTTGAAATGTACTCATTTGACAAAAAACTATAATGTGTTACAATCTAGATTTTACCAAGTTGCACAATCACATAGGAACAAACCGACTCTAAATTCTGCTTTCTGCATGCATATAAATATCTCTCTACCCCCGACTTTCACCGAATCATCTCTAGCCAACTCACTCATTATATACCACACCATCCTTCCTCTCCAGTGTCTATACGCACACACAACATATCGAAAATTCTCTCATCGAACACAAACACCAGAAAACATCAAATTAACATGGATGACAAATACACTCCGCACGTAAATATCGAAAAATCGAGCACCCATCTCACGAACTATGCTTATAGTAGCAAGGTCATGTTAATCTCCGTCATTGTACTCTTCGTTTTCTCCGTCACCTTCGCTATTTTTCACCTCTACTCTCGCTTCGTTCTCCTCCGCCGCTCTCGTAATCTAATCCGTCTTCGTCATCATCGCACTTCATTTACCGATGATTCGCCGCTCTCTTCTACCGAAAAGGGGCTCGCGCCGTCCATTTTAAATTCGCTTTCGACGTTTGTTTTTGTCAACAAGGATAATAACGCATCGCTTGACTGCGCGGTCTGTTTGTCCGAGTTTGAGAAAAATGAAACGGGTCGGATCTTGCCCCGGTGTAACCACGGGTTTCATTTGGAGTGTATTGACATGTGGTTTTTGTCGAATTCGACTTGCCCGTTGTGTAGAGCTCCGGTTCAGTTGTGTCCGGTTTCGGAGCCGGGTCGTAACCGGGTTGATGTGGTTATTGATATCGATCGGGTGGGTCCTGACCCGGTTCGGTCCGGTTTGAGCTCAAACCACAGCTGTAATAGAATGGTTTATTCCTCATCGTCTTCTTCTTTGCCGCAATTGCTGAATTGTGCAAGTGTGAATAGGGGTACTGGGCTGGATGTAAGGGTCGGGTCGGATTCTAGAATAGGGTCTAAACCGATGGGTCAACCTGCAAGGTCCTTGACCAGGCTCATGAGCATTTAATTGCAGTTGTTTATTGTCAAAACTGTTTGTAAATGCTGGCACTTGAACCGGCGTGTCGTGCTGTGGTGAAGACACGTTGCAATGCTGTCGTACACCTCATAAACCTTTATCTATAAATATAAAATTTAATTTTATGCGTTAATTACACAGTGAATTCAAATGTGACCACCGTAAAATGTCTCTTCGTGTTAAGGGTTGCCGAGCGCTTATCCTTAGGGCTGTAAAATGATCCGGTGATCCCGGGTACCCCTCTGCTCAAGTACCGGATCATATTATATTTAGCTTGTCCAGATTTGGGTCTGGGATCGTTTTATTCGGATCTAAACCGATCCCGAGTATTTGAGATTCGGATCTGAACCGGATATGATCCAGTATCGTATTTTCGATTTTTTAACCGGGTAGTTTATGATCCATCGAATATGAGCCAGATATGATCCACTACCACTAAGTATCATTATTATTTCAGCTGTTCAAATAACTATCATTAGTCTAAGTAAACATAATATTATAAAGTATAATAATTTTAAATTAAAACATATAGTTATATGTTGATATATATCATTTATTAAATATATATGAAGATAATAAGTATGATCACATTAAATAAATCATATTTTATGAAGATATAAACTTAAATAAGATATTAAAATTTTATAAAATGATGACTATTTACTTGCAAATATGATGGTGTTAAAATATAATATGTATATGAATTTGAATCGAATATGAACCGTGGATCATATTCGGTTATTCGGGTTGGATCATATTATGAAAAGTTATATGAGACCGAATCTGAGCGGGTATAAGCGTGCTCGTATCCGGGATCATATATTATACGGGCTTAATTTTTCCGCCATATTTGGATCGTTTTCAAAACGGATATGAGACATGTATCATGTTTTCGAGCCGGATATGAGCCGAGACACCGGATAGTCCGTATCGATTTACAGCCCTACTTATCCTACACACGATTTGTGTATGTTCACAGGTGGATGTGATTTAAAAATTTTCCAATACGTACAGGGTACAGCGCTTAAAAACCGTTGTACGTGTAAATTTCTTCCTATCATACAATGATTGAAATACGTTGTAAATACAGATATTCAAAAACGTTCCAAAATTTTAATAATTACAAAACTTGACAGCGACTCAAAAACGTTCCAAAAGTTTAATAATTACAAAGCTTGACAACGACACAAACATATGTGAACAACCCTTACTTACTACTCCAAGTCCTTCACCACCTCTGCGCCACCGTCCCGACCACGCGCGTCATCATTCTTTCTGAGTCTCTCCCACCCTCTCCTCTGACCTCTCTCGCACTTCGTTACAACGATTGACGCTATCTCCGACACGTCAAAGAAGCTCGATTATGTGATTGCCGCACAATTGTCGTTTTTGTCACTCGTATTGCCGTTGGTGCTGGCAAAGGCAATTGCGCAGGAAAAGGCGTGTGGTGCGGTGGAGTTTGTTCAGAAACCGAGTGTTGGGAGCTCGGAGCCGAGCGTAAGAGTGATGGTTAAATGTGTGGGGCTTCTGTTAGGGTTTGTGAATTGACAGAATGGTATATATGTGCTTGCAGCGCTTTTTAAGCGCTGTATTTCAGGAAGAATACACGTATAACGGTTAAAAAATGATGTATGACAGACATATTTAAGGGCTGTATTTCAGGAAGAATACACGTATAACGGTTAAAAAACGATGCATGACAGACGTACAACGATTTTTAAGTGTATGAGAAAATTTTTAAATCATGGTCGTCCGTGAACATATCTAACGGTGCACAAATCGTATGCCGGATTAGCACTCCCGGCATACAAGTGAACCCTTCTATTAAAAAATTTTCATTTCTAACTACATTTTTGATTGATAGGCATTTGATTAATCGCCAGGAGTCGAACTCCTAAACTCCCGCAAAAGAGACATGAGCTCAACCACTGCACCAACCTTTGCTGGCTTCTTCCAGATAGTAAAACAAATACGATCTATTATTAAATTATGAACTGATACTAGTTCATAACTCAACCATATTTTTCTAGTTTAAAATTGAAAATTGATAAACTGAACAAAAATTCAATATAAGCGAGAAAATCTATCAAAAATATTTGCAGAGCACAATCAAGCTAAAAATATCAATATAAGTGATCCTCTCTCGGAGAGGTGAAAAACAAGAAACATATCGTGGGCGTTTGGGAATATAACTTCTGGGCTTAAAAGCCCAGAAGTCTGCTTCTTCTTTTTTCACTCCCGTTTGGCAAATCAAATGAAGCGCTTATATTAACTGAAAGAAGCTCAATAAAAAAGCTACAAAACATAACTTCTTTTGGAGACTTGGCTTCTGCTTTTTTTTTCTCTGTGACCCACCCCATGTCCAGTGATGCAAGGATGAATTGATATGTTCCGCGTAATATTTTTTTTCTCCATTCAGCACATAATCTTTAAATATATAGAAGTTAAAAACTATGATTTCCTTGCATTTTGTGTCATCTCTCATGTGTTGTTGCAAATGAAAAGAATATTTTCATTTTTGCTTACATTCGTTGTTCTGTGATTCAATATTCCGATAAAGTTTGATATTTGTAAAATATTTCATGTATTACCAATAAAAGGTCTTTTATTATTATTATTTATATTTTAAAAGAGGCAAATTATTATATTATAAAATTATAAAATTCCAAAACTATATCAACTTATAAGTTAAGTTATCAAACACTTAAAAAACTTATAAGTTACAGTATCCAAACACTTACAGTAGCTTATAAGTTCAAACCAACTTCTCAATTTTAATCCACTTCTTTATTTTAAGCAATAAGTCACTTTTTTTAAGTTCAGCCAAACGCCCCCGATACATAAGTTTTTTTTTGAATAAGTCTAATAATACTCATTAGTATCTGTTCTGTAAATAGCTCTACCACTCTACCACTGAGCTACTCTTAACCAATATCAATATAAATAAGTTACTTAACGCGTTTAAAAACAAATTGAGAACTAGTTATTATATATGCAAATAAAAAGTGTCCCCGTAGCATGAGAAGGAATTGTTTCTGAGACTTTTTTAATAGTTGAATTGATAAAATTCCAACCATAATTTTTTCTATAATTTTAAAATATTGAAATAGATTTTACATACTTTCCTGTTATATATTTTAAATATATTTTATTTAATTTGGCTACTAAACTTTACTTCTTTTAAAAGTAAAGTCTTCAGAAGAGTTATAATAATGTGCTAAAATATTTTTATCAATAAAAAATTAGTCATTTTCAACACATCATTCTCCTCGAATATATTATTTTAACAATACAACATAATGAGAAGATACGTTGTTAAAGTTTATTTACTAAGATAATATTCGAAATTGTTACGACATTTTTATGTTTATTGAATACTTACCACAATATTGTTTTTTTTTTTTTTTGAAATTACTTACCACAATATTGTTGAACTTATATTTGGTTGGATTGTATTTAGCTTGGACCGTCGATTTCCAATCACGGAGACCTTGAGCGTTATACTAGAGGGAAGAGTTAATTACACTTTGTAACCTCTAGGTTTGCTCCAAATACAGTTTAGTATCTGAACTTTAAATCGTGTCAATATGCATCCTACACTTAACATTCATGTGCAAGTTGTAACCCCTAGTCACTATTCCGTCCAAATTTGCCGTTAACTTTAACTGTTTGAGAGATAACAGTGTGTATATTAGTTTCTAACAGCTACTTTACCCCATGTGAGCCCTCAAAAATTATGTATTATCTTTTGAAATTAATTCTGAACACACACAACGATGTAAAAAAAATGAAATAATTTTTAAAATATGTATCTAGATTTAGAATTTGAAAATTCAACTTTTTTTTACATAAACGATGTAACTTATTTTAAAATTTTAAAATAAATACATATTTTAAAAGTTATTTTGATTTTTTTTACATCGTTGTGTGTGTTCAGAAATAATTTCAAAATATTATACATAAACTTTTAGGGGTCACAGGGGGTAAAGTAGCTGTTAGAAACTAATATACACACTGTTACCTCTCAAACAGTTAAAGTTAACGGCAGATTTAGACGGAATAGTGACTAGGGGTTACAACTTGCACGGGAATACTAAGTGTAGGGTGCATATTGCCACGTTTTAAAGTTCAGGTACTAAACTGCTTTTGGAGCAAACCTAGAGATTATAAAGTGTAATTAACTCCAGAAAGAAAGCAGAATACATCAGGATCATATACACAGACTGCATTGAAAAATTCCGGGCTCAGATTTACGTTGTTTTGGTTGATTTCTCATAATTGAATGATTTTTTGATATTTCGATCATAGATATTGTTGGGGTTTATATTTAACTGGTCAATATTTACGTCAAAATATCTCACTTGACTCACCCATCTCATCGGGTGCGAGTTTGATATAAAACTCGATATTGTTGTGAAGGAATTTGACCAATTTTCTACAGAGTGTATGTCTTAAAAATTAATTAGCCTCAATTTCCAAATGATTTACGATTGAGAATATTCAACATTACATGTGAGATTATGTATACTTTTTTGGGTTGAATTTATTGCAATTCCTGGTAAAATAGAATGATGCAAAGTTATGCACAATCATCATAGATCATTGGTAAAAAACATGTATGATCATTCCCGTCGTTACCTAAGAATCGATCCCTGATATATGGCTTGTATATCCTCTATTTTTACCGTATTTATAAGAGTATCAAGTTTAATGGAGCTATCATTGTCGTTGGCTTAAGATATAAATGATCGACTATATTTTTAAGTATCATCATTCGAATACTAATTTATAGTCGTTTGTAGCATCCAAACTGTTCTTAGAAGTTTCGTGCAAAATCTTATATTCAAATTAAAACTTATAAAAAATATTCACTCTTTATTAATATATAGGAGTATGATATATCGGATATATGTGATGTTCATCTTCTGATTTGACATAATTATCCAACTAGAATTGTACTAGAAATCCAAGATAAAAACTATTCCATCTTTTGATGGTCGAAAGACTCGAAACCTCCAACCTCCAAAAATTTTGTGCATAAAATATTTTTCATTTCAAAATAGAATGAGTAATAATTTTAACAATACAGTCAAAACGCCTAATATTGGGTGAATAAACGTCACATCATGCCTAAAACAGATCGCGGGGAGCATGAATGTGATTACTTATCTATGGTTTTGGAGATTAATAATGTTTACACAAATCCTTATTTTTGCTTATAAATAACATGAAAAACTCCGAGAGCATTGTTCAACAAGTCCAAGGCCTCCTGATTGAGTTTGATAAGCTGCTCTGTTTTGGGGCCCTTCCCTTCCAGATTCTTCTGGCATGCTTCAATCGATGAAACCGCATCTTTCAACAAACCATGAATCTGTTTATCATCGTCTTTTGTTCTGCTAGCCAAGTAATTAACTGAGTTATCGACATCATCCATGGCGCCTTCGTATTGCTGCTCACAGTCATCAAACACCTGCTTTAGTGAAGACTTTCCCGCGTCTCCTGCCTGACCGATCTCGGGATCTTCACTTGATCGTGTAATGTATTCTATGTTTGCGACGGTCTTGATGGATGCAGCTTCGAAAGTTATGAAAGCGAGATCATTGATGTCGTTTTTCGGTGTTTTGTTGTCTGCATTGATTGTCTGGTGACAGAGATCTTTGTTAGGTGTAGAACTACAAGCTTGTGCGATTAGTTCATTTAGTGAGGCTGAGATTTCCTGGGCAGGTGTGACAGCTGCTGTGGTCGGATCGGGACAAATCGAAAAGGAAAGTGTGAGTGATAATAGGAAAATGAAGCTTGACATGGTTGGATTCATTTGTTTCTTTGTCTGATAATGTTTTTCTTTGTTTCTTGGCTTTTGTTTTTCTTCATTCATTGATTGGCAGGGAGAATTATTAGGAAGCATGACCATGCAGAGTCTGCAAGCTACGGTAAACCACTCAAACAGGGCCTGCACATTTACTGGAACCATTCTACTTCATCAATATGTTTACTCAGTCAACTCAACTGTGCCAGATCACATACTCCGTCCGTCCTCCCATCCAAATGTTACATTTGAGGTGGATATGAAACTTAAGAAAATATATAAATTAAGAGTGAAAAAGTAAGAAACCTAAGGATAGCGGTAGGACCGACTGATATTTTAAAGTAGTGAGGCAGTCGATTTTTATATTATAAAATTTTATTATATTTGGTAAGTTTCGAAATATAAAAAATTGGTTTTGATATGTTTAAAAAAGAAAGCGTAAAGAAATGATTGGAACCGAAGGCGTAACATATTTCCGAGAACAAGTGCAAAATGAACAAAAATTAATACATAACTGAAGGTATATTTTCCAGATGATGAATCTGTCAATAATCCTAACCACCGAGTATAAATTTGAATTGTAACAGCTTGTTTCTCTTTTAAAGATTCCAGCGTAAAATCAAGAACGCGGAAAATAAGCTGGCCTTTCACAGTTATAAGCCGCTTGAATAAGGCACTCCAGTTTGAGGTAACCAGCTATCCCCAGATATAAAGTTAGCAACTGTAAAATCAGCAGCCTCTGTTGCATTAATAATGTGATAACCTGGCCATGTAACTCTGCCACTAGTGTTTGATCCAGGCCCTGTGTTGCTGAACTCCGCATAATACAAAGTATCCAAGGCAAAATTTCCAGACCATTCATGCCAACCAACAGGGTTTATCAAACTATCCATAAAAGATTGCAGATACACTGTCCGCGAATACTGTTTCCAAGGCCTCCCGAGATAAGTCTGCGTGCCTCCATTGCTTGATGCCAGATCATCAGCCGCTCTAATATTACAGTTCTGTATTGAAATGCCTGTGTTCTGTGTCAAATCAGTTCTTCCTTGTGCAGTTATGGCATTGAATTGATTAGCCAGAGGCAGACGCGGATAGATGTTGCAGTCTTGTAGCATAGCTGCTCCGTTGCCAAATATGAAGTCGACTGTGCCATATATGTCACATTCTGTGTAGAATTGCCTGTTGGAGTGTGTATATAGCGTATCTTGATACCCTTCAAAGCTGCAGCTATAGAATGTTGACATATCCGCGCCACTTCTCATGGCAACTGCCTGGTGATCTGCTCCCCCTGCTGTGTTCCGGAATGTTATATTCACGGCCACAAATCCCTGTCCTACTACAGCTGCATTAACAACATTTTGTCACAACATAACTCAATTATTTTTTTAAATCAAATTAATCAAGAAATCGATGATGTCTTACCAAATGTTGCAGAGTTGAAAGTTGTGAAGCCATCAGCAGTGCTACGGTCGCCTGTGATCACTGTCTGATTAATTCCGTCCCCAATCATCATCACGTACTTGTTGTTCTTTGGAATGGACACATATTCTTCGTACACCCCAGCCGTGACATATATCACAAAGTAGCCATCACTAGCTAAAGTTTTGTTGGGAGCCAAAGTTAAGGCCTCATTGATGGTTGTAAAGTTCCCTGTTCCATCCTGACTCACGACCACAATGTCGCTCACCACAATATAATCACCATCATCTTGTAGTAGATGTCTTCGACCTATTTTTTCAAAAATCGCTTTATTTTTGTCAGATGTCTTAAAGGGAAATCTACCCTGTGCAAATGCGCCTCTTCTCCTTGGAGTATGAGATGAGACTCTTTTTGTTTTTGAAACCCATCCGGTTTTGAAAAGCGATAAAGAAAGACTATAACTCTTAGTTGCATTAACAAGAGGCACGGATACTCCATCTTTAAGACTCCAAGTCGAAGCAGTTTGTTCAAGTCCATCTAAACAAGTCTGCGTATTGGTTAAAACTGAACTCATTAACGTATGAACGGTGTCAGCTTGAGCAACAGACAACGTCTCAGCTTGTTTTGTAATTGTGGACGATTCAAGTATATAATCAACGTTTAGCTCAGCCAGTAACCTGCAATCTTCAAGAGCAGCCACAGCTCCGGATGGCAAACCGGAGCTTCTGTCAAGAAATTTTTGTGTTAATGACAGAAATGCACGAGCTGTTGATAAGGAAGTGGTGAACGAAGATTGGCCATAGTCATGGACTTTGGCATTGTTGTTATTGGGAAGAGAGGATCGACATAAGGATGGATAAGGAGTGGAATCACAGACATGCGCGGCCAAGGCCTCCGAAGAGAACAAAAATGGTAGTAGAAAGATGAGGAAAGTTGTGCTGACAGAAGTGGAAACATAGGGTTTAAAGGCCATGGTTGTCTGAAGCAAGGAAGGATCAGTAGTAGTTTGTAGTAATATGGTTATAAGAGTGAGTTGACAGGGTACTTATAGTACTCATCAAAAGTTGGTGAGATAGAATGTCTGAGAACTCAGAATATTGTTGGTAATGAAGTCAACTTTGATATATGTTCACCAAGAAACCAGAAGCACGTCTATCGCAAATGTAGATTGACTTTGTCCTGTGCTTGTTCCAAATAGGACAAGTTTTCAGTTTTTGAAGTATTCTTATTGTTGCATATGTATTAGAATGTTGAAGACTTGAAGTAGTACCATTGTTCAATTTGATCTTTACTGATTTAAGTTATAAAAGGAAAAACCTTATAGTTCAAAAGTGAAGCATGCATTTGAGTAATTTTTGTTATAACATTCATCAATATGATTAGTATCATTAAGTTTTTTCTTCCTCTGGCTCGGAATCAGGATTTCAAAACAATCGGGACTAAGAAACAAATCCCCCTCCGAGTGGTTAACACCAACCTTACTTGATTCTGTCATCGCATATGTATAGGCAAAATTATGATGTGGTGCATATTAATAAAGTAGTTGCTTCAGCAACTTAGTAGTTAGTATACATACTGAATGACACGCAAAGGATAGGTGCATGCACGTTTGGCGGATAGAAGACACAGGCATATAAAGATACCTGAAATAAACCTTGGACTGGGCCTTTTGATAATAAAGAAATAGTGCAGGAAATTTAGAAGATCAATTAGTGGGATGTATGTTAGTCTTACTACAGAAAAGGATTAATAAAGACTGACTATAGTATATGGGTATTTATTTGGAGAAAGTCTAAATTGGACTTTCTAATTACCTAACGGATGTGTTGAACAATTAGCTTAATAATCATATATACACTACGTGAGAGGCAAATTAAGGAAGCTGTCCTTGATCAATATCACAAATATTACGTATATATATTATTTTCCTATATATCTCATTTATTTATAATATTTTTATTATTCGACACGTATCTTAAAATTCATTCTCTCATCATTCCATTTTATCCAAATAAACACACAAGACTTAGTTAAGAACAACACGATAATGATGAAATAGTAACCGTAATTTGGTTTTAGTACATAAATAGGGAGCGATCGAATTATGTAAGTAGAGTCCATTGTCACCCAGTGTCTTAAGGTGTGCCTACAGGCTACTGTAATGAACAACCAACAGCGTCTGCATCTCAGTATGAAAGCGAGTCTTTGAATTGCTACAATGATAACTATTTCGATCCATAAAACATTCAGGACTTACTAGAGATCGCTGGAGTGACAACTCTTTCGATGCATAAGCATTATCAAGGCCGCCATGTCACCACTGAGACCAGTGCTCAGGTTCATCGGGAGGTCTCAACTATTTTAGTTCATACAACAGTAAAGCGGAGACCAAATTTAGCAAAAGAGGAAAAACTAATGTGACAAATAAAGAATTACTATCGAAATTTCTTCATAATCATAAACCACTTTGATAATTAACTCGGTCAAGTGGCAGGTTCATATCAAGGGGTACCAGAGCTCAACCACCGCACCAACACCTTGTTGGCATATCTCTCATAAATTTTTAACATAATAAGAAGGGCCGGACAGCAAGGGCCTAAGCACATGATGCCAGTTGTTAAGAACTAAACAAAACATTCCAAAGTTCTGTCTGATACTCTGATCCAGCACTCAAGAACCTATACCTCTGCCTGATCTCAAATGTTCCCATTCTTCTTCTTCCTTTGCATGTGCTTCCTTCTTTGTTCCTGCAGTTGTTATGTTCAATGCCATGTCTGGAAGAAAGTCTTCTCTGATTCTCTACCTTCATCTCATCCAGCCTAATTAAGGTAAACAAAACTCACATTTTCAAATGAAAATAGATCAAATTGTGTATAATTTTGATGAATGACTAAAAATAAATATTTTTTAAACGAATTATAAATAATTAGTAGCAGTGGAACACACCCTGATGAAATACGAATCATAAGTCAGTATATAAGTTTATTATGTATTCAGTATTCACCAATTATAGCCATCGGTATAAACAAAGAAAATGAGGACATATTAGATGTTCTTGCAACATTTTAATTTCCCGGCTTGAAAAGAATTTAATAAAATCATGGTATGACAAGTCCGTTCCTAATTTTCGAATTGGATATATCATCATCCCTGAATCATAAGCAGATATAAAAATAATTAAGCAAATCAATGATCTAAAAATAGAGAATTATGGGAAATTTGGATGTTGTACCGTCTTATATTTGAAATATGCTGAATCCTTGACAATTCTGGCTTACTCCCCTTCCTACATCCTTCTTCCCTGGGTCTTTGACAGGATTAATCATCAAGTTCCCCCGCAGGTAGGCATCATTGACTGTTCGACCTTACCTGTCCCAACCAAGGAGATCTAACCTGATATCCAGTTTGAAAGAGAGGGGCATCCCCAAATCGTAACATAGTTCAGAACACTTGAGTCTTCGACTAAATTGATACTGGTTAGATCATGACAGTAACTCACTTCTAATTCCTTAATAGCCGGACCAAGTTTCAGACTTGTCAATCCCTTGCAGTCATATAGTTTCAAAGTTTCCAAAGACTTAAAATTGTTTTCCAGGAGCTGATCAATTATGGAATCCATTTTTGAAGAAGAAGACGAAGAGGATGAGCCTCCTCCTCCGTTGCTAATATTCTCCAGTCGTAGATACGCGAGTGAGCTAACATTTCTACTAATTGTTTCTAGTATCATGCTGCTGCTGTCTGAATCTACTATGAACAATAATTTCAAGGAAGGAAAACAACTACCCGGGATTCTTGTCAACTTTGGACAACCATTGATTTCCAAAACCTCAAGTTTAGGAAATGCTAGCATAGTACTTCGGTCTTCATCACATGTACTCATAACCGATTCCAGCCATTCTTCAAGCTCTGGCAAATCAAAGAAACGGAGTTTTGTCAATGATGGATACATAGTTGTATTAGTTTTTGTTCCCCAACTTGCAGTAAACTCAGTACCACCACTACCGCGACCTCCACTGGAATTGTCCCCAATGAATTTGACATTTTTCATCCTATTTATCTCCATCTCCCTAAGTTTAGGAAGGTGGCCCAGTGTTGGAAGTCCTTCACATCTTGAGCAATATCTCAATGTGATTTTTACCAAGTTGGTCATCATTGCAATCCATGATGCAAGCTGCTTCCCCTTAAAGTATTCAATCTTTAATTCTTTCAGATTGGTGTGGGGTTTTAATCCTCTCATCACTTCCTCATCATTGTATTCTTCGTCTACCCTTAGACTTGTATTGGTGTCCCATTCTAACACTAAAGACTGGAGATTAGGCTTTAGACAGAGCTTCGCTTGAGTTGCTTCAACCATATCTTCCACATTATCAAGGCCATAGAGGTCAAGTTTGCCTCTCAGATTATTCAACCCTCCTAAATTTTTAACAAGACAACTATGATCTGGACTCACAACAAAGTGAGGCAGCGTTTGTAGACAAGTTAAATTCTCGATCCCAATAAACATGCATCTTTCATGTGGATTCACAATGTATAGATGTCTCAAGTTAATCAAATTGCAGAACTCTTTTGGAAGAACTTGTAGAGCCCAAACTCTCAATGTCTCCAAATTGTAGAGGTCTGTGATGTAGCTTGGCAATATACCACGGAAACAAGAGATATCAAGATATTTTAGATATTTCATCTTGCTCAACGAACTTGGCAACTCAGAAGTGATTTCATTAGCATTCAAAACCAGAACAGTCAAGTGTTTGAGGTAAGGTAACATGTCACCCAGGAAACGAGCCCCAGTATATAATGCTTGAACCCTCTCAAGATTTCTCTTTAAAATTGCTGGGTTTCTATTTGAAATTCGTTCATCAAGCCTCAAATATATAGGCTGGGAGATATGGGATACAATGTTCAGCTCATGGCCTGTCTTCACAGTTACAGAGTGATATTTAGATAGATCTAGTGCAAGATCATGCACTAGATCATGCATCTTGCAACTAGTGATGTTTCCCACTGCATCCTTTTCTACGTCTTGTAACAAAGAATTACATAACAGAATGTTGAAGTACTCGTAGCCAATATCTTCCATTAATGCAGTACTTCCTCTAGCAGGCAATAGAAATCCCAATGCCTTCCATATCTGTGCTAATTCATCCTTACAAATGTCGGTATCCTTTGGTATGATGGAGCAATATGCAAAACATCTTTTCAACGAAGAATATGGTAAATTATCATATGACAAACGCAAGGAAGCCAATACACCTTTTGATTTCCATATTTCACTGTTTTGGATCTCCAACCATTCTTGTTCAGACTCCTTTGAGTGCAACAAACCGCCTAGTGTTTTGATTGCCAGAGGCAAGCCACCACACCGTTTCACCAATCTTCTCCCCAACTCTTCAAATGCCTCTGTCTCTACGATTCCACCATGAGAAAAAGCTATTCTCTTGAACAATTCATAACTATCTTCCTCCGATAATATCTTCACCTGATAAGAAACAGAACATCTCATGGCATAAGCAACTTCCTGACTACGTGTGGTAATCAATATATTGCTTCCTCTCGCACCACCAATTTCAAGCAAAGAATTCCTCAAGTTATCCCACTCCTCCGGTTTCTCATTCCACACATCATCCAGTACAAGTAAAAACTTCTCCCCCTTGAGATTCTTTTGAAGCTCTTTAATCAACCCTTCTGTATTCTCCAAAACAGAAGCCGTTGAAGTGAGTGACACCACCATTTGATTCAAAATCTTCATGAAATCAAAATCTTCTGACACAGTTATCCACATCCTCTTCGGAAACATATTGATCACAGCATCTCTATTGTACACCATTCGCGCAACCGTCGTCTTGCCTTGACCCCCCATCCCATATACAGCAGTGACAGGCAATTCAACTTCATGATTCTTGCACACCATTTGGACTAAATAAGATATATCATCATCTCTCCCAACTAATAGTGACTTGTCTTCAGAGTGAGGTGTCTTGCGTATTAGCCTCGTTTGCATAGTGGCAAGTAAATGAGCTACAGGCTGAAGCCCAAGCTCTCCAGCACTTGTAAAAATATTGTCAAATGAAGTATTGATAGACTTCATCTTATGAGCTACTTTAAAACGATATAATAAGCTGCTTTTTTTAGATGGAATGAGAAAATCCCATACTCTATGATGCTGTACCTTATGTCGAGTGACTTGGTACGCAAGTTCGTCCATAAAAACATCAGCAACATGAGCGACAGCTTCGATTTGGTTGAACCAGGTTTGGACAGCCGACATGGTTAGTTTCTTGGTAGCAGCGTCGAGTAAGAGAGCGTCAATTGATTCCATCCTTTGCCTTAGTCTTACGAGATCGTCCAGAAGATTCCAAGCTAGTATTATTTCTTCGGTTGCAAGCGAAACGAGCTTACGAATCAAGCCGCTAGCAAGGTCACCTATAATTGCATCACTCATTGTTTCTTGTAAGTTGTAATGATTTTTATCTACAGATTTGTAGATCTCTATTTCGAGCTGATGGTTGGATGTAAAGTAGTACTCCCTCCGTCCCACCAGGTTCTTTACAGTTACCTCTTTTGGACGTCCCATCCATTTTTTTACATTACAAAACTTTCCTAAAATAGTTAATGGGTCCCATCACTTTATCACTTTTCCTTCCTTTTCACACTACTTTTACTCCACTATCTCTCTTTTATATATTAAAAATCGATGGGTCCCACCACTTCACCCACTTTTCTTCCTCTTTTTCACTACTTTATACATATTTCTTAACCTCCGTGCACAAACCCAATGTAAACAATTGGGTGGGACGGAGGGAGTATGTAACTACTAGTCTACTACTCACTCAGATTTTTAAGTCTTGGTCAACTTTCAGCTAGGTGAATAAATCGCACACGATCCTATACAGGGCCCTCCATCCTAGCTCGCTGCATCCTCATCCTTAGAGCATCTGCAGGATAAAGGATTCTGATAATCTGCCCAGACTGACTGCCTACATTGTTAGGCAGATTTGAGACTCTCAAAATATAGTTTTTTTTAGTTATCACATTTGGTTTTGTGTCGGTTAAACTGACCAAAATTTGGCTAAAATTTATTAATAATTTATTAATTGATAAAATAAAAAAAATATGTCATCGGAAATAATTTTTAATCTATTTTAAGATGTAACTTTAAGTTTTTTAAAATAAGAAAAGAGTGACTTATAATCTTAGGTCAAAAGTTAGTCAATTTGACCAATTAAAATAAAAATGTGACAACTAAAAATATATGGAGGGAGTAACGTTTTTCTAATTTTTTTCTTTTTTTAATAAAAATTTAAACGTCAAACTTTTTTCAAGAATATTTTATATATATATATATATATATATATATATATATATATATATATATATATATATATATATATATATATATATATATATATATATATATATATATATATATATATATATATATATAGGGAAGTGCTCAAATACAAACTAAGTTAGTGTACAAACTACAAACTCAATATAAGCCCTTGGATGAATCTAATCCAATGGCCCCGCAGGGGCAACCACACACCAGTTAATATACACCCTGTCACACATGATCCGCAGATTCCCCTCCGTTTTTAATTTGAATTTTCCCGTTAATCGGTGAACTTTTTTTGAAATCCGACTTCACTGTATTTTTGTTCATCTCGCAACAATCAATTTCCATACCATATGTGCTATATTTCGATTTGATTTAGAGACTTTTTAATTTTAGTTTGTAGTTTGTACGCTAAGATGGTTTGTACCAGAGTAGGACCCTATATATATATATATATATATATTATGTAAGTATACTTTATAGGAGTCTCAAAATACGTACCAAAAAGTAACATAAAGAATCTGCTGGGACAGATGGAGTATATAATAAGCATAACTCTTATATTAAATAATACTATTAAAAAAATATTCTATGTTAAATAACAATTCAAATAATAATTTTACTTGTGTTCTCTAAAAAATTAATTATCAATAATAAATTATAATTTTTAATAAAGTATGAAATTATATTTTATTTGTAAGTTAAATTATTAGAAAACTAATTTTATTTTTTTTTCATTTGAAAAATATCAACTTCTATTAGCAATTGATGTTACTATATTTTTCACGCTTTTCCAGTATTTTTCTGTTGATGCATATATTTGAATGTTTTCGTGTTGTTTTGCTTAGAAATGGCAGGCCTTAGGTTCTTAATATATGACTACTTTTTCATTTCTAGCCCGTGTGATTAATGTCCTTTCAAAGTACTTTGTTGTCAACTAATAAGTTCTAAATTAGTAGTTGATGAATTCTTGAAATTAT
This sequence comes from Daucus carota subsp. sativus, assembly GCF_001625215.2. Classification (NCBI taxonomy): domain Eukaryota; kingdom Viridiplantae; phylum Streptophyta; class Magnoliopsida; order Apiales; family Apiaceae; genus Daucus; species Daucus carota. The sequence continues at coordinate 34,071,971 of NC_030382.2, read as the reverse complement.
TAGTTGACAATCCAATTTTCATAGGGGCCGTTTGGCTCGACTTAAAAGAAGTGACTTATTGCTTAAAATAAATAAGTGGATTAAAAGTGAAAAGTTGATTTAGACTTAAAAGTTATTACAAGTGTTTGGATACCGTGACTTATAAGTTCTTATAAGTTATTTAAGTGTTTGGATAACTTAACTTATAAGTTAGTATAGTTGTGTAATTTTGTAATATAAATTGTTTTATTTAAAAATAAATTATAATAATACAAAACCTTCTATTATTAATAGACAAAATATTTTATAAATAAAAAATATAAGAACTATGCATTAAAAATATAAACACTATGCATTAGAAGAAAAAATTCTATTTTCTGTTAATTAAAGAAGAAGTGCTGCAAGAAGAATTAAAGAAAAAGAGTTGCAGGAGAAGATCGGCGGCGAAGAAAAGGAAAAGGAAGTGTTTGTAATAAGCTGGAGTTAAAAAAGAAGCTGGATTTTGAAGCTTTTTCTTGGAGCTTCTTTAGCTGAAAATAAGCGCTCTTTACATTTTGCCATACAGCCAATTTATAAGTGAAGGTGTAACATCTGGGATTATCCGTGTAATTATTTTAATGATTAATGAATATTATATGAATTTCTGGGAATTAATTGGTTCCTGTTCTATCTATTTAGTTATACATTTCTGATTAAATTTTGAGGAATATCAATTTTTATATGTTCAGTACGAAATATAGTTTATTTAGATATTTTCATATCGATTTATGTGTTGTTGTATGATTTTATATTTGATTTATGGATTTAATTACGTATATTACATTTAATTATTAATTATTTTGATTTTACGAAAACCGTCAACTTGTAACGGTACCGAGATTTTATTTCCCGAAAATTTCAACAAAACTCACCTTTAGCTTAATTTGAATATTCCGGACACTTTTCATGTTTTGACTTTTTCGATCCGGAGTACGGTTTGTTCCGGAGCCGGTCCGGCGGAGTTTTTCGGTATTCGATAATTATCTGTTTGTCTCGATAAACGTGAAACTAGATATTTTACCTCATCCTTATCTTGTAATAATTACAATGGGACCCGCATACTAATGACTGATTAAAAAGCCCGTTTTGATAGTTATCTCGAAAACCGGTACCGATTGGACTTGTTTTATTATATAAAGCTATTAAACATTGTATTTTCGTGTCATATATGATCCAAAGGGGTATTAATTTTTCAAAACTATAAATAGCCTTAACCGCAATTTAATTCATCGGGGAAATCATAATCTCAGTAAAACACGGGTTTAGTGAGAGAGTGTTCTTCGTGTTCTTGAGATTCAAACGAAGATTTGGAAGCGTTATCGGACTCAGATTTCAGCGTTCAAGTATCCAAATCGAAGGTTTTGAGGAGTAGAATCTGATTCTAGCATCAAAAACATCAAGAGATTTACAGGTGAGGAGAGATTTAAGGTTTTTAATTCGAAGTCATTTAAATTAAATTAGGGATTTTTGATTTTGAAGATGTTTATGTGTTTTGATGATTGTATGTTGTAGAGAATTGAATTGTGATCATTTTGGTATATCATATGTGTGATTTGGAGTTCAATAACATAGTTAATTTGAGGTTTAATTATCGAATTGAAGAACTAGGGTTCTAAATCGCGATGAATGTTCTTAATTGGAATTGGGAACTTTTGATTTGTTGATTCTGGGTACAAATTGAGGTGTGCAATAGGTTGAGCATAGATAGAAGAGTCGAATGGTGGGATAAAATGTTGTGGAGGACGCCGGAATCGTGCAAATCGGGAGAGAGAAACTCGCCGGCGACGGCGAGTTTCTTCGAGGTTTTCCGGCCGATTCCGGCTATGTTTGATGAATCTGAATGGTGGAACAAGGTTATAGCAACCAGGAGAAGTGATCTGTGGAGTTTTGTGGCTAAAGGTAGCCGAATTCTCCATCTCCGACGTCGGGCGGCGGCGCCGACTGTAAAATTACAGTTCGGTCCCCGACGTTTTGGAGATGGTGAAGTTGTAGGATCATACTTTCATTTCTTACACTTTTTGACCCCAGGTTTCAGAATCTTACACTTTACACCCCTGCGACAAAGTTTTAAAACTTTACAAATAAAACCTTTTCCTTTATTTTCAAAAATATATTTTAATTAATTTCAAAAATAGTTTTTAATTATTTATTAATTCAAAAACAATTCTGATTTAATTTATTAATTAATTTTAATTAGTAATTAATTATAATTAGTCAATTAATTTAAATATTAATTGATTAATTATTTTAATTAATTATTAATTGATTTTAATTGATTTATTAATTAGATTTAATTATTTTAAATGATTTTAAAATTCCGAAAAATAGTTTCGAGCTTTGAAATATTATTCTAAAATATGTGTGAAGCTCGTTAATTGTTTTCAAATGATTTCGGACTTGATTTCGAGTATCCAGAATTGATTATTTATTTATAAAATGATTCTTTGACCCGTTTTAATTCCGAAAAATGTTCTAAAATTCATATCAAATGCCAGAAAAAAATCCTTTTGACTTCAAACCTTCTTTGGAAAAATAAATTTTATTGAATATCTTATTTGATATATGTTATATGATATCTGATGGGTGTGTTACATGCCTATGTGAACCTTATATGATTGTGTTTGACATATCTTTTAATCCGTAAGTCGGATTTAAATGAAACGAAGGGTAGTTAGGAACTCGTTGTGAAGGTGTGATGATAAAAATAGTATGAGATCATATATTGATAGATGATTGTTGTGATTAGCAGACGAAACGAGGCGTAGAAAGGAAAAGCAAGTGGCTATAGAGTAGTATAGCGAGCAGGTGTAATTGAAACCTGAGATCAGCTATATAAGGCAAGTTTCCCTCAGACTTTCCTTCAATTATATTTTGTATCTGTTGTGGTTATTTAGTGAACTTTCTGATAAAGTCATGTGACCTATTGAATTATAGCATGGATTATTTATCCTATTGATTCTTGAACCTTCAACCAAATTTCTTGAACTATTTTATGGATTATTTATCCTATTGATTCTTGAACCTTCAACCATATTTCTTGAACTATATTATGGATTACTTACCTTATTGAATCTTGAACCTTTGACCGATTCTTTGATACCTGCTACGAAACTTATTTCAATTGTAAACCTTCAATCTTTAAAACTTCCAAATGATTACCATAAGAACCTAATTTCATTTCAAGAATATACCCTCGATACCTCAACCAGTTATCAATCACTCTTCTTTCAGACCGTAACCAGTTGACCAACCCCAAATAACGTCTGTTATGGCATATACCTTACAGTTGATTGATTCTTTCCATAAACTCCAGTTTCTTGATCTTAACAGCATTCATTTATACTTGGATTCTCTTTTTGTGAACCTAGAACCCTTCTTCATATAAACGCTACACTTTGATATGCTTTGCCATCTTATGAGACAATGTTTAATTCTTGTCTAAACCATGAAGTTATTTCTCATTCCTCCGTTGAGATCTATCTGAGACACTTTGAATAGTAGTCTGCTTCTGCTTCAAAATTTATTTATGATGTTGATGTTTCTATTTTATTGAATAATATTGTTGATCATCTTGATTGTGATAGAATTGGATAGTTTTCTAACTTGGACCAAATGAATGGTCAGACCAGATGAGTGGTCGCTTTAGGCCAATGTGTGCCTTGGATCCAGTAAACGAGCATGGTGGGACCTGCTCGGGGTTAGTGTCTGACTGATCAGCAGCCTAACCTTTGATTTTTTAAAAATAAATTTAATATCCAATTCTAATCAATGTTCTAAAAACAAATCTTGGTATTGAGATTGATTCCTTGAGACACTGGTTTCCTTCAGCTTATGATTAATATTGTAAATTGATATTGTTATACTTGCTGAGCTGGTTAGCTCACTCTTGCGGTATTTTATGTTCTTTCCAGTGAAAGCAGAGAAAGTTGGTAACGATGACCCTCAGGCTAGTGGTAAGGCCAGGATTCCAGGCTAGGAGATGAAGAAAGCTATCAGCGGCACCTGGCTTTTTATATATATGTACTAGTTTGAATAACGAGAGACAAATGATGTGTAAGCTTGTAAGATTTAAGTTTATATTTTGGGATTGGGTTTGTAATAATTAAAGTTATGCTGTGGCTTGTTTTATACTTTAACCTGTTGCGATCCATGGACAGCTAAGGGTCACTGCATATATTATATTATTTACAGGTTTATGTTATGTTGTGGACCCCAAACTTCTGACCCGGGTTTGGAGGGCGCCACAGGTTGGTATCAGAGCGACAGGTTTTAAGTCAATGAAACAAGCCTAGATTGTTAGGTTGGGTAGAAGATTAGGACTAGAAATGAGTGATAGGTAGATAGAACGTGAGAGGTGAGTATTAGTGAGAAGTAGGCTCTTGTGCTATCAGGAATTCTTATAGGTGTTCTGTTATATTGATTTGCAGATATTTATGATGTCCGACCCTATCATTCCTCCATATTCACAACATTCAGACACCACAGTTAATGGACCCTCACCTCCTCAGAGACCTGAGCTTCGCCAGCCTGTTTCACCCTCTTTAGAGGATGTGTTGGCCGCAGCAGCAGTTGTTCCATCCAGAAAGATACCCTCGACTTATCATGCTAGGCCTTTTATACGTGGACCCCCACCCAGTACCCTTAGTTCCACCCGAGGTTCTTCTATCCACACTTCTTTCCGTACTGCATCAGACCCTGTTCCTTATCATGAGTTTGAGGCGATGAGGATGGAGCGTCAGTACTTACTTGGGCAGGTCAGAGAGATGGAGCGTATCATACAGATGATGGACCCTAGTAGAGCTGAACGAGAGCTGAGGCAGAGGATTGTGGATGTAAGAATGAATGCGATGGCAAAGCTTAATACCGTGGCTGAGGGTTATGGTGACTTAGCAGACTGGGCTATTTGGATAATGAAAGAGTTGGACACATTTGGAGGTCCTACTTTTCCTGGGAGCTAAATGATAGTAGTTGTAGAGCGGAGGTGCCAGGTACATTAGTGTGTAGTGTGTAGTATGTATCAGGTCAGCAGATTTTGACATGTATGTATATAGACTAGCGGAGCTGACTAGATGACGGGTATGTTGTTGTGGTTGTCAGCAGATTTTGACATGTATATATAGACTAACCGAGCTGACTAGGTGATAGCCTTGCTGTTGCTGTTGTTGTACTTTACTTTTGACGAAGCGCTTGACGCTTGTATCTCCAGCACTGACTTATATATATCAGCATCTTTTATTTACAGTCTTGTCCTTTACTTTATCGCACTTGCTTTACTTTACTTTACTTTCAGTACCAATCATAAACTCTTGTGATAATATTGAACCCTTCTCTTTTATTGCTTTACATTCTGTAAAGAAGCATGCAATTTATTTAGTTCAACAATCTCAAAAATGTTTTCAAAAATGTATAACTCTGTATTCTTAAAAAAAAACTTTTTATAAAAGAGAATTTGATTTAAAACGACTGAGTAAATTGTTTCTTCTTTACAGAATGCCTCCAACAAGACATACTCGTGCCAACAGTGATCCTGAAGGCACCAACAGCATTAATGATAACAATGATAACCAGAATGTCAACATAGGCCCAGTAGATCCTACTGTGGCCCAACTAATTCAAATTTTGGCACAACAAACTGCTCATCTTACCCGACAACAGCAACATCAAGAAAGTTCTAGGGTAACTTTTAAAACTTTTCAGGCAGTTCATCCTCCAGAGTTTAAGGGCTCAGCAGATCCTGTTGCAGCCCAAACATGGTTAAAAGAAATGGAAAAGTGTTTTGAATTAGTTCCAGCAAGTGAGGATCAGAAAACAAAGTTTGCTAGTCATTACTTAAAGAATGAAGCAACGTATTGGTGGGAATCTGTGAAGAATATGGAAGGTACAGTTGAGATTACTTGGGAGAGGTTTAAGGAATTGTTTTTAGAAAAGTATTTTCCTAGGTTTCTTCAGGACCAAATGGAGTTGAACTTTTTAGAGCTGAAACAAGGAAATATGTCTGTGGGTGAATATGAGAATAAGTTTGCGGAATTGGCTAGGTTTGTGCCAACGTATGTAGAGACCGATAGGCAGAGGGCAAAAAGATTCCAACAAGGTCTGAAGCCTTGGATTAGAAGCAAGTTAGCTATTTTGCAATTAGAGACTTATGCGGCAGTGGTTGAGAAGGCAATGATTGCGGAGGCTGAGAATGAGTTGTTTCAGAAGTCTAAAGAGGATAAGAAGAGAAAGCCAGACAATAAAGGAGGATCATCTCATCAAGGGAGGTTCCAGAAGAAAAGGAAGTTTCAAGCAAGAGGAAATCCTAATTTTAAGAGAATAGGCAGTGGTGGACAAGGAGGACGTTTTCTTACGGGAAGTCAGGCCAATCAGCAAAGGCCTTCAATGCCAGAATGTCAAACGTGTGGCAAGAGACATGGAGGAGTATGTAACAAACTGAATGTGGTATGTTTTAAATGCAACCAGAAAGGACACTACTCTAGAGAATGTCAGAACCAGCCAGCGATAAAGGATCAGACCAATAGAGGCTCAACAAGTAAAGCTCCAGCTATAGGATATGCATGTTTCAAATGTGGGAAGCAAGGACATATGGCTAGGGATTGCAAAACATCAGCTCCAGTTAGTAATGCACTTAGAATCATGGGAACTGTTCCAGAAGTGAATGAGCATGAGTCTCCTAGGGCAAGAGTATTTGATATGTCAGTGAAGGATGCTATTCAGGATGCCGATGTCGTGGCAGGTACGCTTAACGTAAACTCTTTAAATGCTAAGGTGTTAATTGATTCCGGAGCCACTAGATCATTTATTTCTCAAGCTTTTGTTGATAAGTTGAATTGTCCGGTTGAATTGTTGAATGAGGTTATGAATGTAGAGCTAGCTAATCAGGATCGTATTCCCGTTAATCAAGTTTGTCCTAATTGTGAAGTTGAGATTTTAGGAAGTAAGTTTTGCGCCGACTTGATACCTTTCAAGTTGGGGGAATTTGATGTAATCTTAGGGATGGATTGGTTGTCTAAACATAGTGCGCAGATAGATTGTAAAAGTAAGAAAGTAATACTAAAGGCACCAGACGACAAGGTAATAACGTTTAGAGGACAAAAGCAAGTAAAGAAGTTCTTAACCATGATGCAAGCAAAAAGGATGTTACGTCAAGGATGCGAAGCCTATATTGCCTATGTAATTAATAAAAGTCAAGAACCAGTAAAACTTGAAAATATTCCTGTAGTGAATGAATTTCCAGACGTGTTTCCGGATGAGTTACCAGGACTTCCTCCAGATAGAGAGATAGAATTTGCAATTGACTTAGCACCTGGAACGGAGCCGATATCTAAAGCCCCGTATAGGATGGCACCCGTAGAGATGAAAGAATTGGCAAAACAATTACAAGAGTTATTGGAAAAAGGAGTGATCAGACCGAGTGTATCCCCGTGGGGAGCGCCAGTGTTGTTCGTAAAGAAGAAAGATGGGAGTATGAGGTTGTGCATAGATTACAGAGAGCTAAATAAGCTTACTATCAAGAATAAATATCCTTTACCCCGTATTGACGACTTGTTTGACCAGTTGAAAGGAGCAGAATATTTTTCTAAGATTGACCTTAGGTCAGGATACCATCAGCTCAAAATCAAATCTGAGGACATACCTAAGACAGCTTTTAGAACAAGGTACGGTCATTATGAATTTTTAGTGATGGCTTTTGGATTAACGAATGCACCAGCAGCTTTTATGGATTTAATGAATAGAGTCTTTAAGAAGTATTTGGACAAGTTTGTGATCGTTTTTATAGATGATATTCTGATATATTCTAAGACAGTTGAGGAGCATGCAGAACATTTAAGAACAGCCTTAGAGATACTAAGAAAGGAGAAGTTGTATGCAAAGTTTTCTAAATGTGAATTTTGGCTACAAGAAGTTCAATTTCTAGGACACATAGTGAGTCGGGAAGGAATCAAGGTAGATCCAGCAAAGATTGAAGCTATAATGAATTGGGAAAGACCAAAGACCCCCACAGAGATCAGGAGTTTCTTGGGGTTAGCAGGTTATTATAGAAGGTTTGTACAGGATTTCTCAAGAGTTGCGACCCCACTGACTAAGTTAACTAGAAAGAATGAAAAGTTCATATGGAATGAGAAGTGTGAGGAAAGTTTTCAGGAGTTGAAGAAGAGATTAGTGTCAGCACCAGTATTGTCCCTTCCAGATGATCAAGGGAATTTTGTGATTTATAGTGATGCCTCTTATAAGGGATTAGGATGTGTATTGATGCAACATGACAAAGTTATTGCGTATGCGTCTAGACAACTGAAACCTCATGAACAGAAATACCCTACTCATGACTTGGAGTTAGCAGCTATTGTATTTGCATTGAAAATATGGAGACACTATCTGTACGGAGAAAAATGTGAGATTTATACAGATCATAAAAGTTTGAAGTACATCTTTACCCAGAAGGAGCTTAACATGAGACAAAGGAGATGGCTAGAGTTGATTAAGGATTATGATTGTACGATTAAGTATCATCCAGGAAAAGCCAATGTTGTAGCAGATGCTTTAAGTAAAAAGGAGAGGTTAAACGTATTGACTGTGCCAGAGGAATTATATAAAGAGTTTCAGAAGTTGGAAATCGAGGTAAGAATTCATGAACCATCAGAGATAGCAATGTATACCATGACTTTCCAACCAGAGCTATTAGAAAAGATTAAGAAGTGTCAGGAAGAAGTAATGGATCAGGATGTGAATAAGTTAGTAGGGGAGGAGTTATGTACACAGAAAGATGATCAAGGTATTCTTAGATTTTCTTCTAGGATATGGATTCCACCGGTGACAGAATTAAAGAATGACATCTTGCAGGAAGCACACAATTCTAAATATTCAATTCATCCAGGCAGCACTAAGATGTATAGAGATTTAAAGGAGAACTATTGGTGGCCAGACATGAAAAGAGAGATTGCAGAATGGGTGAGTAAATGCTCTACGTGTCAAAGAGTGAAAGCAGAACACCAAAGACCAAGTGGATTAGTGCAACCTTTAGAGATTCCAGAATGGAAGTGGGAACATATTGCTATGGATTTCATTGTAGGATTACCAAGGACTAAAGCAAACCATGATGCCATTTGGGTTATAGTGGACAGACTAACCAAGTCAGCTCATTTTCTTCCGATCAATGAGAGATTCTCTTTGGATAAATTAGTTCATATGTACTTAAAAGAGATTGTAGTTCGTCATGGAGTCCCCGTATCCATTGTATCAGATAGAGATCCACGATTTAATTCAAGATTTTGGAAAAGTTTTCAAGAATGCTTGGGCACCAAATTGAATATGAGTACGGCATATCATCCACAAACAGACGGCCAAAGTGAGAGAACTATTCAGACGATCGAGGACATGTTACGTGTTTGCGTAATCGATTTCAAAGGCAATTGGGACGAACATCTACCTTTAGTGGAGTTTGCATACAATAATAGTTATCACGCAAGTATTGGGATGCCTCCTTATGAAGCTCTTTACGGACGCAAATGTAGATCGCCAGTATATTGGGATGAAGTCGGAGAACGTAAGATACTTGGACCGGAATTAGTACAACAAACAAAGGAAGTCGTTGAAATTATTCAGAAACGACTAATTGCAGCACAGAGTCGTCAACGAAATTATGCAGATCAATTCCGGAAGAACGTAGAATTTGAAGACGGAGAAGCAGTGTTACTGAAGGTGTCACCATGGAAAGGACTGTCCAGATTCGGAAAGAAAGGCAAGCTAAGTCCCCGATACGTGGGGCCATTTGAAATCTTGAGGCGTGTAGGCAAAGTAGCATACGAATTGGCGTTACCCCCGCAAATGGAGCACATTCATAACGTCTTTCATGTATCGATGCTTAAGAAGTATAATCCAGATTCGAAACATGTGATAGAGTATGAGCCGGTAGAACTCGAGGCAGATTTATCGTATGTAGAAAGGCCAGTGGAAATTTTAGATAGAAAAGAGAAGGTGTTAAGAAACAAGGTAGTTAAGTTAGTAAGAGTATTGTGGAGAAACCCAAAGGTTGAAGAGTCAACCTGGGAATTAGAAAGTGATATGCGTGAAAAGTACCCTCATTTGTTCACCTAAGCGATTCTGAGGACAGAATCCTTTTAAGGGGGGAAGGATGTAACATCTGGGATTATCCGTGTAATTATTTTAATGATTAATGAATATTATATGAATTTCTGGGAATTAATTGGTTCCTGTTCTATCTATTTAGTTATACATTTCTGATTAAATTTTGAGGAATATCAATTTTTATATGTTCAGTACGAAATATAGTTTATTTAGATATTTTTATATCGATTTATGTGTTGTTGTATGATTTTATATTTGATTTATGCATTTAATTACGTATATTACATTTAATTATTAATTATTTTGATTTTACGAAAACCGTCAACTTGTAACGGTACCGAGATTTTATTTCCCGAAAATTTCAACAAAACTCACCTTTAGCTTAATTTGAATATTCCGGACACTTTTCATGTTTTGACTTTTTCGATCCGGAGTACGGTTTGTTCCGGAGCCATTCCGGCGGAGTTTTTCGGTATTCGATAATTATCTGTTTGTCTCGATAAACGTGAAACTAGATATTTTACCTCATCCTTATCTTGTAATAATTACAATGGGACCCGCATACTAATGACTGATTAAAAAGCCCGTTTTGATAGTTATCTCGAAAACCGGTACCGATTGGACTTGTTTTATTATATAAAGCTATTAAACATTGTATTTTCGTGTCATATATGATCCAAAGGGGTATTAATTTTTCAAAACTATAAATAGCCTTAACCGCACTTTAATTCATCGGGGAAATCATAATCTCAGTAAAACACGGGTTTAGTGAGAGAGTGTTCTTCGTGTTCTTGAGATTCAAACGAAGATTTGGAAGCGTTATCGGACTCAGATTTCAGCGTTCAAGTATCCAAATCGAAGGTTTTGAGGAGTAGAATCTGATTCTAGCATCAAAAACATCAAGAGATTTACAGGTGAGGAGGGATTTAAGATTTTTAATTCGAAGTCATTTAAATTAAATTAGGGATTTTTGATTTTGAAGATGTTTATGTGTTTTGATGATTGTATGTTGTAGAGAATTGAATTGTGATCATTTTGGTATATCATATGTGTGATTTGGAGTTCAATAACATAGTTAATTTGAGGTTTAATTATCGAATTGAAGAACTAGGGTTCTAAATCGCGATGCATGTTCTTAATTGGAATTAGGAACTTTTGATTTGTTGATTCTGGGTACAAATTGAGGTGTGCAATAGGTTGAGCATAGATAGAAGAGTCGAATGGTGGGATAAAATGTTGTGGAGGACGCCGGAATCGTGCAAATCGGGAGAGAGAAACTCGCTGGCGACGGCGAGTTTCTTCGAGGTTTTCCGGCCGATTCCGGCTATGTTTGATGAATCTGAATGGTGGAACAAGGTTATAGCAACCAGGAGAAGTGATCTGTGGAGTTTTGTGGCTAAAGGTAGCCGGATTCTCCATCTCCGACGTCGGGCGGCGACGCCGACTGTAAAATTACAGTTCGGTCCCCGACGTTTTGGAGATGGTGAAGTTGTAGGATCATACTTTCATTTCTTACACTTTTTGACCCCAGGTTTCAGAATCTTACACTTTACACCCCTGCGACAAAGTTTTAAAACTTTACAAATAAAACCTTTTCCTTTATTTTCAAAAATATATTTTAATTAATTTCAAAAATAGTTTTTAATTATTTATTAATTCAAAAACAATTCTGATTTAATTTATTAATTAATTTTAATTAGTAATTAATTATAATTAGTCAATTAATTTAAATATTAATTGATTAATTATTTTAATTAATTATTAATTGATTTTAATTGATTTATTAATTAGATTTAATTATTTTAAATGATTTTAAAATTCCGAAAAATAGTTTCGAGCTTTGAAATATTATTCTAAAATATGTGTGAAGCTCGTTAATTGTTTTCAAATGATTTCGGACTTGATTTCGAGTATCCAGAATTGATTATTTATTTATAAAATGATTCTTTGACCCGTTTTAATTCCGAAAAATGTTCTAAAATTCATATCAAATGCCAGAAAAAAATCCTTTTGACTTCAAACCTTCTTTGGAAAAATAAATTTTATTGAATATCTTATTTGATATATGTTATATGATATCTGATGGGTGTGTTACATGCCTATGTGAACCTTATATGATTGTGTTTGACATATCTTTTAATCCGTAAGTCGGATTTAAATGAAACGAAGGGTAGTTAGGAACTCGTTGTGAAGGTGTGATGATAAAAATAGTATGAGATCATATATTGATAGATGATTGTTGTGATTAGCAGACGAAACGAGGCGTAGAAAGGAAAAGCAAGTGGCTATAGAGTAGTATAGCGAGCAGGTGTAATTGAAACCTGAGATCAGCTATATAAGGCAAGTTTCCCTCAGACTTTCCTTCAATTATATTTTGTATCTGTTGTGGTTATTTAGTGAACTTTCTGATAAAGTCCTGTGACCTATTGAATTATAGCATGGATTATTTATCCTATTGATTCTTGAACCTTCAACCAAATTTCTTGAACTATTTTATGGATTATTTATCCTATTGATTCTTGAACCTTCAACCAGATTTCTTGAACTATATTATGGATTACTTACCTTATTGAATCTTGAACCTTTGACCGATTCTTTGATACCTGCTATGAAACTTATTTCAATTGTAAACCTTCAATCTTTAAAACTTCCAAATGATTACCATAAGAACCTAATTTCATTTCAAGAATATACCCTCGATACCTCAACCAGTTATCAATCACTCTTCTTTCAGACCGTAACCAGTTGACCAACCCCAAATAACGTCTGTTATGGCATATACCTTACAGTTGATTGATTCTTTCCATAAACTCCAGTTTCTTGATCTTAACAGCATTCATTTATACTTGGATTCTCTTTTTGTGAACCTAGAACCCTTCTTCATATAAACGCTACACTTTGATATGCTTTGCCATCTTATGAGACAATGTTTAATTCTTGTCTAAACCATGAAGTTATTTCTCATTCCTCCGTTGAGATCTATCTGAGACACTTTGAATAGTAGTCTGCTTCTGCTTCAAAATTTATTTATGATGTTGATGTTTCTATTTTATTGAATAATATTGTTGATCATCTTGATTGTGATAGAATTGGATAGTTTTCTAACTTGGACCAAATGAATGGTCAGACCAGATGAGTGGTCGCTTTAGGCCAATGTGTGCCTTGGATCCAGTAAACGAGCATGGTGGGACCTGCTCGGGGTTAGTGTCTGACTGATCAGCAGCCTAACCTTTGATTTTTTAAAAATAAATTTAATATCCAATTCTAATCAATGTTCTAAAAACAAATCTTGGTATTGAGATTGATTCCTTGAGACACTGGTTTCCTTCAGCTTATGATTAATATTGTAAATTGATATTGTTATACTTGCTGAGCTGGTTAGCTCACTCTTGCGGTATTTTATGTTCTTTCCAGTGAAAGCAGAGAAAGTTGGTAACGATGACCCTCAGGCTAGTGGTAAGGCCAGGATTCCAGGCTAGGAGATGAAGAAAGCTATCAGCGGCACCTGGCTTTTTATATATATGTACTAGTTTGAATAACGAGAGACAAATGATGTGTAAGCTTGTAAGATTTAAGTTTATATTTTGGGATTGGGTTTGTAATAATTAAAGTTATGCTGTGGCTTGTTTTATACTTTAACCTGTTGCGATCCATGGACAGCTAAGGGTCACTGCATATATTATATTATTTACAGGTTTATGTTATGTTGTGGACCCCAAACTTCTGACCCGGGTTTGGAGGGCGCCACAGAAGGTGGCTTTTTGGGCTTTTAAGCCCATAAGCTCAATCCCCAAACACCCACATATCTTTGATGGGTTAAATCAAATTATTGTTCATCGGTTGGTATTTCGATTAGTTGTTGATTTTCATTTCACTTGTAAGTCGCTTACTGCGTCCAAATGTATCAAGTGAGTCACTAAATACAAAACTGACTAAAATGAGTTATTTAAAAAATTTTATCAACAATATCACTTTATCGTTAGTCGAAATTCTTAAACTATTATATATTGAGTTTCGCACATTTTTTATCAATGTTTTTCTTATGAATGTTAATACATCCAAATGAAAGATTCCGAGTGCTAGTATTTTAGATAATAATTTTAGATTTTTAAAAATCTACCTGCTATTCGTTTTTATTTAAATCAAATAAAACAATCAAAAAATTAAAAATAAATAGTTGATAATATTTCTGAACCCACTACTTATCAAAAATTTGTGGGCAAGCTGCTTTATTTAATAGTACCTAGGTCTGGCATTACATATGGTGTTTAGGGTTAAAAATGGGATGGGGAAAATGGGGAACCCGTCCGAACCCGTCCTGAATGGGGTAGATCCGTCCCGCTAATACGGGGAATGGGGTAGTGACGGAGAATGATTTTCTGCCCCGCGAAAATATGGGGCAAGTATGGTATTTGTTGAATCCCCGCGGGGATTTTCCGCCCCGCCCCGCATATATTTAATATAAATAAATAATTATATTTAATATAATATATTTATTATATTTAATATTATTATTTTATAATACACAAAACTATAATTTTACAATGTATAACATGTCTCTTTGATTTCTATTACATTTAGTTTTTTGCTTTTAATATACATGTCTCGTATATTTTTATTAAATTCTGAAGGAAAAATTACTAAATTTAAAATAATTATTTAAAGTGTAATATTATAGCAGCGGGGCGGGGTGGGGCGGGGCGGGGCGAAATTATATCAAATCCCCGGTGGGGCGGGGATGGGGATTAAAAATAAATCCCCGTGGGGAATGGGGCGGGGACGGGGCAGGAAAAATATATATGGGGCGGGGCTGGAAAATGTAGTCCACGCCCCGAACCCGCCCCATTTTTAACCCTAATGGTGTTCATCATTTGAGCTAGTTCTTTCAAGCTTCTCGTGTTCCTTATATTAGGGGTTAGGGCTGCGCATGGCTGGACTGGATCGGTTTGATCGTTCTAACGACCCAACTCATTTAATACGAGTTACAAGAATATCAACTCATTAAACTCGAAAAAATTATGAAACCTAACCCTATTAACAGTTTGATGGGTTGGGCCGGTTTGGGTTCGATTAATTGGGTTAATCTAGTGAAGATACATCACACCAGGTAGCCTGATTTAAAGAAATTATCATGTGTCTGCAGTGGTAAAATGAGCATGTGCTGCCATATAATTGTTCGGAAATAGGAAAAAGGGACTGCTGGAACTTGTAAGGATCAGAAATGAGCTGGACTATTAGAGTTTAGAGTGTAATAAATCTAAAATGGACTGGGCCTGTTTAGTAGAATAGGGTTGGGTTGGGTTAAGGTAATATTTATCTAGATTTTGACCCAACCCATAATAAACGGTCCAACTAAAAAACAACACAATTAACCCATGGTCTCGAATGGGTCGGTTTGATCGGCCAAATTAAGGGTTAAATTGGTTTGGTTTTGCCGGGTTCTACAACCCATGAGCAGCCCTACCTCATATGATGGCATGGCAGTACACCGTGTTTTACGTTACTTAAAAGGCATATCTTATCAAGGCTTGTTTTATTCTGCAAATGAGTATATAATTGTAATTGGCATCTCTTTGGTTTCAGCATAATGCACATTGCACCTAATAATTTTGGAAAATACACTTTGCAGCCCCAGACTTTTAACTCGTGGACACTTTGCACTCTTTCTATTAATTTCTGCCGTTATCGTTAATTTTTGCAGGGGCATTTTGGGAAATTTAATTATATTTAATTAAAATTAGACCTTTATTTAAATTTTCTGATCATATAAACGATATTTTTCGGAAAAACTTAAAGAACGAAAGTTGTAGAGAATAAAAAGATCTTTTTAGAACAATAAGCTTCAAAATTTAAATAATTATTTAAAAACGATTGTTCATTTTTACAAAATTTCTAATTTTTGAATTTTTCTAGAATAATTATAAAAAGAATTGCGAAAATTTTGAACCTTATAATTCTGAGAAGATCTTTTTATTCTCTACAACTTTCGTTCTTTAAGTTTTTCAGAAAAATATCGTTTAAATGGCCTGAAAATTTAAATAAAGGTCAGATTTTAATTAAAAATAATTAAATTTCCCAAAATGTCCCTGCAAAAGTTAACGGTAACGGCAGAAATTAACGGAAAGGGTGCAAAGTGTCTACGGGTTAAAAGTCTGGGGCTAAAAAGTGTATTTTCCAAAACTATTAGGTGCAATGTGTATTATGCTGAAACCAAAGGGTTGCCAATTGCAATTAACTCTTCTGCAAATACTACCCTCAAATGTGAGGCATATTGTGACCTCTACATTGAATTCTTCTGGTATGCTGAAGCATCATTGGCATGTGGTTTAGCATTGGGCTCTTCTCTTGTTAATTGACATTCAACTAAGCAGAAAGTTGTTTCTCACTCAACAGCTGCGGCTGAGCTGAGGGCTCTTGCGGATACTGCATGTGAGGTTGTAACACTCCAGTCCCACATCGAGTCGTGTGGAGACTTTAGTTCAGTTTATAAGCATAAGTATTACTACTAATTGCACCAACAAATCATGATCTTTTGGGGGCCTGTGGTGGGCTTGTGGATTACCCAAGTTGTTGTAATTGGGCCAGTTTATTTCGGCTTATTTTCGGATTCGGATTTCGGGACTTGACCCGATTTTCGAAAAAGACTCAGGATTTGACCCGGGCTGTTTCATATGGTATTCAGAGCAGGCTCTCGAAAGCTTGATTCGTCAAGTTGCCGGAGGTGGGGACACGAAAGCTGGTGGTATTATCCCGCAATGGGCAGGGATCCGGAGGTCAAGTTGCTGGAGGTGGGGACACGAAAGCTGGTGGTATTATCCCGCAATGGACAAGGATCCGGAGGCGGGGACACGAAGCCAGCCGGTATTATCCCACAATGGCTAGAGAGGTTCGATCTGGGCCTATGGGCTATCTGTTTCGGCCTGACGAGGACGTCAGGAATTTAAGTGGGGGAGTTTGTAACACTCCAGTCCCACATCGAGTCGTGTGGAGACTTTAGTTCAGTTTATAAGCATAAGTATTACTACTAATTGCACCAACAAATCATGATCTTTTGGGGGCCTGTGGTGGGCTTGTGGATTACCCAAGTTGTTGTAATTGGGCCAGTTTATTTCGGCTTATTTTCGGATTCGGATTTCGGGACTTGGCCCGATTTTCGAAAAAGACTCGGGATTTGACCCGGGTTGTTTTAGAGGTCTCTTGGTTTAATCTGCTACTAAGTGAATTTCAACTACCTCAATCTTTGCCAGTTGAGATTCACAATGATAACCAGGCTGCACTAGATATAGTTGCAGACCAAGTGTTTCATCCACAAACTAAGTACTTTGCCTTCGATTGCCATTTTGTTCGTCAACAAGTTCAGGCCACCCTCATTCATCCACGCTATCCTTCCCCGTGCATCTCAGTTAGCTGATATATTCACAAAAGGCTTGGGACGATCTGCTCATTGGCATCTATTATCCAGATTGGATGTTTCTCATCCACCTTTAATCTGAGGGGAGACAATTACACTGCTTATCACCAACACTCCACTTCATTTTATCAAGACTGAATAACTGTTTTGTAACAGATCTCAATATATAGTGTGCAAGTAGCTTGTGGATATTTCACTTCTTCACCATTACTATCTGTAACAATACATTTTCTCTACAACTCCAAGTATCTATATACGTATGTTCTGTGCTAGTATGTTGGCTCTGCTTTAAGCTTTAATGGCGTTTATAACAACTTAAGGCTTGCAACATTTTAATTTCCCGACTTGAAAGGAATTTAATAAAATCATGGTACGACAAGTTCATTCCTAATTTTTTTAATCGAATATATTATCATCACTGAATCAATAAGCATATCCAAAAGAATTAAGAATATTAATTGATAGATCCAAAATCCAACATAATCCGTAAGGTCGTAGGACCCGACAGCACTAACCCCTACATCACCCCCATACCCTACCATGCCTCCGGAATATACATAAGGCCCGTAAGCCTGAAACATGACACGTGTCCGCCTCCTGTTGCCACACTTGTCCACCCTAACCCCTAACTCAGCTGCCTTCCTGTTGCCAAAAGTTGCACCAATCACCTACTTTAAAAGAATAGACTAGCCCTGGTGTTAAGAGGGGAGAAAACAGGGAGTGACTAAGGTAAAAGGAGAAATAAAAGAGAAAGGAAAGAGAAAAAAGAGGATTCAACCATTATCAAAACTATCATCAATGATAACAACACACAAATTGAAGCCCTCCTTTTATTTGTCATTTTCTTTATTGACTTTCCATTTAACCAAACTCCTCAAAAATAGTGCGTTATTTACAATATGAATGGATCTACGGTCTTCCGATTCGTGGATTACTATGCACTGTTGGTGATTCTTCCCTCAATTTATCAGGTATGTGTTTTTACTTTTTAGTACTCCTGGTAGAACTCGTACAGATAAATGTTTACCTAAATGCTCGAATAAGAGCCTTTCCGATACAGTATTCTAGAGGTAGGACTCTCTCCAAAAGTATGACTCTCTCTTTTATTTGTGCATCTCTCCCAAATTATGTATGCTTCTGTTTATGTTTAGATAAAAATTTAGTATAACGTGTTTTCATCTCTTTTGCTCTCTTATTCACACTATTTGATCCATCCGATTTGCGTTTTCAACTGAATCAAATATTAGGATCTCGATCTACTCACCGACATCTGCACGGGCATCTTTGAAAACGACTCATTTTGAGTGAATATACTCCACAAAATTAAGGTGTACTTTTTCTAATTCACACTCTTAATTGTTTATGTGATCCGTTGATAATGTAGATATGTTCATCAAATCTTAATATTATTATTCGTAAAATATATCTTTTGCATTTTGATATTTTTTTTTTTTTTTGACTGAAATGCACTTGCCCGCAACGAGATACAACAATACTCCGAGGAGTTTCTTTCATTCAAAAAGCTTATTATCTAACCGAAAGACATGAAAATGTCTCCGGAAGTTTAGACAATAATACTTAATGTCCGAAAAGAGAAACGTCCCATCTTGTATGATCATGCTACCTGAGACAAAAACAATCCATTAATAACATGAAAAGTAATTATAAATTAATTATTAAAATAGTATAGTTCGTCAAAAAAAGTAGTTGGATGAAATAATAAATATAAAATAATCTGTCAAAAATAGAAGATAAATATAAAAACAAAATATATCTAACCAAAGGGAGACCCTTTGGCTAGATATATAACAAGCTGAATAATTACTAAGAATATAATTAAATAATTAATAAGAACTAAAATATAAATATAAAAATATAACTTTGATATTCAAAATGATATTTAAATTTTAGATAACAAGTTAAATATAATAAATAAGCCAACAAAGTGGCACCAAATTGCCCCTACTAGGCCAAGAATTTACGCCATCAATCATGGCCACCCATATATGGTACATAAATTTAAATGCATTCATTTACAAGATTCAAAATTCAAATCACCCATAAATGGTGCAAATAGATTTAAATGCATTCATTTACCAGATTCAAAATCCGAATATTTTAATTAATCTTCTAATGAATACATAAAAGTTGAAATTAAAGCATGAAGAGAAAATTCAAATTTCAAAACCAAATAAATTAAAAGAGTCAACTTGCCATTTACAAAACTGAAATTAAGATTAACATTTACTACTATTAAAATCAAATAAAGCCAAATTTTCAAATCTAAACTAAAATAATGCAACAAACTAAGTCAATCAGAATAATCTAATATCAAAACACCCGCTAATTAGGTCGCCACTACACCACCTCCGTCGTCACCGTGCAAGAATCGGAAAACTACAAACATTCATCATGGACACTAGCGAAAACTAAGAATCGAAAAGAATCGAGAATCAAAAGGTAACTAATCATATAATATAAAAATGGTTACATATACCCAATCTCCTCCAATTCAGACAAAACAGAATAAAAAATGACAAAAAGAGGATACAAAACAACACATACACTAAAAGATTCAAGCACATTACATCAATATACTTAATCATGAAAAATGAGTGATGAGCCAAACTATAATAATATATACCGTGAATTCATAAATAATCACACAACCATAATCATGAAATTTTATATATTGGAAAGATCGCACCTGTTTTTCTTGTTTTTAATTGTATTTCTGTAGATATGAGCTTTGACAGCTGTGAGCATTCAGACTCATAACCTCCGTTGACTCGGACACCATTTCTAGTGATGCGTTGATGACTATACATATCATAGTTTTCATCAGAGAAATTGAGAGAGGAGGGAGGGAGAGAGGATTTCTCACTTGCGGGGTTTTAGAACAATAGGTTGAAAATCGGATATTGATTTGTGCTGAGGTAATTGTACTGGGGAGAGAGAGAGAGAGAGAGAGGAGAGGGGGAGAGGGAGAGAGAGGGGAGAGGAAAATAAATTTGAAGCAGGAAAAGTTGAAAAAAGATGAGTGCCGCTAAATAAGAATAAGCTCTTTGCAATCTTGAGTCTTGACCAAACATAGATTTTTGATTTAGTGTTTATATGTTGTTCTTATGAGATATTAGATTCCGGGGAGATGATGGTGGTTTGCGGTGGTGGTTTGCGGTGGTGGTTGTAATATCTTTGACTAAAATTTTGGCATAATTTATGATTTCAGTTTTATAAAATTGTATTTAATTTTCGGGTTTAATTGTCTGCATTAAATTTCGAATTTTTTCGATTACAATAGATATAAATTTTATCATGCAATATTATTTTCTTTTATAGTGATCGACTCATGTGTTTAAATTTTGATATTAACCTTTTTAGTAATTGTTATAGTAAATTTAGTGATTGATGTTTTACTTAGATTCCAAATACATTGTATAAAAATTTGAATTTCTTTAATTAGAATTTCCTTTATCATGTTAAAGTTGATTCTTTTGTACAAATGAAAATTATTTGAATTTTTTTAAAAATGTCTTGATTCTCATTTAATCGGTTAGTATGTTAATTGTGCCTCTATTGATGACTAATAATGTACCATTTATGGGTGGCCATGATTGATGGCATATTATTGGCTTGTAAGGGGCAATTATGTGCCACTTTGTTGGCTGCAATTATGTGTCATTTTGTTAGCTTGTTAATAATTGTTATTTTATATTTTTGGTATATTATTTTTTTCCTTCGTGTCTCACCAAAGATCCATCTTTGGTTGGGACTTTAATTAATTTCCTTTTCACTACTTGAAATGATATACACATGATTTTAATAATTATTATTTCTTGGATATATTATCCTTTATTTTTTAATTATATATATATATAATCAGTCATATATATGGACTTATATTCTCCCTGTTTCATTTGTTTATATTTTCAGGATGTTTGGAAGAAGACGGGTTTTTCTTTTCGGACATTAAAATTTTATTATCTAAATTTCTCTGGTCATCTTGCATGTCCGATGGTTAGATGATAAGTTTTCTTGAATGAAAGAATTATCACGGTGAATTGGCGAATCATATCGGTTGAGATACATTCTCATTTAAAAAAAAAAACTATCATCAATGATTAAAAAAGAAAAAGATCCCATTTGGAAAATAAGCAAAAAATTCGGAAATAATATTTGAAAAATCTGGCATCTCTTTTGAGAAAAATAATGTGGAATACTGACACTGCCAGAAAGAAAAAAATGACATAAATTTTTAATTAACTTTTACCGTACAAGTTACATAAAATATGTCTAAAAACCCAATTTCTGATATTTAAACCAACTAGCATAAAAGCCCGTGCGAGGCACGGGACTCTAGTTTTTGTTGTGTTTTAAATAATATTCGTGTGTCATCATATTATTTCGAGCATAACTATTACGTCTTTTTTTTTAACAGAATATGTAAATATGAAATGTAACATTTGCAATCTAATAGCATTGATATATAGTAATAATATGTACTATATTTAAAAAAATTATGGATCAAAAACAACATTTGAACTGACTTTTCTATATTCTAATTCGTTAGGATATAGAGGCCACTACCATATTATCTACATGTTCAAAATTATATTCGAAATTACTCCTGAAACTTTTAGAATTTAAATATATTATACCTCATTAAAAAGATTTGTAATTTATTGTTAAAAATTATTAAATTATTTCATCCAATATGAAAACTTGTTCTTGATATGTGAATTACGATATCCTAAATCATGATTAGATGAAGATGTGTGGTCCGTGTTGTTTTATATTTATTTCTCTTTTTTTGAGCGTACGTTTGTGTAATAGTTAAGTGATATATGATAGACACACAATCAACACATTATTTTATATCATATGTTGCACACACCTTGTATAAATAATAATTGAAACATACATTGTATGTAAAAGACCCTACCCTTTATTATAAAAGCATCAATTGAACTACTAACCTTATAATTGTACCCGAAAAATTTCGGCACGTTTGATGTAGCTTACCCTTTTAATTTTCATATCAATTATATAGTACTTCAATGTCTTATATATTTTTTTGTTAATTTAAAATATTAGATGATTATTACTTTGATACCGCGTGTTATAATATTGTCTTGTTATAAAATATTAATTTTTTATCATTAGTTTTCTGAGCTTGTTGATTAAGACTTTTAATGATTTTTCATGTAATTGTTATAAACCAGATCCCAAATAGCAAAAATAGAGTGGATGTCAGTTAGGCACCATGAAGTTCATAAAAATAAGAAGTTTTTAGTTTAATTAGTCGCATAGTTACTTTTTTAGTTTTGTGCAAACTCACATTTTTAAATATTTTGATACTCTTATTTCTTAGGGGTGAGTAATGTAGTATATCATGTTCAGTTGTTAAACATCAAATCAGGTGTTCGATATTCTGGATTATGAAAAATTATTCTTGTTCTATTCCTGTTTAATCAGATATTAGTTTTCACCTTATCGCGTCGGATTATCCATTTCAAAATTAATTATATTTTATTAGTTTAATTTGTAAATGATTAATTAATTTAATTATAGTTTGAATCATTTTATTTAACTCGTATGTTATACATTGATGGATGGCATATTAAAATTATAGTTTTAAGATTTTAATATATATATATAACTTATTTCTCTGTGTTATTTTATTTTAAGCAAGTAAAATTTATAACTCAATTCTTTTTAGTAGGTCTCGTGAACACGTTTTATTATTATTTGCTTGACTTTTGATTAACAACATAGAATTTCCCTAAATTCACATTTGTATCACAAGTTATAATATTTCAAATTCATATATCACCAAAATCACATCATTTAGACATATTTTCTAACACCAAATTTGATGTCTTTGTCACTATTCTTATATCTATAAAAAAAAATCAGAAAGATTTGGTTACACGTCAAATTCTGAATTCATAAGTTTAAAATAAAATGTAATCTAAATAAAAATATTCTTTCAGTTATCTTATTTCATGTTCTTCAAAATATTGTAATCTCTTTATAAGTCATCTTTTATAATTAAAAAAAAATATGACATAGTCCATGTTGAAAGTCCATCAATTTTTCTTTTCAAAGATGCTCACCGAAATCTTAGTTTTTGTGCTTATTTCTCACATTCATGAATTAAATTTCTCTATATTGTATCGGTACTCGTTTAAAGTATTAAGTTAGATTTGTCCAATTTTATTCAAATATGAATTATATCCATTTTTTGAAATCTGAAACATGGCTTGAGCCCAATTGTTCAAATTCTTTTTCAAATTTAAATTTATTACATAAATAATTATTTTATGGATATTAATCTATCATGTAAAAAACATATAAGACTTACCTGAAATAATAACTTAACTCAAATAAATAAATATCAAAAAGAATATAAATACAACAGTATTAATGTATGAGTTTAATGCTTTTGAATAAAAAGATTAATTGCCTGTGTAGCTCAAGTGGTTTGAGCGGTGTAATTTTAATGAAGAGGGCTTGGGTTCGAGTCCCATGAATAACATTTTTTTTTTTATATGTATGAGGAGGAGTTAGGTTCGGAGTTAGGCTCGAGTTCGGAGTTAGGCTCGAGTTCGGAGCTAGGTAATTTATTTGCTCATGAGGGAGGCTTGGCACGAACGTGTTGGGCTATTATAGATATAAGTAAGAGGGCTTGGGTTCGAGTCCCATGAATAACATTTTTTCTATATGTATGAGGAGGAGTTAGGTTCGGAGTTAGGCTCAAGTTCGGAGCTAGGTAATTTATTTGCTCATGAGGGAGGCTTGGCACGAACATGTTGGGCTATTATAGATATAAGTAGATAATCATGTAACCGATCTTATAATCTTCGAAAGTAAGAAAAAATGTTTTCAAATTGCTATAAAGAATCGTAAATTTTTTACAAGAGATCTAGGCAGTCTTGTTTAAAATCTTTCTCCCAGCTTTAGGTATGAGTTCTCCATCCTAGCTAAAATCGGTAGAATATAAAATTATATTTTCTACTCTAAAACATATGTAGAAATTATGTATAATTTGACGAATTTATAAGACGGTGTGTTTCGACGATATTGATTATATTGGTTGATTATAATTTAAAAATAATATGTTATTAATATATATCAGATTGTTAAAATAGAATATATGATTTCAACATGACTATAAATAATGTGTAATCTTCTAGAGATTCTTTACCGACCGATTCGAGAAATAAAACTATCCATGACTAAAATTATAAACAAAGTTTGAGGATGGTTGAAACATGATGGTTTCAAGATATTTATTATATTTTTTATTTTTAACATGTCTATTGACATTTTAGTTAAGGCTTTTGATAGTCGGAAATTTTATTTACGTACATAAAACATTTACGATCAACGCCTTGCAACGAAAAGAAAATCGTAACATTATATGCTGCAACAATGTTAGGAACCCGAACCCTCGCGGCAGCCCCTGGAAAACCATTTGTGCAGCAGCCGGTTTTAAGTCTCTAGTGGATTATACCGGGACGAGGATATTGTACTTCAGCACTTGCGGGAAGTACAACGTGCTGCATGTACAGCACTTCACTCTATTCTTCTTGCGGCTACATACCGTGGATTTCATAATTACAAGTTTGCGAAACAATGTGCTTCTTAATTCCTAAACATCCCTCCGACATGGCATCAAAACTTTTACATGCTAAAAGATAAAGTCGATTAGATTACATACTCCAATATGTTTATAAGGTTTAACTACTACAACTTGCTGGTATTCAACAATTTTATAAAATCGGAACAAACAAAATAATTAGAATTTATGCAATTATCGAAGATTACGAAACAAAAACACTTGTAGTTGATGCCGTCCCCTAAACGTTTAGTAAAGGTTACTATGAAAGTTCATAATTATAGGTGTTATCCACCACCTTTCCTTGTCCCTTCCAAACCTCTATATAAGCCCTCTTGCATTACCACATTTCCCTCATCCATATTCTAAAACACTCTGTCTTTGGTTTTAGTTCAAGCATTTCACTCGCAAGTATTCTCGTCAAACAGTTAGAATTAAAGATGTGTGGAGGTGCAATCATCAGTGATTTTATCCCTCCTCGAAGTAACACCAAGTATGTATCCTCCTCTGATATCTGGCCCTCCTCACCCCTCAGTCCTAAAAGAGATCATCAGCCTAGCCATAATATTTCTGGTAACGAAATTTCGACTTTTTTCTCTGAATTCACCGACAAAAATACGATACTATATCATATACTCCCTCCGCCCCATGAGTTTGCTAACGTTCATTGTTTTATTCTAAGTCTCCTATAAAATATAGTTCTATATCTTTTTAAATTTATTTTTTTAAATAAAAGTTTAAATATCAAACTTTTATTCAGAAAAAAATATCATGAAATTATATATTAAAGAGTTCTCAAAAAGAGTGTCAAAAAGTATTGTTAACAATCCGGAAAGACTACTAGTTTACGAAGTGAATTACACAGTTGATCGAGAGGCCAAAATCAAAATTTGTCACTAGAAATTTGCGGTGTAATTTTTTTTAATTATTAAGTTTTATTGTTTGACGAGTGCATTTTGATTAAACAGGGGGTGAGGAACTGAAAAAAAGTGTAAAACGCCAACGCAAGAATCTGTACAGAGGAATAAGGCAGCGTCCCTGGGGAAAATGGGCAGCTGAAATCAGGGACCCGAGAAAGGGCGTGCGTGTTTGGCTTGGCACATTCAACACTGCTGAAGCTGCAGCCAGAGCTTACGACAAAGAGGCTCGAAAAATCAGAGGAAAGAAAGCTAAGGTTAACTTTCCGAACGAGGATGTCACAAATGATTGTCTCGTCCGACCCCGATCCGATCCTCCAAGCGAGTTCTCTACAAATGACATGGCTCATAACTGTGAGAATGATCACAACAAGGTTGGGACAGGGGAGACTCGAGTTATGGAAGAGGAGAACCAAGTGCAAAAACTGACGGAGGATTTGATGGCGTACGAGTCGTATATGAAATTTTACGAGATTCCGTATTTTAATGGCTCGTCTGTAACGGTGGCTGCAGCAGCAGCTGCGCAGGAAAATGCTGAGATCAACCTGTGGAGTTTCGATGATGTGGTCTGATCTTGTTTTGCCAAGACTGATTTTTCTTTTTTTGTCTAATTACAAGTATTTTGCTTCTGTAAAACCATTTAAGCTTTTGTTTTCAATTTTTATTGTATGATCTTCGTTAACATAACTAAGGCATGTTGGAATGAATACCTTTTTTCATCTCACTAGTATTATTAGTACTTAAAAGTAGCCGAGGTTTGAACAAAGCGGCGCTGCTGGTTTCGTCCTCTAATTAAACAACTGAAATTTGTTGGATTGATTATTTTATGCTCCAAACCACCACAGGCCACAGATACATTTCATTGTTAATTGCTGTGTTTGTAGCACTTTTACATTCTTGGACATGTGAAACCTGAAACTTATTAACTTTTTGCTTAATTGTGTTGATGTACATGTCTTGTATAGTATCATACCCACTTTGCCTCAAACTTAGTAAATTTTTGCTTAATTGTGCTGATGTTCGAAGTCTTGTACAGTGTCATACCCACTTTGCCTAAAACTTACTAAATTTTTGCTTAATTGTGCTGATATTTATACCCATTTTGCGTTAGCAGATTTTTTACGTTAAATTTTGACTAACATTTTGAGTCTCTCGTAAAGTATAGTTTTATAATTATTTTTTATTTTTTCTTAAATCTTTTTTGATATTGAAACTTTTATTCAGAAAAAAATATTATGAAACTATATTTTATATATAGGAGCCTCCAAATACGCGCAAATAATATATATAAACAATATAATATATTCACAATTACGGTTTATAAGTCATATTAGTTAAAAAAAAAAAACATGTGTATCTTGAAAATTCATTTGTCAAAAATTAAACACACACTATCTCTGGTATTACAGGGCCAGGAAAATATTATTTATTCAACAAAACTTATCGAAAATTTATTTATCGTATTTTTACACAGGCCCAAACAAACACAACTAATTTAAAAACAATACCCAAAGTTTTTCTTGGGCCTCGACCCAACAGAAATAGTTCCCTTTCTCCGAACAGAAAAAGCCCAAAAAGACCCAAACCCTAAGAGGGCCAAAACATATAAAAAGAAACCCTAGCCTATCGCTTTTCTTCTTCTTCTTCCTGGAGTGGTGTGCCGCTGCTAGACAAAAATGGTGTCGCTGAAGCTACAGAAGCGTCTAGCCTCCAGTGTGCTCAAGTGCGGCAAGGGCAAAGTGTGGCTCGATCCCAACGAAAGCAATGAAATCTCCATGGCTAATTCTCGTACGCTTTTTCATCAATTTCCTTTCACTGTTTTGTTTAACTTAATTTAATTTAATTATCCACTTTCTTGTTTTGTTATAAGTACTATTAGTTTCTATACTAGTTTGTATTGTTATGGTAAAGCTTGCTATTAATTTATTATATTCGTTGTTTTTGGGTGGCATTTCTGTTGGGTGATGTGTGAAATGGTTTAATTGGGAGGGTGTTTCTGGAAGCTGCGGGTGATGATGTTGTTTTAATGTTTTTGTTTGCGGTGATCAGGTCAGAACATTAGGAAATTGGTCAAGGATGGGTTTATTATCAGGAAGCCGACTAAGATTCATTCCCGCTCTCGTGCTCGTAGAATGAAGGAAGCTAAGAGGAAGGGTCGACATGCTGGATATGGTATTTCTACTTGCTCCTGTCATTTTACGTATTTAGTCTTAGGCTTCATTGTATTTAATCAATTAAGGACTCTTTATTGAATGGAATTGAGAAAATTTTAGTGTATGCAATTTGATTTTTTCATCACTAGGGAGAATGTTAGTCATTTGGCAATCAAGCACCTAGGTTTTGCAAGTATTCGATTAAGCACTAATTTTTGCTAATATTAGAATCTTGCTAGTTTTCTCTTTCTCTGTTCCAAACTTATAGAAAATTACTTTTATTATTATCATTAAGCAAACTACAACTAAGCACTTTGTATGTAGCACCACCACCGAAATCTAAAAGAAGGGAAGAAAACGTGAACTTATTAACCCAAGCAGAGCAAATAAATGAGTCATATAATCTGTGGAAATGATGCTGGCTTTTGATTGTCCAATCCATTATATGATATAATTATCAATACAAGCAGACATGCATATATATAAATGTGTATGTATATATATGTCGGGTTGATAATTATCTTTTATATTTTTTTCAATGTCAGCATATGTAGGCATTAAAATTGCAGGCAATATTGAGAATATGTTTACAGTATGTACAAGGCAGGTTAATAATGTTTGTGTCCTTATAGCTGAATTCATGTACTCAAAATAGGTAAGCGGAGGGGAACTAGGGAGGCTAGGTTGCCAACAAAAGTCTTGTGGATGCGGAGGATGAGAGTGCTAAGGCGTCTTCTCCGTAAGTACAGGGAAGCAAAGAAGATTGACAAGCACATGTATCATGATATGTACATGAAGGTGAAGGGTAATGTGTACAAGAATAAGAGAGTTTTAATGGAGAGTATTCACAAGTCCAAGGCTGAAAAGGCTCGTGAAAAGACCTTGTCTGACCAGTTTGAGGCTAAACGAGCAAAGAACAAGGCAAGCAGGGAGAGAAAGTTTGCCAGGAGGGAAGAACGCCTTGCCCAGGTAATGAACTGATACTCAGATGTCTTATTGCAAAATGAAAAGAAGCATGTGTCCCCTTTCCTAACAGGTTACAACTATACACTGTTATATTCTGATCAAGTAAATTTCTTGTTATTGATTATCTACAGGGGCCAGGAGAAAAAGCACCAGAAGCTCCACCAGCAGCAACTCCAGCAGCTCAATCTCAGTGAGTTTTTGTATTGTCGTTAATGTGTATATATATTGTATTGTAAATATTATCTACACCAAAAGAATTAATAAATTAATGGCTGTTTAACTTCTGTTCTTTTTTCCAGGCCATCAAAGAAGTGAAACATTTCAGTGAAGGAAAATTCAGTACGAGTCTGTGTTTAGCTCTAGTGTTTTTGACCACCATGGTTTTATGTTTTCATCATTTATTGTTAAAAGGGTTGGTTATATCTAGATGGAAGGAGAGTTTAAATCTTGATACTTTGTTTAAAATTCTCGTATCTAGATGAATGAAATTTAACTCAATACTGTGTTTTAAACAGTGTTATTATAGATTGCTCTTATAACTGCTATTCTTGTGTTTGATATCCCATTCTGTGATTAAACCGTTGAAAAATTGAAACTTGTAACAAAGATTTTAAGGTAGAAATCTGATTGTGGACAATATGAGTGGGATAGAGGGAGTATATGTTCTTTTGTACTTCATAGGCTTCATGTCATTTAAGTTCAAATCCTAAACTTCTAGATCTCATAAAATTGTTATGATATTCTATTATATTAGTAATTTATAGACCTATGTCTTTCATACATTTTTTATGTAAAAAATCTATACAATTATTGTATATAGGATACTAATATACCATGTGTTGGGGAGAATATAATGAGCAAAAATAAAGGATGATAAGTGGTGGGATGGAAGATTTTGGTTAAAAATTTAAAAAAGATTTTGAATGGTTGTCCATGATATAGTTCAAACCTCAATCTACTCCTTTCAAATTTATTCACCCCAACTACATACAACATTAGTGTACGGAGTTTACTAGTGGCAACTGAGGTTGTAACCTTGTGTCGACCTGCTCATTGTGCTTTTTGCCAGCTTGATTATGCTTTTTCCACATGGGTTTTTCGGGTCTCATATATGTTTAAGTGTCATCTTCTGAGAACTGAAGTCTGTCCTCCAATTTCTTTGTGTCGATCTTGATGATTCTTCAGAAAGTGTTGAGGTTTGTTTATAATGTGGGCTTCTTTTATCTTGTTGCTTTCTTTGGAGCATCTACCATCTTCAATTTTCAATTCAACAGTTTTACATTCTTCTCTGGAATCCTCTGCATTTTCTAGGTCACTTCTGTACTAAATTGCAGCTCTTCTGTTTACTAAATTATTGGATTAGATCAAAGCCTAATTGGATTGTTATAATTTCATTTACACTGGCAAGGTGAATTGAGGCGAAGACAAGGAACAAGCCTCACTCAACAAACACTTTTTTTAAGTTAAGTCAAACGATCCCAGAATAGAATCATCTAGTTTTGAGTGGAAAAAATTAAGCAGAATAAGTACAACGTAGCAATAGAATGGTATATCGTATATGTAGAGCTAGAGTAACTTGTTTTCTAAAGTAATGGGCAGTTTTGTACTTGAGATTCGAGGACACGTAGAAAGTAAATTCAGTGAACTTTCGAGATTTTGAAAATTATAAATCTGAATCTGTAACCGAATGGAACAAGACTCTTCAAGTAGTATAAAATTTAGTAGTATTTCATAAAAAAAAAAAGAGTAGGAATTTGGTATAGCCTGAGCTTGCAATATTGAAGAGGCAGAGGTTATAGTATTTTATAAAAAAAGGGAGAATCTGATATAGCCCGAGCTTGCGATATTGAAGAGGCAGAGGTTCAGAAAAGCCGTTCGGAGAATAGTAAAGTAAGGTTGCTAGAAGCAAGTTTAACAGTTTACCTTTCTCATGACATGTTAATAATATGAAATAAAGAATGCTAGTGAGACTTACGGGGGTGTATTCGATTGGGATTTTAATGCATTGTTTTTAGTCTATGGATTTTAATGGATTGTATGGGATTTTGATTTTTTGCGGATTCTTGATGAAATGTCGCAGAGTTGATAGGATTTAGGTACAATGCTTCGAAATCCCATTGAATTTGGTGGGATTTCAAAAAACTTAAAATACACTGAAGAATGCCACAAAATCCATCATTTTATGAAATGAAATCGAATACCCTCGGATTTCATGAATGCAAAAAAATGCTTTAAAATCCCAATCCAATACACCCCTCTTAGTGATTTAGATAATTTATTTTTACTGTCAACTCTAGTAACAATTCCTATATTTATTTTCCTATTATTATTTTAATAATAAATTTGAGGGAGAAGGGAGAAAAGATAAAAGAAAGAATGAGGGACATGAATTTTTTATTCATAAATATTAAATAATTATTAGTTAGAGTTTACTTAAAAATAAATAATAGGTAAAAGATTTGAAAATGTTCTATTGATTTAGATAATCACTAGAATAGTAATAAAATAACTATCATTTACTCCCTCCGTCCCGGTAGATTGTATACATTTGGTTTGGATACGGAGACCAAGAAAAAGTGCAAAAAGTGAGTAAAGTGAGAAGAAAAGTGAATAAAGTGGTGAGACCCATTTATATTTAATGATAGATTTGAGATAGTGGAGGAAAATAGTGAGTGTAATAGTTTTTATATTATTATAGAATGGAAATAGTGGAAGAAGAAAGTGGGTGTAATAGTGTTTTATATTATTAAAAGTTACTATATTTGGAATGTATAAAAATGATGGGACGTCCCAAAAAGAAAACTGTATAGAATTGATTGGGAGTGAGGGAGTAAGAGCATCTCCAATAGTCTCTTAAATTGGCTCTTAAGACTAAAAATTAAGAGCATGGAAAAATATAGAGCTCCAATAGACTCTTGGCTCTTAAAAACACTAAGAGCATATCCAAGAGGCTCTTCATTTAGGCTCCTAACTTGAGATTTGAGGAGGGAGAAGCAAAATGTTGCTCCAAGAGACTCTTAGGTGGCTCTTAAATCTTAAGAGCCTTTTGTTTCTCTCTCCTCAAAGTTAAGAGCCACCACATGGCTCCTAACTTATTTTTTCACAATAAAAAAATCCTTCCCTCCAATCAACCTCCATCTTTCCCTCTCTTTTGTTATAGTGGAGCCCAATATATGAATAAAATATGAAATAGATAAGAGATGTATAGAGTATTGTTGGAGTTTAGAGCATCTCCAAGAGACTCTTCATTTAGGCTCCTAACTTGAGATTTGAGAAGGGAGAGGAAAAATGTTGCTCCAAGAGACTCTTAAGTGGCCCTTAAATCACTAAGAGTCTCTTGTTTCTCTCTCCTCTCTCCTCAAAGTTAAGAGCACCCACAGTGCTTGGGGTTACTTTCTTTACTTTCTGACCCCACGCAAAAGCCACGTAAGCAAAAGAGGTTCTGTGAAATAAAATGGTCTCGTGCCTCCAATGCTGAGCCCGTTTCACTTCTTTTAATAAAATTCTTTTTAACTTCATGGGTCCCGCATTGCAGTAATTCAGCCGAACTTAAGTGAACAATTGATTAATAAAAAACTAAAGAAACCAAAGTGGCCAGGGACGGTGAAGAGGCACCGTGCCACTTCCTTCTTATTCATTCAAGGTTGTCCAGGGTCATTTCTATATAGCTAAGACAGTTTGCGCGTCCCAAGACACCAAGTGACCCTCCGTTGCTGCTGCTCTAAGAGCCACCACATGGCTCCTAACTTATTTTTTCACAATAAAAAAATCCTTCCCTCCAATTCACCTCCATCTTTCCCTCTCTTTTGTTATAGTGGAGCCCAATATATGAATAAAATATGAAATAGAGAAGAGATGTAGAGAGTATTGTTGGAGTTTACACTCTTAACTTTGTCCTAAATTACTAAGAGCCACATTTTTTATATTATATTTAGGAGCGAACAAAGAGGCTCTTGGAGATGCTCTTACACTCTTAACTTTGTCCTAAATTACTAAGAGTCACATTTTTTATATTATACTCCCTCTGTTTTTTTATATATGACACTGTTGACTTGGGCACGTATCTTTAGGTGGGTTGACCGCATAGTAAAAATTATTATTTTTAATTGATTTTTTTTGTGAATTAAAATTTTGATTGTATATTTTTATTCAGAAAAAAAAATTCAAAAATAATATTTTTAACTACCCGGTCAAAGCACTTAAAAGTGTGTGCCAAAAAGTCAAACGTCATATATTAAAAAACAGAGGGAGTATTTAGGAGCCAACAAGGAGACTCTTGGAGATGCTCTAAGAGTCCATTATCTCTCCTCTCTTTTAAGAAGAGTGTGGGTCCAGTATGATGATGATCTGGTGAAGTCAAGTCACTCCCGCCTGGCATTCGTAGTAGTGTATCATTATTCATTGGGCTGCCGGTCCCGTATTTGGCCAGACGCTAGTCTTCGCTGTCCATGTGCACACATGATTCCAAAAATCTCTTCCTCAATCATTAATCAATCAGGTGTATTGTTAAATTCCATCGGTGTATTGTTAAACTCGTTCGCGGTTAAGATTCATCTCGGTGCACTATCTATATTCAGGTTCATATTTTTCTATCTCGTCATGATTTTTGGTTATTGGCAGATTTTTTTTAAACGAAAGCTCTCCCTTCTTTTTTAATTATGCGGATTTTGTCATTCTTTCGGTTGTTTTATTCGGACATCAAATTTTTTTATCTAATCTCTTGTGAGTTTAAATGAAAGTTTCTATGTATAAAATAATCTTTTTCGATTCTTTCAGTATCGTATTTCGATATGACATGAAAGTCTTATGACAAAAAATTATTTGAGAAAATAAAATCAAGTTTGACATGATTTAAGTTGAAAACACTCTCTTCAAAACCCTAAAAAAATCCTCTCAAGCTTCTTTATTTTCCCTAGCCATCGTGAGGGGTTTTCATCGGTTTTCACCGGTGGAAAACCCCAAATCATTTATTTTCTTTGTTTTGTTTTTTGTATTTCAATAATACTCCTCCTCAGGTAAGGATTTCTATCTTTCAAGATTGTATTTTTGTTTGATAAAATCTTTTTTGGGTGAGTTTTGTTCCCAATTTATTTAGTTTTTGTTTATTCTCTCATTGTGAGAGCTTGGTGTGTTTTTTTGTTGTGTTTTAGTGTGGTTCAATGTCCAGGATGTTAGATTTGCCAGATTTTCAAGAGATTGATTTAGTGGTAAAGATTTATATGGGATTGCAATTACGATCGATAGCTCAAACTGGTTTTAACGAAGACTACATGTATATATATCAATTTCAACAAATCGCTTGATTGTATCTTTATAAAGACCAGATTAATCAGCGATATGATCCGTTTTATGTTTGTTCGACTCAATTTTTCTTAGAGATGCGGTATGGCTTTTTATTATTGAATTTATTTTATTTTATTTTTTTTAAAAGTTTGACATGATTTAATTCATTAACGATCCTAAGCACCTATCACTCGATTATGATTATGATTTAGCCCCCTCTAATAGTAGATTTAGTTTTTGACCTAAATTTTGGTATGAATTTAAATCGAGCTAGTTTTTCATTATAACAATTTGACCTAAATTTTGGTCCAAATTCATATATCAATATTTTATTCCTCAAACTATCCTTATATTATTATTTTAATCTTTTAACAATAATAAAAAAGTTCATATTAACATAATACTTAATAAATTTATTAAATAAAAAAATATTACATTTAAACAAAAATATATATATATATATATATATATATATATTAATAAAAATATTATTTATTACTATATATATTATAATATATCAATAATATCACAATTATAAAATACAAAAAAAATGATATGCGATGGTAATGACTAATGAATCGAATTTACCCAAATGATACATTATTGTTAATTAGTTTTTTCTAATCTTTTGTAAACACTAAAATAAGCACTGTTCACTCAACTAATAATACAGTAACAGCAGATCTGCAATGTGATACCGATACGTATACCAAGAGTAAACAGCTGTAGTATAAGCATTCTTCTACCTGTATTTTCTACTCCTCAATCAATAGGTGTCAAGGAAGAAGGCCTCTCTTTTCTTTTATCTTCTCACTTGTCTCTTTCTCTCTCCCTCCTTCTTCCTCCTCCTCTTCTGCAAATGCTCTGAGGAGAGAAGACAATCATGAAGAGGCTAGTAAGTACGCTGCTTTCATTTCTTACATTTTTTAGCATGATTCATGAATTTCGCTTGTTTTTAATTTTCTTGATACCCATTTCGTTCTTGCATAATGGGTCTTTCTTAGTTTACTTCAATGAAATCTACATTTTGTTTTATGTATTATTTTGATTTTTGGGTAAAGATCGTTTCTTTATGATCTTCGTGTGATCATATGATGTGTTTGTTGTCTAGTTATGTAAATTGTCATGTGGGTATCTGTTTATTTTAACTGGGATTGATTGATCCTATATGTTCTTCTTGTAGCTGTTCACTTGTCTACATTGTCTGTTCTCAGTTCTGACCTTGGAATGACTTGTCTTTTGTAGGATGTATGGTTTTGGTCTATTAACTTTAATGTTGTTTTGCCAAGAGTGGAAATTGTTATGATTTGCTTTCATTGGTCTTTTGTTTGACTTTGTGGCCATGAGTCAGATCACCTAGGATCCGTTTTCACTTGCTTCTTTTTGCACTCCATGTGACTAAATTTTTGTACAATCATATTGAGCTAAACGTAGCTAGTGTGCATCCGGTTCGGATAAGTAGAGTCCGGGGAGGGTATAAATTATAATGTAAGCAGACCTTACCTCTCGGCTTCGGCTCGGACTAGCCTAACCGTTTTAGCTCATATATGAATGGTAGTTTATATCTTTTGGTTTTCACTTCTTCCATCTTGTAGCATAGGATGTTTCTCTTCGCTAAACTGGTAATTTGCTGAACTTTTGGTTTGTTGAAATGAATGGATGTCATTTCCGGTTGTATTCATTTATAAAAACAGCATTTAGTTCTTTTTACATATCTGTTGTGCTTGATTTAATTATTAATTTGGTACCAGCAGGTTGTTAAGTTTTATAGTCAATGTTTGGCTGTTTAGACAACTTGTCCTTCTCTGGAATGTTCAATAATTAATAGTTCATCTACTTTGTAAGCCTTATTCCAATTGTTGGTTACATGGTTGATATTTTCATGTTCCATTTTAGTATTGTTGTTTTATTCGTAGTTATAAGTAGCCACTATAAAAGTGACCTTGACGGCATTGTTGAACATATATATCCCGTATACGTTTCTAATTTCTAGTAGTTCATTGCGTAGTTATTCTACCAAAAGTGAGCATCAAATAATGAAAGGAAATTTTTCAGCGTAAAACTTTGAGGCGTTGAACCATGTTTTGCATCTCTGTTTACTGTTTATCTTTTATTATCCGCTCTTTTCAGGTGACTCTGCTTTTACTTCTTGCATTGAGTCATGTTGTTGAACATTGTGGGGCTGATTATACTGGACAATGCAAATCTAACGGACCTCTCAAACCCAGGCCTCACAGCGTGTCTATATTGGAATTTGGGGCAGTTGGCGATGGGAAAGCACTAAACACGGTTGCCTTCCAAAATGCTATCTTCTATCTGAAGTCCTTTGCAGATAAGGGTGGTGCCCAACTCTATGTTCCGCCCGGTAAGTGGCTTACTGGAAGTTTCAACCTTACCAGCCACCTCACACTATTTTTGGAAAAAGATGCAATTATTCTTGGATCGCAGGTGACTAATGCCATTCAGTTATTTTTTTTCGAGTATGCAGAATTCATGTAATTTAATGTTATACATATTTCAAGCCCGTTTGGGATTGCTTTTGCGGACACTAAAAGCAGCCTTCCTAATTCTTCTAGCCAAAAACTGTTTTTGGTAAGCTTGAAAGTAGCGTCAGCACTTGTAAGTCAAGGCGATATTAAATTTTTATACAACAATAACCCGAACCTTTAACTTAATTTCTGTAAAATCCAACATTAGTTTCTTTTTTAACTTTCAACTTCTAACTTTGTCCTTCCTATCACTTTTAACTTCTGCCAAATTGGACCTACATACGTGTAATGTGTGCACCATCCCTTTTACTTTATCCGTGTTTACACTAGTTGCAACATGACAGAGAATATTAGAATGCATGTGCAGTAACTAGTAACGGCCAATATGAATGAATAATTATAAATGTGGGAACCTAACCAGACCTGCAAGTTGAATTGCTTCCTACAGACTACAGTTAAAACAGGCCCGGCATAAGAAATTGGTGTTCTGATAAATTTAATTTAGAAATTTTCTCCACTAAAACTGTATAGCTACAAGCCATTTATTGTCCCTACTCCCATCTCCTGGATTGTGCAGGCTTGTATGTCAAATAATAAGATTCAATTCAATAGATTCTAGTAATCTTCCAGCAGAGGTAGTCATCCTTTGCACATTCATGGGATCTGATTTGCTCGTTGTAAAAGCAATGACAGTCTATCCAATTTGAACTAATCAGCCTGCTGAAATAATTTGTTGATCAGAGAGGACATTTGTTTGTAGGCTTGTAGCTGAATAAGTATTTTTGTGGGTACCAAAAGGAACCACCAGCAGGTTGTGTCTTCAAAAAGAATTAATTAATATACAGTTAGATAAACACTGGATGACCTTTTGTCAGCTAAAGAAAAGAAATCTGTTCAAGTCTTGTATAAACTAAATAATATCCTTCGTAAATGCATCATTTCCAAATTGCACAATATAAATCCTCTGCTGATATTAGTTCATTTTGCAGGATATTGCTCACTGGGAGGTTGTTGACGCCTTACCATCATATGGACGAGGTATTGAACTTCCTGGTGGTAGGTATCGAAGCTTGATTACAGGAAATAATCTAGTCGATGTTGTAATTACAGGTAGTGGAGCATTCTTTCATATTTGAAGATGCAGCTTTCTTTTGAGCTCTTACTGTTTTCTGTATGTTATTCTTATGGATTATGGATGAATTAATTTACTGCACAGGTGACAATGGGACTATAGATGGCCAGGGTTCCGTTTGGTGGGAGCACTTCAGTTCTCATTCTTTAAACTACAGCCGACCACACCTGGTTGAATTTATAAGCTCCAAGGATGTGGTTGTTTCAAATCTAACATTTTTGAATTCCCCATCCTACAGCATCCATCCTGTTTATTGCAGGTATTTTCTTATTAAATTTTTTGTTTCGCCTTCTATTTTATCAATCCTAAATTTAGCTTGCAATTATCCGTGTGGATGTGATGCAGCAATGTGTTGGTTCAAAATGTAACAGCTTATGCTCCCCCAGAATCGCCTTACACTAGTGGAATAGTACCAGGTACGATTATTCAGTTTGTGTACTTGAAAACATGTGGACTACATATTGTAAAATATTATGCGGTCCAAGCATAGTCTCAGCTTGTTCATCTGTGAATATGCAGATTCCTCTGAGTATGTATGCATTGAGAAAAGCAACATTAGTGTGAGCTATGATGCTATTGTGCTCAAGAGTGGTTGGGATGAATACGGGATTGCCCTTGGGAAACCAACTTCATATGTCCACATTAGGGAGGTTCGCCTTCAATCTACTATAGGCGCTGGCTTGGCTTTTGGCAGTGAGATGTCTGGGGGCATCTCCAACGTTCTGGTAGAGAACATAGACCTGCATGACTCATTCATTGGGTGTGAAGTGAAGACATCAATAGGTCGAGGTGGTTATATAGAAGACATCTGTATATCCAACGCAAATATCAGAAATGTTAAGATAGCTATTCAGGCTACAGGTCAGTGTAACTCACATCCAGATGACGAATATGATCCTCATGCACTTCCTATTGTCAACGGCCTCACCTATAAAAACATAATTGGCACAAATGTCACTATCGCAGGAAATTTCTCTGGAATTCCTGAATCTCCTTTCACGTCAATTTGTCTATCTAATATTTCCTTCACCACCACTCCTTACGCGTCTGCTTCATGGCTATGTTCAAATGTATCAGGTATCTCAGAAAACGTGTATCCCGAACCATGTCCCTCCCTCCAGAACTCATATAGGTCTTCTGCATCAGTTTGTTCTTTCCTCTTTTACCCAAGCAGGCGTGCTGCTGATTTATGATACCTAAAATACCCAAACTCAAATTGTTTCACAAATCTGTACATTATGAATTTGTCATATCAACCTTCACTCAATTTTAGCAGTAATCTTAAATAAGCAGCAGCACAGAATGCCGCGTCTCATCCCTCCATTCAAACATAAGCATTCTCGTTGTCGCTCAAATCATAGTGTCATTTGGCAGCAGTTGCACTGTACAGCCTTGCTTTCATCAAGATGTGAGAAAATTTTGGTAGTGTAGTATGATTCATCAGATCGAAGTTTTCATTTCATTTTACATTATTTCCCATGTTTTTTCATCTCCTTGTAAACTGTAAATGTAAATTTCTGGCGTGCAAGATTCGTTGGTGTATAGTACTCTGGAATAAATAAATTTATAGTTCTCAGAGGATCAAAATGCAGTTTCTGAATAAGAAGCAGATTTTTCATCCATAATAATGTTCAACATTGGTAAATAGCTGGCATGCTCATTAGTTCAGCTCACTTTTAAACTTTCTACTTTTCACTTTAAAGTTATTCTTTTTTACTTAAAAAGTAAAAAGTTTTTTCCATCCACAAAATATAAATAGAATACTAGAAGTAATTTAATTTTAATCAAGATAATGCTCACATTATAAACTCGAATTACATAAAAAAAACATGCAGTATAAAAAAATATACATATAACATCCATGTGCTTAATGGCAGCCTGGGTTCTCACAATAAAGTAGAGAAACTAACTTGTTGTTTTGTGTGCCATTCCCTTGCACTATTGTATTGTGCTCGATTAGCAGTGGTGAAGTTATTACATTATTCTCTCCCAGCTTTTATATAACACAACCCCCATTCCAAAATGAGAAAAGGAAAAAAATAATAATAATAATAAAGAGGCAGAGAACATCGAAGAATATATCATCCAACTGTTGTGGTGGATTGAGAGGGAAGTTGAACCCAAGCAAATTCCTCTTTGTAAACAACGCCTTCATCACAAGAGGCTTCGCATGTATATATGACAATGGTTGACCAATCAAGAGAATTCACATCATTTTGGACACCAAAGTAGTAAAGTAGCTGTGGCAAAATCTGTAGACAAACACAGTTTAATCACATGCAGAAGATTGTAGGATAGATCTAAATCACATGTTATCAGCAAATTAAATTCTTAGTTAGAATAAGAGGGCCACACCTGAAGCTCAAAGCAGCGAGGTCCACCACAGTAGCTGCATTTAGGAACGTCAGTGTTTGACGGCCGCCCACTTGACATGGGCCATAAAGGTTTGGCTCTAGCATACCTACAGTACCTGTTATATCTTTATATATTAATAAATATCAATAATATACAACAATTTGTAGGTATGTCAATTATGTTGAGCAGGAAATGAATCAAGTCGATGATCATTAATACTTCACCAGCAATAACAATGATTAAAAAGAAATGATGACAACGATCACAACCAACTGAAAACATAGAATTAGACCAACCTATTAGTGGTCAAATGCTGATTACAACAAGCGAAAAGGAGAGCATTAACTAAGCAAATTTGAAAATACTGTTGTGCTAATTTAAGTTTTAGACTAATTATGTATAGCAGTAGAGCAATTACTAAGCAAATTTCATATACTGATGTGCTAATTTAAGTTTGAGACTAGTTGTGTATAGCTCAAATCAAGAAGACTCTTCAGCCTAAGTAGATTGGCACAACATCAACCCATTGCTGAGCCGTAAACTCGGTTGAATACACGAGTTGAGCTCCCACATAATAGAGATAAAGCAGGATTATCATGAAAACCTATCCTGAATGACACATACTAAGTTCTTGTGCAAACATCCATGCATACATCTTAATGGTGTCAAAGACTGCCCAGTGCATGCAATGCATGAAAGTGAGTATCTGCAGCTTAAATTTGTGAAATTGATAAAACAAATTTAGATCAAGCTTTAAACATGCTCATACTTTCAAATTTCAGTCATTGAAAGCTGAAAAGTAATCTTTTAATTAGCTTGAACAAAGTATGTAAAAAATTCTAATCCTTGTACGACTAAAATCTCGTGGTTCAAATCAAAATACCATTTCGAAAGCTTGTACTCTGCATAGTCTTCCTATGCAAATTTCTTCAAACCACATCTTCCACAAGTACATTTTTATAATCATAACTAGAGATTAAAAGTTCTCTTTCATCATATTTGTGATGGAAAGGTCTCTTGAATTTGTGGTGAACAAATTAATTACCTTATAACTTGCTCAGGGAACCTTGAAACTCGCTCCTGGAATGTAGCCCAACTTTTTTTGTCAGCATCTGCCTGTTTACCATATAAACGTTTCATAAGAACTCAGCCATATGTATTCCTTGAAGAACAGTTGAGAACAAGACACAGACCTCAAAACTGTCGATGAGTGAATTTAAGCCTTCATCCACATGGCTTACTGATGCCAACGCAGTGGCATAACCACCATTCTCAGACATCGTGTCAATTTCAGGTTCATCCTCATTAACGATCTCAAACTGTGGCCAGATACTGTTGCTTGCAACTGTTAAAGAATTTTAAAAAAAAAATAATAATTGGCTAGATATTATATGATAATCACACAAAGTAAACATAAAGTGAGTGGTTATCTTTAAGGACATCAATTGCAAGGCTCGTAACTTCATATACAGGCTCCAACAGGCACCAATATGGACATGGGAATCAACTATCAAGAGAACAATTTTAATCATTTCTGCTATACAGTATGCATGATTAAGTAACTGCAAATAGATATTCGAAAATATTGATAATAGACAATGTGCCTCTCAGTTACCAGCAAGTCCAAATATTGACAGTATTTTAAAAGGTGGTAAAAGTTGTACATTGTATTGGCTAAAGTTTCTTTGTTTCTGCTTACTCTTACCAGAGCAAGAACTAGAATTCTGAGGATCAATGGCCAATTTTCGACATTCATTATTATGACCTTTGCACCAGTGAGCAGCCTGTGTAAAGCACGAGTTACAGATTTAAATAAGCCAACTGTTGATTATATGTACACACACACACACACACATGTTATAAGATAATTTGTCTTAAATAACCTGATGCTTCTCAGAACAGTAACGTGCTATTTTGCAATTTCCACAAACACTGCATCCTTTCCAGGTCCCACACCAACTGCATAATGCAGCTACAACAAGAAGGAATGCTAAATAATATCACGGTGATGCTATACAAATGTAATACACATCACTAAGACACTGATAAGTGATAAGGGTGTAGTTCATTTCAATAAGAAATCATCTATATTATCTTCTTATGAAAAAAAAGGAAGACTTTCTATTAACCTGCAAAATGAAATATCCAATACAATTACAGGAGTAAAAACCGAAATCATTGTACTTGCTCTGCTATCCTATGCCAGCCTGGTACCATTTCTATATCTTTATTTTCAGCAAATGAGTTAAATACAAATCATAAAAAGAAGTCTGGCAATGAAAATCTAGATTATTAATATTACTAAACAAAGGATTGTTCTAATACAAAGAAAATTAGAGAAAGAAATTAAGAAAGAAGGGCCCTCATATAGCCTACTAAGTGAGTAGAGCTGTACCTTTAACCTCGGACGGTTTGTCTGTCCCATTATGTTTTGGAGGTTCGCTAGAGTAGAAAGGATTGGAGCGAGGCAACTGGCAACGGTATACCTTCACACTTTCAATATGAAACATTTCGAGAATTTAGTATCTCAAAGACTCATAAATAACAAACATTATAGGCATTCAATCATGAGAGAGCAAATACCTTCTAGATGGATTATCTGAAGGGCGTTTCCACTGCTCATGTTGATCTTGCAAAAGACACTTCATAGACGGGCACATGAATACAAATAAAGTTCGGTGGAATGTTGATTTCTTTTCAAAAAGGGGTGCATATACCTACAAGTCAATGATGATAAGAATTATTAAAGAACACATAAAAATCAATGAAACCAAGAAACACGAACGGGATGAATCTCTTCCATGATATATGCAAACCAAGTGAAACAGCAAAAAAGTGTTACAAAAGAAGGGGTTTATATCAAAATGGCCACTCATTGCACTCAAGTGTCTCACTTAACTCACCTATTTGCAAACATGAAATTAAAAAAAATAATAATAATAACTGAAATCACAAATGGTGTTAATGTACTTAAAGGCAGTACGGGCTTGGCATGGTTTTCAAAAGTTGAGTATGCTTTTTACTAGTTATCAAACTACGAGCACACATTGCACCACAGTCCACAAGCATAGTTCAAGAACACAATTTACATTTTACTCGATTGGATGTATAAAACTTTATTAAATTAATCACCTAAATCAATATTTTTTTCTCCA
This sequence comes from Daucus carota subsp. sativus, assembly GCF_001625215.2. Classification (NCBI taxonomy): domain Eukaryota; kingdom Viridiplantae; phylum Streptophyta; class Magnoliopsida; order Apiales; family Apiaceae; genus Daucus; species Daucus carota. The sequence continues at coordinate 34,028,388 of NC_030382.2, read as the reverse complement.
TCCTAAAATATAAAGAAAGTGTATTTCTTAATCTCGAAAAAGTGACCCCATTCGGAGTTTAACAATAATCGAAACAACATTACCTGAAGCAAAAACTGCAAAGGATCACCACAAATGCCACAAACAGAGGAGCTACCGGACGGCAAATTAATCGGATCCAACCAAGCCTATGTTTCAAAACAAATAACTTTAATCAACCAATTCAACAATTATAAACATACATATAGAAAATACAAAATTGAATCCTAATTACCGGAAAGCCACCAGCTTTGCTGGGAAATAAATGCGGAAGAAGTGACCAATCATGTTTGGGCTTTTCGACAAACCCTATCGTTACTGTCATTTCATCTTCTTCGTCTTCTTCATCGTCTTCGTCTTCTTCGTCCATACGATTGATGAGATTGGTGGTGTTGTTAGGTGGAGATTCGTCGTCTTCGTCATCGTCGTCGTCAAGAGATGTGATTCGAAGAGTTCGCCGGAGATTTTCGACGGAAGAATCTCCGGTTTGGTCATTCTGACGGGCCATTTTTCTGTGGGTATTGAATGAGTAAAGGGGATTAGGGTTTATCAGGGTTTAGGCTCGTTTGTTTTTCAGGTTTTGTAGTTACGTTTACGTGGTAACTACAAATTACCTTACGCAATTGAAAATAGCGTGTGTAAATTATTTAATAAAAAATGAAAATAAATTTTGAATATTACTCCTTCCAAGTTCCGTCCAACTTCTTACCACTATTAACATTTTGAAGGGCGATGAAACCCATTTTAAATCTCTTATAAATTGTTATTTATATATTATTTTAATTTCTTTTTTTTATCAAGAAAAGTTAGTTTATGGGGTGTATTAGATTGAGATTTTAAAGCATTTTTTTCATTCACAAAATTCGAGCATATTCGATTCGGATTGGTTGAAATCCATTAAAATTTTGAGGTATTCAATTGGAATTTTTAATTCGGTTTTTCTAGTGTGTGCCCATGGGCACACACTAAGCACCAAATTCTGTAGGTTTGATGGATTTTGATTGGCTTCTACTCTTTTATAATGGTGGATCCCCTGCAAATTCACCAACCACACCAATAGAAATCCACCAAATTTATAGAATTTGGTGCTTAACATGTGCCCATGGGCACACACTAGACAAACCCTTTTTAATTATACTACAAAATCTGGTTGCGTTCAATTAAAATTTTAAATTATGCTTTAAAATCCGATAATATTCAATTGAGATTGTTTAAAATCCAATGGTATTCAAATGCTCAAGGATTTTTTTAGATTTCATGAAATGATGGATTTTGTGGTATTTTTCAGTGTATTTTAATTTTTGAAATATCACCAAAATTCATGAAATTTTGAAACATTGTGCTTAAATCCTATCAACTCTACGACATTTTATCAAAAACATTGTGCTTAAATCCTATCAACTCTACGATATTCTATCAAGAATCCGCACAAAATCAAAATCACATACAATCCATTAAAATCCATAGACTAAAAACAATCCATTAAAATCTCATTTGAATACACCCCCTCTTAATATTTAATATTTACACACAGTACGAATTTGGATAGTTGAACTAGCACTGTTTATAAAAGAATTCCCCAAAAAGAGGCAACCCAATTGTTTAATCACACAAATCCTATTCATTTATAAAGGTCAGACTAATATGCTAAGCCCATGGCAATTATACATGGTAAAACCAAAAATCCAGTGGGAAAGAATGGTATAACAAAGCGCAACATACAAGCAATGTTTTGAAAGTTCCATGGCCTCATCTCAACACTTTTTCATCATTATCATTGTGTATTGTAACATAATCCTCATCTTCAAGGCTCACCGACCCTACTGAAGGCAATTAACAGAAGCATGCATGTTAACTGGAGCTGACAAAATTTGCTTTGCCTGTTGGGAGAATATGTAGTTGCCTAAATTGGTTTATCCACACTATAGTGTAATTATGATACTGCTTTTAATTTCTAAATGTTTGACGATGCGATTCTGTTGGGAATGTAGTAACCAGGAACCGGTGAATCATCTCAAAACTGGTGAAAGTGATTACAGCAGCTGGGGTAGTCCTCAGCAGGTTGATGGCACAACCACGGTAAAATCCAGTGATGCCCTCTTGTTGAAATACCTTTTTAATACAATCAACAACACCGGAGTAACGTTTCTCAGAATGGTGTCCTTGTTCCTGGAGCCTTGAACGTACGACCTGCATATATTTTTTAGATAAAATAAGGCAACAGTGATGATAAAGAAATGTGATGGAATCAAAACAGTCTGGTGCTAGCCAAATATGTTTGGTTTGAATACTGACAACAGAAAATGAACAAAACATTCCAACAACTGACCAGATAATGATGACTGGAAATGATGGAAGAAGGCGCATGTTCAAAAATTGCATGTAAATAATAAGAACTGCATCTAAATGGATGACAAACGGTCCCATTCATCTAAATGACAATGACAGGAATTTATTATACAAAATAGCTCTTATACTTTCACTTCTTTGAGTTGTGTTCTCATTTCTGGAATTGTCTGATATAAGGAAAAAAATTAAAATTACATTTATGTAATGACCTTTCACAAGCTTCTACTCTCTGCCTTATATTTAAGCATGCGTTAAAATACAAAAGTTTCTATAAAGCGTCTAGTGAATCTTAATTGTATTTTTCGCTGATTGAATTTTTGTGCAAACTATATTTTACTTTAAAGCATGCATTCTATTAAAAAGCTTATAGTATTTAGTATATCGTGCATATTTATATACAGGATACTCCTGGTTTCAAGGGCTTGTAGTCTCTAAGATAGTTTGTAGAAGACCATTATATACATAATCAACATAAAGTTAAGTAGTTCACTTTGTTTATCATAAAACAAGACATAAATACCACATCTGAGCAAATACTACTTAAATCAAATCAGGAAAATGATGAAATCAACATTTATTTCTGGCACGGTACCTCGTGTGGATAAGTCAATGTAGATGCGATTATTTTTGAAACTGATGAGGCAACAGCAACATCACTTGCACCAAGTTTATCACTTGTAGTATTATCTAATATTATAAAAATCAGTACACAAAAAGAAAAGTTTCATTAGTTAGTAAGTACAAACGTCTCTCCTAAAACCATTCTGGAAGTGGGTGAAAAATTAATACCTCGATCTGCTAGATAGAATTTGATTTTTTCATATAATGGAAACTGGATTGCAACATGACTAATACCAGCCAATGCAGGGACGAGACCACTGTACAACGATATCTAACATCAGGCATCAATATTTACCAGTATATAGAAAGCACCACCTCTTATTAAATTATGTATCAAAACGGAATGTTATAGACAAACCTGTACAGACCGCGGACACCTTCTTCATGAGCAATCCTTCTCAAAGCAGAAAATGTGTTTCTGTATGGCACAAGACCTGTCCTCATACCCTGTGTCTTCAGAAAGAGAAGCAGCAAGTGTTAATTCTCTAGAACTGTTACTCCCTCGACAAATGCAAACTTTGAAAAGTTAAGCACCAGACACATGAGCAACACTATAAAAATTCTAAAAACGAGAATGTTGCAGGTGTGAGATACTGAAGATATGCTGTAAAATGACAAAGGATACAGTTCACTTTTTATTGTACTAACAGGATAATGGGAAGATCAAGATAATCATATGAGTGACCAGACTGGATTGCTATTTAATTATCCAGATGTGTGTACCAGATGAGGTTATAAAATGCTTCAAAATTAGTTTTGTCAAGAGGAAATAATAAGAAAAAGTTCTGGCTGCGCGCAGAAGTAGCAGGTCACAAAAGGCCCTGAGCTCTAAGCTCATATCAATTATTATATAGATAAAATCAGATCTGTTCATATGATGACAAAGAGACTACTGTCTCCTTGATTCTCGACTACTTCGAAAGAACGAAATTTAAGACTACTAGAAGTCTCTAGAATATACAACCTAATGTTTACCTTTTCAGGAATTATATTTCTACATGAATTTCTTACTTGAATTTTACATAAGTTTGGTCACCCATTTTTGCTCACATGGGGCCACACTCATTGTTATTATAGCATCCCATAGCAACTACATGGCTCCTGATGCTAGAAAACGAAGGGCATACCAAATCGACCTGTTTATACTCGACCCATGTTTATTACATACCGAAGACCATATGACCACAGACACCTTATAATACACAAATATAGAATCACTCAAGTATTTAAACTCCCAAGGCATGTGTTTATCTGCAACTTATTACTTTTTCACTTCACATTTAGTGCAAACCCAAAATTACATGAAAATATCTACAATATAAAGAAATAAATATTGTGGTAAAAGTTATTCATAGACTGCCAGTCACAATCTCATTTCCCATCAAGGCATTTAGAATGGTGGAGATTCTGCCATTTTATGGACTACTAGCTTAGCCCAAGAAAGACGTACACAAATTCGTACAAAACCACCACCACCCGTACAGAATGAAGATTCACATAAACTACATATTAACTGCAAATATGCGAAGTCAGCAAATCAAATTTGCTGAGGCATTAAAAAGACTAGATGTTCAATAGGTCCTCTCAAAGTCTTGGTGGAAGTGCACAGTGTTATTGTCAATATGCTGTTCTATCTCACATCTCACAGCATACAAGTGAATTGTGCAATAAATTTGTAATATGTATTCATATATACATACTTGAAACCTCGTTTTCACAACCCAAAGAGGATTTGTCACTATGGTTGTTACAGTTCCAGCCCCAGCAGCAGCTATCATATTGGCACCTATTGAAAGTTGATGATTTCCATCTTCATATGCACACCAATAAGAACATGTTAGTTCCTTGAAAAGAGGAAGCTATAGTACATCTATGCATGGACGAGAAAATGATTACAATTCTCTCAAAATGAAAATACATAAGGCTGTTGGCAGGTGTATTTCAGATATAGAGCCTGTTTCCCTGGCTTAAAGTTCGGGCTTTAAGCCATTTTCGACTTTAAGCTGGAAAATGTTTGTTTGTGTAATAAGCTAGAAGTAGGCTTAAAGTTAGAAATAAGCTAGAAACTGACTTAAAGCCAGAAGTTAGTTTGAGGTACTAACTTTTTTTTTAAAAGTACTCATAAGTCATAAGTTATCCATAAATCATCTTTTTTATTATTATTACATTTATAATAACTCATGAGTCATTAATAAGTCAAAATTACCCAAACAAACATTTTAGGCTCCCATCTTGTCACATTAAGTCATGTAGAGGTGGCAATATGGTTGCAAAACCATTAAACCAATCCAAACCAAACCAAAATTGTGAATTTGGATCAATATGAAATCATATTTAGGAAAATGAATTTGGTTTGGTTTCTAGTCTCACACTTCTCACAAAACATGGATCTAACTATATTTGTGTCTCTCTTTTAAGATTTCTTAATGACACACACTGTTGTGTTTTCTTTTTCTTCTTCTTTTTGCTAGTTACAACACACGCACACCCCGTGGTTCGAACTCATGACCTTTCTTGGAAAAGCCAAGAGCTCGAACCACTACATCAACTCACACACCCACACACGTTTTTTTTTTGTATTTACTATTCATTATATTGTCACTTTAGTGTATTTATTTTTGTTCATTATATAATACTTGTTTTTACTTATTATACTAGTTTACGTTTACCCATAATTCAAGCTAAAACCATAACCATATTTATTAATATATGGTTCTGAAATGATTTTGGTTCATTTATCCAAACTAGATCCATTTTATGAGAACCAAAACCAAACCAATCACACATTTTGCCAACTCTAAAGTCATGTTAAGTCATAAGTCACAATTTTAAGCTCAGCCAAAGGGGCTCATAATATATAAAGTTATGAACTAACCGTCAGAGCTAAGTAAACTTTTTAGCTGATCATAAACTGTAAAATATACCTGCAAAACAACCAAAAAGATAACTAGTGAAACTAAGTCTCAGCACCACTGACAAAATGTTATAAAAGTTGTAATAAAGGATCATGTTGTATAATTTACATAACTGCACAACTGGAATTGCAAAAATCAAGTAATGATAAAAAGGAACAGAATGGTGGGAGTAACCAAAACATAATATTTGCATATACAAATAATTAGCAGTGACTGGCATTGGGTCTTGACTCTTGGGTTTTCCCAATTCTGAAGAGTTTTTCAAGACTATTTCTTAATGTTCATACAAATTATATTAGTTGAAGAGGAAAAAAAGGTTGCATCAGTTCTGCTAATAATTCAAGGAAATGACTTTCTGTGGCCTATAACCTTCAGCCAAACCACATACGTTCATAGGACAAAAAATGCAGCTTTGAGTAAGACATGTGCTACATTTGAGCATACATTTTCACCTGAATATTTCTATGCTTGCCTTCATTCTGTTAAGAAGACTATGATTTTTTCCTAGGTGAGACACCAAATGTGGTAACCTGCACATTGTTTTCTTTCTTTTCCTTTTAGCATATTTTTTTAATACTTTATATCTGTGCCTTTAAGATATGCATCGCAGGTGGAAGAAATAACTGCTTATGCTTAAGCAAATTTAAATTCTGCTTGTAAAGAAACATAAAAAAATAAAAATTTAGAACTGTATATAGCTCACCGCCCAATTCGGAAGTAAAGCTAAAACAGTCGGAGAAAGCCCACGATACATGCCACGTATTCCTTCCCTCTGAAAAATTTGTTCCAAACTTCCAACTATGAGACTGCCTGATCAAGTTGAAAGTTCAGAAACCACATAAAAGCAACTTAAAGATTCCTTAAACAAGTTTCACATTGCTATCTTAATTCTACTTCATATCTATTTTATAAATGTTGTATTGTAGTACACATGCATAGAACACATATATACACTTTACTCAGTGTTGTCAATGAGTGGCCTGACTTCTGATCTAGCAGTTTGGTGAGCCAACTTCTTAAGAGCCTTTTACACATAAAATTCCTTTACTCAGTGTTGTTGATTAGTGGCTTGACTTATGATTTCGCAGTTACAACTTCTTAAGAGCTTCAAAATGGTGGCTGCCATCAGGTTTTGATTAATTCCATTATAAATTATTTACTTAGCCCAGTGGGGCATCTGAATTAACCTACTGAACCAAATTTAACCCAGTCTGAGACCCTACCAGATCATCATCTTCAACCTTTTCCTATCCAGTTAGGCTCTGAAACAGACCCCTTAGTTTTTCAGTTACTCGATAAGGATGAAAATATAATCAAGAAAATGGGTCTTCGGAACTAGAAAATAAATTTAGCATAGATGTGAAACACAAAGCCAACCCATATTACTTTAGTTGGAATCACAATAGACCCTGAGGCTGACTATCCACCAGACTTGGTCAGCAGTCACCACACCACTGACAAAATGTAAGTCTTCCCTTAATGTTTGTTTAGGCTTCCTCTTCCTAGCAAAATCCAAAATACACCAGGTGTATGTCCCTATCAATCACAAGATTTCTGCTCCACTAAAGTCTGGAAACCACGAAACAAGATACAGAACAATCGTAACACTGATTACTATTGCCATTAATATCTAGTGGTGTTCTTTTTAAATTCATGGCTTCTGGAAGGAGATATGTAAATTGATTGTTTGGACGATAATGATGCTTGAGAAAAATTTGGAGTGCTTCATTTATGTTTACAACCAGGCATTTAGATGTACATTGCCTTTTGTTATGTTTATAACCAGGCAAGTCCACATTCGATTTGAGTAAAAAATCATGTCTGGCTGCTTTTTTAGTATTAGATCAAAAAAAGTTCTTGAAGGAAAGAAGAAATAAAGAGGATGAACAAGAGGCTAGAAATAAAGATCTGGATGAGTTTTTGGGTTGGGGGTCTGTTCGGATGGGTCATGCAAAATATGGATAATGTTTGTCATAACAAAAGTTGTCAGAAACCACAATATTAATTAGCTCATGTGAGGTTAAGGTCGCTGAAATGCTATATAATTCGAACCACCAATAGACTAAAGTACTAGACCGAGTAAAGTCTGGCCACTACAATACATTTAACTCTAGAACATATTCCTGTATCACATAATGCACCACTAATGTGTTAGCAGAACACAAACATTTTTGATAGCAAAAAGTTAAAGCACATGTATCTCAAGGTTTACATATCCTTACGAGAACCCAGATGACTTTTATCTGCTATTTTCACAGAAATGAAATCTGTGGCAATACAGTGAACACTAATTAATACTTGTCAGATTTTAAGACAATCATTTTCAGCATTTCTTCCACTTGAGAGGCTACCGACTCAGCTACATCCAGGCATTCACATGTAACTGTAATACAGTACTCTGGTGAATCCTGTATTGGACACTAATAATTTACATCTTTCTATTAGTATGCGTCTGTCTTCATTTTTAGATTTTATATTCTAGTATCATTCTGAATATAGTGACATTTTACCTTTGTGATCCTGGCATGATGATTTTTTTTATTGCTAAATAGCAAAATTATCTTTGCCTTTTCCAGTATAAGAATCTCACTAAATTAGCTGTCTTTCGTCTTTCAAGCATGATAAATGTTGCAGTGTTATCTTGACATGTAAAACTACTGTAATAGACTTTACAATTAAACAAAAAGCATATTTTTAAATAAGAAGATGATTTCGCTAAGGCAAATCCCCACCTTGGTTAGTAAGGGAGTCAATTTCTTAACTGTGGAGGAAGAGCACATGTGATTTATGATTAAGAAAGTTTTGTTTTATTCAATCTTTGCGAAATTTATTCAACATTATGTAATTTGGTAGATAACCAATCTCCGCAAAACCTTTAAAATTAACAAGGCTCGAACATGAAAGTTAGCATACCTCGAATGGTTCCACTACTTACACTACCAAGGGTAGGTAGACCATGAACCTGAAACCTAGTCTTGATTACATCCAAGGGACAAACAAAGGTAGCTGCAATAACTCCTGCAATCAATCCCCATTTTGTAAGCTATTTCTCTAAAACATAGAGGGGGATCACAATTTTTTATATATAAAACTCGACAACCTTAATGTAGTTATCTAATGCACTAAAGCCTGTACATACTTCGGAGGTATTATGAGTGCCCTAAATAAAAATATAGAACTCAAATGAGAAGTATACATCTAAGTGAAAACTAAAATTTTAAATCTTTTATTTGAAACATATAAAATCCCTTTTTATATTATAGACTATCTTGGCATCATGCTCATATTCGGCGTCTTCCTGTTCTCTTTTCCCCGCCTCTCTTTTCCTCTCTCTGAAGAAACCCTAAATTTTAGTCATCGTTCTAGGGGCTATCATCAGCCTTTTAGGTTGAGGCCCACTTATTACTATTGTTTACATAATTCCTTTTCGTTTAATTAATCTCTCATTATATTGAGAGTCTTTCTACCTATTTATGGGGTTTTATCTCCCCATAGCTTGGGTTCTCCTCTCTCCTGGCGAAAGTTTTAGTGTCTCGTAATCAGTGTTGTGAAAAAGCGCGCCTCGAAGCAAATCACAAAAATGCACACCCTTAGCACCTCACCTATGCTGAGGCGAAGCAAGTTCAATCAAGCAAAAGCTTGTGGCGTTGGCCGTTGAAGCACAGAGCGCTCTTTAGTGAAGATAACCGCACAATAACATAATTAATGTTAAATTCTGATCATATTTGTTAGATGGCGCAAGGCCTTTTATTAGTAAATTGTCTTACCTTGAAAAATAAAGGGGTTTCATATTCAGCGGCACAACTCGAAATTTCACAAAATTGGGAAATGGGGACCGATCCTAAATGTAACACAAGTACGACATAATTTAACAATAAACAAGTAACATAAATATCATAGTAAAAATTAACAAAAAAAAACCCTCAAAGCTATAATATGACATTGTAAATTTTTTTTGCAAACATCAAGCTTGTTACTCCCCACCCCTCAAAAAAAAAAAAAACTAAAATTAACTTTATTGTTCTTTCAACTTCTAAAGTCAACTCTTAATGATAATAATTGGAACTTTGTATAATGATTAGAAAAATTATACATTGCTTCCTCCATTCCATCCCTAGCAAGTCAAACTAAAATTCAAATCCACCGATTCTAGAATAAGGCCTTACGCAGGGCAAGAAATTTATATATTAACTTCTATTTATCTTATTTCAGTACTTAAAAATTAAGTTAATTGTAATTTACCATAAAGTATAATAATATTAGACTAATAGTTATTTAAAGGCTATTGCAGAAGATTGTAAATGTATTTTTCCCTTTATTTTGGAAGTTTCTTATTATTATGAATTTGATTGTTAGGTCTTGATCTTACACCTATTTAAGAAAAATACGGAGATACAGTCTTAGATAATTTTGAAACTTTAATTATTGATATTGAGTGCGTCTCTTGCTATGGCTTGCGACCCACCAAAACAAATTTAACTTTCTACACTTCAAAATCCTAGGGTAATGGTTCATCTGCGATCAACTAGTTAATTATGTGGGCTTAACCACACAACCTTGTCATAGTTCCTTATTCTTGATTATTTTGCGCCATCTAATTCGTGACTATAATTTTTTTTCATTAGTGGAAATAATAGGAATTAGAGCCTATTATCCACCTATTATGCATTATGAGAACAGTAATTCACATGGCCAACTTGTTTTAATTTTTGCAAGTAATACTTGATGAATATCTTAAAGTTCCATGTATTTGTAAAAGAAGAGGCAGGGGTGGACGAGGGGCATTTTAAAGTTGATGCGGACAGGGAGAGACAACATGTCTGGAGTTCTTACCGTATCCATATATTTTGTTATTCTAGATTGCTTTCAAGAATAGAACTTATGGGATTAAACTATGATGAGTTCAAGTTGTGTTGGTGCTACAAATTATCTCTCCTTAATCTTAATATTATTTGAACTACTGGATGGTTTTTTTCAAAGGAGAGAAGCAAATAATCATACTAGCTGAATTATTTTGTTATTATTTAGGAACAGAGTTGATTGCAATTTATTAAAATGGCTGCAAACATTACAAGGATATCATAAAAGGATTATTTGAGGCTATGCTAGCAAAATTACAAAATGATCCATTTACTTTCAATACTGATTTCCCTATTTATTATAATTTACTTATTTGTTAAGTTAAATTGTTGTATTCCAATATAGAGAAATATAATCTTTATTATTTTTTACTGTGATTGTTCTATAGTGTTACGGATTGCAATCCAAACATTCCTCCTTCAGTTTTTTTTCATTAGAAAAGGTAAGTGCTCAAATGAGAACCACACGACACTGTGAAAACTAAAGTAACTCACCAAATTCATACACACAACTCACCATATATTTATATATCGCTAGGAATTTTGGTGATTTCCTTAAATACTTCGAGTGACTTACTTTGAATTTAAAAATTCACACTTTAACTTCGTTCTATTCAAACATGACCCTAGTTGAGGAATCCTAGGGATAATGACTCTTCCGCAATTTATATCACACTAGCCTTTAACCCGTGCGAAGCACGGGCGGGTATATAGTTCGTAATTTATTATTTAAAATTTAATTTTTAATATCATTTTATTAGTATTTTAGTATTAATAGATTGAATTTTAATTAAATTATATTATTCAATTGACTATATTTTCTCCCGATTAATGTTAAAAAGAGTTATATGAAGGTTTTTGTTAAAAGAAGATATTCAAAATTGTATATTTATATCATTATTATAATTTTAATGAAATATTATATGATAATAGATTGTTACGAGTGTTTTTAAGTATTTGAAACTGTTTAACAATATAATACTAATAGACTCCACATTTGTAGACTTGTAGTACCAAAAGGAGAGTACCAAACCAAAAAATATAACTAAAACCTTGGACTACAAATTATACCCATGTTGGCTTATAGTATAGTATATAGATTAGGCCTAGTCAATTATTTGCGCATGTATAATCCACCCAAACCCATGCGTATCTCTTTATAGTTTCCTACTTCTAATCATCCTTCATATCCATCCTACTCATTTCCTTCAATCACAAAAACACTTGAAACACTTCCAATTTTTCACTCTTCCCTATCTCATTTTCTCTCCACTTCTAGTTTCGCATATAAGCTCAATCAACCACTAATCAACAAGTATTCGACTATTTCTCGTAACTCTAACAATTCCGATAAATTAACAATAACAAAACTAATTCCAACAGCATATAAACACAATAAACACAAGATAGAAAACTAACCGGCAGCAGCTCCAGCTCCAGCATTACAAAGAAGGCCCGTAGGATTAGGAACATGAGTATCCGCCGTCATTTCTGTACATACACACAGCTACCAAACTGTATATATGCAAACACAATAAAAAAGATGATGAAAAATGAATGGTTCTTGATGAAGTCCTCTGTGGAGAGGTGGGCAGTGAGAGAGAAACAAAGTGGCATGGCAAGCTCAACGACCCAGATTTCAAAATTGAATTTTGCGAAGTGGGTTTGATTTTGATTGGGGTTTTGTGGGACGGGCTTATCGATGAGATCGAGGGGGTTGTTGATATTTCGCCATTGGAAGGGAAGACAAGAGGGTTGTGTTTTGATAAGCAGATGAGGACGAGAATTAATACCATTTATTAAAGTGGTTTGTGTTTACTTTTATGTCTGTTTATTTGGGATATTATTATTTTATGAGTTTCGAATCTAAATTGTTGTGCCATTTTGGACGATTCGCCACATAATGGGTCCCGTCAATCATATTTTTTTATTTTTTAATTTTTAAATATTCAATTACTTGCTAAAATGGTTTTGAAAATTTAGATGGTTTTTTCAATGCTTTTGTCTAGTTTTGACAATTTGATCATTTCCAAATTAGCTTCTTTCTTTTCTGACCGCCTCAAAAAGGGACAAAAGAAAGATCTTGTTATTTCTTCAACAATTTATGATATGATCTCTAGTGAACCTCTCACTAAGTTGTTCACCCTAGTATTAGTACAATAGCAGAAATTATAATCTCAAATTTATGGTTTGATATTTGGATTACCCTTCCCGTGATAAGAATGGAAAACTCATACTCCCTCTGTGCCTCTCATATCTTTACAGTTTTTTCACATTGCTCAACACGCATTTTAAAGCGCATATAAAACATAATAACTTATTTTTAAAATTTTTCTTTTTTTATAAAAATTTAAACACCAAATTTTTATTCACGAGAAAAAAATGTTTGAAATAATTTATTAAACTACATTTTACGAGAGAATTAGAATGCGTGCCGAGCCCCCGTCCCCCAATGTAAACAAATGAGGGGGACGGAGGAAGTACTTTTTTTATAGATAAAACATTCATTTCATAATTTTTAAAATGCTCATTTTCATCTAAAAAATTCTAAAAATCTCTCTGTTTTTGAAATGACCGCCTCTATATTTTATGTCAAAAGCTTTTATTAGTTTTTATTGGGAGAAAGTCCCAAACTCTTTCATTCATTTATTTGATTTGTTTTCTTTAATGATATTTCTCTTGGGAAAAGATTTCTATCTGTTTGACTAGGTTTGGTTTGTTTATTTAATCTGCATCAGTAGAGCTTTCGGTTTACTTTTTTCTTCGATTAAAGCGTAACTTATCGGATTCAAGAGTTAATTATCTATCTTGTGGCTTCGACTTTCATATCCATATTTTCGATTCAAACGTAACTTATCGGATCCAAGAGTTAATCGTCTATCTTGTGGCTTCGACTTTAATATCTATATTTTTTATTTTCATTTGTTTTCAGTTTGCTTTTATTTCAGTTTTTGGCTTATATTTTCATGTTGTTTTCTCTTCCGGATGAGAGATTTATTTTCGCTTGTTGATTGTATGCGGCGGTCTTGATTTGATGAAAAAATTTATATGGCATTACAGTTTTGATCAATATATCAAACAATATCTCTATCACGACATGATAAAGATGGTACAATGTTTCAACGAGAATGGATGAAATGAGTACTTGTATTGTATATACATTATTTTCAAAAAATCGTTTAACTGCTTTTTAATGAGAAAAGACGAATACAATTGTTCGACTCGGCCATTGATATATATATATATATGAGCCTATATAGAGTTTTACTCCAATAGAAACCTCCTTATCCTAGAAACTAAAAACCAAACTGAAATATCACTAAATCCTAAAGCAAATACCACTAAATTTTTAAACAACCCCATCCCCACCTCCATCTTCATCAAACCCACCTCCATCTTCACCAACCCCACCTCCACTACCACCACCTCCGTCGTCGCCTCCTTCATAACCACTACCACCTCTATGCCGCCCACCACCTCCATCTCCATCTCCACCTCCACCTCCATTATTTCTTTAACAACACAACCTCCACACCTCCATCTTCACCAGGCCCATCTTAATCGCCGCTTCAACCTCCTTCAGATTCGTTCATACTTCTTTCTCCACCTCGATTCAACTTCAAAGGCGGAGCCGCCACTATTCCGGCAACGCTCCAACCCCCTACTTCAAGCCGCCCAAACCTCCGCTACAATCATCTTTCCTCCATCTCCACCTTCACCTCCACCATCTCCACCACTATCACCACCATCTGAATCGAAAACATGAACAGATCTGGAGATTCTAAGCTGGTTAATATCTGGAGATTGAGTTTTCACTAAATTCTGCAGCACAGATCACTAAATCCTAAAGAGATAATCACTAAATTGTACTGAGAATATCACTAACTTGTATAGGTTTCTAGTTTTTATTTTAAAATTGGTTTCTATTTGATCATGAGCCTATATATATATATATAATAATAATAATTTATCTTGAATTAGGTTGGAATTTTTCACGAAAACAATTATTGTATTTAATACAATTAATCTACGTGTGTGTAGACCTGACAAAAAAAAAATATACATGATCTACATATATTTTACTCTTAACATTATATAATCATCATTCTAAACGAGATATATTTCCTAATCTTCCCGAACACGTGCATGATCTCTAATTCTCTGTACATTTTACCTTCATCATTTTAGTGAAATATATATTAAATAAGTTTGATTTGAATTCTTTCTTTACCTAATACACACACACATCATCTGTCTCAAAAAAAAAAGTGATGCTTTGAATTTTTCACATAATTTGAGTTTGTGAAAAAAACACACCTCTATATATCATATTTCAAATTTTTTTTCTTGAATAAAAGTGTAAATCTATATCTTTATTCAGGAAAAGAAATTTTTTAAAATAACGGGTAGAAGTATGTTTTT
Source organism: Daucus carota subsp. sativus (assembly GCF_001625215.2). NCBI lineage: Eukaryota > Viridiplantae > Streptophyta > Magnoliopsida > Apiales > Apiaceae > Daucus > Daucus carota. The sequence goes on along the minus strand of NC_030382.2, from coordinate 34,013,204 downwards.
TACCCCTTAAATTATGTGCAAAAAGTCAAAGCGACACTTATTTTGGGACGGAGGGATTACTATATAATTGGTTTTATGTAGTATAAAACAATAAAAATTACTCTATCCATCCCATTCAATTGTTGACACTCTGTTTGGGCATATAGAGATTAAGAAACACGTGTAAAGTATCGGAAAATAGAATGAAAAATATTCTAGTGGCGGGACTCATTGATTTTTAATGTATATAAAAGGAGATTGTGGAATAAAAGTGGTGTGAAAAAGATAAGATCCATTAACTATTTTTGATAAATTCTGAAACATAAAAAATTGTATAAGATAACTCAAAAAATTCCGTAAATAAATGATTGAGAAAGGGTATTATTGAATCGATATTCATAGATGAACTTGTCACCGTCACCTAAATAGTTACAGTTACCGACAGTTATTCCATCACCATTTTTAATCCATGCTTTTCCAAGTAGAAATTCTGCAATAAGCCCTTAATAAAAGAATTCAATAAGAAATATCTGAATTAAAGTATTTAAACTTTCTCCGGAAAATAGCAAAATGAAAACAAAATAATCGAGAAAGAGCAGAAAGAAAAAATATACTAGCACAGATTTATCGTCTGAGAACAATTTCAGATCCATCCGGATGAACCAACTGATTCCGACCCATCAAAATCTTCTTGTACAACTCCACCACCATTTTCTCATCATACTCCTTCACGGGTCGGGTCACGAAACAAGCTTCCCCTCCGTACCCGTTCCCATACCCGCTCACTCCCATAGCGCTCGAGCTAGCTAATCTCATCATCATCCTCATGTACGCATCACGTATCCCAATAAAAAACTTCTTGGGCGACCACCTCAACTTTATTTTCCGCCGGATCTTCACGCTCCAAACCCGGATTCTCCGGGTCGACCCGCCGGAACCCAAGTGAACCGCCGGAACTACACGTTTCCGGCCAGACCCAGAAATTCTCCGGTAACCCCTTCTCCTCCAATAGCCTTTTAGACCTTTGTACACTTTGGTTGACACACCTTCCATTCTTCACCTCTTGAGTATATAAATGTTCGTGTCTATATTTCTCAGAGTGAATATATTAGAGCAAATTTTTGTTGAACTTGCATCAGCGTGTGGGTGTACATAGAAAGGAGATAAAGATTAGATGTAAGCATGAAGAGAAGAGAGAGAAGATGTACATGTATATAGATGAGAGATGTAATGAAGTAATAAATGAGAAGCTGGTATAGGTTGTTCGGGTGACTGCGGTTAGTAGCGAAACAAAGAAGCATGGTATTATTTTCACGGGGAGGTGTGTGTGGTGGGGCAGTTTGGAAGGGAGATGCATGTGCACGATATTATAGGCTAAACCGCCAAAGCTCTCCATCTTTAATACAAGGAGGCTTTTGATAGCAGTCATCTTCCCCGTCTCTGTTCTAAAAGTCGATTATTAATGACTATTACCGATTAATCCTTGTTCCGTAGTTCGCCGAACTAATTAAATCTCCGATTAGTCTCCGATCAATCCGATTAATCCCCGATCAATTCAATTAATCCCCGATTAATCTTTGTTCCATAACTTCACCGATTAAGTCCGATTCCCGCTTTTTACAACACTGTTTGCCATACATGATTTGGGTGACGAATACATTTCACAAAACATAAAATTTCAAATATATATTTTTCTCAATTCTAAATTAATTAGAGCATAAAGATTGTGTTGTATATAAAAGATGGGTTCGAAATTTAAAAAAAATTGGGATGGACTAGGAGTCTAGGACTGGATTTAAAATTTTAGATGTATTCTATTTTCTGTGATATCTGGTAAGATGTAATTTATGAAATATTTGATTTAACTACAATTCTACGATAATAAGTCTATCGAATAATTTGTTACTAGTTTGACTAACAAAGGGTGAAAGGAGTTAAAAGATTACAAGACTCACATGATTCTAATAACTGTATGTTTCTGGCTAAAGTAAAATAAAATGTATATATGTTGAATTTGGTATCCTAAACGCGATAAAATTATAATGGTATCAATATTTCACGCTTACGATGATAATATGTATGTTGTGATGCAATATGTATACACATCATATCACTCTTACAATATCCACGTGGTAAATGGTCATGACATGTCAACTCTTGCAACATCGACATTTACATTTATAATCAGTTAAAAAATAAAATTTGTTATACCAAATCATGTAATTATCAATATATAGAGATATATTTATAACAAACAGTCACATGTCTTAACAATCCCTCCATATTAAGAAAATATACTTCTTTGCAAATAATCATCTATTAACTCTTGTTGATGCTCTTCTTTGAGCCTGTTGATGCTCTTCCTCGTTGGATCATGCCTCGCAGAGGCAAGGTCAAGATTAACGTCCATGGACGTTTCTTTGTTAATGCACTACCGAATGGGAATGTCACTGGAATAGGAGTAGTAGTTCGTAATAGCCGTGGCAAGATTCTGCGGATGCTATCAGGTTCTTTAGGTATCCAGAATCGCAGGGTGAATGAGTTTCATGCAATGCTGGAAGGATGCAAATGTGCTTTTGCTGAAGACTGGGAACACTTCATCTTAGAGTCTGATCACTTCGAATCGTTCTGGGAATGGAGGAACTCGCATCTGGAAGGGGTTCATCCTGAACACCAGTTCATAGTGCAGCAGCTTAATCAGCGTAAGGCAGATGCGAATTTTGATATGGAAATATCCCTTTGTGACCTCGAAGCAAATGCTCTAGCAGAATACCTGGCAGATTATGGAGCTCATCACTTCAAAGTAATGGTCATAATGGCTCAACCTTTTGGTAGGGTTTTCGAACTTTGGAGTCTTGACATGGGATTGGGTTTGGTGGATCAACAATTTGTGGCAGTTCATGAGGCAGATGTAGCTCCTGTTGTGGAAAATGGTGCTGAGGACCAGGTTCCGATTGTTGATGATGAAGCTCAGGACGAGATGATGGCAGCAGCTAATGTAGCTGGGGTGGAGATCATAGAGCTGGAGTAATTCTAAGAAGACTAAGGGCCGTGTTATGGTGATGCATGAAGTTTCCATCTAGTAATAGCATATGTAGTATTCTAGCAGTAGTAGTCTTTATTGGGTCCAGTTATTTTGTCCGCTTAAAGCTATGATGGTTAGGGAATTTTGCTGGTGGTTGTTGTTTCTTTATCTAATCGGTTGTACCCAATCCATGATTATTAATATATCCTTTTGCTTTTCAAAAAAAAACTCTTGTTTGTAACATAAGATAACACACATCGAAATATGTATTGTCATTAACTAGTACTCCCTCTGTCCCTCTCATTTCTTTACGGTTATTATTCTGGGATGTTCCTCTCATTTCTTTACGTTACTATAAATAGTAAATTTTTCCCATGATTACACCCACTATCTTACCATACTATCTCATATTTAATAATAAAAACTACTATTACACCCACTACTTTCCTCCACTATCTCAATTCTATTATTAAATATTGATAGGTCCCACCACTTTACCCACTTTTCATCTAACTTTACTCATTTTTTATACATTGTCTTGGTCTCCGTTTCCCCCTCCAATGTAAACAATTGAGGGGGACGGAGGGAGTATTATATATGATTTAAATGCTACTTTCTCTGTCTCATTTAATTATATACGTTTTTTTTCAACTGCTCGACACGCATTTCAACACTCTTATAAAATATAGTTCCGTAACTTATTTTTGAGATTTTTTTTCTTAATAAAAACTAAACATCCAAATTTTAATTCAGAAAAAAAATTAAAAATAAATTGCACAACCACACTTTTCGGAAGCATTAAAGTCTATGTCACGTCCCCGTCCCCGATGTATACTGGGGATGGAGGACAATTTCAGTGCTTTGGAATTACTCCCTCCGTCTCAATTTATTGGTCCATTTTGGAATAAACACACATATTAAGAAAAAAGTTGGTTAGATAGAATCTTATCTCATGTATCATTAATTAATGCATTGATAATTGAGAATATTGTTGAGTTTCAAAAAAATCACAATAAATATAGGGATTTAGTGCATTGAGAAATGAAAATAATGTTGAGTTTCAAAAAATTTACAATTAATATGCAGATAAATTTGTATTGAAAGAAGAGAGGGACAAGTATTTTGGGACAAATTTTTTTTCCAAACTGGACCTATAAATTGAGACGGAGGGAGTACTAATTAGTGACAGTAGGTCAAGTTCTTCGGAGGCGATACTTCTTGAGATACACTCGTGATAATTTCAACACTTCAGCATGTTTCTATGTTGGGTCCAGTTCCTAGCAGCCGTTGGATGAATAACCAGCGGCTAGAATTAAAACATATTTCCATTGTTTTTCCAGATATTTCCTTGATCTAGAGCCAAACCGCTAGCCTGTTGGAGAATAATTCAAGTCACCTGACTGAAGTGACCACAGTGTGTAAATTGATGTGCAGTGTTAGTAGTTTTTCTCTCAAGTTACTAAATAAGTAACTACTCTATATTTTTTTCTCTCCAGAACTGTAACTTGTAGGCAGTTATGTTGTCCAACCCTCTTAGTGAATTCTCTTTTGCTGTAAACAGAATGCATAAATCACGCTACGTCAGTTCAAACCTTGATGATTTTTTTTTTATGATGCAACCTCTGTCATTTCCTTCAACCTTAACAAAATCACTGTAGTGCCCCTATCACCGTCAACTGATATTGCTTCTTTTAAATAAAATTTAGCAAATAATTTATTGATTGCAGATGAATCCAGCCACAGTTGCTTCTTTTAAATAAAATTTAGCAAATAATTTATTGATTGCAGATGAATCCAGCCAAAGTTGAAAACGGATCTTAGAAAAGACACACAGGACAGACACAATATGAAAATAGTTTTATGTATATATGTTTAAAAATTGATATGCTATGATAATAGTTTAAGTTGCTATTATCCCTTAGTAATGAATAATTTAGAGTTTAAATTGCATTCTATCTGGTATTGATGTCAGTTCTTGGCGAGGACTATATACATGTGAAAAGGGTAATCTATGTGGATGATTTTGGACAAAAGAATGCACTAGCTAATGGAGCACACATAAACAGATCTGCAATAGTTTACCCAAGGGCTCAGTAGCCTTTGAGTTGGATATAATTTTTATTGTCTAAATTTTGATTATTGCTATGACAATTTAGCTAATGAGTTGCAGGGTTGGAGGTGCTCTGCAGAAAAGGAAGTCATAAAATTTTCAACTCTTGTAATTTATTTATAAAGTACTAGCCTTTAACCCGTGCAAAGCACGGGCCGGTATATAATTCGTAATTTATTAATTATAATTTAAATCTTAACACCATTTTATTTGTATTTTAGTATTAATGAATTGAATTTTAGTTAAATTATATTAACCAACTGATTATATCTTCTAACGGAAATTTAGCTTTCACAATTTATTATCTATCTATAAATATTTTTCTGATATTAATATGTGACAGTTTATTGATATTAATATTCATAAGGAGTGTTTTTAGTATATGAAACTGTTTAATAGATATCTACATGTTGTAGACTTTTAGTTTTAGAGGAGAGTACCAAACCTTTGTACGACTACAAATTATACCCATGTTGGCTTTTTATAGTATAGTATAGATAGTATAGATGTTCCCTGCAGCAGAAGACTACTAGAGTATAAATTTATCAAATATCAACACCCGACACCGTTATACAAACAAATGACCAAGACTGAGAGCAAGTTAATTTTGAAGCTCAGGATCAAAATATTCATGTTGGATGAAAATGGTAATCCCAAAACAACAGGTTGCTTGCCATCACTGAAGCCTTGGATTGTGAAGGCTAATATCAACAAAGTTCAAAGTAGTATAATCGTCACACCCAAAGGAACCTGATAGGGTATAACCCGGATTGGCTTAATCCGGACCCTGGATTGGCTTAATCCGGACCCGAGCACGATATGACCCGGAGATGATCCCGGACCCAAACACAATCTATCCACTCTTCCTCTGGACCGGGACACAAGAGTCCAAGCCGACACCGGAACAAGCCACATTCTGACATGAAAAGGATTGGCTTAACCCGGACTCTAGATTGGCTTAATCCGGACCCGAGCACGATATGACCCGGATATGGTCCCGGACCCAGGAGATGATCTCAGAACCAGGAGACGATCCCGGACCTTGGAGATGATCCCGGACCCAGACGCAACCTATCCATCCTTCCCCCAGACCGGGACACAAGAGTCCAAGCCGACACCTGAACAAGTTGCAGTCTGACATGACAAGGACAATACCCAATGCCAGCTATTGACACTATGAAGACAAACCTCATAACACTCCAAAATACTATTTCTTAGCTGACACCTGGACAGGTGTTAAGCATCCAAGCCCTACAGATGGACAGCAGGATCCAAGGTACACATCCTTAAACCCTAATCCTTGGCCTATAAATAGACCAAGGATGAGAGGCTTAAGGATCTTCTTCTCCACACTCTCATATTTCTCACACACTCTAAGCCACCATACACAGCAGCCATATACCTTCACCCACCACACATAGATATCTCATTTCCCGTCTATCTATTTTCCGACGCATGTACTCATTCTCACGCCGGAGGCGCCGCGGGGCTCAAACCCCCCTCCGGTGTTGTTTTGCAGATACCCGTCCAGCAGCTACACCGCAAGATACCAGTACACGGCGGAGGAAGCACCGGAACGGGATTTGGCGTTATCAGAACCCTTAGAACTCCTTTGCTGTTTTTGTCTATCAAGTATCAACAAGAGAATTAAATTTTAAAAGTAGGCACAAAGCCGCAGCAATTTCAACAATCTCTCACCCGTACCAGTGATTTGACTTGGATGATTAAAAAGATTGTCCCTGCAAGTACTTCCTTGATATTGAAATCAATGATGTCCGTCGAGCTTTTACTTCCAAGCTTCTCAACAAAATCTTCTTTGCTGTGGGCTAAATGAATAGTTAAATTGGAGCAATCTGGTTTAAAAACCATAGTGCAAAAAACTATCATCACAAAACTAATTAAGCTCCTTTGAAGAGTAAAATTGTAACTAATGGAGGATATAATCTTAGGGTTTTGTTCCATAGCCCCCATATTATGCCATATAAGCCTTAACCAACACACAGCTTCAAAATCGTTAGATCTGAATTTCAAGGGTGTAGATTTAAACTTTTTTTTTGTTGCCATCCGTTATAATTTTCGGCAGATCGGACTTCTTCCCTTCCGCGGAAAATTTCTGCGGAAGGGAAGAAGTCCGATCCGCAGAAAATTATAGCGGATGGCAAAAAAAAATTGCTTGAATCTGGACCCTTGAAATATAGATCCGAAACCCCTGGATGTGTATGTTATATAAACTCTCCCCGGCAACCAGTTGCCGGGGACCAGCACCCATAATCTTAAATATGAGAAACAATTAAAAAAACATTTGTAAAGACATTATGCCAAAAGTTCATCTTATATACTCTTTGATATTATTCTAGTTTGCCAGTGTACCTCACTTAGTGTATGTGCATTTTCTTTTGCTCAGATGATAGATTGTATTATAGCTAGCCCGAGGGCTAATGAAATCGGATAAAAAAGGTATAGAGAAATATTATTAACTAGTACTGAATTCATAAACTGACATTTAACGCAAAATACAGATTATAGAATATTCTTATTTATCGCATTCTAACCTCCATCCTCCTGATTTTGAGACCCAATTCCCTTGCAATAATTCCAGAAAACCATCTTGGTTTTCCAGCTTGCAACATCAAGTATCCAATGATAAATGCAGGCACCACTCGGCAGCCATATCCAATCACCACAGCTTGCCAAGTAAAACCACCAAAAAAGAAATCATCCTCTTCTTCACCTTCTTTTTGCATCACAGTATCATGTTCACACTCTCTGGACAAGGGATTTCCACACAGCCCCAAGTTGCCAACATAGCTATCATTTTCAAATGTATTGAATTGATAACCTTGTGGAATATGACCACTAAGTTGGTTGCAAGACAGATTTAGACGTGAAAGTGAATATATATTAGTGATTTGCTGTGGAATTTCTCCTTCAAGTCGGTTGGATGAGAGGTCTAGTGACTCCAACATTGACAATTTTCCAACCGTGGATGGTATGTGTCCTGTCAGATAATTGTTGGAAAAATTGAGATATCTAAGTGCCACTAGGCTTCCGATGGATTCTTCAATTTTCCCTTCAAAGTGTGCAAGTAGATATGTATATATTGATATTTGTATCAGTCATAGTTTCCTTATCTGTGTATGATAGGTTCCATGATAGGTTCCAGATTTTGTGTAATTAGTTTCGGACTTTCCATACTTGTAAAGCTGAGACATTATATATTGTAAATAATACACCAACCCTAATCAGGGACTTTATTCCAAATAGCAAAGTGGTTCCTTGATGCATCAATGGTTGTGAATATAGTTAAAATCCTTACGAGCTCAATCTCTACTCCTTTAATCACTAGAGCCGTGGAATCACTGTAATAGGTATTGTGCTCCATATAGGCAAGCTTCATTTTATTCATGTCACCATTCATCATAGCCTTGAAATTTTTGAAATACAATGCTGGCAGTGGACCTGAAAACTCGTTGCACGACAGATCAATGATTCTCAAGCGAGGAAATGGATGTACAATCTCCGAACTCTTGCTTATGATACCATGAAATTTATTTGATTTCAGTACAAGAACTTGGAGATTTGGAAGACCTTCCAAACATTGCGGGAATGTATCATGTAGTTGATTATTTCCAAGATCAAGAACCTGTAAATAATCAAACTTGGAAAATGAAGAAGGAATTCTTCCTTGTAATTTGTTACCATTCAAATTTATAGTTTCCAGATAGTGGAAATTTGACAAGGTTGATGGAAGGTTTCCCTGAATGTTATTCATCCGCAGATCAAACACCAACAACGGGCTCATAGACGTTGAACAATTGGGGAGTACACCACTCAGATTGTTATGCGACAGATTAAGAATCTCAAGAGACCTTGATTTACAGAATAAATTGGGCAATGATCCATTCAGCATATTGGATTGTAGATCAAGAATCTGAATCTCATTCCAAGGTAGTTGCTCAAGACCACCTGTTAATCCGTTGTAAGAAAGATTCAAATATGTCTTAGGAAAGAGTACGCTGATTGGGCTCCTATTCACCAACGAAATCCAATGTGGAATTTCCCCTTCAATTTGATTATCTGATATATCTATATGTAGGAAGAACTCTACATCTTTAGAGATACGTGGGAACTTCTTCATCTTGCAAGATGACAATCCTAAGTGATGAAGCTTAGGAGGGAGTGTAGCCGTACCTGTACTTGTCACTAACAGACTGTTATGAGAAAGATCAAGATGTTCGAGGTATTCAAGGCGTGAAAACGTTTCAAGGTCCATAACACCACTGAAATTGTTGGATGACAAGTCTAGGTGAATAAGGTTCACAAGTTGAGAAAATGATCCATTTAATGAATTGAACACATCAAGCTGACCTGTTAGTGAATTAGATCCTAGATCTAAAGAAATGAAGTCTTTAAGGTGGAAAATCCAGGAGGGGAATGGACCAGTAAAGTTGTTAGAAGGAAGGTATAAATTTCTTAGGTTTGTAAGGTTTGCTAAACCTACCGGGATTTGGCCATGAAGGTGATTGCCATCGAGGCCTAATCTCATCAGTCGACTAAGGTTTCCTATGGATCTTGGTATCAGCCCGGACAAGTCACAGTAGGAGATATCCAAAAAGGTTAATGACTCCAGGAAGCCTATTGAATCAGGTAGACCTCCATGTAAGTTTATGTTCATGAGAATAAGGCGATGAAGACTACCACTACTTCCCCACTTATCTTTGGGTAATATAACAGTGAGGTTTTAATCAAAGAAAAAGAGCTGTTCCAAATTGGGGAGGTGGAAAAGCTGTTGGGGTACTACTCCGTGTAGACCAGTGTCCGCGAGCATAAGAACTGTTAGAGAAGCAGACAAATTCTTTGGTAAAACAGAGGAGATATCAATAAAATTAAGATTAAGTACTCTCAGTTGAGTTAAATTCTGCAATAATAATTCGAACAAGTCATATTCAAGTTTAACAGGGAGCCAAGAGAGATCAAGTGAGACCAGTTTATGCAAATGAGAGATTTGATGAGGGACTCTCCCTGAAAATCCTGTATGAGTGAGGTTGAGATGTGTCAAACCTTTTGCAAATAAACCGAATTCTTGAGGGAATTGATTGGAGAGGGAAAAGTCGTTGTAAGAAAGGTTGAGGAACCGGAGATGAGAGAGTTGGAAGAGGCTGTTGTTTGGAAGTATGGCTCCTTGTAGCTGGCTGCAACTCAGATCAAGTCCGATTACATTTTTCGTCTTCTCTTCACAGGTAACCCCTTCCCATGTGCAGTAATCAGCCCTCATGGTCCAATTTATCGTCTTTGAATGCGAATGAATTCCTGAAATATAGGGGCAGAAATCAGAAGAACCAAGTGTCAAGCTTTGCTTAAACTGAAACAATGCAATCTTTTGCATGTTTGGACTCAAATGTACAGCAGCTAATTGTGTTTGTAGTTGGTGTTGCATGATGATGAGAAGCACCATAAATTTTTGATGCCAGGTGAATTTCCACATTTTCATTAAATGCTTTAAATTATTTGTTGGGGGATAGCTTATACATGTTATGCTTAGGGTTCGTATCTTTATTTATAACAAATTTTCACTTATGGACAAGAGAAAGAGCTGAATATATGTGAAGGGCACACGATAAGATAAATATATGGGACATTTGAAAAGAACCTGCTTTCAAATGTATATTATGAACAATTTATAAATAAGTTTGCTAGCAGAACTACTAGAATAGTATGATTTCTGAAAATTAAAGGAGAGATGACAAATTTTTTAATATTTCAGTATATAATTCCAACCATGAAGGATTGTATAGGCTTTATATATAGAAAAATTATATAAATTTTTAGATTTATTCAGTTTTCGAACTGATTAGTACAAAAAGTCTAGTAAAGTAACATAACTATTCTTAGTTACTGATATAAGGTGGTATGCAGAGCTGCCATTTTGAATAGGTGATAGTCTTTTGTCTAGACCATTTTACACTAGTTTATAGCAGTATGCTCTCTTATCTCACAAATCATTTCAAACTCACAACTAATATGTGGCCTGCAATTGAAGCACTCAAGAGCAGTAGAAGACAAAGACCAAGACTTGAGAATTGAAAGATGATCCTGATGAGATTATGAGAGCAACTTTTGAAGCTGTAATGGTAGAAGACAAAGACCAAGACTTGAGAATTGAAAGATGATCCTGAATCCTGATGAGTTTATGAGAGCAACTTTTGAAGCTGTAATAGTAGAAGACAAAGACCAAGACTTGAGAATTGAAAGATGATCCTGATGAGTTTATGAGAGCAACCTTTGAAGCTGTAATGCACTTTTAGGAGAGGGGAAAAAATAAGACAATTCTATACACTTTTTTCTTAACATTGTTTTCTTCGGGAGAACCAATTGAGAACCGCCTTAGAGCAAGTCCAATGGTGTGCTATATCTTGTTCAATATCTATATTATAGAAAAAAACTAAAAATCAACACTTGAATGGTGTTCTATATCTTGTGCTAAAATATAACAATGTTATAGTTTGTTCTAGATAAAGAACAAAAGATAGATGGAGCTATAATTGCCTCCACACCGGAAAATGAAAATAGTGAGATCATTGGTATAAAGTTAGCTTGAAAATTTAAATTTATAGTTAAAAGAGTGGAGTACCTTGGAGAATAAGTTAAATTTGGAACATGATATAATACAAACTGTTGGAGACAGGTTGTAGTTTAGCATAAAAAATAGCTTTTTGATGTTCAAATATAGCAATAGCTCAATTTATTTTAGCACACTTGCTCTAACAAAATTGGCTAGAATTGAGTTTCAAACATGAGAAGCTTCAAATTATAATGCTGACCAAGATTTTGAAAGATGATCCTGATGAGTTTAGAGAGCTACTTTTGAAGTTCTAATGCAATTTCAGGATGGGGGAAATAAATGCAACTGTATACACTTTTCTTAACTGTCTTATAAAATGGGCCAGAGTTGTGTTTTGATCTTGAGAAGTGTTAAATTCTCAACCTTCATAATGATGTTATGTAATCCCTCTCATAGCTCATACTCTTCAACAAATGTCGAATCAAACTTAAAGAATTCAGCTTTGTAAGTTAATGTTTCTCTCTCTCTTTGGAATGGCAACGAGGATTTAATTTTGCTGGTATCCCTGGTCTCTTGTTCTGGTGTTGGAAAAATTAGTGTAAAGGAAATTCAGAGAAGTTGATAACAAGGAGATATACATGATTTTAGTTCAAAAGGTTTTAATTAGCGTAGAAAAGTTAAAAAATTTCCCACCAAGTTAAAGATGACAATATTTTCTTTTAGTACAAAGTATTAAACACAATTCTTGGCATTAAGTTATGAAGCAATTCACATATACTCCCTTCCTTAAAAATATACTATTTTTGTACTTGTTGACAGAAATATTGTTTATTTAAGTGATTTTAGACATTGCAATCTGGTTATTTTGTTGTTCAAGGGCTCTTATTAGTATTCTTTCATGCTATATAATACTACTAAATTTTGTTGTGTGAAGTGTATTATTTTTACATAACCAGATTCTTCTTGAGCACCAGATTTATATGTTACAAGAATTTACTCCATAGTTCACATTTGTATATATCTAAATTTTTTTTCATATTTTTCAATAAAGAATTTGTTGAGTGTTGCTTGAATTGTATGTTTTAGTTGTGTAGTATGATGTGTTTCCCTTCCTTTCTTTCCATAGTTGTGTTTTCAACTTGAGAAGTGTTAAATTCTCAACCTTCATAATGACGTATTGATGTTAAGTTAGGGTTAAAAATGGGGCGGGTTTGGGGCGGGGACTTTATTTCCCAACCCCGCCCCACATAATTTTTTCTTGCCTCATCCCCGCCCCATTCCCTGTGGGGATTTATTTTTAATCCCCATCCCCGCCCCACCGGGGACTTAATATAATTTCGCCCCGCCCCGCCCCGCCCCGCTTCTATAATATTACACTTTAAATAATTATTTTAAAATTAAGTAATTTTTTCTTCAGAATTTAATAATAATATACGAGACATGTATATTAAAAACAAAAAACTAATTATAATAGAAATCAAAGAGACATGTTATACATTGTAAAATTATAGTTTTGTGTATTAAAAATAATAATATTAAATATAACAAATATATTATATTAAATATAATAAATATATTATATTAAATATAATTATTTATTTATGTTAAATATATGTGGGGCGGGGCGGGGAATCCCCGCGGGGATTCAACAAATACCATACTTGCCCCATATCTTGGCGGGGCAGAAAATCATTCCCCGTCACTGCCCCATTCCCCATATTAGCGGGGCGGATTCGCCCCATTCGGGGCGGGTTAGGGCGGGTTGCCCGTTTTCCCCACCCCATTTTTAACCCTATGTTAAGTAATCCCTCTCATAGCTCATATGACGATGAGGTGCCAAACAACATCTTATACTCTTCAACAAATGTCGTATCAAACTTAAAGAATTCAGCTTTTATGCTATATAATACTCAACTAATTTTAGTTTTTATAGGTTAAGCACGATTAGATAACTCAAGTGGTGTGTTTATCACTCTGTTATCCTGGGAAACTTGAGTTCGATTCTGGCTCATCCTAAGTATTAGAACATACTCGTTTACAAGGCATATAAGCCTAAATTGTCAAGAAAATAATTATTTAGTTTTGTGAAGTGTATTAGTTTTACATAATCAGATTCTTCTTGAGCACTAGATTTATATGTTACAAGAATTTACTCCATAGTTCACATTTGTATATGTCTAAATTTTTTAATATATTTTTCAATACAGAATTTGTTGAGTGATGCTTGAGTTGTATGTTTTAGTTGTGTAGTAAGGACTTATATATTTGGCTGAACATTAATTTTTATATTAATTTTTTCTCCTTGATAACAAGAAGTAAGATGGCAATGCATGCTAAAGGCTTGTGAATATGTAAAGACAGAGTTTTAATATCAAGAACGCTAATATTAATTGATCCTGCAAATTATAACGCAAAGCTTGAGGGCAAGGTTCTGAAAGGAGAAGGCGAAAGAAATTAATAAAGACAATGCCCAGTTCAATGAAATTATGTTTGACATATGGAAGAAGTTGGGGCTTTTAACACCTATAAAATTGCAGCTCCGAAGAAGTTGAACTAAAAAATGCGGGCATCAAAACATAAAATGGACTATAGAGAGAATTCTGTGATGTAACAAGTGTCAATAACATAATTTTATAGGTTGCTACTCTTGTCTTTTTCATGTTTATGTGTCCTTGTAGTACATTGCAGGAGCTGATGATGGTGTTTGTTAATAGTGAGGAAGTTGATGATGTAGTATGTTAATAGTGAGGAAGATGAATGAGACATCTGGTTATTTCAACTTTGTTGTTTTTTTATATTCATTTCAGCTCTGAAATTAGAAGGTGGAGACACACTGAAAAATCTCAGTTCAAACTCTCTCTTTTCTCTTTAACCTCTCTATACAATCTTTTCTCTTTAACCTCTATACAAACATTAATTTTTCTGGCGAACTGAGTGCTTGTCGAAGTTGAGCTTAACTTTCCATGGGGCTTTGCTGTGTGTTGTTTTATCCCGGGAGGGATATTGTTGCAACGATCATACTGTAAGTAGAAAATAATTTCTTCAAAAACAGTCAGAACTTGTCTTTGCCTCATTTTGGCAATTAATATTTCCAACAAATATTTTGTACCATCAGTTAGAGATTGCTATTTTTATTTTTATCTTTTAAGTGTTTTGAAGATCTATATCAGAGTTAATGGATCATGCTCAATTGATCATGTTTAGTGTATTTACAAATATTTATTTGTTTTGTAGAATAAAAGTATACCTCATCTGTATTCTGTAGTAGCTGCATGTCTAAGCAAGTAAGCATATAAGCAGTAACACAACTGAATATTCTTGTTATTTGATACCCTAAAATCTGATTCTTATTTTGATGTTGTGTGTTATAAGCTGTTAAGCAGCTAATAATATTATCACCTCCTATTCTTTAATTTTAACTAAACTAACTAAATTAAATTGCAAATACCCTTTTGTTGTGTGCTATTAATCCAAAAATATTTCAGACTTTCAGTGTACTTTCTAACCCAAGCAGTCAGTCTCCGAAACCACAATAGTCATATCATACCTGTGTGTTTCAATATTCATTATTTATTTTTCATTTTTATGTGATCCGGATTCCGGCGTTTTCGGTTTTTAATTCCAAAAAATCAAAGATTTACGGTTGATCTTGTTATGAAACTGCACAGAACAGATTCATGCTCATCCCGACATTTTTGATATTTGTACCAATAATGAATGATAAAAAATGGCAGATTATAAATGATCAGTATCTTTATATACTGTACAAATGTAAGCTTGTATAAGCTACAGTATAATCAACAATTAGCTTTATAACATATTAGCATTTGGCAGAAGAACCATTTAGCAGTAGAGAAATGAACTTTGTTTATGAATCTAACACTAAACAAGATATCAATCTAAATTCACAGCAAATCAGCTGAATTAACTTAACCAAAACAGATGATGATCTTTGTTAGTGATAACTACTACATTCAGTCCTAAATCACAACTGCAACATCTACCAAAACTAACCCTCAGTCACTCAAATTACATCCATCACAGTTAGAAAAAAAGGGTCTAGTTAAAAAACTGATCACAAAACTTAAGGGCAATTAGGGCATTTCATCAAGCACAGAAGCCAGAGATCCACATGAAAGAGCCATCAACAGTATAGCTGCTTCTTCCTCTTCCCCAAACTTGGCTGTAGCTGATATCTTCAATCCCATCTCTCTTCCCAATGCAATCAATCTCATCACTTTCACTGATCTCTCCACTTCATTACCACTCTTCTTCTGCTTCTTTTTCATCCCATGTTTTCTTGATCTATCCAGCCCCAAGAGCTGCCTCCTTTTCTTGTTGTATTTGATCCCACAAGCATTACAAAGTGACTGAAACCAAAAATTGTCAGATTCAAAAACTGATTGCAACCCATTTCAAGATTTCAAAAAGGGTAAAATGGGTAGGTGTTAGATTTCTCACCTTGGGCCCAGATGGACCACCCCTCCATAGAGGTGTTCTTGTGGTTTTACAGTCACTGCAGCTCTTTTTTGTCTGCACATCTTTATTCTCAGCCTCTGTTATCTACAAGAAAATACAAGTGATCACAAACATTAGGTTGCAGATCAGCTCATAAACACACATATTTAACAAATGCAACAATAATAAAGCAAAAGGAAGTGATTCTCACTACAAATAAAACAAAAAAATGATCACAGAGTCACAGACCTCTTGTTGTAGATCCATCTTGCATATATAATATAAACGGTTTGGCTAGTGTGTGCCCATGGGCACATGCTAAGCGCGAATTTTTTTGTATTTGGGAGCTTTTGATTGGTGTGGTTGGTGCATTTGCAGGGGGGGTCCACCATTATCATGAAATAGGAGCCAATCAAAATGATCCAAGTACAAAATTTTCCGCGCTTAGCATGTGCCCATGGGCACACCATAGAAAAACCGTAATATAAATCACCACCTTTTCAAAATAGATAGATACACAAAAAAGTGAAGAAGATTAGTAGTAAATGCAAGTAGTGATGAAGCTGATGAGTGAGTAAAATGATCAGAAAATGATGAAAATGAGTAGCAACAATAGTGATGGTAAATGATAAACAAGATGTGTGGACAGTAGCCAGCTGGCCACGAAACCCTAGATAACTTTTCAATTTTAATATTGAAATGACTGGAGTGACCCTGATATTTTAGTTATCAGATACTTTTGAGAGGATCTTGACCGTTAAAAATGATGTGGAGGAGTGTAGTGACTAGAGATGGTGTATTGTTTGTCTGCATGTACATTTGATTTTTTCGTGTCCTCATTTCCCCCTTGATTTTTTTGGCTTTGGTTTTTTCATTTCCCCCTCTTTCTGTGTTTGGTCCATGTCAAAAACAGGGCATTTAATTCATGTCGTGAATTGACAGTTCAGAATTTCTATCTTTGGGATGGTTTTGCTTCTATGCTGTCAAAATGTTAGATGTAAAAAAGATACTTAGGCGTCGTTTTCATTTCTTTACATTTTTTTCGTTCTTCAACACATATTTTAAGACGTACTCCCTCTCTCCCATTTAATTGTATACGTTTTTTTTCAACTGCTCGACACGCATTTCAATGCTCTTATAAAATATAGTTCCGTAACTTATTTTTGAGATTTTCTTTTTCTGAATAAAAATATAACATCCAAACTTTAATTCAGAAAAAGAAAATTTTAAAAATAAATTACACAACTACACTTTACAGGAGCATTAAAGTCCGTGCCGCGTCCCCGTCCCCCAATGTATACAACTCAGGGGGACGGAGGGAGTATTAGAATGCATGCCGAGTCTCCGTCTCGGAATTGAGGGGGACGAAGGAGTATACTACTCTGGCGTTTCATATCAACCGGTTTTTTGTTTTGAATGTTTCAAAAAAATTGAACCTTTCATTTATAATACTATTTGCTATTAATTGATGTTTTAGAATTTAAATATTGTTATCATATAATTAACGTTCTCACATTATAATAAATGATTGTTTTTACTGTGAATACCCTCTTTTATTTTTCTCTTTCTTCGATTTACACCATCTAACCAAGGAGAGATATGGAATTGTGTATAATTATAAATGCATTTGAGGAGCAATAATTGTGCATTAATCTTAAACGTCAACTAATCACAAACAGAGAGAGTATCTATTTAAGATTATTGGAGCAACTCCGAGAACATTTTAGTTCATTCTTTAAATTTAATATAAAATATTGAATCTTATTAACTAGTTATTCTCATTTTCAACGATATTTATTATATTCTTTCCTTATGTAATATTTTATCATTAAAAGGTATCATCATTAAAAAAAAGTGAAGAGAGAAAAAGTGTTTGTTTAGCTATTTGGAGCCTTAAACTTTTTCTTTTTGTCATATATTTGGAGTCTTAACTAAAGTATAAGGAATGTGGGAAAAAAAAAACCACTCAGAGCAATATCTAAGTGAATTCCTAAATTACTGAGATCTTCTTCCCACTCCTTATATTTAGCTAACCTCTCTTGCCTTATAACTCTTATCTTATAATATATATTAGAAATAAATACTCTCTCTCTCTCCACTATTCAAATAATATATATTTTAGTGATAAAATATTACATAAGAAATGAACAAGAATGTTGGTGAAGATGAGAATAGTTATTGATGTCTTAAGTTGCTACTTTCTTCGTCCCTTTGAGTTATATATACTGGGGGACGGGGACGCGGCACGGACTTTAATGCTCTTTACAAGTATAGTTCTATAACTTATTTTTAAGATTTTTCGTTTATGAATAAAAGTTTGAATGTTATATTTTTATTCAGAAAAAGAAATTTTGAAAAATAAGTTATAGAACTATATTTTATAAAAACATTGAAGTGCGTGTCGAGCAATGAAAAAGAAACGTATAGAATTAAATGGGACAGAGGGAGTATGGTCTAATATTTTATATTAAATTTGAGAAATGAATGAAAATGCTGTTGGAGTTACTGATATAGACAAACATTTTTTCTCTTATCAATTTTTGTAATAACGATATCTTTTAACAATAAAATATTACATAGTGAATGAAATATAAGAAATATTGTTGGAACATTATATAATATAAATTTATATTTATATTATATATATCATTTCCAACAATATATAAAATAAAATTTTACATATTCGTATAATATAACAAATATAGAATCTAAATTGTGTTTATACATATCAAGTGAAATATTTTTACACTTGATTTTGAATGAGAACCAATTCATTGCTTTGAACTTGCTCAGATCGAAGGTTGTATTTTGTTGCCCATTATATGGACATTGGCGTGACTAGTAATCGTAGAAAGTTAAATATTCATATTTTTGAGCCATCAATTTATTTGTTAAATCTTAAGAAAACACTTTAAATGACATGTCAAATTTGAGGAAAATTGCTCAAACTGATTCCCGGTGCTGCTTTAAGGTCCTCGTGAGGAGTCTACCATCAGTCCATCAAAATGTCCTATATTATTTCAAGTGCTTAAGAAATAACAATTCTGGTTAGCTATTGGCAAAAATATTTGGTCTACGAAAATGTTACTACTCAGTAAAATCCTAAACTGAAATTTCTCGAAAGGTTAGCTTTCGGCAATTATATTTGGTCTACGAAAATGTTGCTCAGTGAAAACCTAAACTGAAAATTCTCGAAAGGATGAATGTTTATTTTTTTGCTTCTCGTTGTGGCCATTAGGCACCCAAAAACACACCGACCGTTGCACAAAACGTTTATACCAGGCCTCGTTATTTGCATGTAAACACTTCGTTCAGTTTTGGAGACATTTAAATTTTCAATTTTGCTATAATTGGAACAGTTAGGCTCGCAACGCATATTCTTGGGGTTATTGCTGCTCATATCTTCAAGTGCCCTCTCGTTGAAATATTTAACGGTTTTCAGGAGAGTCTGCAGTTACCAACGAAACACAAATCTTGAATTCTACTTGACATTCAAGTTGTCAATTTATTTATATTTATCTTTGATGAAAGATAAACTTTTACCATTTTTTGTTTTTATAGCTTTGAAGTCGCATCTAAAACCCAAACGGCAAATGAGTGAAACAATAAAGGGACAAATAGCTTTTGACGGGAACGTGACACATATTTAAGTACCACAGTCACATATTTAAGTACCACAAAATTGACTGTTTCCTTGTATGCAGCAAGTGATGCACGTTTTAGTAGCCGTCACATTATGTAACACACACCAAGAAGCCAGCAACTTACAACACAAATCTAGATACTACTCCCTCCGTCCCTTTTTACATGTCCACTTTGAAAAAAAAAATTGTCCCAAATTACTTGTCCACTTCTCTTTTCAAAGCAACTTTTTGTATGTTTTTTCAAAAAGTAACAACTTCCAATGTATGACTAGCATATATACACACACAACTCTATCTAATTCATTACATTTATTAGACATATGTATGAAAACAAGATATCCAACTAACATTTTCTTAAGATGCGTTATTTTTTCAAAAGGGACAAGTAAAAAGGGACGGAGGGAGTAATAAGAGCAAGTCCAACAATGTCCTAGCAAGTGCCTTATAAATATAATAAAAAAATAGTGTCCTAGTGATTTAGGACATCATTGTGATGTATGAACTCCAACAACATGCCTTATAATTATGCCTTATAATTAAACTAATAATTTTTTTTGAATTAGTATTGGAGGGAAGTGAAAAAGTAAGAGGAGAGAGATGTAGTGGAATGGAGGGAAACTAATATTTTATTGAGAAATTTGGTTTAGGACATGCCTAATAGTGCCTTAAAAATGAGGCACTTTTTGGATGTCCTAGTGATTTAGGGCACTACTAGGACATTGTTGGAGCACTCATTTGTTTCAAATGCCTTAAATTTTGATTTAGGACACCAATTTAGGGCACTCTTGGACTTGCTCTAAGTAGTTAGTCCATTCTCTCCATCTTACTCGAGAGTAGCTCCGTGCTTCAGTAAAAAGGAAAAAAAACGTGGTCTCAGTAGATTACAACATTGAAATAATATTTCAATTCCAAGTAAACTTCATATGTAATTACTGCTTTACTTCTGTAATTAAACCAAAAGAATTTTAGTACATGGAAAAATTTCCCTATAGGGATAATTCCCGGCCCAGCTAGCACAATAGTTTATCCAGATAAAAAAGCTGATAGACTGCACTTGCTTCACACCGCAGGAACAATACAAATCTCTGCCAAGTAAAAAAGACCAAATATCAGTGATCAAGTTGTCACATAGTACTACCATTTGCCAATCATAGATCATATGTTGACTCACTGGGGAGAAATAGGTTTCATATTACAACCACTAAAATCTGAGATAGTAATACAGTATATGCACATACATTGCCAGATGAAATGATAATTATATAAAAATACAGATAAAACCATTAGTAATTTTAACTGTTTCTATGCAGCCTAAGCTGGAGTCTTTACGGTAAGTGTAATAAAAAAAAAAAACCAAAATACCCCATTTATAGATATCTGTCATTCTTAGGTTCTTAGATATCACCGCTATTTGTTATTTTCCAATCCCATAATTAATATAATTCTCCAAATATACCCAACATCTTATAGACTTGTATATACTGCTTTGGAAGAAGAGAAAGTATATACTACTTATTTATAGAGTAGTGCATCAATCACAATTTCATAACTGCATAATTTGACTGTAAATTCCTAAAAAGGCGTTTGCTTATGTTTATAATCCCGAACTTGTATATTAGAACTACTAGTTCATCACAATAACATGTTGATATTTGCGGATTTGTAAAATGTTACTATAATAAAAGTTAGAAAGGAAAGGAATAAGGTTTATAAACAATAGTTAAGAAGCCACGATCATCAGTCAAATAGCTAACAGCTTAGTTAACTTCTGAGTCGCCAAAAGTGTATTGCAAACAAGCACAAAAACCAAATTAATACATTTTTTGACCACGTGACAACATTTACCATTAATTAAGATAAAAGCATCAATGAGTAAATAAGTTGTGGATATAAAGTCTATTACAAGAAAGACAAGTGAAAGTTTCTACCTTAGCCAAAATTGAATCCACCAGATGGAACTGCAGGTCCACTTCCTGCAAACTGCAAACCAGATTGAGAAGTATCACCTGTTGGTAACTGCTCGTCGTCTTCCTCCAACCAATATGTTTCGAGAATCTTCACTGCTTTCTCATATATTTCATTGTTGTCATGACTCTGAAGATTTTCAATCTTTTCCAAACCCTCAGCTTCGTCAATCAACTGGGCATACACATTGACATCACCTGTGTTGCCCGAGATCTTCTCAGCTTCTCCGACCTTCAAGATATTTTCAAGGCCTTCCAAGCAAACGGTGATAATTCTTGCATCAGGACAAACTAGAAGATCACACAACGGCTTTATACAGCCTTGGCTCACCAAGAATCTACAAAGAATTATATCTATGTAAGACACCAAGTTTACTAAAACAAAAAGGACAATAATACATTTCAGTAAGATGCCAACTTGATTTGCTCATTTGTTCCACCAGATGTTGCATTTGACACTGCCCAAGCAGCCTCTTTCTTTATTTCAAATTCAGCATTGCCAAGCACTTGAACAAGAGGAGCAATAATACCAGCCTCGATAACAGCCTAGGTATATGTTTGGAAATTAAATTCATAAAATCAAGACAAATAAGTAACAATTTAGCAATATACAAGACCGTGAAACAGCCAAATATCCGTGTGGCCCGAGTACTGGCCAACAGATAAAAATATGGCTTCCTCAATAAATATTGACTTCCAACAAATTGTTTATGACACAACGAACAAGGACACTATATATGAGTCTATTTTCTTAGAACATCATAAAACACACCTGTATTTGCTCTTTGTTGCCAGCTGTGATGTTTGAAATGGTCCAGCAAGCTTCCTTCTTAATACTCTTCTTGTGATTATTTGTTAACAGGTTCAATAGACAAAGAAGAGCTTGATGTTGTATGATAACCTGAAAGATTATTGAAACAATAAAAATATTAGTTTGACAAGAAAGTAAGCAACAATATGTCTAAATTCAGCAAGTACATGTTAATTAGCTTGATCAAGATTTTTTCTTTTCTATCCTTATATTCTTTGTTCGCTACAGCTTTAGAAGTTCTTTAAAGATGACACTTAAAGGAAATACTATTTAAAAATCTTAAGTGTGCACATTCTCCCAATAAAAGAAATATATCCTAAGAAAGTAATAGCCTTTTTTCCTTTTTCACGAGAAAAGAGAACAATAAAGACAACTATATGACAAACATATCCAACGCTATCGAACAAGAAAAAATGTATTCTTTTTCACGTATATATCATCACCAATCTCAAAGGTCATGACAAGCATATATGACAAAAGCTAGCAAGATTATTGACAAATAACGCTGCATAGTACTTAAAAAGATATGGTTTGGTGTCAATACCTGAGTCTGCATATCATCTCCTGTGACAATATTGCCAACTGTTCGCAAAGCAGGAATGAGGACAGAAGCTGATGGATGCCTAGTCACAGAAAATTTAATTAAATAGTCAAGCCTAATGAATCTAATATAAACACAGAAAGAACTACTATAAAATGACACTAAAGAAAATAAAACTAGATACTCACAGTAAAAGCTCAACCAGTCGCGGGCAAACACCAGCATCAATGACAGCTTGAATTTTATCATTTGTACCATCAGAAAGATATGATAGCGCCCAGCAGGCATCAGTAAGGACTTCTTCATCATTTGAATGAATAAGACGAGCTAGAGCAGGGAGGGCAGGCTTTGTCTGTCAAATATATTTATAATAAATTACCAAAAGCAAAGATATATTTCACTTGTAAATATATTATAATCATGAAACACTAATAATAAGAAAATCGTAATGGTGTAGCATATTAAGTATGAACCGAGATAAGGGACCTAAACTTAATATCATTATTTACTTGTAATTCATTTGTCAAAGGTATTCTTTATTGCCACTGATGTTAAACACTTGATCCAGAGGGGTATTTTCGAGACTGAGACACTACAAGTTATTCACATCCTTTTTTCTCAATCTATTAAATTAGAAGTTGCGGAAATACCTGCTCAAAATGAGGTTGTGGCTTGCCCCTGCAGAAGTTTGACAGTGTCCATGTTGCATTCCTTAACATAGAAAGCTTTGCATTCTCGTTGAACTGAGCTAGCAGTGGTATCAAAGCTTCATGACTAAGAACAAGATCTCTGCATTTAGGTGAGTCCCCGGCCACATTTCCTAGTGCCCAGACAGCCTAAACCAATTCAAACAACCATAATATTAAAACTAATTTATTTGTACCGGTGCAACCAGAAGCAGCTTACTGAAGAATTAATCTTATATGACTTCTAACAATTCTTTCAAATAATACCTGCTCCCGGACATCATCACTTGAAGAAGCAAGAAGTCGCACAAAAATTGGAATGGCACCATGTTCAATCACAACCTTGGTATGCTCGGATGTACCAGATGCTATATTTGTGAGAGCCCAGGCAGCCTCAAACTGAAGATATATAAGATTGTACCAGATGCGTTTGAAATCCAAGTAGGCAAGATAATAACTCCATAAGAAAATGTAAAAAGACACTCATACATATCGAAGTTCAAACTTTAGACTCAAACCTGAAGTTGTGGGTAGTCATCTCTGGCAAGAAACTCAACAAAACGAGGAACAACTCCAGATTGAATCACTTCCTCAATTGGAGGATTACGCTCTATAAGAAAATAATCAATGCCGAGTAATTTAACAACACATCTAGAAACACCATTACAATTTACACATTAAAAAGGACCAGATCAAACCTATTGAAAGCAGCTTCCGGAAATGTGTGGTGGCCTCGAGTCGCATATTCCCATCATCTGACCAAACACCAGCTACCATTGCCGGAAGACTTTCTAACTGCAGCACATTATAAAATCAATAAACATCAATTCCCATCATCTGACCAAACAAGCTTTGCGATTCTAAAACCCTGCCATTTACTTAATTCAATTAAGCCAATAAACTATTCCATGATTCTAAACATAACATCCGATCACTCTCGAAAAACTACCAAAATTAAACCTAACCATCTCAACACATATAAAATCGATAAATTTCAATTAAACACCTCAGATAAACAAAAAATACTTTCACAGCTAAATTAAACTAAACAACTAAAAATAGCAACCCTAAACAAAAACAAGAGCAAATATAAAATGAAAAAGACCTTCTTTTCGAGCTGAGCAGCAGTAGCGTTCAATTGCTGAGCTTGAAGGCCTTCACGGCGCTTCTTAAGCAAGCTTTCTTCTCTCCTATTCTTTCGGATCTCCACCATATTATCTTCTCGCCGTCGCCGTCCTTCCTCGGCGTCGACGGCGACTTTGTACCGGCTCCGGCGAACCTCGGTTCTCGCATTTGGCCTCAACGACATACTGATCAAAACAGCGTGGAGATTATAGATACAGATGAAATGTATGTATAGGTTTGGTTTTTGAGTAGCAGAGCAGATGAAAACCTAGAGAGACGTGAGAAAGTGACAGAAGAGTGGGCGGTTTTGTTGGTGGTTCTGAGGGGGATGTTTTGGGCTTCTTGGGCGGTTGGGCCGGGTTCATTGTGTTGCTTTATAGTTTATACATATCCATACGTTTGACGTTTGGCTTTCCTTTTTACTCGGCCTGTCCCGGGCAAGTCCAACGTAACAAAAGCCTGTAAACATATTAGAACATCTCCGGTAAGCTGTTTACAAGAGCATCTTCAATAAAGAAAATTAATTTTCTTTTCAAAATTTGAATTGAATGTGTTGGAATGGTTGAATTTGAAATAAGTATAAAATATTACTCCTTCTGGTCCTTTATATAAGGCATCTTGACTTTTTGCACATTGTTTTAGGAGCTTTGACCACCTATTTAAACTTAATATTTTTAAATTTTTCTTTTTCTGAATAATAATATTTATGTTATATTTTTATTCAGAAAAAGAAAAATTTAAAAATATTAAGTTTAAATAGGTGGTCAAAGCTCCTAAAACAATGTGCAAAAAGTCAAGGTGCCTTATATAAAGGACTAGAGGGAGTAATAGAGAGCAACTATAAAGAGTAGCAATGGAGCTCTGTATTAAGTCACTAGGAGCCACATCTACTTCTATATATTAAATGGCAACCAAGAGAAAAAAAAATGATGGTGACATTATACCCTTATATTAGTTGTAATTACAAAATTACCAAGTGATTCATTTATTATGCTTGAAAATTAAGTATTAGTAATTAATACATGTGCATAATAAGTATCAATTTAATTACAGTTATCACTTATTTATGACCACTCATTACAAAGAAATTAAAATATTAAATGCTTATGTAGTTAGTTAATTTATATAAAATTAATGTGAATTCAACTTGTGACATATAAATAAACTCCCATGTAGACTTTACAATCATAATTACTAAATTAAGATTTTCTGATTCTCATTTTATAAAAAAATAAATATATTTTTTTACATGTGCGGATACGTTAAATTATTTTCGATTTAACTTTGTGTGAAAAATATTAAGCTACTGATTTCTTGCAACATACTTGCGATTATATTACACATTTTAAATAAGCGAGCAAAGAATAGTACGTAATCAAAGAAGTAAAAATACTTCAGAAATGAAGAAACTAACAAGCACGAAAGGTAGGACAGCCATATTTATTGGTTTGAAATTTTTACATTAATTATTGACACTAAATTTTATAACAAATAATAGATTCGTTACGTCTTGTGTTTAAAGGGTGGGAGTACATGAATGTTTTTCTAGACATATATCTTATGATCCAAAGACTATGATAGATGTTTGTGTTCAATGAAATTCTAACACTCAAGTGACAAGTAATTAGCTGCTCTAAGTAATATATTAAAAATTGAATTTTGATTTGACGTGATAAGCGTATGAGTACTCGTAATAATTGAAAAGTACTTGTTTAAAATGTTTGGATACATTTGTAAACTCATTTTAGAGATTAAATCATTAATATATATGTATAATATGATGAATCGTAGTTTATGTTATAATTATATATAAAATTTTACAAATGTTAGATGATTATGTTATGTGGGATCTTTTCTATTTTTAACCTTCTATTATATTTAAATTTTTTATTGTATGATCCAAAGATGCCCTGATTTTTATTTTTTTGTTAACGAGGGTGACACCTCATAAAATTTTATACTAAGAAAAGATAATTTACAATGACTCTAA
Organism: Daucus carota subsp. sativus; assembly: GCF_001625215.2. Classification (NCBI taxonomy): domain Eukaryota; kingdom Viridiplantae; phylum Streptophyta; class Magnoliopsida; order Apiales; family Apiaceae; genus Daucus; species Daucus carota. Next base: position 33,986,309 of record NC_030382.2, on the reverse strand, counting down.
AATTAAAATCTCTAAAAACACATCTCAAATGAGCGAACATCAATAGAAACTAAAATAACAAAATGTCTAACGGAGAAAAGAAACTTTTGACTCGAGTTATGTTGAGATTTATATGAGTTAAGCTCAAACCGGAGTTATCATCTAGCTAATATATCCAACTCGAGCGCGGGTACTCGGTCGAGTTACCAATCAAATTGGTCAAATTTTAGTCAATATATTCTAACCGTTGACTATTAAATAAATAATCACATATAAATTATTAAAAAATAAATAAATCAATCAATTAATTATCGATAAACTCGCATGATAAGGTAACAACAGAGTATTTAATAATCGATCGAACTGTTAGATATCAACCGTTATAATAATAGTAATGGCTTGAGTGATCCAAAATATATATGGATATAATTGTATGTTTACAATTATTATAAAAAGTATAGGTTGGTTACACAAAAAAGAAGGGTATGGGTTGGTGAAGGATTAGTGGCTTAGTATTAACCGTGTATGAATTGAATTATGATTTGAGTTAAAGATTTCAGAATTGGAGTTATGTAAGATTCTGATTTAGTTACATTTAAGATGATTATATATACATGGTCACATTTTGTCTGTTATGTGGTTCAAACTTGGGTATTATTTGAGAGCAGATGCTTGAGTATGTTAGACTTGATTATCATAATTTGTTTGACTGTATTATTGATACGAATTTGATGAATTAATTGTACAGGTTGGACGTGAGTTTTCCGCGACATATATTTTTTTGTTTATGCCATACATCGGATGTCGAATTTCGTATTTGTTATCCGTAATACGACCGACTGATAATCAGTGTATCACTAATCGATAATTAATTGATAATTAGTAAATCACGCTGACGAGTAAGATATATAAATATGTAGAGATTTACTAGAGGAAGAGGGGGAGAGGAAAGAGAGATGGAAGAAAAGATAACAAGTATTAACAAGTATTATGTCTATTTTCACTGTATGACTGCCTCATATAAGTATGTTTTATATAATATGTTCGTCAGTGTTCGATCGTATCTCTTTTATCGTAGCACATGAACATATTAAATCAATTTTAATTATCATATTATTTCATGAGTTTGTTTATATGATTCACTCGAACTGCGCCTATTACATTTATCGTTTATAATCACATTTGGTTGTGTTTTGATGAATATCACACTAAAAAATTGTAGTATAAACCTCTTTCATGTGAGAATTTTATTGTGCCAATTCGAGTTATATGGAAATTTATTAGTTATTTCAAATCAGTTGTTATGGATATTATTAGTTTATTGTAAAAAATTATTTAAATATTAATAAAATTAATATTTTATAAAAAATATATATTTAAACTATTAATCAAAATATAAAATATAAATAATAATTTATAGATGACGGCTCGTGCCTTGCACGGGCATTTACGCTAGTTTCATATTATTGTTTAAGGAATGAATTATGAGCACCATTGTAGATGCACTTAATTAATATTCTCCAAGTTGGCTCCTAAATTTATATTGAGCACCTACTAAGTTAGTATATTTATCAAGAGTATGAACTTCAATTATGCTCTTTATGCCCACTCCTAAATTTATATATTTTATTGTTATTTAAACTCCAGTATGACGAAAATTCAAATGGGAGAAGGAACATTTTATTATAAAAAAACAAGTTAAGAGCATCTCCAAGAGGTTCTTAGAGCATCTCCAATAGCCTCTTTATAGTGGCTCTTGAATTAAAATTTGAGGAGGATTATATTTTTGCTTGCTCCAATAGTCTCTTAGTTGCTCTTAAATTTACTAAATTTCTCCTTTCTCTCCTCACTTTTAAGAGCGACTAGTCACTCTTAACTAATATTTTATACTCCCTCCGTTCCATTTTATCTGGATGATTTGACTTTTACACGTATATTAAGAAAATGTAGTTTTATCTTGTTTAGGACTATATTACCCTTATTTATATAGTTAGAGGTAAACAACTTGCAATTTATTCATTATAGTTTCAATACCTCAATGCTTTGAAGTTTTATTTAGGTATGACCAAAAAATACAACCGAAATATAGTACTACAAATTATTTGTATGTTTACTTATTATAGTATACACAAATGTTTTAATACTTATTTTATTTTAAATATATATACATATATATATATATATATGTGAATAATATATGTATTTTAACTAAACTTATTAATATAATTCGTACGAGATATGAGTTATTTTCGAGCATTCAATCGATATGTATATTTCTGATGTTTATAATTGAAATATCATTTTTTGTGAGATTATTTTAAATTTTGAATGCAAGAAATAATAATAACTACTTATTATATTAAGCGAATGATCAAACACATGTGAATAGTTTGGAGAGGTCTAAGAATAAAGATGACGTTATTTTAAATTGTGAAAGTCATATATTTAGGATCTTTGGATATTTAGTTGGATAAAGTACAGTGTGTGTCGGACATATCTAATTAAAATTTTCATTATACGTTTGACATAACGAATAGAAGTGGTTGTGGCGTCGTGATTTGGTCGATGTTTTGACAGCTAATGGAGCACATTAGAGTGTATGAAAACTTGACCTTTTTAATATTATAAAACTCTTTCCGGGCTTTGGATTAATGCAAAAACATGCATCTTTTTGTGTAACCTACGATATATTCATATCTCAATTATTAATTATAAGTTCTTAGATGGAGCTGCTTCATGTTTTACATAGAACATATTTAATCTATTCCAAATCACCCGAGCATCCATTAGCCATTACTAATAGATATCCCGAGATATCTATTTAGTGCTTCGAGGGTCATCTTCACCTTCCTCGAGCTTATCACCGGCAGTCTGTTCAGGGTTCCAAACTCAATGATGGCAACTAAACACGAGGGTTGCACTCGTTGCGGGACTTAACCCAACACCTTACGGCACGAGCTGACGACAGCCATGCACCACCTGTGTGCCGATCCATAATACAAACGAGACTTAAATTACTCTGTTTAATCTAGAACAGAACCTTGAATCTATGGAATTGTAGAAATGAAAAAAAGTTTCTTATTTTTCAATGAGCATCTTGTATTTCATAAAAATTGGGGGCAAATCCTAGACATAAAAATATACGAGAAAAAATATAAAAAATGAAAAGAAGAGGCTAGACATAAATCGATATGATGAAATAGGAAATAAGAAAAGCCGATGAGATAGAAAAAATGAATCGTAAATAGAGTTAAATTGATTTCCGGTTCGAGTCCCAAATTGCATGAGCAATAGGTCTTACATGTAAAGGGTCATGTACCCATGACTCAAAATTTCCTTGTCAAGCTACATGAAACAGATTTCCGGAATTCCTAGGGATCCAACGAACAACGTAAATAGAACCAATACAAGTATAGGAAATAACATAGTATTATCCGATTCATAAGGATTAAAAAAAACCAGAGGTTAATCGTACTCTGGCAACTTTACGTAGGGCAGAGTTTGATTTTTTGGGGTGATAGTGGAAAAGTTGACAGATAAGTCACCCTTACTGTAATATTTTGAGTTTAATTTTTTATCCTTACTTTATGAATATAAATGAATATAAAGTTATCTAATAATAATGAAATTGAGTATTTTCATTTTTTTAAAGAAAAATCTTAGTTAATAACTAAATTCGCTTTTTATGAGCAAGTTGGTCATATCATTTGCCCAATTGTAACTTCTTTATTTTAACATTTAAAGTCTTTTGGAAAGACCCAGATAATATATAAAATTCGAAAAATATCTTTAAGTTAGTAGATTTCTTGATTTTTTTATTGAATCTATCATGGACGTAGCGGACGACGTCCTGATAGAGGATATAGCGCGGAAACTGGAGGTTCTTTTAGAAAAAAAAGGAGTCCCCTTACCCGAGGGGCCTTTTTAAGTCCGCCGTCAAATCCCAGGGCTTAACCCTGGACAGGCGGTGGAAACTACCAAGCTGGAGTACGGTAGGGGCAGAGGGAATTTCCGGTGGAGCGGTGAAATGCGTAGAGATCGGAAAGAACTTTTGTTTTACGCAATATTAAATATTTTGAAATAGTCCAAATATTTATTACTTTCTAACTTTTTTAAAATTTAGCAATTATCTTATTTTTGGTGGGAGTATAATTATTTGTTGACCACTTTGATTATCATATCATATATACTAGCTTTACATAACACCATTTGTAACACCCCAGTCCTACATCGAGGAGTGTGGAGACTTTAGTTCAGTTTAAGTATGAGTACTACTACTAATTGCACCGACAAATCATGTTCTTTTGTAGGCCTGTGCTGGGCTTGTGAATTACCCAAGTTGTTGCAGTTGGGCCAGTGTATTTCGGCTTATTTTCGAATTCGGGACTTGACCTGATTTTCAGAAAAGACTCGGGATTTGGCCCGGACCTGTGAGTTTTGGGTTGACTTCGTATGGGTAAAAGTAAGATTTTTGATATAACCCTGCGATATTTACTACATATGTGTTCCCATAATAAATGTTGTAGGATGTCGCCTAGAAGAGATACCTCAAGAAATAATTCAGGAGGACAACAATTGTGATGGACAGGGACACTTTCTTGGACATGGCTAGAGAGGTACGATCTGGGCCTATGAGCGATGTCATGAATTTAAGTGGGGGGAGTTTGTAACACCCCTGTTCACATCGAGGAGTGTGGAGACTTTAGTTCAGTTAATACGCATAAGTGCTACTACTAATTGCACCAAAAAATCATGATCTTCTGGGGGCCTGTGCTGGGCTTGTGAATTACCCAAGTTGTTGCAGTTGGGCCAGTGTATTTCAGCTTATTTTCGGATTTGGAATTCAGGACTTGACCCGATTTTCGGAAAAGACTCGGGATTTGACCAGGGTTGTCACGCCATTAATATGATGTTATTCTAGTTAAGGTATTTTTTAAATGATAACCTTAAGTTTTTATGGTATGTTGCTTTAATTGCAGTTAATTTTCTTACTAAGTGAAATATTTTCCTATTATTCGTTTTCAAATAAAATATATGTTCCCGTCAATTTTGACTTATGGCATCATGGTTCAAAATATTTTTTATAGAATTATTTAATGATTACATTTGTATCCTTTTTTATATAATATATCCTCCATCAGTGGAGGGGAATGTATTATTGTTTGTTTTACAAATCAGTCCAGGGACAACATATGATACGTAGAACGTAATTACGAAAATGAAATGTAAAGCAAACAAGTCGATTCAATTTCATCATGTAAGTCTAAATGTAAAGAAAACTCTGTCTATTATAAAGGAATAATAACAAACATCAGAACATATCTGCATCGAATTGGCTGTTGTATGCTGTGTCAACTCATAACAACTTTAATCCTTGATTGTATGTGTTTATTTAAAATAGTAGTATTTTTTGTTGTATAAAACATAAAAAACTAAATTTATATCAAAAATTAAAAAATACGGAAATATAATAAAGTTGAAACAAGAGATTTTGCTTAGCATGTGTGTAAAATGAATTTTGATAGAAATCGGTTATCATTTGACGATGGACAAGAACCTTCTGCAAATTTGAACACAACTTAAAAAGTATCTTCTGTGCAAGATAAGTATTTTGAATATTAATATATTTCACTCATATTAAATCACTCATCCTACATGTGATATGAATCAATATCTCTCGAGATAAAATGAGTTACCGGCTGATGATTGAAACCTTCAACAAACTTGAACACTGTTTTAAAATTATCACATGTATGAGATAAGTCTATTGTATCATATATTTATACTTATATTACATCAGTTAATAATAAAGACTAATGACATTATGGGCCATTAAATCTTATTTTAAGGCCATTACATGTTATTGATTAAATGGGGGTTCATATCTAATAGTATCAATATTGATAAATGTGTGCATTGATGTGTTATTTTATAACTAACCGCAAGCGCACGGTGTCTATTGTAGTGTAGACTGGCAAATGCGGGTCGTATCCTCAAGGAGACAGATGCTATCAATCTTATTCGGTTATATTCAATTGTTTCCAGATCAAAACGATTATAAAATATATTTTAACTAACTAATATTACTAAATTAACACTAACTAAAAGGACACGAAAATAATATATTTAAAACCTAGGGCAATCAGGTCCACCATGCTTACACGATAACTGGCTCTAAGCTAAAGCAACTAAAGTGGTCATACAACTAGAGTTTGTTAATCTCTCTCAAGTATCAACACTCTCGAAACACGATGACACATATAATCACTTTTAGTAATACAATTAATCAAGTAATTAAAGCAAGACTAATCTCTCTCGAGTATTAACGCTCTCAGAAATCCAATGATGCTCTCGCATTCAAATTCAATTCTGCTAATTGTATGTGTGCCTCTAGTAGTATATCTCTCGATCATACTCCTATTCGCATAGAATCAATTCATGATATCGGCCGATTACACAAATTAATATTAAAACATATCAATTAGAATTACCACAATCAAACAAATCACTGTAAAATCATGCCAATTACAATAAAACATGAAAATATATTAAATAAATGTCCAAATCAGTGCAAAATATAATTAAATATGAGAATAAAATCATATAGAATATATATATAAATATATTCTATTATGCATGTGAAAACCTCCTCGTCCTAACTTCTTAATACATCACCCAATGAACACTTCCTCCTTTTCTTTCTTTATATAAATTTAGAAATTTAAGCAATTATTCTTGATACATTACATGACTACATTGTTTTAATCATAGATAAAGTATTATGACAAAAAAAAATTCAATATGTAGATTTAAGAACAAAGATCAAATAAAATGAGAAAATCGATTTAAGTATGACTATTCAGGCAGTCATACGTGTACATAAATATATATATATATATATATATATATATATATATATATATATATATATATATATATATATATATATATAAAGAGTGAAATAATGAGACAAAACCGATTAAAATACAACTACTAAGGCACTGATGCGTGAACATGATAAACGGATAACAAGTATCTATTGATTATTAGTCATGTGTAGGCTTTGTCTTGTGCTGGCTCTTCATTTGTTGGTAAAATTGGGCAATAAACTGATCGGCTTTGTCATCAATAGCCACATCTGCATCACAATTCTCAAGCACTTGATCATCACCTTCTTCATCTGCATCAACTTCTTCGTTCATGTCCAAATCAAGAAGATTAAGAGCCGATGCATATCGACGCATTCCAAATTTTAAATCTTGGAGATTACTAGTTGACTTGCTATAATGCATGCGCCCCTTTGTCCCTAGGTCATTAATATTTCCCGTGGATACACTGTGCTTGTGTCTCATTGTTGGACGATCAGAAAGATTGTAAGGTGATACACTATTGCTTATGGATCCTCCAGCTTCTTCGAGATTATCGTTTGATAAACTAGGGCTCATGTCCATATTGGCTAACTCCTGAAGATTATTAGCGGATGCATGTTTTCTCATGGTGCCACATGGCAAGGAGGATGAACGTGCCGGTGAATTTGGAGTGGAGTTGGCATTAGCTATATGTTGCGGTGGATCTGAATCATTATTGTTTTTGCCATCCCTACTTTTATGTGAATTCTTGTTTTGCTTTGTGGTTTCGTTTGAGCTGCTATGTTGCTTGGCCTTTGATCCCCTAAATAATGGGATCCATGATTTTTTCCGGACAAGTTGTTTACCATCTTCTCGGAAGCAACTTGGGCCTACGGTGGTGCTAGGGATGATAGAGGTTTTGTCCTCGCCAACAGTGATGTCGGTGATGGAGGTTTTGTCATCCATGATGAATACAGGTCTATTAATTAGGTATGGATACTAAAACTTTGGGATAATATGTAAGACCTAGCTCGCCCTGCAAATTTTGCAGGGTGAAAGGGTGAAGAATAAGTTTCAAGCTGAGGAATCCTTTTTACAAGGTGTTGAGTTCTTGCATCTTCATATTTCACAATATAGGTTGTTAGAGACGAAAATATCCTAAAGCCCCGTCCATAATTTGTTGATTTACTAAACCACCCATGTACATGTCAACAGAAGAAGAGTTTTGCACTTGTTGACAATAATATGTCAAGCTTCTTGATATATTTTTAAGGGTAAGAATGGTAACTGAAATGATCATTCATAATCAACCAGTAATGTAATTGGTGGTGAGCCGAATGAGTAGGAAAATTTTGATGAAATGATATAGATGCATGCATGTATTTAATTTTACTAATAATATAGGCTAATTAGGTGAACCACAATTAAAAAATCTTAAATCCTGTAAAACTCTTAGCTAAAATGGGGTTGATTATATCATAAATAAAACTTATATAGAATACATAAAAATTCTCCACTTAAACTACACATTCTACTTGTCTAAAAATTTTGCCAACCTAATGATATTGACTATATTTGTCGAACCTCCATAGACTTGTAGAAAGGATTCAAGTCATCTATTAGCATAGTAAAATAATATATTCTATATATAACAACTTGAAATAGTAATAGTATACTATTATAATAGTATATCCAGCCATTACAGCCAAAACTATCAGAGTACAAGGTATTACATGGTTCAACAAATTTTACATAACCAGTATCTCATATCATTTTAGCCAACATAGTTGGAGATGCTCTTAAGATTTTTTTTGCCATGTGAATAAACTTTAATATATAACTGACAATTAACATTTGTTGTACTTCTTGAAAAAATGTACATATCCGATGAAAGTGACATGCGACAATAAAAAATCACCAAAGTTTGAGCCTTTGAGGTGTTTCAATTATTAAAAAGGAGTATAGAAAATATAATTTTGAATTACACTAGTGAAATGCATGAACTTAAATAAATTATTTAATTATATAAATATAAATAACTTTCAGTATTAATATTAGATATGATTATGCAATATAATTAAATACTTCAGGCAGAGAAAAGGAAATTTTGAAGACAAATTTTAATCGAAAAGTATGGACAATACTGCTTATTTATTTATTCCATCAGAAGTGCATAATGGCAGAACTAACAATTCTTGCCATTTGTTAAAAGTATTCTTAGTATTTCTAATGATTGTTTTGTTTTAAATTATTCCAGGTCTCACTTCAAATAGTTCGTAGTGTGGAACCCAATGAAATTTTGTGTTGATGTTTGGCATGATTATGTCGACCTGAAGGAAGGATTTAATATTCTCTATGATATTTGCAAGATAAAATGAACTTGGTAAACAAGATGGTTCAACTATGGGATATTTCTAATCATGACATGTCCTGGGGAGATCATTTGGTTGAAAGAGGAATGGAATGAGTTATCCTTGTTGGATGCTTGCTATAAAAGGTAATCCTTATATATTAGGAAGACAAGATACTGTGAAAGGGCAACACAATAATACTACCGATTACATCTAATTATGGTTCCCTGATAGACACTTTAACAAACAATTTGGGACAATGCTTGGATTTCATAGATAAAATTGCAACGATACATGAATTTCAGAGATTGATTCAAAAAATGCTCTTTGAATGATGATTAATTTGGTGGAGGAATGTGCTTAGTATCACCTTTTGTCCTCTCTACCTTTGCAAGAATGAATTAGTAAACAAGTATAAAAAATATCATTACTAAGTTTGGAGTTTTTGAACAAATATTGCACTTATTGCTGGGCTAAAACAGCAAACCTGGTACACTCCAATCAAGAGAATATTTGGACAATAGACCTGAAACATGCCATAATGTTACACCAAAAGGTGAAAATAAAGAATTGATTGACAACTAGTTAGCAATATTTAGATGTTATAGGTATGTAGATGGGTCATGGAAGATAGACACAGATAACTCCATCAAAGCTAGAATTAGTGGTTTCTTCACACACAAATTAGGTTAGTCGTTTTCTCATTCTCAGGCCCAAGCTATCAAGACACAAGTCATCAAATAAAAAAGGAAACCTTTATTTTTTTACTGAAAAGTGTATGATCAAATAATGCAAAGAAGGCTCATCCCTTAATTTTTACTGACTCTACGAACCTAATCAATTAGAAGTTTACCTTTAGAAGTAGGATATCTTTTGACAGTACTTTCAACTATTCATATGATAAGGAGTTGTCATATAGGTCAAATTTGATCTATATAAAATGAAGACTCAATTTATGTATAGACTGGATGATAAAACAAGTTTCTAAAAAGGACAAGATCGTGGAAAGATAGTCTACAAACTTTTTACAAAATGGTACTTCATACTGAATCACTTGTAAGATAGAAGAAGGTAAACCGATGTTCTCCTAAACTCTACTTCTACTAATAAACTAGAACGATAAAGGCAAACGATATGTTTATTAGTTGTAATTATTTTAGAGGTTGTTTCTTCTCATAGGAATTAAAACTTGGTCCCTCAGTAGTTAACAGTAAACCCCAATAATGACATCATGATTGTGAGGTATAATACATATGTCATTTTTACATCTTAACACTCTCCGTCAAGTTGATGCATATATATCACCCATGCCCAATTTGCTAATAAGTGAATACATCATTTTTTTCCTGACCCATTAGTTAACACGTCAGCTATTTGATTCTCCGATTTTATATATTGGATACTTATGATATCATTATTGATCTTTTCTTTGATATCGTGACGATCAAGCTCTTTTGAAAAATCTGGAAACATGTAATTAATCTGCTATCATTCATCTACATTCGCGGAATGACTTTATTGACCTTCAATCACATTTCTATCATGGTGCAGTCTCACACAATTTGCAGTCTTCTCATTTAGGAATAGATGTTGTAATCTCAAGATGAGAGGAAAATAGCGGAAGATCTTTGGCGGGATCTTTTTGCTCTTTATATCGAGTTTCATTGCATATATCACAACGTGTCTTTTCGTTACTTTTCTTAAAAAATAGCATACAATCATTCTTAAAAGCATCAATCTTTTCATATCTCATATTCAATTCTTTAAGAATCTTTCACACATCATAGTAGTTCAAAAGTAATTTTTGACTACTGTAAAAGACTGATCCAATGAGCTGAAGCAACCCATCATAGTCATTGTCATGCTTGTTTATGAAATGAAGTGGCTTGTTCATGAACTTATAGGTTGTATAATTGACATTATTTGGATATATTGGTTCAGAAGCACTATGCGCCATCTTGTAAAAATATTTGACCATTTGGTTCAACTCATCATCCAAATTCTCGAAATTCCTATATGCCTCCCGAAATCTCTGAACATATCATCTACGTCATAGTACATAGCATAATCTATATCATCAACATTTATGATATTTTTTCTAGAAAATCACAATGGCATCTTCTCCCCGCGTTCAACCCATGTAATATATCAACTACATGTGTGTGTAGTTGACCGGAACTAGTTGATAGTCTAATTTTATTTAATCAAAATTCAAATTTTGGAAAAAAAAATTAAGGGACAAAATTTCTCGCTCAAACTTAATTTTTACTACATTTAGTTTTGACCAAAAGTATGAGTGAGAAATTTGATGATTCTTTAATTAGAAGTAAATTTCAACAATGAAAAAATCTGTCAAATTTATTGAAAATTTTGAATTTATTCATTACTAATTTGACTAATTTTAATTAAAATAGTAATTTTGATGGGTCATTTTTGGCCAAATTTATTTTCGACTAGTAACAAATTATGGTCATTTTAATAAAAATTCTTGTAGGATATTCTATTTTTCTTACAAGAGGCTTGTGCTTAAGAAACATAAGATGCATTAAACGAGACAATACATGCACGATTAAATTTAAAATCTTAAAAATAAGAACATTTCAAATTAGTTGGTAATGTCGTGTAACTATATTATCTTCATAACTTGTAAGGGTAACATTTTTAATTCTTTCCCATGCAACTTTGCTATACAACATCTTAGACATAAACTACCAAATATGACATGGATCCATAAATTTAATTGGAAATTGCAACAACACAGGTTCATATTTATTTGGAAGATAAAACAACCATGATAACGTGCATGAATGCATGCAACTACAAATCTCTTGTACATATGTTTTCCTTTCACAATCTCTCTCAGGCCATGATACATGACTGCATCATCTGAAGATAAGATAGAATATGAAACTACAAAAAATAAAAGATTTGTATATGAAAACGCCCAAATATACTTGAAATTATTAGCATCCCTTGCTATTGTTGGCTCCTCATTTGTTGGTAGAATTTAGCAATGAATTCATCCGCCTTGGTATCGATCATATTATCGGCCTCACATTTTTCAAGTACATTATCGTCATCATCCTCAATATCCTCCTCAATCTCTTCATCCATATCAAAATCATGAAGATTAAGAGAAGAGGCGTACCGACTCATGTTATCGGACATTTTTCGCAGACTATTCGATGATGCACTCTGCTTTATTGTTCCTATTCCAGCTTGATCTTGAAGGCTAGATGTCGATGCATAACTCGACGTACTCCAAGATGTGGTGGACAAAGAAGGAGATGATGCGAAAAATTCATCCTCCGAACGTTCAGAAACTGTCGAGACACTGAATAAAGCCTTTTTAGGACCAGGACTTTGTGGTGGCGTAGACCTTTTGTCCTGCATATGTAAAGGCCGCATTGACCCCACTAACCTCTTCCATTTCCCATCTGATCTAGAGTTATCATTACATTTTGAGACTTTCGTCATTTTTGGTTTTTTGTTGGGGCGATTTCGCAACAAGACCATTGCGGTCTTAAAAAAACTAAATCGTTTTTGGTTTCTTTCGCCATTAATATTTTGTTTCTTGTGGATGACGACGATGGCGTTGCTGGTTGATTTATCTTCCATAGCATAAAAATGGAACCAATGTGTATATATGTAGCTAACTATTTAGGGTTAGATATCTCTACCCTGCAAAATGCAGGGTGAGAGGAATGAGAAATATTGAAAGAAATTCTAGAACTCTTTCATTATTTATACGATCATTAGCTTATTCATATTTTAACTATTTTTAGACATGCTGATATTTTGTCGTTATCACGGTGATAATGTTAGTCTTAATGGGATATGAATTAACAATAGGATGCAGATGATACAAGAATCAAACACTTGTACGTCCAGTTTCTCTCCCAACAATAATCCGAAAGTTAATTAAAATACTCGTGCCTCGCACACTTAACTTCTTATTTTACATTTTGTATTTGTATTAGATATTGCATGCAATCATTCTGTCCAAGTATGTTTATCTTGCCTTAAATGATGAAAATAAGTACTTATTTCAGGTAAAAAAGTCACTCATATATAATATTTTTTTTAGAAATTAATATTTAATAAGCGTTCATCATTTATTATTTGTAAAAATAAGTCACTTGTTTTCAAAAAAAATATTAATCAAGATTCCACATCATTTATAACACAATTAATAACAACTTGAAATGATAATAACATATATCTTTTAAATATAGCACATTACAATTAATATATGATTCACAGTGTCTTACAGGTTCAACAGATTTTACGCAATATCTTATAAATCCAATTCATGGGTTTTGTTTGATCACGATTTTAAATGACAATATGCTTGAAATCTGATTGTATTCGATTGAGATTATTTAAAAATTTAAAAATTCATTAAAATTTGATATTATCCAAATGTTGATGGATTTTTTTGGACCTCATAAAATGATGGATTTTGTGGGATTTTTCAGTGTATTTTAAGATTTTTGAAATCCCACCAAAATCAATTTTGAAACATTGTGCTTAAATCCTAAAGACTCTATATCAACTTTGTGATATTTTATCTAGAATTCACATAAAATCAAAATCATATACAATCTATTAAATACATGGATAATTCATCAGTCATTAAAATCTAAGTTAAATACACCTCATTAGTCAATCATTTTTAGCCAACATCGTTGGAGATAGCTCTTATTGACTATATTTGGACAACTTCCAGAGTCCTGTAGCAAGTTTTCACATTATCTACCATATTAAAATAATATATTTATTTATAACTTCTTGAAATAATAATTGAAATATTAATAACATATTATTTTTAAAATTTAGCCGATCAATATAGTTAATCCCAGAGCATAATATTTTAGAGGTTCGAAAACTTTTACTCAATATTATAAAGTGTTTGTAATGGTGTAAGCTAAAATGTTTAGTTAAAATAATACGAAGAGCATTTCCAACCATGTAAAACCCTTAGCTAAAAATTATTACTCCTATGTCCCAACATGTTGTTTACTTTCACTGTTTGCACGCATTTTGAGGCTTCTATATAGTTTCATAATATTTTTTTTAATTTATTTTTTTTGAATAAAAGTTTAAACGTCAAACTTTTATTTAGGGGAAAAAAATTTTAAAAAATTATTATGGAACTATACTTTATGGCCAATCATTATAGTCAACCCCATTGTACGGCATTATGTAAAATTTACTGAACTTGTAAGGCGTCGTACTCTGATGGTACTAACTATAATGATCGACCGTATTTTCAGAAATAATATTTTGTTATTATTTCAAGTTGTTATTAATAAATATATTATTTTATTATGATAATAAATGATGTAAAATATTCTAACATGTCTCTAAAAGATAAATGATCTGAAATTCTAATAGGTCTCAAAAAGATTGATAAATATAGTCGATATTACGGAGTTGGCAAAATTTATAGATAAGAAAAATTCATGATTGGAATGGATATTTTTTACACATTTTCTGATATTTTTATTTATAATATTATTTATATAATTTTAATTAAAAATTCCAAGGCGTTGTTTCAAAAATAAAATAAAAGTCTAAAGCATCGGAGGTGGTGTCCGATGTCTAATTGAGTCCAATGTCAATCAGCTTTGACATGCTCTAAGTTCTTTCTTTTTTTTAGAATAGAGCAGATAATTCAATAAATAACAGTCATACGGCATCTATAAGAATGATCGAATCAAACAAATATAGAATAGATTAACAAGTCTTCATATCCAAGTTGAGACAAATAAACAATGTTGAAATTGACGATGGTATATTTTTAGATCTTTATTTTGTGTTCACCATCTTTTCCAAAAAAATCCGTTTGAGCTATCAGCCACAGATGCAATTTCTAGAATGTTTTTATTAATAATTTCAAACCAACTCTGACAAAAAGAAAGAATTGAAAAATCACGCTCTCATCGGGGAGAAAATCAAACTATAATTATAAAGCACGAGAGAAAATCCAACTGCAAACTAAAATGATTAGATCTACACCATGAACCTACACCAGGAGATAATCGATCCACTCACATCCAAAAAGTCCATTATAAACGAATAAGAATGAAAATCAAAAATGTCCTTGGTGATATAGATCTAACAAAATTTTGCCCAAAAAAACAGTTTATTAAGAAAATCAATGAAAACAATCAAGAACAATCAGACAACAAGCATTTAAATGGAAAGATTTGAGGCTTTCTACCAAAAGACCGGTGGAAGCGCGGTCGGAATGAGAAAAGAGGGAGCCGGCAAACAGGACCATGGTTTTGCTTTAAGTTCTTTTAGAAGTTTTAATTTGTTAGGCCCACCCCCAACTGGGCTTCACATCTCCACACTTGGACATTATAATTCATAACCACCTCAGGGCTTCATGTACCCTGTAGCTAGCAACTACTGGCCTTTCTCTCTCGTGACCAGTTCCACAAAAAGATTAACTACACACAAAAAGAGCAAACACACATAACACATTGCCTAAAACACGACCAAATTAATCGTCAGATTATCAGTGAACTCCTCTCTGTATATTGCTTTGATTTAACAACACTAGTTTGGTGCATCATTTTTGAGAAAAATATAATTTTGATTATTGATCAGCTGAATTGATCTAAGTTTTTTAGATCACATAAATTGAATGTGGCAATGCCGCAAAGAAGATCACAGCTGTTATGTCTGCTATTCTTTCTTTCGTATGCTTTTACTACTATTGCGGAGTAAGTATTGTATTTTGTGTTCTTAATGAAATGCATGTGGATTTATAAAGTGCATGTGTATGTGTGTTTATTTGTGTCATTGTGTGTGTGATTCTAGCAGTCTGAGTATGTGTTTTTTTATGCATGTATCATTTATGATTTTCCAGTGACAAGTGTCTGTTTAATGTGTGTTTTGGTGAAATGCAGGAAGAGTTATTATGACATTTTACAGGTTCCTAAAGGAGCTCCAGACGATCAGATTAAACGGGCCTACAGGAAGCTGGCGTTGAAGTATCATCCTGATAAGAATCCAGGGAACGAGGAGGCTAACAAAAAATTTGCTGAAATTAATAATGGTGAACTGCTCTTTAATTATTCTGATTGGTGACATAGCTTTGTATTGGGCGTTTATGATTTTTTTCGTTATTATTTTATCTATATTGGAATTGTTCAGCTTATGAAGTACTATCCGATAGTGAGAAGCGGGAAATCTATGATAGGCATGGAGAACAGGGGCTTAAGCAGCACGCTGCTGGCGGTGGTAGGGGAGGTGGGGGCATCAACCTTCAGGACATTTTTAGCCAGTAAGTTATCATGCATTTTGTATGCTTTAAGCATTTCTATTATAAATTTGGTACTTTTACTGCGGTAAATCAAAATAGTCCAATAAGGACAAGTAGTATACCTGTAGAAGCTAGCAGGTGTTCATAGCTGGCAATCTGGTTTGTGCTAGCCAATTGCGATGAATTGAGTAAATGTATAATTTGTGACAATTAACATCAGTGACGGCAGCAAATGTTCGTTATTTTTTCTAGAATAATAAGGGAAAGTAGGAATGATGTTTACGTAATTATTGCCTTTGAATCTGCTGTACATAAGCATATTTATTTGGACATCTCTTGATTGAAAGTACGAATTGTGAAATTATGTTGTGGGTGTTTCTAGTCACTAGTGTATCTTAATTCTTACATAACCTCTAAGTTATCTTTAAAAGTGATTTATAGTAGCTTATAAGAGCATAAGGGACGTGCTATGTTATCGTCCAGCAAAAGTTTCATACTTTAATCAATTTGTTCATGTTGATCATTCTTTTTCATAATGATTCCTAACTTGGGATCTTTTAGAAAAATATATTGTGGTATTATTATGGATAGGAATACAAACCTGGTTTCAGGGTCCTTCACTTTCTCTCTAGATGATCTTTACTTTAAAGGTAAACGAAATTGCAAAGATAGGGCTCCATGTTAATGGTTTTAGAATTGAGTATCTAAACTAAATCTGATAATAGTACGGACGAGGAGGGGGAGGGGGTGTCACAGTCCAAAAATGTGAAAACAAGAGTACAGTTTGAAGGTTTTAAGTTTAATTACTTTTACCAGACATGCAAGCTGGGTTCAGTATGTGGTTGTATGTTTTGTTGCGGTAGCCTGTAGGAAATTAAAAAAATAATCATCTCTCCAAAATGTCTGTGTGAGGAAATCCCATTTTCTTACAAATTACAATTTGGAACATTATAGCACAAAGTTGACAGATTGATTTGTACGGCCACTATTCTCTCATCTTAACAAACTAAAATTCTGTAGGTTCTTCGGCGGAGGAGTTTCAATGGAGGAGGAAGAGAAAATTGTAAAAGGCGATAATGTTATTGTTGAACTAGACGCAAGTTTGGAGGATTTATATATGGGAGGAACAATGAAGGTGCGATTGTGTTTCATGATAGGAAAATGATAGGTATCCCAAAAACTTTTCCCAAAAGTTCCCCAAATTTCACGTGTCATCTTTCTATTGGATATCGAGCCATTAAATAGACATGAACCCCATGCAGTTACATCAATCTCAGCAATATAATCATCCCAAATTGACACATACCTATTTGGGAACATTTCTGGGAAAATAATTTGGGGTACCTAGAATTGGCCTTCATGATATATGTTTATTTCATGTTTTCTTTCTCATTCCTATTTCAAATTTGGGCAGTTAATCTTTTTAAAGACCTGAAATATAATTGTACTGGAAGTAGCCTTAATATGTGTCAGACACAAGGATAATATGAGTCTACTTGAGTTACTCGGGGACATGGATCCGACATATATGAAAATATTGGGGATTTGAGTGTGGGATACAGTATATATAAATTTGTATACGATGTTTTACTTGTATATGATAAAATTAGTCATCAAACCAAAAACTTTATGCAAATTGAAATGACACAGCAGAATTATTCTTGATATTTGACAGACAAAAATGAATCATTTTTTAATATATTCTGTTGTCCACTTTAATCTTCACAAGTTTCTAATGTAACAGGTCTGACAGTATGCTATCTTCTCAAATTATAGAAGACTATTAATTAAGCCTTTTTCTGTGTAAAATTTTATTTGCAAATTGGCAATTGTTAAACAAAACATCAATTTGACTTTAAAGTTTTTTTTAACCTATCTTATCTATGTGATTATATTTACAGTTTGTACCACTCCTGCAACCTGTTCACACATACCCGATGCAGGGGGACACACCACCAGTGTTGTCAAAAGAGGCAAAGAGCACTTAGTGTAAAAGTGCCTCAAGGCGCAGAGCACAAAAAAGTGCACCCCAATTGCTGCTTCCTGGGTGAAGCACCATGACTTTAAACAAGTGCATGCTTGGGGTCTTAAAGTCTGAGGTGCTGAAAAATCTTGTTTAGTGAGGTTTATCAAATATAAATAGAGCTGATGTTACTTGATCACTCAAAGGCCCCAACCAATATCACCCAAAACATTTAAATAAAACATAAGAGCTAAATAAAGTAAACATTGCAGTGGCGTTCGAAAGGAAAGACCCATATTAAAATTTCTCAGCGTCAACGAGTGGTTCGGTGGAAGACTGTCTTCTCTGATGATGATAGATTAGGATTGACATATGTTACAAAAGTTGTTGCAAAAGCTTCTTGTTCTGGTGTCGGAGAGACTTTGCATAACTCCAGTCTCCAGGTCACAGTATCAGCCTTAAAATCTAACCAGAGTCCAAATCAACCTTATCTTTCAAGTTGAGGCAGGAGACTGTTAATAGACGAGGATATAGAAGAGGTGGAAGAAAAAGAGTTTGAATTTAAAGGGAACACTTAGTGATGTGAAGATGATTTGGATGAAGAATTTTAAGATGAAGATCACAAATGAAATTTTACTGGCAACATTGTTGCGGGTGCTTAGCAATGAACGTTCAATTTCAAATCTTGATGTTGAATTTTATGATTGTATTGGCCCAAGAAGTGTGATTTACTATATCATGAAGTATAAATTAGGCTATATTTACCCGAGATGTGTGAAACAATAGGTTATAAACTATAAGCTAAGTGATAATACATTAAAACCTAAGCAATACTATAATTTAGGATTTTTTGTGACATTTGCACCTAGCTTCAAAGAAGGCTCCGGGAAGTTTTAGGCGCCAGGAAGTTTTGCTTCTGGTTACGCATAACACTTTTGCCCCAGGATTTTTTTTTCGTTTATAGTAAATTACTCATTAATGGTGCACTTGAATGAAATCAGGTTTGGAGGGATAAAAATATTTTAAAGCCTGCTCCAGGCAAGAGGTCTTGTAACTGCAGAAACGAAGTCCATCACAGGCAAATTGGTCCAGGAATGTTTCAGCAAATGACAGAGCAGGTAGTTTAATATTGTGTTGACTATCATGGTTTTACATGCTTTGCTGCCATATAAAGGAATCATATATGCCGACCTCATTCTTTTGGCTCCAAATTTTATTATGAACATGTTACACCAAAGCCATATGGTGTATTGGACATTCTACACTAACATTGTTTAAATCTCAGATTTGTGAGAAATGCCCAAATGTCAAATATGTGCGGGAGGGGTTTGAAGTTACCATTGATATTCAGAAAGGAATGCAAGATGGGGAAGTGAGTTTTTGGTTTTCCCTTTCCTATGCCCTAGTTCTGATGTAGAACGTATACAAATGTTAACATAAATTTAATTTGTTTAAGTAATGATTTGATTGCATATTACTTACGTTTGTGAAGTATAATGAGTGGAAGTTGTCTAAATGATGCTTTTCACATCTATGCTTTGAGATTTAGGGATTGTAAGAAGGTAATCTATTTGCGTTTGAAATATTTATTTCATTTGTGTATTTTTAGTAGTTATTTAATTATAAGTTGCAGTGCATAAGTAGTATCATGATGCAACTCTATTCTCCAGAGGACGTTCTTGATCTTAACTCTATGTACAAGACCAAGCGGCAAGCATTATTCTTGTTACATAGACTGCTGTTGAGTTTTCTGATTAATAAATAGCTGTTAAACAGTATGAAAACGGATTCTCTGTCTATCCCATTGTAGGGTTGTCCTCTATCAGCAGTGCGTCGTAGCCTACTAAGCAGTGAACCAAGGGCTCACCTCAGTTTTTGTTTGTTGTTACTCTGTTCCTTCTATTATCCTATGCTTAGTTTCTTTCCAGTTGGTTTGTCAGTTTTGTGACCTATGAAGGTGCAAATATATTACATAGAGTTGTAGACCTGTGATTTCTTAAAACACTGTAATTTATGGTCGTGCGCCCTACTCATTGTGAAGGCTTCTGAACACAACATATGCTGAGATCACAATCCTATAGGCCTCGAATCGTCGTCCCAATTCTTACAGTCTAATCCCCCTTCCCCCCCCTTTCTGTGTGTGTGTGTGTCTGTGCGCGTGCGTTAATGCATAAACTTAAAGTAAAATAATAGGAACACATATTTTTGATTTATTTAGTTGTTTATAGATTTCTAAATCCACTCAATGTTTTCTTTTTGACAGGAGGTGGTCTTCTATGAAGATGGTGAACCTATCATCGACGGTGAACCAGGGGATCTTAAGGTTATACATTGCCCCTCGTTGCTGTTGACCTCGCTCTGTTTACAGTTCTAACTGATAATAATCATTTTTGTTTGCAGTTCCGAATTCGTACAGCGCCCCATGATGTTTTCAAAAGGGAAGGAAATGACCTCCACACAACTGTTACGATTACTCTGGTAAAAACAATTAATTATTTGATATTGTTTTGGTTCTCCTCATAGAAAATTGAATGTCGAAAGTTACTCTCTACGGTGAGTACTGGATACTGCATTGTTAAAATGATTTGAGCCACCTTTAGAATCTTCCACCAGGAGTTAATTCATCTGAACAGTTAGCACATTGCTATGTCTCAAGGGTTCCCGCAGTGACACACACTAATTGGATAGGAGAATCTAATTTAGAAGAGTTTAACAGTTCTGTACAGAGTATATGCGTGTAATTTTGCAGATCTGCCATCTAGATTAAATGCTAGATGGCTAAACTATATCTTTAAATTTTATCTTTCTGGCGTGTAGGCAACACAAACCTTTTCTCTGTCAATATCTTTTAAAGATGCTGCACAGTTTTAACCGTTAAACTCAATGGCGTTCATGTAAAATTATCAATGCCGAATGTAGTTGCACTGCTGGTGTAATCATACTGCCTGTACTTTCATTTGTTATTTTTTAGATATAGTGCTGTTGGTAAATTGCTTTTTCTATATTCTCACCCTATGTTTGTTTTCATGATTCTGTTTTCTGTTGAAGGTGCAAGCTCTCGTCGGATTTGAGAAGACTATTAAACATCTAGACGATCATATTGTTGATATCGGCTCAAAGGTTTTCTTTTTACTTAGAGATTATAGAGCTTTTTACAAGAAATTGAGGCTAACTTTCTCCTTTAGTCCTTATATCCTTCCCTGTGAAAGGAAACTTTGTTTAAAATTTTGCTAAACTTTGTTCGCCTGTCAGGGAATAACAAACCCGAAGCAGGTAAGGAAATTTAAAAAAGAGGGGATGCCACTACATCTAAGCAACAAGAAGGGTGATTTATACATAACATTTGAGGTTCTCTTTCCTACCTCGCTAACAGAGGAGCAGAAGACACAAGTGAATGCCATACTCGGGTAGATGCTAATATACATACACTGGATGACTGGATGGGTCCTGATTGTCGCGTTGAAGGCTTGTAACATGCTTGTGTTTGAAGATCCAGGCACCGCTAATATAACAAACAGCTATGCATATAAGGATGTTTGCATAATCTTCTAAACTCCAAATTGGTCAGATAATTGGATAGATGTTTTTTATACACATTTAAGATATATAGTTAACCTTGTCATTGGATTTTATTAGGAGGGCTTTGAGCAGATAATAGTGTAAGTTGTAACTGCAGAAGTTAAGTTCCCATTGCATATGAACTTTTGGTTTTCAAAATATGAGTTTAATGCAAGTGCTCATCCATATATGCACTAGGGGATTGCCACTGAAATGATCTCCTCCACCTTTGGCAAGCAGGACTGCAATCATGTTTGTTTGGATAAATGATTTGACATAGGCAGGGGCGGAACTAGAAGAGGCACGGGGGATACGTGTCCCCCTAAAATTTCTATTTACATTTTTTCATCATTCTAAAATTTGCAAAATTATAGAAATGCCTTCACAGAATTTGAAAATACAAAGACGCTTTCCGAAAATTTGATGATGCCCTCAAATTTGAATCTTAGATCCGCCCCGGGACATAGTTACCAAAGAGTCTTTTAAGGAAAGGGTTGGAATGCATATTTAAGCATCAGCTCATCAGTTAGCTACAAAAGACATACTCCCTCCGTCCCGTTGGATTGTATACAGTTTCCTTTTTGGGACGTCCCACTATTTGTATACATAGCAAAAATAGTAAGTTTTTATAATATAAAAACTTAACTACACCCACTACTTTCTTCCACTACACCCACTTTATTCATTAAATATTAGTAGGTCCCGCCACTTTACTCCCACTACACTCATTTTTACACATTAAATATTAATGGGTCCCACCACTACACCCACTTTTCTTACTTTTTTTCACTAAATTACACTTTTTCTTAACCTCCGTGCCCCTCCCCATATGTATACTAATCAATGGGACGGAGGGAGTATATAATTTCGTATCTTCACCAAACTGGCGCCATGTGATGGGTCTGCAAGAGGGGGCACATGTCATATAAGGATCATGGTCTTTCTCACTGAGCGAATGCATCCGATCTGACATAAGAATTCCTATATGAGCAACCCTACCTCTCATAAGTAATTCCTATATGATCTCACAACCCTACCTCTCTCTGGTAATGGTTCTCTTGCTCAATTTCTAACTCGGTGGTGCCGTTCTTCTGCAACGATAAGTGAAGGTTGTTTATACAGCATTATGCAACGATAAATGAAGGTTGTTTATAGTATTAAAAAATAAAGGTTGTTGCAAGCAAAGGTAGTTATAGACCGCTATGTGGGAGTTGACAAATCCAAACACGGGAAAAGAATATACTCTTTACATGATATTAATGGATGATATCAATAAATTAATTATTAGTGAGGTATGTTTGTGGTTATTTTTTTATAATATTTGTTTTGTTCATCAGATATGTTTGTTGTTGTTAATTTTTATATGATTTACTTTGTATATATGAAAAATTTATGCATGCATAATCTGTTTGCTCTGTTCAAGCAACTTTTAAGTGAAGGCTGTTTATACAATACTAAAAAATAAAGGTTGTTACATGCAAGAGTAGTTATAGACCGCTATCTCACGGATTTAAATTTGATATTTTTGTGCACAATCAATCCAAAAAAATTGAAAGAAGGTGACAATGTAAGAACATGATTATTTTTAAAAAATATACAAATAAAATTAAGATTCGTCGTACTTTAAATTCTTAATTACGTGTATAAATTTATTTTCATTTTTTCACCATGAATTATAGTCCAATTTTACAATATTATATATTAGTATTGGTATTACATCAAGATTTTTATAATATAAAATTTATTTTATCCTACAAATATTAATTTTGAAACATTAATATACATTTTATAGACAGCTACAAAATTATTTTATTCTACAAATATTAATATTGAATTGTTAATATAATTTTTATAGGCCGCCGCAACACGCGGCTTCTCAGTTTTTAAAACACCTCAAACCTTGATTTTATCCCGCGACCTCTAATTTCATTTCAGGACAAAAACATCAGCGGGTTTAAACAAAAAGGCTACGTGGTGAAAAAAGAAGTAGCAAGCGTGTTGGGTCAACAGACTCAACACAGGAGGAGGCTCAGTCGCTCAGCTACTTGGCACTTGCAGATTTGGTTAGCGAGTCCGCAGACGTGAATGGATTTGAGGAAAATAAACTTCACATGACAAGTCGTGACTCTTTTTTCCTGTGTTAACCACGTGGCATTCTTATAGCTAGATTGGGAATTCCATATCATATTTTGGAATTGTGTAGGATAATACATTTACAAATAAATATCTAACTACGTTGACCGAAAAATATAAGATATTGTGTACGTAAATGGACTTGGCTTGTAATCTTGTATTATTGATTATATGAATAAATTATTATTTTAATCTTCTACAAATAATATTATATAATTTTGATATTATTTTTATCAAGAATTATTAAAGTTTGATAAAATTATTTAACATGTTAAGTACAACATGTTAAAGTATGTGTTGGATTAGCCACATTCTTCTTTATTTGTGTTAGATTAGCTGCACTCTCCTTTATTTTGCTTTTCATCCTTGCCCTTTCCTTTATTGCTCTCCATCCTTTGTTTTTTTCCTTTTTTAACGGGTTCTTATTGATTTTGCTCCGGTGAAAAACTTAACCCTAGGTGTTTCTTTATTTTCGTTGATCTTTCATTCAATAAAATCAAAATTTTTAAATGTAGGTGCATATGTGTTTTTAAAATGTTTACTTTTTTTCTTATTCTGGAGTGGTTTTGTCATGCTTTTGTCATGCTTTTGTTTACTTATGTTCAGGGTTATTCGATGTTTGATTTGTTGAGAATAATTTCAATGATGTTTTTGGGATATCAAAGGCCTGCATCAAATCGAGCCGGTGATAATTACTACAAGAGCCCACCTTTTGTAATCAAAAATTATTCATCCGTTAGAGATTTGCACTTTTGACATGTGTATAGTTGATGTTCGACATGTAGATAGCCGAGTCGTCACTCTTCCAATATGAGTTTATGCGATTAGATTTCTGAACACCGGTCTAACAATGATTTTATGTGATAAAATATGTTTGTACTTGCAGAAACATTGGTGCAATTTAGATTGTTTAGAATATTTTTGATTTCATTTTAATTATTGACAAGGTGGATGTAAATATAGTGAAGTTCACGTCTATTTAGTGACTCAATATCCAATAATAAATTCACATTAAAAGGAAACTTTTGGAAAAAAGTTTTAGATACCCAGCATTTTTCAAAGAGAAATGTTATATTCAGGTCAATTTTTTAATTTTCGAAACAATTTGCAGGAATTTGTATTAAAAGTATATGATTAACGGGGAGAGAGAATCGAATTTGTTCAGAAACTAAAAATGAACATTTCACTGAGTATGAGGTACCCTAAAGATATTGGGGTTGTTTGGCTAATCTTAGAAAAAGTGATATTTGCTTAAAGTAAAAAAGTGGACCAGATGAGAAGTAAATTAAGTGGGTGTTTGGCTCACCAAATTAAGTACTTCTTTTCATTATAAGCTTGCTTCTTCTTTTTGTTGTCTGTTTGGGTGCAGAAGTCCACATCATATTTATTAGTTTTATCAATAAAATCAAGATCTAATCCTTTTGGGTGAGTTCTTGTTGAGTACCTTGTCATCAAGGTCGTGCCCATCTTTTTGGGATGTTTGTGTCTATTTTGATGTTTCTGTGTGTTTTGTTCTGGGTCTCGGTAACGTTTCTAAGAAGGAGTTACATGATATTTTGGGTAATCCGTAAGGCTTGTATCAGATATGACACGGTGGTGAATATCGTAAGAGCTCACCTTTCACGACATAAAATTGTTCATGTTTTGGGGTCATTTGTTGATCCAATATCGATTGATGTAACTGATAATTCTGAACATTGGGCTACAAATGCTGCTGCTTATGTGAAGGTCAATTGCGATGCTACTATGTTCACAATTGGATTGTTCGAGATTTGATTGTAATACTTTTTAGTTTAAAGAATTTAAATATTCAATTTGTTAAGCGATCTGAAAACAAAGCGGCTATATGTTTAGCTTGTTTTTTGTTTCTTAATCAGGTTGTAATTGACAGTTCGAGGGTTTGTCTCGGCTGGATTTCTGTTATCTATTAAATTCTTCGTTTTTCGTCAAAAAAAAAGTTAAGAATCGAGAAGCTAAGAAGTGTAGCTCTCCCTCAACTTATTTTTTTTTTAAGTCTCCACTACCTTGTAAACTAACTAGAATGTGATGTATTAAATTTATATTTAAATAACTTAATGTAAATTTAATTTCTTAAATTTATCCTTATATAAATTAATTTTTATTGAAAAGTATTAACTTATAATTTAAATTACTAAAAACTCTACTAACTTATAAGTCAAATTATCCAAATACTTCAAACACTAATTATATCTTTACTTCTCAGCTTTAAGCAATAAGTAACTTTTTTTAAGTTCCGCCAAACATCCTCTAAGTCTTATAAGTGATTAAACAGAAGTTAGCATTCTCAATTTTTTATAAGTACTTGTAGCTTTTTGAAAACAGGTAAAAAAAAGTATTCACATTATTTTATCAAAATATTTCACCCTGCATACTTGAATGTTGATGTTTACGTTTCCTTATAAATGGGAATACGAAATCAAGCAGTTGAGGAAATATCGGAGAGAGAGGAACACAAGACATAAAGAGAGGGTGAAAATTAGGTGAAACACAACATATCATAAGCTTCCCCTTTCAGTTTGGTCATAAACGCAACACAACCCCCATTTCTAAACCCCCCATATATATTTAACATCTCCTCTGTACAATCACATTCATATATACATAATAATATATACATATTATTATGTATATAATGGATGGCCTTTGTCTTAAAGCAGGCCTAATGCCTGCTCCGATCACCATCTCCGACGTCCGCGCCACCGTCACCGCCGCCCGGAAACCGTTCTCGCCGCCGTGGGGTTTCTCGTTTAAGTACCCACTGAGATCTTTGTGGGGCAAAAGATTTGATGCGATTGCAGCGGACGACGCCGTTTCGGTGGAGAATGAGGAGAAAAATGGGGAGGGGAGTGGGAGGAATTGGGTGCTCAGGATTCTTCATTTTAGGAGCTTGAGGAGTGATTTAGAGGGGTCTGAGAATGTGGTTGAAGAAAGGGAGGTGGAGAGTGAGGGAAATAATTGTGATCATGATGAAGAATGTGATGTTTGTGATGATGATGATGAAAAAGTGGTGTTTGATAAGGAGTCTTTTGGTAAAATGTTGAGGAGGGTTACATTGGGGGAAGCTAGATTGTATGCTCAGCTCTCTTATTTGGGTAGCTTGGCCTATTCGATTCCCCAGATCAAGGTACCCCATGCCCTTCTTTTCGAATACTGGGTGTATTTTTTGTATGTGTGTAGATTTTGATGAATTGTGATTAGATTAGGAATCAGGACCTCGTTCTGTGGTCAGAAAGTAATTTTTGTGAATCATGACTGAATTTTTTGTTGATGAAGGTAATCTGTGTATGTTATGGAATTATGGGTTTGTATGTCGGTTTGAATATGTTGATCTGATTATTTTTATTGTAGTTGATGTTGGAATTATGATAGTCGCTTTAGCGTGTGCCTCAGGCTGAGAGCTTGCTTGGTCTTGTTTATATCTTGTCGATTAAGAAAAATGTGTGTATTATATATGGATGTATGTTTAGTTTTATTTATGTGGTGGTGCAGCCAGGTAATCTTCTCAAAAGACATGGACTTCGTTTTGTGACTTCGTCATTAGAAAAGAAAGAACAAGCTTTGAAGGCTGAGAAAGATAAGGCTTTAGCTCAGGAAAAGGAGAATGCTTTAGCACAGATTCAAGAAAAAATGGGAGGAGGTTCAGCTGAGGGTCGAGAAGCAGAAACAAGCCCAAAGGATATGGTAGATATTGTTGAAGACAAGACTGATGGAAATGAAACTGGTGGATCCACAGCTTATCGGATTGCTGCATCTGCTGCTTCTTATCTGCATTCTCGCACAGCAAGTCTACTTGCCTTCAAAATGTCGAACCCAGAAATGAGTGAGGACTCACCTAATGGAAGCAAGGGAGATATTGGCAATGTCGATATGCTTAACAGTATTGATATGATGAACGGGGACATGGCTTCTTTTATTGCAACCACGGATTCAGTGACATCAGTTGTGGCGGCAAAGGAGGAAGTGAAGCAGGCTGTTGCGGATGATCTGAACTCGACAAGTTCTTCACCTTGTGGGTGGTTCATATGTGATGATGATCAAACTGCCACAAGATTTTTTGTTGTACAGGTAGGTTCCTTGGTGAAGAATCACTGATTTTATTGTGCATTTAACGTTACATGCGACTTCAGTGTTCCTGATTTGCTTATTGGTTTTACTTGATGTCTTATGTTAGGGGTCTGAGTCACTGGCATCATGGCAGGCCAATCTACTATTTGAGCCTATCCAGTTCGAGGTATGCAAATATTTCACAGCTACCTTCTTGCTTTTCGTTTCGTGTGTATTTAAGTCAAGATTGCTGTGGTACTTGGAATAACCTTTAATTTTCCTCTCTGCATTCAGGGGCTAGATGTGATTGTTCATAGGGGTATATATGAGGCTGCAAAGGGTATTTATGAGCAAATGTTGCCCGAGGTTCGGGACCATATTAAAAATCACGGTAGTCATGCTATCTTCCGCTTTACCGGGCACTCTCTTGGAGGGAGCTTATCGGTGCTGCTGAACCTTATGTTGCTGATCAGAGGGGAAGTCCCACGTTCTTCTTTACTTCCTGTCATCACTTTTGGGGCACCATCAATTATGTGTGGAGGAGATCGTTTGCTTCGCAAGCTTGGATTGCCAAGGAATCATGTCCAATCTATTACAATGCATAGAGACATAGTACCCCGAGCCTTCTCCTGCCATTACCCTAATCATGTTGCAGAGCTTCTCAAGGCTGTTAATGGGAACTTTAGGAATCATCCATGTCTCAAAAGTCAGGTAATGAATCACTTCAGGAAAACAATATGGCTTATACTAAAAGAACAAAAAAAAAAGACTAATTCTACTTTCCAATTTACTGATTTTAACAGGGTTTGTTATATGCGCCAATGGGAGAATTTCTAATCTTGCAGCCAGACGAGAAATTTTCTCCACGCCATGAACTGCTCCCATCAGGAAGTGGTTTATACATATTAAGCTGTCCAATTTCAGATGTCACAGAGGCGGAGAAGCAGATTAGAGCTGCACAGTCTTTATTTTTAAACTCACCGCATCCACTTGAGATGTTAAGAGACCGTTCGTCATATGGTTCAGAAGGAACCATTCTCCGAGATCATGACATGAGATCTTACTTGAAATCTGTTAGGAATGTTATCCGCCAAGAGCTGAACCAAGTGAGAAAAGGTCGGAGAGAACACAGGCGCAAGGTCAGGTGGCCCCTTGTCGCAGCACGTGGCTCCAACGCCAGCATCACTATGGGCAGGCCTGTGACATCGAGTAACATGGAGCAAAGCCAGTTCAAGTTTGCTGGTATACTACAGACTGGTAGGGAATCAATGAAAAGATTTAGTAGGCTTGTTGCATCACAGCACATGCACTTGCTGGTGGTATTTTTGCTACCCGCACGTACGATAATCTTGGGGGCCTACAGCATTATCAACTTCCATTAATCCATCGAGGTTGGCATCTTATCTGGCAATCTTATTAGCACTTGTCTAGGTTCGCATATGAGTTAGCTGGCGGCAAAATGTATTTAGAAAGTTTGACCACGCACTTAGTTTAATAATTATACACATAGCTCTATGTAACTGATGTTCCCTTGTTTATTAGATAGGGAATTATGAAGTACAATGTCAATATACAAATTAGAAAAGATCTCACTTCCATGCCATGTTGCTGGAGAATTCTATCTTTGGTAGAAAGTTTTTCATTTCTAGGCATCTTCTTTACATAATACGGAAAAGGATTCCTGAATTTCTGTTTCTTGTGTTTCGGATGCTTGCCAATTTTTTGTGTGCTTGTGTAAACCTCTGGTATAACTCAGAAAGTATGCCAAGCAGCGATTACTATCATGACAAGTACAAATTCTTGAAATTTGAAGGTAAGAACAAAATAGAGGTCTTGTTCTATTGGCTGCAACAGGCCAAAACACAACGCCTATCCAAGGCCGCTTAGCTGGAATATTTAGCTGCAAATTGAATGATTTGAATCATCAACTTGAAAGCTTGTTCTTCTACTTGTTGAGTGTCACTATTAGTAATGGTTATATTGATCTTTTTCGCTGCTGCTTCTGATTCTACATGTTTTCAACCCCACCCCTTTCTGGGAATTCTCTTCCATCGATGACAAAGAACATGCATACTAAGATGAAGGATGAAATAGCGAACTTAAGTTCCGAAATCCATCGAATCTAGTTGGAAACAGTCATTGTCATTGACAGTCTGCTAGGTGAGCCTCATTTGGTGTTCTAAAACTTGAGTTGGTAAACGCCTGGATTTTGTCCAGATTTTGTTCAAAACGGACAATATGGTCCTACTCTCATAGTGGAATATATAATGTGCAATGCTTTGAGGAGGAAAAACGATGAACATGCAATTATAGTTTATTAACTCATTTAATTCAATTGAAGAAAATCTTACCCTATCAATCCTCTAAATTGATACTACGCACCTCAAATATATTATTCCAGATTTTTTTCCTAACAAATAAGTTGCTGATTTTAATTGGATGATTTATGTATATGCAGGGACTCTAATTATTATGAGCGAGTGAAACCAATAAAGTATTATCTTGCCAATGAGGATTTGGGAAAAAACTGGAAACAATTTTCAGAATACCAAGAAATAACACAATCCAAATCAATGTGTCTGGTTCTCATGATGAAGTGATTTTTTAAACATGTAAATTGCAGCTTCGTTATCACACTCTACTAGAATGGGAGTGATATCGAGGAATTCGAGTCTTGTGGTAATCTGTATTACGAAGAGAGTCTCAGACAATCTGTGCAAATAAAAATTGAAGGAGATAAAAAACGAGACGACATATATGCAGGGACAGATCTAAAATTTAAACTTTGAGGGGCGTCAAACAAATTTTCGGAAAACATCTACTAGTATATATTTTTAAATTTTATGAAGGCACTTTTATAATTTTGTAAAATTTAGAATAATAAAAAAATGTAAAAAAATATTTAAAGAGGCATGTGTCCTCACACCTCTTCCTACATCCACCCCGAACATATGCAAGATTCAAGTCCAGAAGACATTTCTGACAAATTATAACAATCTTTGATACTATCTTGGTCGACCAAGGACTAGCCACCCTTTGGCTACCTTATAATTTATTGTTTCCCTCCTATTTTATATGTCCATTTAAAAAAAAAACATATGTCAAAAAATAATTGATTCTATAAACTTTTGAAAATGAACATGTAAAAGTGGATAGATAGAGTATGACTTAATGTGACTTATGACTTAACATGACTTATGTGATAAGTTGGGAGTTTAAAATATCTGTTTGAGTAATTTTAACTTATTAATGACTTATGAGTTATAAAAAATATAATATAAAAAATAAAATTGATTTATGAGTAATTTATGTCATATGATTAATTTTTATCAAAAAAAGTTTAAAACGGTTAATCCACTGAAAAAAGTATCTTAAACTAACTTTTGATTTAAGTCAATTTCAGGTTTATTTCTGACTTTAAGTCGGATTTTGACTTATTACACAAGCAGATATATTTAAGTTTAAATTTGTAAAGAGCTTTACGTCCCAACTTTAAGTCGGGACAAACAGGCTCGTCCGAGAGACGACATTGTTTTTATGACACTTGCATTCATGTCTTCAAATCGCACACACGGAAATATCTGAGGCTTGCGAAGCCATGAATTCACCTCTGAGTAGGGGTGATCACGGTCTGATTTAAACCGCAAAATCCGCGTAAACCAATCCGATGTTAATCCGATCCAAACCGAAACCGAAATGAGGTTTACGGTTTCGATTCGACTAATTTAAAAAACCGTGGTTTGTGGGTTGGTTTCGGTTTTATATTAAACCAACCCGTTATAAAACCGAACCGCATATTTATATATATACAATATAATTATTTAATATTATATATATATATATAATATTAATTTTATATAAAAATATTAATTTTTTAATTTATACTTGTTGAGTTGTTGTTTAGCTACTTATCTTGTCAATACCAACTAAAACTCTACAAGTCATATCAATTCAGTGATCCACGACTTCGATTTCGATTCAAGTTTATGCATTTTATTAGACTAAAGTTTGTATTTTAATTTAACTATATAAAATTGTGCAAATGGAGAGAAAATGATACTTTATTTTCTAATATTATTCATGAATGCTCATCTCTGATTATAAATCTTAGTCATAAACCGATCAATCCGCTTAACCGAACCATCAAAAACCGCACCGCTTGGTCCGGGTTAATTGGTTTGCGGGTCACGGGTTGGTTTGAGATTTTAAAAAACCGCTAATGTACGGTTTGGTTCCGGTTCTACCTCCAATCCGAACCAAACCGAACCGCGATCACCCCTACCTCTGAGCCCATAATTTGCACTCCGGTAAACAGCACGGGGTATTCAATTGAGATTTTAGTAAATTATTTTTTATTTGTTGATTTTAATAGGTTGTATGTAATTTTAATTTTGTGCGGATTCTTAATAAAATGTCGTGAAGTTGATATAATTTTTTTACGATTTAAGCACAATAATTCAAAATCCCATTAATTTTGGTGGGATTTCAAAAAACTTAAAATACACTGAGAAATCCCTAAAATCCATCATTTTATGAAATCCAGAAAAAATTTATCAGCATTTGAATGCCATCGGATTTTAATGAATTTAAACAATATCAATTAAATATTATCAAATTTTAAAACATAATTTAATTAAAATCCAGACTCCAATTTTACATATATAAACTCCAGACTTTTTCTGCAGGGAACCTATGACATGACATAGATGTCTATCAGATATAATTTCATAAATTAAATTTTTATGTAAAATTCAGTATTTACCCTTTTGAAAATTTTAAAAGTAAATATGAAATTATATTTTATAAGAAATTTGTAAAACATGTTAAGCGATGAAGAAAAATCGTTAACAGAGGGAAAGAAGAAGAAGAAGAACTTCATGCAAAAATATAGGGGCCTTTTAGGTGTGTTTAAAATAAGTGTTTCTTACTTAAAAGAAAATAAGTGAAGTAAAAGTTAGAAGTAGAAGTTAGAAGTTAGAATTATTTGGGAAAAAAGTAGAAGTTACGAAACAAAAATTAGGAATACTAACTTTCTATAAGTGTTTCTTGACTTTTTACACAAACGGTACAAATGAGTGCTTCTAATTTAAAACTCCAAAAGCGGAGCTTTTAAGCCCAACCCAAACACCCACACTAATCTATGGCAAAGTATAGGTTTGTTGTTTTAAAGTTGTACTCCCCTCGTCCCCGTCATTTGTTTATATTGGAGGACGGAGGCTCGGCACACATTCTAATGCTCTCGTAAAACGTAGTTCGATAAATTATTTTGAACTTTTTTTCCTTCTGAATAAAAACTTGATATTTAAATTTTTATACAAAAAAAGAAATTTTTTAAAAATAAGTTATAAAACTATGTTTTATATGCGCCTTAAAATACGTGTCGAGCAGCATGAAAAAACTGTAAAGAAATGGGAGGGAGTGACCATGTGACTACAACCACTTAATGCCGAATTAGCTATGTATATATATTTTGAATGATATGCGGTATATTATAAATCTTTTTATTAATTATACAAGTAATACTTTTGCACCAATTTCAGCGAGGAGATTCACGAGTAAGGTGTATCCGTATGTATTGCGGAGTCTCGTGTACCACAAGTTAATACCTTTAAATATTTGGGTTCTATTATCCAGAGTAATGGTGATATTTCTGCGGATGTGACGCATCGTATTTCGATAGGATGGTTTCGATGGAGAGCTGCTACTGGTGTCTTGTGTGATAAAAGTGTACCGTTTAAGTTGAAAGGTAAATTCTATCGAGTAGCGATCAGACCGTCATTGCTATATGGTTCTGAGTGCTGGGCCTGCTGGCCATTAAGAAAAGCTCAGGAGCGTAGGCTAGAGACAGCGGAAATGCGTATGTTGCGTTGGATGTGTGGTAAAACCATGACAGATCATATACCAAATGTTACTTTTCGACGCCTTTTAGGTGTGGAGGCTATCTCTAAGAAAATAAGGGAGGGACGTTTACGTTGGTATGGACATGTTCGACGAAAATGTAACTCGGCCACGGTTAGAAGAGTTGAACATATATCGGTTCGGGATAAGAGAAAGAGAGGTCGGCCCCGTCGGACGTGGGCTGATCAATTAAGTTTAGATATGGGAGCCCTAAATCTCATGGGTGATATGACATTAGATAGAAATGATTGGAGAAGACGTATTAGAGTAGTTGAGACTCGGTCTCGTGGCGTCCAAAGGTTTTGATTGTCATGACATTATGCTTTCAGAACAGGTTCAGATTATTGATGGACATAGGAATTAAAGACAAAGAGGTTTTGAGTGTTATGACTATATACTGTGACGAAGAGGTTCAACTCTTTCATTGACAGACGAATTAGAGGTAAAACTGAGTCCCATGTGTTCGCAACCATGGGCTCAGGTACCATTTACATATGTATCACACCATACGTTGTCTTGCACTAAGCTGGGGGTCTGCACGGAAACAACCTCCCTATTCTTTAGAGTGGGGGCATGGTCTGCGTACATTTTACCCTCCCCAGACCCTGCTCTAAGCGGGATATACTGGGTTTGTTTGGTTTGGTTTGGTTTGGTTTAATATTTTATTTATTACTTTTGAAAAAGAGAAATTATGAATGGTACCACTGTGTAATTGGCTTTACAAGTGGTACCACTGCGAGTTTTTGACTTACAAGTGGTACCATCGTGTATTTGACAACCTGTTAAAAACATTATTCTGTGAAGTAAACGTTTAAACAGCTGTTAGCTTATAAAAAAAGGCAGTTGAGTACAGGAAACTTGAAATTTCCCGGGCTTTTAACCTCTGCAACAGTACAATCCAACAAAACATATATTTAGACAATCTCCAATACCAGAATGCCCTGTAAACTAGAATGTGCAAAAACCAAGAAAGCAATAGTTTCAAATCCAACAAAAGTAATTACCAGGACATCAAAAACATGTTAAAAAACATGAACAATTCAAGAAAACTAAATCTGTGATTGAGACTGTGAAGGAGTGCAGTGTGTGGTATTGGTCAGTGATGCCTGAGTTGCTGTGTCCTTTGGTTCCTTAGTCGCTTTAGCTGCATTACTTTGATCCCTCGCCCTAGGATTTCGAATCACCAGAGGCTTTCCACTGGCCTGCATTTCCTTCTTTTGCTTCTCAGTTAGCCCCCCCTTGCAGGTCCTGGCATTGTGTCCATAACATTCACACTTCTTGCATTTGATAGTCTTGGACCTCTTCCCTTTCTGATCTTCCCCCTCTTCTCTCCTCCTGTTTCTACATGGCCTCCCAACACCTCTCTTCATAGTAGGTGGACTCAGAATAGGTAAGTTTTCATAGGTTTGCCACTGTTCTTTATCAGGAATAGGTAAAATGTTGTAGTTATAAATTTGTTTGTAAGTGCTGACATGAAACCAAGTACTAATCACCTTTTGTGGATCAATCTTTGCATGAATCATTGCCCTGATTGCATGCCTGCAAGGGATTCCAGAGATCTGCCATGCTCCACAAGAACATACCTTGTTATTAATTGACAATGGGAACTGAGATTTACCTTCATGAATCTCATATTCCCCAGGACTGGACATAAAAGCTTTGCAGGTAATGATGTCCTTGCTTATAGATTTGAGCAACTTCCCAATCTTGGGACATAGATCATCATCCTTCCAAAGTCTTGCTCTTTCAGCTCTAGTTGCCATCTTAACCATACACACTCTCCTGATTCCTGCTCAGAGAAAACATAGCACAAACATAGAAAATATTAGTAGTGAAAAGATAGCACAAATATAGCAAATATTAGTGCTTTATCTTCAAGAAGTGTGAGGACTGGTCTACACCTATCAATCCCTAGAGTTGAGTTGAAGCTCTCCACAAAATTGGATGTATTGGAGTCATTGCAGACATTGGGATCAAATTTGTGCTTGCTCCAGGTTGAAGGATCCCCTAATTGTCCAAGCCACTCAATTGCTTTGTCACCCCCTTCCTTCTGCAGCCTCTCCATTGCTTTCCTAAAACTAAACTGAGAAGTGGCATTGCAAACCCTCCAAAATAATACATACATCAGGGGCCCTGGAAATTGTTTCTTAAAGTTTTTACTCAAATGCCTACAGTAGTATCTCCTTTTTGTTGTTGGCCAGACTTTATCAATAGCAAGATCAATTCCCTAAATTACAGTAAAAACAACAACAATTAGACACCCCAATTTGTCATCTAAAAAATCATACCAGTTGTCTTTGAAACTTTTTTGTTGAACAATCTATGTTCTGTCACAACTGTAGGCCTAGTTGTTGCTGCATTGGTTTGTATTGGAGAGAATCTGGGACTTTTCCTCACTGGTAAACTCTTGAAAGCAGTTTTGGGTGTAATTGGTGCTGGCAGTGTAACATTTGTTGATTTAGCTCTTGTTTTGGGTTGTCTTTTAGGGGTTTTCTTAGCTTTTTCCCCTTGGTTTTGGAAGGCCCAGGCTCAAATACTTGTGCATCACCCGCATTATCCAACACCTGAGAAAAAGGATCCCCCCTTGATCATTTACCTCTTTTACTTGATTTCCCTCATTTTCCCCATTTCCCTCTGCTTCCCCTTGTTTCTCCTTAAGCTCAGTTCTTCTCCTAAAATTCAGCACTGTCTTGTACAATTCATTAGGCCTAATAGTAGTCCCAACACATATATGTATCACTTCTTTCTCAGCCAATCTCTCAAACATTTTCATTAAATCCCTATCTGTTACAAGCAGTTGGTGCTCCATCTTAAAAGCATATCTGAATGTTGGAAACGCATAATCCAACTTCACACCTCACTTTTTAGCCTCGTCTTCATAGTCAATAACAACATCCATAATATTACACCTATCTACATCTACTTTAACTTCAATCACACCAGCCCTCCAAAAAAATCTCAACACTTTGTTATCACCCATTCTGCAGATACATGAAAAAACTACCAATAAACTAACAACTAACGATTTAAACACAAATAAATCACTACAAAAACAGATATGTGTATATATATGTGCATGCATCTTTTTTCAAACAATCGTTATGGATAGTCATATATGCATTACAGGAGCAAGAAGAGAGCAAGAATCAATACCTGTGAATCTGTGATCGAGATTGAGAAGAGAGAAGATGCAAGCAATCACCCACCGCTCCGCTCCGCTTAAACCATCAATTAGAGAAGAATAAGAAGGGTTTTGCCCGTTATATTGTTTCTTTTTTGGGCTTTTTGTTTTTATCAGCTGCTCAACACGTGTCTCTGTATTTTTACCGTATTTTTTATTTATTTTCAACTGCTAATACACCATTAAATACACTTGTACAAACGTTTGCTTAACGGTTGCTCGACGGAGTGGGTTCGTAGCTTTAAAATTTAAACACGATGATACCACTTGTAAGTCAAAAATTCGCAGTGGTACCACTTGTAAAAGCCAATTACACAATGGTATCATTCATAATTTCCCTTGAAAAAATTTGGTAAAATTTTAAATCCATATATTTAAAATATAATTGTACTGCCCCAAAAAATATAAAAAAATATTGATTGATTGCTTTTAAAATATCATTTTAAAATCTAATACCTAGTTATAATAATATCTTAAACCATTTTTTTAGATTTGAAAAATATTAAGAACCAAAAAAACACACTCTTAAAAGTCTTAAAAAATGTTGCCGCCAAAACAACAAATATAAAAGGACCGAAAATGTAGAAACGCGTGCCCTGTACTTCAATTCCTCATTCTTCCTCGAGACGTTTCATACATTCTACTAACACTATATAATCACACATTCAACCTTCTTCACCAATTCATCACTAATTCATCACTCGAATCAAAACCAAATAAAATCTTCGATGCCTGAAAATTCAGTACCCGAGCGTTCTCTTCAAGTTTTCAGTGATGTCCGGTTCGTTCTCCTAGGGTTCGACTTACTTAATAAAACCCGGGTATTTTTTAATTATTTGTTTTATTTGTGTTTTGAAATGTATTTGTTTGTACTGTGTTGATTATCATTTGATGGGCTAATTAATTTGATGGGGGTTTGTTTTTAGGTTTTGTCGCTGCTTGTTAGTGGAGGTGGAGTCGATGCTGGTCAGTATGGTCCAGATTGCACTCATGTTATTGTCGATAACCTTCTTTATGTTAGTCATTTCTTGTACTCTCGTTCTTTTTTATTTGAGTAGTATCGATTTATCGAGTTTTTTTAGTTACAATGTGTAGCCTATAGGTGTTGATTTAGATATGAATTTACAAACTATTAGTCGGTGATTATATTAATTGCGTTAGTACAAGTGTGCTAGATGAAATGTGATCAATGATTTTTAGCTTGTTAGTAGAACATGACCATTTATGTACCGTCTTTAGTTAGTTCTAAAATAGTACATTGGAGTAAATTAGTACATTTTCTTGAGAGATTTATACAAATATACTACATACTGAAGTGAAAGCAATATTAAGAATTTATGTTGTTGATGGTCTAAAAGTTCCAATTGGGACAGTAATTTGGAAGAGGAGTCTGAAAGAGTGGATTTTTATGTAATTGATGTTTATGCTGTGAGAATTTTTCTTTATTAGGATGATCCTCCGTGCGTTGCTGCTCGAAATGATGGAAAGGCACTAGTAAATGGCTTGTGGGTTGCTCACAGTTTTGAATTGGGCATGGCTGTTGGTACAGATTCTGTAAGTTATCCTATTCAGTCATTTTTTTGATATCCATATATTGTAGAAAGCTTCTTTATTTTCTGTATGCTAAGTTTGCGAGTGGCACACCTATAGGGAATGGTATATATTTGTGCTGCACTTCTTTGTTTCTACTCAGATTTTTTTTTTTTGGCTAAATCTACCCAGATGTTTGATATTTAAGAACCTAAATGGTTAGGCTAGTCATGTAGTTCGTGATTAGCAAGCAAGACCAAATCTTGGATCCTGGCATGGAACTTGTCTATTGTTTGTTTCATGTGCATCTGCCATAACTGCTTAAATATTCTATTCAATATGCTATATTTGTCTATTAGCTGTTCGTAAACTTTTCGTCTCACATTCAATTGCACCCGCCCATAAACACCAGTGTGTCCGTGAAGATGTTTGATTGTTTCCGTTTCTTGTTCAATATCATGTAATCTTCATTTGGTTCCAGGTTTTGTACAAACCTCCAAGAGATCAGAACGGTATTCCTGGTGCCCAATATTTAGTAATATGCTTGACTGGATACCAACGCCAAGATCGTGATGACATTATGGTTTGCTTATACCTATTATGCTTACATTTTATCTTTATATTTACATACAATATCTCTGCACTTAAATAAACTTTAGAATTTGTAACCTTACTAATACTTCTGTCCTACCCAGACATTGGTTAGCCTTATGGGAGCCAACTTTATGAAGCCTTTGATATCAAGCACAGTGACTCATCTTATCTGCTACAAATTTGAGGGTAGGTTTCTTTTCCTTCTTTTTTTGTGTTTACAAGAGGAGGATTTTCTGACCTGTGTTTGCCAAATTATAATTTAGTTTCTCTTTATTGCACATTACATGCATTATATATTTGTAAAGTCAATGCCGTGCCACTTACCTTAATAGAATCTGCTATGTAATGAACTCATGTCAGAAACCTTATTATAGCCTTATTTGGAACTTAAATAGAGAAAGATTGGTAAGTGCTATATATGCAAGACTAGTAGGGTGTTATTCCTCTTTTAACCTCGCAGCATTCCCGATTGATCCGTATATGTTCGCTAATCCTGCACGGGAGCCGGTCGATGCAGTGACAACTCTACATTCTATACTCCTGCATGATGATCTCCAAGATTTTATGGGTTCTTTCAGTGTGTATTTGTGCTACAATGGGTCTGGCTGGGAGCATTATACCTTCCTCCTCCCATTTTATTCACAAAGCTAGTTGCGATTTCTAACAGAAATTTATGTTGCACCAGTTGCAGTATTATCTTTAATCAGTTTTCGTCCACTACTTCGTTAATACACACATTTTTTTATTTTTGATCTAA
Source organism: Daucus carota subsp. sativus (assembly GCF_001625215.2). NCBI lineage: Eukaryota > Viridiplantae > Streptophyta > Magnoliopsida > Apiales > Apiaceae > Daucus > Daucus carota. Next base: position 33,946,176 of record NC_030382.2, on the reverse strand, counting down.
TTTTCTACAATCAAACTTTCTGTTGCTGCAGAAAGTGATTGGTCTTATGCAGTAGGTTCTCTGTTAATATAGAATCTTAAATGGCTCCAAAGCACCCCTATTTTATCGACCTATCTGCAAAGAATCCTGGAATTGTGATTAGTATGTTTGATGAGGATATGAACATTGCATTTAATCTATTTGGTATTCTCCATTTTGTAGGTGACAAGTATAAGCTTGCAAAGAAAATAAAGAAGATAAAGATTGTCAATCATCTGTGGTTGGAAGACTGGTATAGCTCAGCTCTCTTCATGCATGTATCTTTGCATGTTTTGTCCTATTGTTATTTTCTCTAACAATGTTTCCCAAACATTTTTTCCCTGGCAGCTTGAAGGCTTGGAAAATTCTACCAGAACTAGATTATGATAAGAGGTTTGACTGATACTGTCTTCTGTAATTGTTTAAATTTAAATCATGTACCACACCCCTTTCCCCCAAAGAAATAGTAAGACATAATTTGCTTGAAATTGATCTCTTCTTCCTCGTTTATGTATTTATAATGTATTGGCTTGCAGTGGATATGAAATGGAGGTCTTAGAGGCAGTGGCTAAAGATTCTGAGGAAGCAGATGTCAGTTTAAAGAATCAGCAGATCCCGAATTCCTTAAGAAACCACCTAGATACAAGTGTATCTAGTGATCGGTCAAATTTTATCAATGCTAATAACATGGTATCTATCGCTGGAAGGGAGAGACTATCTGGTCGAGACTTAGATAGCACAGATGTTCCTGCAACTGTGGGTAACGACTTCGGTTCCATTTTTGGAAGTGGGAGGTCCCCTCTTTCCGATTCAAGGAAATCCAGCCTCAGACTTAACTCTAGTGAAGCCACACAAACATTGGACTCGGGGAAAGGAACAGGCTTCCTGAGCACTGGGGCGATCATAAAGACAGGCAGGCGTGATGTCAATGATGAATTTTCCTTTCCGTTTGTGCCAGCCGGTTCACAAGAGATGAGCAGAAGGGAACTGTTGGACTCTGCATCATTGATAAGTGGTCAAAATAATACAAGTGATAAGGTATTATATGACAAGGATGCCCATGATTTAATTCCGGCTTCTGCTTCAAGTCCCATATATAGAACTACCAGCCCCAGGCTGTCTAGCAGGATCTCCCTAGGTGCTGAGTGGAAGTCAGCAGCTTTTGAAACACCCATCTCTAAAGCAACCAACTTAGAGACAAGTCAAGATGCCACATTGGAGGAAACGGTTCAAATTAATTATGTTCATTCCGAAATGGGCAGCTTGCATGGTAAACCCAAGAATAGAGATTGTTTAGATGGACAAGAACACTCCTGCGATGAAGTTCCAAATAATTCTTCTTCTAGAAGCCAAATGAAGGAAACTGAGAGATGTAATGGTCCTTCCGATGCGAGCATGAGTGCACATTGCAAGCCACCTGTGAACAAGATATATAATAGAAAGACCTGGAGTAAGGGAAGTACAACAAATCTGAAAAGTTACTTAAACAATAGTTTACCTGAAGACAATCCTGCACTCTCTTACATAGGGGTAGAAGAGACAGCAAACTATAAAAAGATTGAAATTCTCCCTTCAGCAGCAAATTGTATTGAATCGAGAGCAGCAGAAGTTGATGTTCTGCAATCTAGAAATGAAGTTCAGAGGAAATTGACGTCAGTGGATGATGAGACTGAAGCTCTAGTGGAGAAAGAAAATAATGTTGTTAAAGCAGTTGGCGATAAAAATGAGACTTCAACAGGAGAAAGTGATAAATCTGAAGAGCTGTTTACTAATGGAAATATTGGTGTTAAATTCCGTAGGCATGGTACTAAGACATCCGGAAATGAAAAGGATGGGGATAAACAGGAAAAGGTTGCCTGTGGCAAAAGAAAGCTGGGGAAATCTGCTGATATGCAAATACTGTCCAAGGAAATTGCAAGCAGAAGGAAAAATCGCTCATCAAATGAACAGAAAAATACTGTTATTGATATGGATCCTGAGAATGAGTTTACAGAAGCAGTCTTTGTGAAGAACAATGGTGAAGCTGAAGTAGAAATTTCTGGAAAGCAATTGGGTGTCCGGAGTAAGAAAACAATTAATAAAAATGAAGATGCCTCTAAACTGAATAAAGCAGCAACTGGTGGTAAGAGGAAGCTCACACAATCAGTCCATTTGGAGAAAACAGTGAAGGAGAAGATGAGCAAGGGCAAGAGATGCCGTCAAAATAAATGGAATGAAACAACTGCACCTCTTGAGACTCGCAAGAACAACAAAGAATACGAGTTTAAGGAGATCTGTGAAGAGAATGCTGGAGAAGTTGAACCAGAAACACGTGGAGATTTAGGACCTGAAGATAAACCAGAAGTGTGTAGCTCTAAAAATGACAGTTATGCATTGGCAGTCCCTAGCAACACAACAGCAGCCGGTGGAAAAGTGAATGATAGTGCTGAAAAGAATAAGATATTTTGCAGAAAGAGAGAGCTTGGAGAACCTATGAACATGAAGAGTTTAAATGATAGCAGGAGTACAGGGAAGAAAAATCTTTCACACAAAATCAAGAAAGGGAAGTGCATATCTGTTACAAAACTAGCTGGCAGTCCTAAGGCTGAAGATGAAAAGAATGAAGCTGCATCTGTTAATAAGCTGACAAAATCCATGGAAAATGACAGAAAAAGCGTGCTAAACCATGTTGGGGATCAAAGTGCGAGACACGGCATAAATCAGTCGATGAAACTGGATTCATACGAACTGTCTAGAAATCTTGATTCAACGAAAAGCAATTCAAGAATGACTGTCAAAATGGACTCAAAACCTGAGCCTATATGGTTTATCACAAGTGGGGATAAATCACAAAAAAAGGAGTTTCAGCAAGCGATACGGAAATTAAAAGGGAATTTATGCAAAGATTCTCACAAATGGTCGTATCAGGCAACACATTTTATTGTACCTGATCCACTTCGGAGAACAGAGAAGTTTTTTGCTGCTGCTGCATCTGGAAGGTATGTCCTGTTTGACTATCATTGTTTACCCTCCTTTGTACTATTTCATGTGCCATTACACTGTATTAATTTATATCAATGGACCTATATACTTGCAGGTGGATTCTGAAAAGAGATTATATAAGTGATAGCAACAAGGCAGGGAAATTCTTGTCAGAGGAGCCTTACGAGTGGTACAAGAGTTGCCTAAGCGAAGATGGTGCTATTAACTTGGAGGCACCAAGAAAATGGCGCCTTCAGCGAGAGAGAACTGGTCATGGTGCCTTTTATGGATTGAGAATTGTCATATATGGCGAATGCATTGCCCCTTCTTTGGTATGCGTTGAAGTTTAATGTTGCTCAGCCTTTTCATTCTCATACTTGATTTACGATATAGATATAATCGCTCAAATTTGAATAGACAATTTTAGGGATTGTTATATATTGTACATGCATATGTGAAGTTTATGTTTATATGATGAGTTATGCAGGATACTCTTAAGCGTGTTGTTAAGGCTGGAGATGGAACTATATTAGCTACTTCTCCACCGTACACTCGATTCTTGGAGTCTGGGATCGACTTTGCTGTTGTCAGTCCAAGCACGCCACAGACCGATATGTGGGCCCAGGAGTTCTTAAGACATAAGATACCATGTGTAGTAGCCGATTACTTGGTGGAGTTTGTTTGCAAACCAGGCTACTCCCTCAAAGAGCATGTTCAGTTCAACACTGATGATTGGGCGGAAAAATCATTAAACAAACTTGTAAACCAATCAGAGACGAATGAATGGCAAAAGGATCCAGCAAATGACGGCGATAGTCCTGTTCTACCATCTCCAGGGGCAACAATGCCCTCAAATTGTCACGGTGATAGTGATTTACTATGTCAAGTCTGCGGATCACCTGGCAGACGAGAGGAAATGCTGATTTGTGGTCATGTAAACAAATCCGTTGGTTGTGGCAGTGGCATGCATATTGATTGCTGCGATTCTTCTTTGCCAAATGTACCGAACAGAGATTGGCTGTGCCCAAAGTGTAGTAAAAGTAAGAGTAGGAAAAGAACTCCAAAGAGTGCTAAGAAAAGAACCTCTGTATCAAAGAGGAAATGATCTCTTATGCTAGTCAGGTCAAGTCATCTCATTCTTGTACATGCAAGTTCTTCCAAATTAATATAGTTATGGTCTAAGTAATTAGTAATTCTCTTCTTTGCAATTCTGTTCCAACTGAAATGTAGATGTTTGGGATCGTTTAAGTAATATCTGATCAATAACACTAAACTTTTATGGAAATGATCCATGATGCACACTTGGGCTGACTGTTATCAGTGTATGTTTTGACCCAAAAATATTGGGCCATTTAAGATTTTGGTCCAAGTTGAAATCTCTGGAGCACACCTTACAAAAATGTTTGAAACATGAAAACATAATGAAAGATTGTTTGACGAATCAAATTTGTTTAAGTCGAGCAAAACGAGTATTTCGCTTAACAACAAAATAAATTTAAAGCTTTATTCCAGGTGGAATTGTCAAATATTTCACCTTATTCTACTACTTGAAGTTTGCTAATTGTCTTGGGAATGTTTCTTCCACGTGCTAGCATGATAATATTAAAGAGAATACGATGCATGCAGGACTAGGCCTGTAAACGGATCGGATTTGGATCGGATCTAACTAAATCCATATCCTAATCCATTTAAATTTATCGGATTCAGATCGGATCGGATCAGGAGTCGGATATTTTACAAGTCAATCCATATCCGCTCCACTCGGATCATGGATAATCGGATCGGAGCCCCGATCCACTAAAAATTATGAAATATATTTTTTCACCGTGAACAATATTTTAACTTCCATACAAAAAAAAGTGATATTTTCTAATTATATTAATTCATAAACTTTAGCGTAATAGGTAAAAAAAAAAAAGCTAATAAAGCAGTATTTAATAAAAACTTTGTTAGTTTTCCTATAAAAACTTCAACACAAAATTTATCAAGTAAATAAAAAAAAAAAAATAAGTTGCTAAATATTTTTGGAGGAAGCAAATTATAATTTGCTCCTCTATTAATAAGGATTAAAATCGATAAATATGTCTTAAATACGGAACCAGGTGATTGAGGAGGTTTTAAGTGGAAGAGTTAGCTCCTGTGTTTATACTCACTCTGCATAAAAAAAAGAGTGATTATTAGATTAACCGGATAACAAGAGTGAGAGCCATGTCAAGAATTAGGAGCAACTGATCGATTATAAAAAATTATGATTTAGGGTTTTGTCTTGTTTCTTTAGAAATTTTTATTTTGTATGTAATATATTAATAATTATATTATATATTATAATACAATATAATATAAAATATATAATATAGTTAAGCATGAATCGGATCGGATCGTTAACAGATCGGATTTGACCATATCCATATCCATTCTTTATCGGACCGGGTTATTATCGGATCGGATTATTAGCAGATCGGATTTTTTTAATAAAGATCCATATCCATTTATTTGACCACGGATCGGATCGGGTCGGATCGGATATCCGATCCATTTACAGGCCTATGCAGGACACACAAAGAAATTAAAAGCCGAGAGCAATTTCCATAAATTAATACTCCAGCTTTGTTCTATTTTTCAATCTTCAATTTTTTTTGAAGTGAAATATAAATATTTTAATTTGACAAAAAAACAATTTCAAAAAATGTTGAACTGAAATATCTTTCTTTTTTTTTTAACTTAAATTATGTACAAAAGGAAAAATATATTCAAATGCTCATGTAGGGAACGACGGAGTAACTGATAGATTAATTAATAAATCAGATTTTCGTATTTGTACTAGTTATTATTTATAAAGATAAAGATAAAGATATTCTGTAAAATTCTAACGGTTTAATTTTGTTATATAATTTGAGATTAGGGAAAGGGTTGAAGAGACATATACAACGCGAAAGTGATAAAAAAAACAGTTGTAAGATTCGAGGCAAATCCAGCATTAATGTTGAGATTAAGAGATAAGAAAGTGAAGCAAAGCACATGACTAATCACATGCTAATATATCTGCCCATGATCCATCCTCTCTCGTTTGCTCCCAACATTCAAACCATATCGCCTTTTCCTTTTCCTTTTCTTTTAGTTTCGCTGTTATTCTCTATATTTATTCTGCTTTAAAACCTCATGTTTCTTTATTCTATACATCCTTATTATTCTTATTATTTTTGGTCGTTTCTTTTTATCCATTCCTATTTGTATGTATAATTTTAGGATTGAAGTCAATCTTATATCAAGATCAAAGGCTTGGCATCTTCTTTTTACTCCCCCTGTTTTTTTTAAATGACGCTTTGACTTTTGGCACACACTTTTAAGTGCTTTGACCGGATAGTTAAAAATATTATTTTTAATTTTTTTTTTCTGAATAATAATATATAATCAAAATTTTTATTCAAAAAAAGAAAATTTAAAAAAATAATATTTTCCCGTATCACATACTCTTTCAAAGATATATCCAAAAATTTTACTAATTGAAAAAACAAGAAAAGAAAGGAAGACCAATACCATCGGAGACTTTGAAGTGGTATATGATACTTTACTCCTACAACCTGCATTTTTCTGTGGTTGAAGAAAGTGGTTACGTCCCTCGTGAAGAAGCCCTTTACTTTGGCCACAAGACAATAAAAAATGCTTGCAAAAAGATGTTGTATCTGTTACGACAGTAATATCATACACCATAAATATGCATAAAAAATCAAACCGATTGAGCAGTTGAGGATTAGAAAAAGACGCAGCTGACAAAATGCTCCTATTTTTATCCCTTTCTCCACAACTCAAGAATCAGAGGGGATGCTGAGATGTGAAGCCATGTTAGCTTTTCACCATTCCTCCACTCACACTCCACTATTCGCATTCAATACGAAATTTAAATTATATTCGGTGTTTTGAAATTCGTTCATCTCTGAAAATGTTTCATATTTAAATTCACTAGATTTCTTATTCCAGAGTAATATAAAACTTGCATTGCGTCAGTTCATCTGTATCGGTATGAAATGTGCATGCATGAAGCCATTATAGTTGTATACCCTATAGCCTGTAGGCATGTGTGGGAGCTAGTTCGTAGGTTTTACAGCAGATCCACCTATTTTATTTTATTTTTAACATTTTATTAAAGAAATCTCAGAAATCAATATATTCCTCTTTTCACTAATAAATAAATGTATATGCTTTTTATATTGAGTGTCCAGCATTTTTTTTAGATGCCATATCATACATGGGAATCAAGTTTTTAAAGATCAATGTAGAAATTTTTTCATTATCATATTTCAAATTTATCCTATTTAGTCGCTTAACTGAAAATTCAAACGTATGAATGTGGTTATCACATGAAAATAAGTAAATATATAAAAAAAAATTATATTTTAATAAATTGAATCAATCAATTTTTTACAAAAGAACTATAATCGATTCGATATTTTGTAACAAACAATTAGTACTCTACAACTTAAACATACATAGAATATATAATATTATACAATAAATCGACATAAATTTCATATAGAAATAATTGTTATATATAAATATAGACCGCTAATAGAGATTTTTGGATTTTACCGGATGATCTCTCGCGTGTGGAAGAACCAAAATTCGAAGCTTTGTTACATAGCTTTGTTTATTTTTACGTACACATGAATGATTATATTCAGTCTTTATAAAAGCAATTAGAAACAGGAATAAAAGTTTGTAGAATCATGACGACATTTTCTGGTGTATATGCATTATTCTATTTTCGTTGTAAATATTCCCATAATTGTATTGTTTGATAACATGCATGCTCCACGGATTTTGAATAACAGGTTCTTAATATACTCAAGAGTAATCTACGTTCACAGAAGCTGATACAGAAAAATGCACAGAATGATGGAATCTACGTTCACAAAAACTGATAAAAAAAATGCACAGAATGATGGATTTCACTGATTTCTGCCCTCTGTCATTTTTGTTTAGTTTTGGACTCTGTCTTTTCGGTTTTGAGCTTTCAGTTTCAAAGTCTACGGCTACTCTTTGTATAAACAAATATTTGTATTAAACTTTTGATATCTTTTTCCTATTATTCAATATATTTATTATATATTATTATCTTTATAATTTGACTCTTTTTTTTCTTCTATCTTTATAAACAACTGGTAATGAAATTGCGAATAATTTATTTTATACCAAATCGAAGAGCATGAAAATCAAAAGTATTGTTGATTAGAGTTGAAGAAAAGAGCATGTCTTGCTAGAATCCGAAGAAAAGTTAAAGATGACGTCACTTGCAAGTGAGGTTTTCAGATAAAATAACATATCCACTGGTAAACTCGCTGCAGTATTATTTTTATAGCATGACGTTTTCTTGATCTTGCGAAACCACCGAAATTAAAAAGAATCAATTATTTAATCACCTTGATTACGAGGAAATACGGAAAAATAATAGGTCAAGTAGAACTATTGCATCAAAGTTTGCCACTCCGTTTTACAAGAACGCTCAATGTCTTGAAATGGAGGTACCGTTTCTATTTTAAACCATTTAATCCACAAGAAGACATGGCTTCAAAAAGAATATTTGTACTCACATTGGTAAGAAGAATTTAACTTCATTAGTTCTCTTTCTTATGTAATCATATATGTTCATGTTTTCTGATAAGTTTGCTACCATCTTCTGAAGTCTCGACTGAACTTGTAAAATTGCAATGACGATATTTTTAATTGTTGTTAGGATAAATTGAACATGTTTATTAATTATGTATATTATTGAAAGACAGTGTGACAATTTAACATCATTTGGCTAGCATGGTGATGATTCATTTTCATCATTTTCTTCTTGGCTCTTTCTGGATTCAGCTGATGTTCTTTCTTTTAGTTGCAGAAAGACCATGCTCAAAAGAAGAAACAAAAAACATATCTGTGCCTCTGATATTTAAAGGTTTTAAGTCATAATACCATTTTCCCCACCAAACCACTTGGCTGAAGCAAAGATAAAAATCAGCCAACCATTTTTACCTTATCAAAAGCATGAATATAGAAAACATCAGATTAACCATTTAATAAAGTAGTCCAACTACTTCTCCATGTGTTAGTGTGTTACTCCAAGTTTTATGTTGCATGTTCTGGATATACAAAACAATTCACCTGTTTAGTGATTTCAAGAATTTGCATACCAAGCCATTATATTTGACTTGAAGATCATTTTTTTACCCTGGTCAAATCTTAAAAATGGGCTATTTCTAGAGAAAAGCTTTTCAAAAGATGGATCCAAAGGCACTGAAGGTAGCAATTTACACTGAAATGTTTTCCCCATTTTTTGTTCAAAATGTGCTGCAGGCATACAACTCTTCAAAAGAACAATTAACAATGTATTAATCTAACTTAGTTCTCCTACTTCGAGGTGAGCGGAACGTCAGACGAGTTAGAGTCGAACTCAAAACTTGAGATAACTGAGGATATATCCTTAATAACTTAGATTATCGGTAGTATGTGATAATTTTACCGTTCTCTGTGATGTAATATTTTCCGGATGTCGATATTTGAAAAATGTGATATAAATGTATAAGACATCCAAGTAGAAGATGGAATTACTAAGGCTATGTGCAATGCAGCATTCAGAGGCTGAAAATGTAGTATTTGTCCTAGAGGCATCAAGTAACCCACCCTTCTTGGATCCTCTGGTCCAGAAGATAAGAGAGAAAGGACAATGGCCTTTCACAATTGTACCATTCAACAAGGATAGATGCCAAACAGATGAATGCTACCTGGCTATGCATACAATTGTGAATTATTATATACACGACAAAGTAAAGAATGAGACAATGGCAAACTAGTACATGAAGCAGAAATCTAGGCTTGTGAATAGTCATGGATAAGCCTTTTGGCAATGCAGCAGATAAAACATGAGAGAGGTAAATGCTAAGCCTTTTTTCTTGCTGCTGCTACAGTTATTAGCCACATCTAACTTTTCACCTTTTTGCAATTTAATGCTTTTGTTTTCCTTTTACATTAACTAGCAGATAGAAAGAAAGTGACAGAAGAAGATGATCTCGAAGTTTTATTTAGTTCAACAAAATTTAAATATAAAGGTCTAGTACTGAAATTAACTCTGTACATGATGCTCATAAGAGAAGGGACATGGGAAAGGAGGACATAGGTGACAAAATTTCCCCAGCAGAGGAGTAATATACAAGACAACACTAACAGTTTACTCTGCTGGTAATATCCGATTAATTCTAGGATCCCCATTCTTCATCGTAATCAGATATTTATCTTAATTGTTGTGAAAGATTAACAGCTTAATGCTTCGTACTTCACTGCGATTGGAAGATTGAATCCGGTCTGCGATAGCAAATTTCCGACTGCTGCAAGGTCCCGGCAGAAAACACCTTGAAACACTGATGATGCTGCAGAAGCTGCTGCGGATGAGGTGTTTTTGGTATTGGCCATGTTCATTGAAGCTGCATTGATTAGTTCGGCTTGGTCTTGTTGGACCTGATGAACTTGCTGTTGTATTGCTGCCGTAGCTTGTAATGTAGCACACGTCTTTTTCCTTTGCTTTTCAGTTGATTCATCATCCAGAATCGTGGACATAACACTAGTATAACCCTTCTGAATCAATCTATACAACAGTAGTGAAGACATCTTCGCTCTGTCCCTGATTGAATCAACATCCTGTTCATTGGAAAATTGACATCTGTCAATAAAAGTAATTGATTTATCAGGCTTGTGTCGTAGAGTAAGCAACAAATGGGCTCTCTCTAATTCAGATCTTGAACATCCCCTTCTCAAACCAATCAATGCATAATAATCCACATTTCCAGTCTCTCCAGAAGCTACCCTTTGTTTTAAAGCTTGAATCTTCGTGGCTAATGTACATAACCTTCCAGGGATTTCTCTGTAATGGACATACTGACGCTTCCATGCTGGACCAGGAAGTTTTCGATCACGCAAGATTGTATTGTACAAAAGCTTTAAGTGTTCAAGATCATGGAGAGAATCAGGCAAGCATCTTATACTCTCAAACAAAGCAGCTCTAGTACTGAGAGCATCAATACAGGATGGGTTCAAGGCCAAAGCTCGGTTACAATCTGCCAATGATTCAGCAATTCTACCAGCCAATCTATATGCTGAAGCCCTGTTCATATAACACTCTGCTAAGAACCCTTGCGGGGCTCCACGTCGGCCATCGACAATCTTTGAGAAGTGTCGTACGGCTTCAGTGTAAAGCCCTGCATCCAGGGCTGCCATTGCTGAGGTTTTACGTCGAAGGAGAAGCTTAATGTGGCTTATGAGTTGAGTAATGTTTTCCAATTCAGTTTTGGGTTGCATAGGTGGTTGATTGTTAATCATAACATCTCCATAAATTGGAAACTTAGAGAAAGAGAAGCTATCATCAGACCAGCAAACACTCTCTCGACGAAAGGCCGCAGAAGCCATACGTTTTCCTGTCTGAAGAAGCACCAAAGCATCTTCCATTAATCCCAAGTAACAACATGCTTGTCCCAAAACCAAGTACCTATAATCACAAAAGTTTCATCAGCTTCGACACATTAAATACCCAATTCACAAAAATATTGATCTAGAACATGTTCACTGTGATCTGAATATGATTAAACATGACATGATATATTTTGTCCAAATATAATAGTCGCATCCAATTAATTTTAAAATTTATACATGATAAAATAACAAATCTAGTGAATCACAGCTCTTAATCACACACACTCTGGTCATTCAACATTATATTCTGTAAGTACATAATTCCAAACCAAACCAAACCAGTTCAAGCCAGCAAAGAGTGACACATTTTGACTTTATCACTAATATCTTATTCAACCACAAAGCGTGCTTACTGATTTCATCATCTATAGCTGTCACTTAATTAAACTCCAATATCTATATTAATATAAATATAATAATAAATATACAAAACAAAAGATGGGAAAATTACCTCCATTGACCCTGTTTATCACAATTTTTAGTCAAACCAGCCATGACTTTCTTCTTCAAATCTGAAACAGAGAAGCACTTAAAACTCGGTTCATCGTGACTCGGTGAGTCACCGGATAAAAGCTTAACTCGTTCTTTAGAAGAGTGTTGGGACGAGTTATCAGACGACAAAGAAGACGATGAGTAGTCATCAGAAGATGACATTTTGAGACTAGGAATGTAGTCTTGTAACATATCAGCAACATCTTTGTATCGCCTTAAATAGAGTAAAGATCGGGCCTTTAACTCGAGAGCTGACTCAGATTTTGGTGAAAGAGTCAAGGCTGCATCAAGAAGATTAACAGCTGAAGCGAGTTCACTCGGTTCTTGTGTTGCTAATAGATATCTTGCATCTTTCACATACTTATCAACAATCTGCATATACACACAAAATATGTTAATGGGTGTTCAAGAATTGTGATCAATGATAAAGAATCGTAAACATTGAATTTTTGTACAAATTTGATTAATGGGTCACCAAAAAACTACAAGAAACAATTGAATATAACATAAAGATTGAGTCTTGGTACATATTTGAATAATGGGCCACCAAGAATCTTCAAAAAACAGCCAAATATAACTTAAAAATCAAGTCTTGGTACACATTTGAATAATGGGTCACCAAGAAATTTCAAGAAACAATTGAAAACAACATAAAGTTTGGATTTTGATGCATTTAAACTACATGGGTCGCAGTGATATCATGTAACTAATGATAAAATAAGATAAAGTTACAATCTTGATGCAATCAAAAAGATGGGCTTTAGTTAAAATGCTTTGAACAAGAAAAAAACTGAGATTTTAATGGAGTGTCAATTCAATGTTACCTTCTTGTTCGTAAGGTACCATGGCTTCTTGTCTGTGCAAGTGAGTGAAGAAGATGGAGATGAAGGCATAGTTGATGTGCAAAGATCAACCATTAAATCTCTCTCTTTCTCTCTGATAATGCGAGTGTAGGAGAATATGAGAGAGAAGGTGATAGTGGGGGAGAGATTTAAGTTGCAATAGCTGGTTTGGTTATGATGGTTGATAGAGAAGGGTCTGAGAGAGAAAAGATATAAAAACACCAAGGTGACAGCAAGAGAAAGCTTTGAGCCTTGTATTTCATAGCTGGCACTTGTGCATTCTCTCTCTAGCCCTAGAACTGTCTACAAGGCCTATTCTATTCTTGGTTGTGTGTCTATTACTCATTTACCCTCCAACCTTCCCACATTAATTTCATTTACTCGTTTACTGCCATGTAAAAATGAGAAAATGCTTGGATTTGTTACCCATTCACGGGTTATTCACTCGCTGGGTCGCTGCCTCAACTATCCGGGTAAAAAATTTAAAGGCGGCAATAAATTGAGCCGAAGAAATATGTGAAACTTTTAGGGGCCATCTGAGTTTTCGCCTGTACAGATTTGGTGGCTGTTTAGTCAACTTTTGGTTTTCAAACTTCCTTTTGTTTTCGTGAAGATTTTATTAAGGGTCTTTCTAATGTGTGCACAATAATCACTAAGAGAGGTGTATTCGATTAGGATTTTAATGGATTGTTTTTAATCTATGGATTTTAATGGATTTTGTTTGATTTTGATTTTGTGCGGATTCTTGATAAAATGTCGCAGAGTTGATAGGATTTAAGCACAATGTTTCAAAATCCCATTGATTTTGATGGGATTTCAGAAAACTTAAAATACACTGAAGAATGCCACAAAATCCATCATTTTATGAAATGCAAAAAAATCCATCAGCATTTGAATACCATCAGATTTTAATGGATTTTAAACAATCTCAATTGAATATCATCGGATTTTAAAGCATAATTTAAAATCACAATTGAATACCACCAGATTTTATAGCATAATTTGAAATCCTAATTGAATACCTCAAGATTTTAATGGATTTCAAACAATCCCAATCGAATACCCTCGGATTTCATGAATGCAAAAAAATGTTTTAAAATCCCAATCCAATTAACCCCTCTAAATTCTATAAAAATGGCCTATTCTGATTGGTGGAATTGATGTGAATGCAGGGGGGCATTATCATTTATTATTCATCCACCAATCAAAATGAGCTATTTTTATCGGAGTTAGGGACTATTGTGTGCCCTTGGGCACACCATAGAAAATCCCTTTTATTGATGCTGAAAACAATCCTTTTCTAATAGTCTGTCCGTCCATCCCGGATTAGATGAGTTCGTTAATTTCGGGCACTACATTACTTATTTTTAAAATTTTATTTTTGCAAATAAAAATTTAAAGATAAAATTTTCGCTTACAAAAAAAATTTTAAAAAATAAAATTCAGAACTAAACGGTCAATGCTTCTTAAGTTACGTGTCTAAAGTCAACTAACTTATCTAATTTGGGATGGAAGGAGTAGTATTTAATTATGCTATCGAAAATATAATTTTGAAAAGTATTTTCTTAAACATAATATTTGTTTTATATTAAAAAAGTAAAATTTAAACTTAAAAATAATTTTAAACAGGCGATCATTCCATTAATCTACAATTATGCACCGTTTATTATTGGGGAAAGGGAAAAAATCCAGAGGAGGTGTCTAAAAGGCGGATGGGACCATGGCACCTCCAAACACATCGCAGATTTAGTTTACGGTACCGAGAGTTAGGGGTGAGCAAAAAACCGAATAAATCCGAAACCGAAACCGAAACTGCCAAAAACCGCTAGAATCCGAACCGTATAAAACCGAACCCGAAACCGAAAATTTTAAAACCGAACCCGAAACCGATTATGCGGTTCCGGTTATAGCTAGGAACCGATCCGAAAAAAACCGAACCGATCCGATTTTTAAAATAATTATAATATCTATATAATATTTTATATTTATAATATTTATAGTATTATTTATATTTTAAAAATACAAACTTATATATATATATCTACTAGAAATCTAGAGTTTCTGGGATTAAATAGGACTTGGGTCTGTGCTAGTAGTTTGGGCTCTTGATATGCTGCTTGCCTGCTTCTGTTTCTTCTTGTTTGCTATTTTATTTTTTAGTTGCTTCTTTTTTTGCACGTAAATTCTCTTTCTTTGCTAGTGATCCTAATGCTTTTTATTTTATTTCTCTGCTAGTCCTTTACTCCAGAAAGAGACTTTCTTCAACTCCATCCTGAGTCTCCTGACTAAACATACACATTTTAAATAGCATTTGATGAGGTTTACAATACACTAGCAAGACTTCTGGATTTGTTTATTGCCTGTAACTTGATTTAGTGCTAGTGCTGGTTCACAGAATGTTCTACCTAGCAGGCAACATGCAATAGCGTGACTGAACTAAATTTGTATTAATACCTATGTAGATTTATGAATTTTTATGTTTTCTATGTTTAAACTTCGGATGGATGCATAATTTTAAGTTAAGTTTAATTATTTATGTATAATTTTTCTTTTTTTCTTTCATGCAGTTTTATAACCGAAACCGAACCGATAGAAACCGAATCCGAGGTTTTGGAACCGAAACCGAAACCGAGGATGCGGTTGCGGTTGAGGTTTTTGATTTCTAAAACCGAGGGCATGCGGTTCCGGTTGCGGTTTTATCCAAAAACCGCACCGAACCCGCATCCGCTCTACCCTACCGAGAGTAGAGTGTTAAATAGATAATTCAGATATAGGTTTTATCCAAAAACCGCACCGAACCCGCATCCGCTCTACCCTACCGAGAGTAGAGTGTTAAATAGATAATTCAGATATATTTTTATCTATATCCGTATTCGAATTCAGATCTGAATCTAAACATTCGTGTTTGTATTTCAATCTGAAATTTTTTAAAGAATAATATCCAAACCTGGATCCGACGGATGCTATCCGGATACGGATTATCCAGATTCGAATCAGATTTTCAATCAGATTTTTTTTTATTTTTTATTTAAAATTCAAAAAATAATCAGAAAAATAGTATAAATTATAATTTAATTTAAAAATTGAGTTAAGAGTTAAATTTATTAAAGACAATTTCTATCTATACAAATATTAAATTTATTTATCTTTAAATATAAATCTACTATTTTTTAAATACCAAATTGAAATGATATTATAATATACTTATATATATCTATAATACTTTTACAATTATATAAAATTTGTGTGTATATATCCGTATCCGTAATTGTCGGATGCGGATAATATCTGTTTTGTCTCGAATACGGATAATATGTGCTTTGTATCGAATACCTGCAATAATCGTTTGGCAAGAAACATGAGTGCTAAATTTTATACTGAATAATTACTAGAATTGTTTCATTTATTTTTCAATTATAAAATTACACTATAAAACTCTTTAAATGACAGTGAGGAGAGTAAGATAAATTTAAAATAAATTTTTCCTGTTCCAAATTAGTTGTCATTTTGAATGTTAATGTATATTTTAAGGTGTATAAAAAGTAGCTTCTTAAATTAATTGTTGAATTTTCTTTTGAAAATAAAAGTTCACTATTTATACTTTTAATCAAAAAAATTAATATAAATAACAGAGTTACGACTTTTTTTATAATAATTGATTGTAAATTTGATTAAAAAAGACTAATAAAAATATTAGACCATGTAACAAGTAACAAATTGAAATAAGTCATAGCCATGATCGCCATGAGACCGTCGGGCTAAACTTCAATAAATTATTTATTCTTCAAAATAAAAAAATATATTATGATTAATCAGTAGGTTCTAATTTATAAGTTATTAAAATATTCGGATAATGTGAATTATAAATTACTTTAGTTATAATTATATTTATAATGTGCGATAATTTGAAGAAAAAGAGTGTTGATAGAAAATAAGTTAAACTTGTAAAAGAAAGTTGATTTCTCAATATCCTATATATTTCACTCAAACTTCTTATAAATATTTATATCTTTTAAACAAACGGATCAAGAAAAAATAAATGTGCTAACTTTCTCACTATCTCCCCTGTACTCCTCTTCATCCAAAGACAACTTCATCAGATATCATCATCGATAATCCAACCGGTATTCCACCTCCACCGCAGATAAATTTTACTAATAAACCTATGATTTTATTCATGTATGGACACAGTTTTAGAAAACTTGTTCCTAATACTAAGATATATGTATCTTATATTTCTGGTAGCCACTATTTTGTCTTTGAGAAGTGAGCTTTTGTTGAAGTTTCAAGATACCGGGATTGTTAATGGCTTTTTTTGCCCATTCTCGACGCTCTTCCTGATATTACAAGAGTTGTCTTCCCTTCTAGCAACATCTGCTTAACATTTAAAAGACTTTGACAATGATGACAACATCAACAAAACTTGTTCATCGAAATTCTTTGCCACATCAACATTAGCGTGATGACGTATTGGCTTTCTAAAATAACTAATATGATCACGAACATTACCTTCTTCATCCAATGTGTAGAATTACATCTCCATCTCATGTCAAGTCAATTGATCAACAACTTTGAAGCATAGATGCTCGCTAAATTGTCCCATATCTATTTTCATGTCATCACCTTCAATACGTTATATCTCTAATTGTAAGCAAGTGTCAGATTGATTGTTCTCTTAGATTTCTTCTAGATTTTTCCCCAATGAGCCATTCTCCTCTTTTAGCATTTCATTCTTCAAGGCACTATGAAGTCCTTACTGAACTAATACATCTTTGATGGTTAACTTCCACATAATAACATTTGGCTTATTGTACTTATGTGCATCAATATTCAATAATCATAGATCATAGTTAATACAAAAAATCAATTTGTTATTTTACACCAACTATGAGAAAGATTGTAGAAGGGGGGGGTTGAATACAATCTTTTACAAATTTAAAAGATTCAAGGATGATACACTAAAACACAGTAAACAGAAAAACACCAAGTATTAAAAATACGGGTGGATTGAATGATCCACCCGTGAGATTTTATATAGAAGAATCTGTGGATTGTTTACAATTCGCACAGCTGCTGGTTCATCACTCAACAAGTTCTAACTCTCAGATTTTTCTCTCAAGTAATTTGAACAAGTTCAACTGATGCTACTAACTTGGTTATATACTCCAAGTTTTACAAAGCTTCTAGCTAGAATACAAAATGCACTCTAATCTAAAAACAATGCTGCACAACTTTGTCTTATGCATGCTTTCTGAGATGTCTTCATCTTTGACCATCATCTTGATTTGATCCAGATTGCACTGCATGAGATAAGTATGTTTCTGCTTCTTCTTTATTTTCCTAATTAGGCTTCCATGTCTATTTTAGTGTAATTCGATCCATGTGATTTGTCAGACTTAAGCTCTAGTCACTTTCAACTGCTCTTTGCTTCATCAGTTGAAAGTTCTGGTTACTTTCAACTGCTCTTGACTTCATCAGTTGAATGCCCGGCTCATCAGTTGAATGAATTACAAACTTCATCAGTTGAATGCTGTTCCAGTCTCATCAGTTGAATTCCTCAGCATCATCAGTTGAACACTTTGTCTTCAGTTGAATGCTTGATTTTCATCAGTTGAAACATCATCCAGTCTTCATCAGTTGAATAGTTACATCTCATCAGTTGAATATCCTTCACTTAGATAAAATTACATGGCATTGGATATTTACAATTAGCCATCCTATTCTACCCATCCGTTGATAATTCCCAAAGACAAGAAACATAACAATTACAACTGAAATTTGATAAAGGTTCTAAGTAAGACATGTTACAAAATGTTTATGTTATCATCAAAAATTATTGATTCCTAACAATCTCCCCCAATTTATGACTGGAGAAGATGCAGACATAAATTCTACACTTGATGATAACAAAAACATTAATAAAATAAAATGCAGAATTTAAATACAAGAGTTAGAAAAGATTACAGATGATTATGCTCCTCTAGACTGAGCAGTTACTTGTTCCTAGAAGATCTTATTCTTCTGGACTTAAGTTTTTCTTCAAGAATATTAATTTGCTTCTGAAAGATCCTGTAGAACCATTCTTCATCACTATCTTGTCTGTTGAGCTTGGATTGGAGAGTCTTCAGAGTATTCAAGCTAGCAACCTTGAGTTGATCTTTAGGTCTGAAAAATCTCCTAACACCTTGATTGTCCCTAAATTCCATAACTGGAGTAGGTTCATGATGAATTTTCTTTCCAGTGTAGGGAATTTTCAGCCTTCTTTGTAGACTAGCATCTGAGTTCCATTCCTTCCTGATCTCAAGGATTCTCTTTAGTACCATTTGCTTTGCAGGTGGTGTAAATCCTCCAGTCCTCTTCATAGATCCATATATTTTTGTTAGAGAACTGAATCCCTCAGAATTCAGAACTCTGTGAAGAGGCCAGATGACATCACCCTTGTTTTTGTAAGAGAATACCAATCTTTCAGGTAACTTTGAAGTTGCTTCTATTCCTCTTACTTCTTGAAGATCATCCAGCTCCAGATCCAACTCAGAAATTTCTTCAATGTTAGCAATGATGAGATAGTCATCAGGGTTCTCAGGTTCTTTTGGAGGTTTAGGAGGGTTAGCCATCCTTTTAGCCACAGATTTGACTTTCTTCTTTGGCTTGGAAGGTTCTTGAACAAGAAAAGCTGGAATTGGGATATCTTCCAAGTCAACTGGCTCCTCCTTTGGCATTATTGGCTCATCATGGAAGTTGACATCTGGATGTACCACTGTGGTGTCCTTGATTGGAGAAGAAGGCTTTGAGATAGGCTTTTCTGGCACTTCTTCTCTTCTCTTGGCTGCCTCAGGCATCTTAGTCTTAGATTTGACTCTCT
Organism: Daucus carota subsp. sativus; assembly: GCF_001625215.2. NCBI lineage: Eukaryota > Viridiplantae > Streptophyta > Magnoliopsida > Apiales > Apiaceae > Daucus > Daucus carota. The sequence continues at coordinate 33,926,499 of NC_030382.2, read as the reverse complement.
TTTTCTTTGGAGAAGATTCAAGAGGCAATCTTTCCTCATTTAAAAGCTCAGCTGCCAACTCCTCTTCCAGCTCAATAGCATACCTTTCATCAACCTCTATTTGATTTAAAGTGAGTTGGGATTCAAACTCCTCTTTTTCACATTCTCTGGCCACCTCTTCAGCTTTTGCAAATGAGTAGTGAGGATGGCCAGTTCCAATAAACAGCTTCTGGCCTTCTCTATGGATGATGGCAAAATGAGCCTTTAAGGCCACATCTGCACAGTCTTTATAACTTTTGATTTCTTGGCCCAAAAGCTTGTATTCATTTTTGTCAGGCCTGGCTAGTGGAAAGTAGATTGAGCTTGAGTCTTTTCCAGGCCTGGAGTAACCACAATTGTTTGGAAACAGAATTGGCTTGAACTCATTCAAAAATGATGGCTCACCCTTTTCTGTCTTGGAGGGAATAACAATCTCAGGTGTGATTACCCTGAGAATTGTGGTTGTGGTTGGAAAAGAGATTTGAGCTGTGGTGGCTGTAGAAGATGTAGATGATTTCTTGCCCAATTGAGCCACTCTCTTTGCAATGGAGTCCAATTCTTTCATCCTTTCAATCTTTTGCTTTTCCCTTTCAGTGTGGAAAGGAGGAGGAATTTGACTGATCAATTCTGCAGGAGTTGGTAATTCTTTCTCCCCCTTTTTGTTAGCAGCAAGTGTAAGGGATGGACTGGGAAGAGAAGCACCAGAGGCAAGAAGAAGATGTTGAAGGAGTCCAGTCTGAATTCTTTGATGCTGCAACATCTCATCCATTCTAGAGTTTAAGATATAGACATTGCCTTCCAGAGCTTCTACTTGCTTTTCCAATTGCAGTTGTTTTTGCTCAGAACCAGAAATAGCTGATTTGACCTGAGCTGGAAGCTTTTCATCAATTTGTTTGGTCAGATCAGTCTTAACAGAGGCAATGAGACAATTGAGATGCTCTATCTCTTTCTGAAAGTGGAGAGATTGATATTTGTGAAGCTTGAGGTTTTCCAGAGCTTGACTGGCAATGGTGGCAGAGATGGCTTGAGAGGAGGATGAGCTTCCAGGTTGTGATTGAAGAAGAGTGGAGGCTTGCCTTTCCAGCTCCATGCTAACAACAATTGCATTGGCAGACTGCATGGAGAGCCATGAAGGCAGAGAAGTTGTAGGTTGTTCACCAAGAGATTCCTCAAGAGCATCATTGAGGTCTTCATCACTATCATCATACTGAAAATCATCTCCAGCATTGGCAGGCAGAGCTGTAAATGCCTCCTTTGCTCTAAGCATGGAAGATGTAGTGTGAATCAGATTAAGGTGCCTCTCAGCTGCTTGATTATCCAATCTTGCAAAATCTTGAATGGAAGACATTCCATGAGTAAAAGTCTCAGGGTCTAGTGAAACACTATCCAATATGGATCTATATTCAGCTTGAATCTCTTGTTCACTAAACCCTTCATTGACACCTGCATTTCTCTCATTATCTCTCTTTTCTTGCATCAAGGGCTCCCCTTGGCTCACCACACAACTCACCTCTCCCTCACTTACCCTTACTAAAGGGTCACTCATATCCTCTCCTTTTTCCTGGCTAGAAGAAAATGCCAGACTCTCCACACCCTCTCCTTTTGCCAGCTCACTAGGCTGCCTCTCCACTCCATAGCTCACTCCACTCAATCCTAAAAGTGTTTGTGCTACCATGTGATCAACTGCTGTAGAAGAAGGTAAAGTAATTGAAGTAGTAGCAGTTGTCAACTGATGAGAGACATCAGTTGAAACATGAGTAAAGGAGGCATTCAACTGATGAGAGCTGTTAAGCAGATCAGTTGAAGGACAAACACTTGTCAACTGATGAGAAAGATCAGTTGAAGAAAATGAAGAAATAGGTTTAGAGGCTGTGATAGTTGAGTCTGTGGTGATTGATTTTAATGGTATATCCACAGAGCACACTTTCACAAAAGAAGGAATTGGAAGAGAAAGATCCAACAAATCATCAAAGTGATGATGATCAATCTCAGAGGGGGACTTCTCCATGAAATCTAAAGATGGAGAATTTACAAGTGTGGTGTGAATCAATTCCACATCCACAGAAGAGGTTGGGGATTGTGTTTGAGTTGTAGAAATAGTAAGATCATGAATATGGGTAATTGGATTTACTGAAGAAGGGGGCTGTGACTCCACATTTATTGGAGTCACATCAATCTGAATTTGAGAAATGACAGGAATACATTCCTGTGTGTGTGCAGAGTGCTTTGATTCATCACTTCTTTTCTTCTTTCTCCCATAGGCTTTAACAGGTGAAGAAGTGGTGTCCCTCCCCCTTTTTGACTGTGTCCTTGGCTGAGGACTGTTTTCAATAACAACATCCTTTTGGGAGGATGCTGCTAGGGATGTGCTTAAATCCATATTAACATCTACAGTCTTTTGGGAGACTGCAGAGTGGCTAGGCTGGTTAGCACTCACCTCTCCATCCTTATCCTTAGGGTTTCTTTGATGATCACCCTTTCCCTCCCCCTTACTTCCTCCAATCACACTCCCCTCAGGCTTGTGTTTCTTAGTTTTTACAACAGATGCCTTTTGGGAGGCATCTGAGGTTGGTTTAGAAGACTTGGTTTTAGAGGGTTTTGCTACTTGTGTAGGCTGTTGATGGGCCTCTTCAACAGCCCTGATAGCAGAAAGCAAAGAAGTTGAGGGTTGAGAGAGAGTAGTAGGAAAGCCATGTACCTCTTTGTGCTTTCCAGCCTCCATTGTTGGCAGGTACACCACCTCCAAGGAGGGGTATAAATTCATCCTAAAGAGGTCTTTAAAGACTCTCTTTTCCTGCACAAAACTGGGAAGCTTGGCTTCCTTGTTAGTAATAACTAGCTTATCATTGAGATGATTAGCTAGCATCATAAGAAATCTGACATAATATATATTCCTAGGTCTATCAGTTTTATCACCTAGTTTCTCCCCAATTTCTTGGATCATCAAACCACCAAAGTTGAAATATTCATTAGTCAGGTACATGTAAAGCATTTGTAAGATCTGGGAAGTAAGAGCATTGAAATTACTAATCTTACCAGAAAATGCCTTAATAAAAGCATCACATAAATAACTCCATTCTCTCCTAAGACCCCTTCTTTCTATTTTACCTAAGGCATCAGTTGGCAAAACATAATTCATGGCATAAAGTAAATTAACCAACTGATTATCACTAGGCAAAGATAAAACAGTATTTTCAGGAATCTTAAAGCATGCTTTCATAACATCAGCATTAACAGAGTAAGATTTATTATTGACAGAGAAAGTTAGAGTTTCATGCTCACTATTAAACTCTGCAGAGGTCCACATTTCCTCAACTATTTCATGGTAGATGATGGGAGCTTCAGTCATAGCATAAGAGAGCTGGCTTGACTTGATGAACTCCATCATCCTGTGATACTCTTTCTCCTCCACAGCCTTGGTATCCACAAATGACGCAAAGTTGTTCTTCTCATAGATAAACCCACTTGGTGCAGTGTACTTCTTCATTGGTGCCATTGCAGTTACAGAGAAAGCTTGAAGAAGAATTAGAACTTGTTTTTGCACAGAGAGAGAAGAGAGCTTTGAGAATTCGAAAGAGTAAGATGAAAAGAAATGAAAATAGATTAAAACACTTAAATACTTTCTCAGAAAATTGCTGTGATTGGCTGAGAAATTACCGTTGAGAAGAAATTACTCTTATTGAACTCTACAAAAATTACACACACGATCGTGTGTATAAAGTAGGTGAGAGACAAAAGAAATTTCAACGGCTCAGATCTGATAATACTTTCAACGGATGAAATAAGCGCCTCTTTAAACTTCCTATTCAACTGATGAAGATCAGTTGAAGGCGTCTTCAACTGGTGTCATCAGTTGAATGAAAAACAGCGCAGGAGGATATTGTGTCAAACATCAGTTGAAACAATTTCACTAGTTCATCAGTTGAAATATTATAGATTTTATCCAGAATTATAATTAATTCAATTTTGATAAATCAAAATTAATCAAATTCTGGCTGCCAAATTACAGAAAAATTCACTCTAAATTAGGAGAAATTTAACATACCTAATTTACTCACCAACCTTGTGAATGTGGATTCATCAAGAGGCTTTGTGAAGATATCTGCAATTTGTTCTTCACTTGGAACAAAATGCATTTCAACAGTACCAGCCATCACATGTTCCCTTATGAAGTGGTATTTGATGTCAATGTGCTTGGTTCTTGAGTGTTGTACTGGATTTTCAGTTATAGCAATAGCACTGGTGTTGTCACAAAATATTGGGATTTTTGAGAGGTTTAATCCATAATCAAGTAATTGATTTCTCATCCACAATAATTGTGCACAACAGCTTCCAGCTGCAATGTACTCAGCCTCAGCTGTAGAGGTTGATACAGAATTTTGCTTTTTGCTAAACCAAGAAATCAGTCTGTCACCAAGAAATTGACATGTGCCTGTTGTACTTTTTCTATCAATTTTGCATCCTGCAAAATCAGCATCTGAATATCCAATTAGATCAAATCCAGAGTCTTTAGGGTACCAAATGCCAAGATTTGGTGTTCCCTTAAGATATCTGAATATTCTTTTTATAGCAATAAGATGTGATTCTTTAGGATCAGATTGAAATCTAGCACAGAGGCATGTAGAAAACATAATATCTGGTCTACTAGCTGTCAGATATAAAAGAGAACCAACCATGCCTCTATAATTAGAGATGTCCACAGATTTCTCATTAGGACTTAACTCTAATTTGGTGGCTGTTGGCATGGGAGTCTTAGCTTCTTTGCAATCCAATAAATCAAACTTTTTAAGTAGATCATAGATGTACTTAGTTTGATTTATGAATATACCTTCCTTTACTTGTTTAACTTGTAAACCAAGAAAGTAGGTGAGCTCTCCCATCATGCTCATTTCATACTGACTCTTCATAAGATTAGCAAACTTCTTGCAAAGTTTCTCATCTGTAGAACCAAAAATTATATCATCTACATAAATTTGAACCAGAATAAAGGCACCATTTACATTTCTGTAAAATAGTGTTTTATCCACAGTTCCTCTGGAAAAATGATTATCTAATAAGAATTGAGACAGAGTGTCATACCATGCCCTTGGTGCTTGCTTTAGTCCATAGAGTGCTTTTAATAAAAAGTAAACATACTCTGGAAATTCTGGATCTTCAAAACCAGGAGGCTGACTGACATATACCTCCTCTTCCAGTTCACCATTTAGAAAAGCACTCTTGACATCCATTTGATAAACTTTAAAGTTGGCATGAGCAGCATAAGCTAGGAACATTCTTATTGCTTCCAGTCTTGCAACTGGTGCAAAGGTCTCATCAAAATCAATTCCTTCAGATTGAGAGTATCCTTTAGCAACAAGTCTGGCCTTGTTCCTGGTGACAACTCCATTCTCATCCACCTTGTTTCTGAATACCCACCTTACTCCTACAATTGTTTTATTTTTAGGCTTAGGCACCAGCTTCCAAACATTGTTTCTCTCAAATTGATTTAATTCTTCTTGCATAGCAAGAACCCAATCAGCATCTTTGAGAGCATCTTCTATGACTTTAGGTTCATCCTGTGAAAGGAATGCACTGTACAAACACTCATCTTGAGTTGCTCTTCTTGTTTGTACAGATGCATTTGCATCTCCAATAATTAGCTCAAAAGGATGATCCCTTGTCCACTTTCTTTGTGGTGGAAGTGATTGTCTTGATGATGTGGCTTCATTGTTGAAGTTCAGGTTTCCATGTTGGAAAGCTCCCCCTAAATTTGACATCTCATTATTTCTAGACTGATTGAAACTTTGAGACATTCTTTCAACTGATGATCCTTGAGGTGTTTCAACTGATCCCTCCAATGTAGTTTCAACTGATGCTTCAGTTGAATTTCCAGTTGCAGTTGTTCCTTGCACTAGAGAGTCATCAGTTGGAATATTAATTCCAGGATTAATTCCAACATTTTGAATAATGTCATCATCATCATCACTGTCATACAGATCACCTTCACCTTCATTTTCAAATCTGAGATTATCATGAAATCCTTCATCTGAGAATCCTTGAATCTTCTTATCATCAAAAACCACATGGATTGATTCCATAACAATGTTGGTTCTCAGATTATATACTCTAAATGATTTTCCATCAGAGTATCCAACAAAAATAGCTTCATCTGCCTTGGCCTCAAATTTTCCAAGATTTTCACCTTGATTTCTTAGAACATAACACTTGCATCCAAATACATGAAGAAAGCTAGTTGTTGGCTTCTTTCCTTTGAAGAGTTGAAAGGGAGTTAGATTATGAGGTTTGGTAATTAGTGAAATGTTTTGAGTGAAGCAAGCAGTGTTCACAGCTTCAGCCCAAAAATAGGTTGGAAGTTGAGCTTCATTAATCATGGTTCTTGCAGCCTCAATAAGAGTTCTATTCTTCCTTTCAACAACACCATTTTGTTGTGGAGTTCTTGGTGCAGAGAACTCATGAATAATTCCTTCTCCTTCACAAAATTCTTTCATCACAGAATTCTTGAATTCTGTCCCATTGTCACTTCTTATCCTTCCAACTTTGACATCTGGATTGTTGTTTAATGCCTTGATATGATTGATGATGATTTTCCCAGCTTCATCCTTAGAATGCAAGAAGAAAGTCCAAGTGAATTTTGAAAAATCATCAACAATCACTAGGCAATATTTCTTCTTTGAAATAGACATGATGTTGACTGGTCCAAACAAATCCATATGCAAGAGCTGAAGGGGCTTCACAATTGATGAAAGAGTCTTGCTTTTGAAAGAGCTTCTCTTTTGCTTTCCTAGCTGACAGGCTCCACAAAGTCCATCTTTTGAGAATTCCAGCTTTGGTAGACCTCTTACCAAGTCCTTCTTTACTAACTCATTCAAGGTTTTGAAATTTAGATGAGACAATCTCTTATGCCATAGCCAACTGTCATCTGAGCTTGCTTTGCTGAGAAGGCAAGTGATAGATTCAGACTTGACAGAATTGAAGTCAGCTACATACACATTTCCTTTTCTTTGTCCAATCAGAACCACATTGTTGTCATCTCCTTTGGTGACAACACAGGCTGCAGGAGTGAAATTGACTTTGTAACCTTTGTCACAGAGCTGACTGATGCTAAGCAAGTTGTGCTTAAGACCAGACACCAATGCAACTTCATCAATGATGACATTCTCTTTAGCAATCAAGCCATATCCCATAGTATATCCTTTGCTGTCATCTCCAAAGGTAATGCTAGGGCCAGCTTTCTCCACAAACTTTGTGAGCAGGGAGGAATCACCAGTCATGTGCCTGGAGCATCCACTATCCAAGTACCACAAATTCTTCTTGTGGTTTCCCTGCACACATTTCACAAACAGATCAAGTTGATTTTGGTACCCAAATTGCTTTGGGTCCAGATTTGTTAGTCTTAGCAACCTTTTCCACCTTCTCAACCTTTTCCTTGGATTGAATAGGTTCAATCTTTGGTTTTGGTTGAGAAACTGGAATATCAACTTTGTTTTCAAACACAGGCCTTTGAGGCATGCATACATTGTTCATTCCATGCAAGTTTGAATGAAATTGAGGCATGTTAAAGGCATTGAAATAAGGATTGAACATATATGGCATGTTAGGCTGAGAATAAGGATTGTGAGGCAATAAACCAGGCATCATATTCATAGCAGATAAATTCATGTGAGGAACAGATGTCATAGGAATAGGCAAAGACAAATTAGGAGCAATCACAGTTTTACAATTAGCAGATAAATGATTTACACTACCACACTTACTGCAGGTTTTCCTAAGAGCACTAGCATGGGGAGTGTAATTGGTGTGCTTGTTAACTCCTATTTTGCCATTTCTATTTCCTTTCTTCTTTTTAGTCTCCTCAGATTTATGCTCACTAGTATCCAACTTCTTCTTGTTCTTGTTACTAGAATGAAGAGTGTTATTAACACTATCACTGGTCTCAGAAGAACTATTCTCACCTTTAACAAAATTCTTTTTAACAGGACCATATTTCTTGTTAAGCTTCTTGAGAACATTCTTGTCAACTGATGAGTTTTTGTTCAACTGATGACTCTCATCAGTTGAGACTTTGTTCTTCAACTGATGATCATCATCAGTATTCTCATCACCTGAACTGTTCTCAGATATCTTAAGCACTTTCTTATTCCTCTTCCATTCATTCTCCACAAAGGTTTCTCTGCCTTGCATGTTAATGATATTGGTGGAAACATCTCTACCAGATTTCCATTTGGCAATGATCTCTTGTTCCTTATCAAGCTGCTTTCTTATGACCTCTTCTCTCTTCAGAACAACCAAGAGATCATCCTTGGCTGTCTGACACTCAATCTTCAGCTTCTCAAATTCAATAAATTGAGCTTCTAAGGCACTGTTTCTATCACTAAGAAAGGTGTTAGCTTCCTTAATTCTACTGTTTTCCTTAGTAAGAGATTTTAAAGAAACATGCAAATGATACAGTTCAGTAGACATTTCATTAATGGTAGCATTGCATTCATCTTTAGTTAACTCAACTAGGTTTGTAGTGAATACCTGACTACTGCTTCCAGTGTTTTCTTCTTGATCTGTGGAGTTGGCCATTAGAGCTAGATTGACAAACTCCTCCTCTTCATCAGAATCATCTCCAGCTGCCCAATCATCCTTTGTGATGAATGCTCTTTCCTTTTGTTTGAGAAGTTCATAATATTTCTTTTTGTAGTCAATGTTTTCACTTGACTTCTTCTCAACTTTAGGCTTTCTGCACTCATTTGCAAAGTGACCTGCATTCCCACAGTTGAAGCACTTGAATTTTGATCTGTCTACCATGCTTCTATCAGACTTGGGATTGCCTTTAAAAGATTTTGCAGAATTAAAATTCTTTTTGAATTTCAGTTTGGAGAATCTTCTTGACAAGAAGGCTAGATGCTCATCAATTCCATCACTTTCTTCACCAGAGTCAGCTACTTCTTTCTCCTTTCTTCTTCCTTTGCTTGACTCTGAGCTCTCCTCTTTGACCAACTTCTCAGTTTCTTCAACTTGAGACTTTCCCTTGTCCTTGACAGTGTCCTCCAGAGATGCAACTAGAGCCACAGATGAATGCCCTTTCTTTTGGCTTTTCTCAATCTCTTCATCTTGTTCCATTTCAAGCTCATAAGTCTTTAAGGTTCCATACAGTCTCTCTAGAGTATAGTCTTTAAACTCTTGTGTGTTTCTGAGAGAGACTGTCATGGGTTTCCATTCTTTGGGAAGAGCTCTTAAGAATTTCAGGTTTGAATCCTTAACTTGATATACTCTTCCAAAGAGCTTTAGACCATTTAACAGTTTTTGAAATCTGTTAAATGTATCACTCAAACTTTCACCAGCCTTGAAATGGAATGACTCATATTGTTGAATCAGAAGCTGCATTTTGTTCTCTCTTACTTGCTCATTCCCTTCACAGATGGTCCTGATGGTGTCCCAAACTTCTTTGGCACTTGTGCAGCTAATAACACTATCAATCATTTCTTGATCCAAACCATTGAACAGAAGGTTCATGGTTTTCTTGTCCTTGTGCACCTCCTCAGTATCTTCTTGAGAATATTCATGGACAGGTTTTGGAATCATCTTACCTACCATGTCTTCACCATCAGCTCCCATGCTTGTGCAGACCTTCATGGGGACATGAGGTCCTTTTTCAATGCAGTTCACATAGCTTTCATCAATGGACAACAGATGCAGATGCATTCTCACTTTCCAGTGAAAATAGTTGTCTTTGTCAAGAACAGGAATCTTCACTCCAGCATCCTTCTTTCCCATCTTTCTCTAGCAGTGTTGATCTTTTTCCCTGTTTGTTGGGAACCTGGCTCTGATACCAATTGTTATTTTACACCAACTATGAGAAAGATTGTAGAAGGGGGGGGTTGAATACAATCTTTTACAAATTTAAAAGATTCAAGGATGATACACTAAAACACAGTAAACAGAAAAACACCAAGTATTAAAAATACGGGTGGATTGAATGATCCACCCGTGAGATTTTATATAGAAGAATCTGTGGATTGTTTACAATTCGCACAGCTGCTGGTTCATCACTCAACAAGTTCTAACTCTCAGATTTTTCTCTCAAGTAATTTGAACAAGTTCAACTGATGCTACTAACTTGGTTATATACTCCAAGTTTTACAAAGCTTCTAGCTAGAATACAAAATGCACTCTAATCTAAAAACAATGCTGCACAACTTTGTCTTATGCATGCTTTCTGAGATGTCTTCATCTTTGACCATCATCTTGATTTGATCCAGATTGCACTGCATGAGATAAGTATGTTTCTGCTTCTTCTTTATTTTCCTAATTAGGCTTCCATGTCTATTTTAGTGTAATTCGATCCATGTGATTTGTCAGACTTAAGCTCTAGTCACTTTCAACTGCTCTTTGCTTCATCAGTTGAAAGTTCTGGTTACTTTCAACTGCTCTTGACTTCATCAGTTGAATGCCCGGCTCATCAGTTGAATGAATTACAAACTTCATCAGTTGAATGCTGTTCCAGTCTCATCAGTTGAATTCCTCAGCATCATCAGTTGAACACTTTGTCTTCAGTTGAATGCTTGATTTTCATCAGTTGAAACATCATCCAGTCTTCATCAGTTGAATAGTTACATCTCATCAGTTGAATATCCTTCACTTAGATAAAATTACATGGCATTGGATATTTACAATTAGCCATCCTATTCTACCCATCCGTTGATAATTCCCAAAGACAAGAAACATAACAATTACAACTGAAATTTGATAAAGGTTCTAAGTAAGACATGTTACAAAATGTTTATGTTATCATCAAAAATTATTGATTCCTAACACAATTTAAGATTAACCATTAACACAAAGACATCATGTTGTTCTCGGACACCCAAAAACCGTTCGAAGCCCAAAAATCTAATCTCCACCATTCAAATCATAGATATTGATGTAATGAAGCTACTATCCAAATATGAGCTCAATCCAATGGTAGATGACTTCTTTATAGTTGCGCGTCTCAGAAGAATTCTTTGAATTTTTGTAATTTATTTCATGATTGCGTACTCTTTAATATTGAATCTATTTCTCAAACCCAAGCTCTTGACACCAATTTGTTCGAATTACGTTCACTATCAATCCGCATTTGACAAAATAATAATGAACACAACTTAAAATGAGGATAAATCTACAAATACATGACAAAAATGGATTACTTCCACATTCATTTTTTTTAAAATAAAATGACCTCATTTTATCATCTGAATTGCGAAAGTTTCACTTTTCACATTTCTCATCCAATTTTCTAATTTTACAATAGATAAAATCCTTATATATGAAATTTACAAGCACTGCATATATCATATTCCTAATATATATATTAAACCTCAGTTATGATAATATAATTATTTTTCTTATCTTAGATGGGAATTCTGTTATGATTAATTTCATAAAATAAGATATCTACTATCATCAAGATTAATATCGCTTATCTAAATGGATCGTGACAAATTCTAGTTCATATTACTATGTTTTTACAAAAAATATGAACTAACGTTTTCTTAGGAATTGTTTAGGCAAACATATTAAAGCATCCTTAGTGAGGTTAACTAAAATTGATTAGCTATATTGGATATTTAGGATATTATGTAAAATTTTGAGGTATTGTTCTTCAATGAAATATCATAAGTTGTGTTGTAAATTAAATAGAGTATATCATTTCAATATGATAATAAATAATAATGGATTTTCTTACAGTTTTTTATAGGTATGTAAATGTCCGACAAATATAGCCAATGTCACAATACTAACTATATTTATACAATAAAAATGTATCATTCGAGTTTAATTTTTTACATAATCTCTATATTTTTCTATCTATATTATGAATTAATAATTATTAGTTTAAAATCTGTACATGATTGGAGTTGCTCTTACAGATAATGATGTATATGTCGATATACATTTTAAGAAAAATACCAAGTACATCAAAAATTATTTCTAGTTTTTTTTTACTCAAATCTATCTGGCAACTAAGATTGGTTGAACCAACACTAATAATATTAGACTTCCTGTATGCATATCAATCATTCAATTAAAACTAACGATGATTTGTCAAATCATTTGTGAAAATAAGATTGAAAACAAAATTTGAGATAGTACTACTTATATTTAATCCGCACTTCAATTTTAACCTTGTGAATTATGGGAAGAGAAGTCTTTCGTCACGAATTTTTTTGGTGAGATTAAATGTAGACTTTCTACGCAAAGTTATCATTCATAATTGGAATGTGAATTATTTCACCCAACTTAAGTTCCATTCGACCAAAATATATATTGGATTTAGGTTTTACAGGAAATCATAAATATGTCGTTAAATTTTTCGAAAATAAACAAAGCTTTCAAATTAAATTTTAGACTGCCAAAAGTCTGTGACAGTTGTGATAGCCTTTGTTAACTAAATTTATTTATAAAAAAAACTAAATAGAAGTTTTAATTTTACATGGCAGGTTTTTTTGTTTCAAATTACAGCTAAGTTTTCCACGTTGGAGAGCGAATGGGCTCGTTTTTATTGTGAAGTAGCCCATTTCGTCCATTATCGCCGCTATAAATATTTGTGCTTTTTGGTGGGCTTGCGGGTCCAATTCTTTGGACGGAATTATCATTTTAAGTAAATCTTTTAAGATAAATACAGTCGATTTTGATCCCATTTTTAATTTTTTCTGATTTAGATAATATATTTAGCATAATACAGATATATTTAATTTTTATGTCATTCAGAATTTAGGTATCAATACTTTTTTACTCTTGGGATTCATTTCACATATATTTGTGCCCCATTTTGTTACACTGAATCAAAATCCAGTGCAGCAATGTCCCAACTTAAACGCCATATCAGTGTTTTCAATGTCAATCTAGAATCACATCATCTTTTTGTTTATGTACTTGTTGTAGCCCATTAGCTTGTCACTTGTCATGCACTGCACTCCTGTTTATTGGCTTATTATCTGATTGCTTCAAATAATTATTTCTTTATTTTTTTTTCCTAATCAATGTACTCCGTAGTAACACTCGTTGCTTAATCTCTGTACAAACACTTTAAATGACTATCCAGGAGTAATTGCACTTCTAAGCTGCGGAGATGGTGGAATCCAAGGAAGAATTGTGTGACGTTAACTTAACTCTCCAACTATATAGTGATATATTTTTCTAGTATTATGTTATTATTATATCGAGATGAATGTATAAACACTCACATATCATGCATGCATGTACATTCTGAATCATGGTCCGAGAACCAAGTAAAGAAAAAACACATTAATATGATTGAGGTCAAATAGAGAGGTTAGTTTTGGATTAATTCCAGTTAACATAAATCTAACACAATAGAGGCACGTGAGTCGATGAAATTTCACGTGAAATATTATGGATAGTGGGTTTGCATGTGAGAGTAGCGGGGTCAGACTCTCAGTCTTGATGGAAAAACACAGATGGAGCCAAACCAACATTGCCAGCCTAATCGAGCTGCTCCTTTTTCAAATTGGTGGGTGGGTGCTGGGTAGATCGATGCTGCTTTCCCACTGAAAACCTCTAGCTAGCTCTTTCGTCCCCATACTAAAGCAACTATAAGTTTGGAGTCGAGTGAAAACAATAATTTCACAAATTTGACGGATCGCTGGCTAGCTCTTCCATGTCGATTCTTGTTCAACCACATTTTGTAAGGGTTTCACATTCCGTTCGTACAAATAAGCGTTCCCCATTCATAGTGGCAGGTTAAGCGCGGAGTATTGGGACATCTCAGGGAGTATAAACTTTCTTTAATATAAAATACTTGGGCAGGCCCGTCTTAGACATTCGAGGGGCCCTGTGCTATATAAAAAAAATTGGGCCCATAACATAATATCAAAAATGTAATTTCCTGTAACGATAATAAATTTTTCATACAAGAACAACTTGATGATATTAATAAAAATATAGAGATGATGATTTTCCATAGAGAAGGTGTAAATTTCGAAAATGAAAGTTTTGATATGAGCCTGCTTCTAGTTCTTGCTCATAATATTTGGGGCCCTAAAAATTTTGAGGCCCTGTTCGGTTGGGCTGTTTGCACTCCTCAATAGCCGGCCTTGTACTTGGGTAAAATTAATAGTAGTCCGACTATATTTGAAAAATAAAATCATAAAGACCGTTTGGACAAGTAGATTAGAAATGATAAGTAAATAAGTTAATAAAAATTTTGAAAAAAAAAAGATAGAACCTCCGAGAGAAAAGCTAACATTCACAATTTTTTAAAAATATTCTACTTATTTATACAAGCGGGTCAAGAAAAGCAAAACTAAAAACTTCTTCAGCTTCTCTTGAACGAACGGACGCATATTATTACTAAGTTGTTGTAATCAGATACAATATTCAGACCGACTCGTTCGATTCTTATCAAGAATGCAGCAAAACTTGGAAGGTCCCGAAAACTCCGTTTAATTTTATGATGCGAATTGTAGTGAGCAACTGTATACACTGCGACTTCAGCTTGAGAAGGAATGGGCAGAAAAGCGCATATAAGCTTTGTCTCTTGAAAAGGTACTCTATCTGTTTGACTTTTTGGGCATAGTTACTTGGCAGTTTCATACAGTGATACAGAAACAGTAGCTGACCTTGGTCCATGAGTTGACTTTTGGAAGCTTTGAGCCTACGCTGCTAGTACACGACACAGCATCCCGTAATCATTTGTACTGGAAATAGTCGGTGATTCACCTACTTGAACTCATGCAGACCTAGCTAATGCCTAGTCAACAGACTGTGGTTGACATTAGAAATTTGGAGCTCCAAAACTTTTCACTCTTTTAAGCCCGCTCCTGGAGTTGAAGTTATATAAGTTAGAAATACTCCCCCTCAGTCCCTTCCATTTTTTTACACTTTCCTTTTTGGGGTGTCCCATCCAATTCTTTACATTTCAAAACTTACCAAAAATAGTTAATGGGTCCCACCACTTCTCTTCTTTTCTTTCCTTTTCACACTACTTTTACTCCACTATCTTCTTTTTATACATTAAAAATCAATGGGTCCCACCACTTCACCCACTTTTCTTTCCATTTTCCACTACTTTATTCATATTTCTTAACCTCCGTGCCCAACCCATTCGATAAGAAATGGGAGGGACGGAGGGAGTATTATTCATATTTCATGATTTTTACATTTTTTCCAAACACTTGGGGCCGTTTGACTAAATTTAAAAGAAGTGATTTCTTACTTAAAATAAAAAAGTGGAGTAGAAGTGAGAAGCAGAAGTAAAACTTTTAAATTATTAAGTGTTTGGTTACTCGAACTTATAAGTTTTTTTTAGTGTTTCGATGATTTGACTTATAAGTTCATATGGAGTGTTTGGTACATTATAATAATATTTTTAAAGGTGTTTAAATTGATAATAGATCAACTTGCTAAGAAATTTTAATACAAAATACTAAACATGGATAATCAATGAATCGGTGAAATATTTTCTAAGAATTAATCAGATATTTTTAAATCAATTAGAGTTAACAATTGTTATTATATATTGAAAGAATAAATTACGAATTTAAAATGTATAATAGAAAAGCAAATATAATAATTCTTCATAAAAAGTATAAGATTTATAATTTGAACACCACCTTTGTAGTGCTGGCCCCCTGGTGCTAATTGGCTGAAAGAAGTGGATGAAAAAGCTCTACAGAAAAATAGAAATTGACAATTGTTAATTGTCAGCAGTATGTATTTGCTGTCTGGTGTTATTGGCAATCTAAATTGCTTTCTGTTGGAATGAAGTTATTGCAAACACTTAAAGTCCTTTTTAATCTGACAACCGAAAGAGAAGCCAAGAAGCTAGGACTTCTGGGTTCTCATTTACCGCTTCTAAAGCTCAAAATAAGTGCTGAGCTTTTTTTCCCAAACACGGATCTAACTTCTCAACTGGGCTTCTACTTAAAAGAAGTGGTTGCTTCTATGGCCCAAACAGCCACGTTAATCACTTGTAAGTTTTAACTAACTTCTACTTATTTTTTCTTACTTTAATCAAGAAACACTCATTTTAAACTCACTCAAACACCCCCTATATGTATGTTTTCCATAACTTTTGCTCATATTTTATCCATCGCATTAATTTGTACTCCCTTCATCCTTCTCTTCTGGTGGATGTATATTGTACTCCCTCCGTCCCAAATTGTATGAGCCAATTTGACTATCACGGTTTTTAAGAAATGAATGTTTGACTTAAATTTATTCACATAAAAGAAGGTAGTGAATATTTAACGAGGATAGTTTATGAATATGTGGTTGTAATAATTTTAAATATATGCCATGCAAGGAAGGATTATTCTTTTTCAGACATCCAAAAAAGGAAAGCGGCTCACATAAAATGAGAAAGAGGGAGCATACATTTGTAATAGATAGAGAATAATAAAACTATATAACATAGTACAAAACAATGAAAAGATAAAGAATAATGAGAAAATTTATGGGGAAAAAAACAGTTGGAGATATATGAACATAAAATTTAAGGAATATCAGGGAAATCGAATTTCTCTAATTAAACAGGCAAAATTTATTTTATATTTACAGAGTTTATTTTTCAAATAGATAGTTATAATTAATACTTATACGAAATAGTAATATCACAAAATATACACCAAAAAGTTAGTATAGTCCACTAATCTTCATTTGCCACAAGTGGTTTGGACGTTTTGTAATACTCCCTCCGTTTCAAATTAGATGTGCATTTTAAAAAAATCACACAGTTTAAGAAAAGTGGTTGTTTACAAATTAATTGCATTAAATGATCAAAATATGTGGAGTGAGATTGATCTAGGAAATATAAATAAGAGATATGTGGAGTAAGAATTGACTTTGGAAATATACATTTGCATTGAAAGTTGATGTAACTTTGGAAATATACAAGTAATTTGAAACAAAATATTTCTTAAAAATGGACATGTAAATTGAAACGGAGGGAGTATCTCATATCTGGTTCTCAGCGTAACCTGATAACTTGAAACATTGAGGCCTTGGTTGTGTCCAACCCTAGGATTGTGGGTCGGTTTAGATCCTTTTGTCAAAGAAATAGCAGGCCCGTCAACATGCACTTGACACCGGCCTTATTGCAAAATTCTTGCGAAGCCATAAGGAGTTCTTGTTGTTTGAGCACAAAAGTGTTGCTGCAGGCCTGCAGCCTTTATCGGACTTCATTCTTGAAGCTTTATTTATTGATGTATGCCAAATTAACAAATTCAACTTTAAGTTTTAAGTTATGAAAAAGCAGGGTTCTGATTATTTTCTGAGTTTCGATGCCGGGTCGGGTTCAATAAATTCAAGTTTAAATTTGAATATTTTCAAATTTTTATTTAAAATTTAATATTGAAATCAAAATCCAAACTTTAATTGAGTTCTTGATCGAATTGAGTTTTTTTTGAGAAATCCCAAAAATAAAAATAATTTAATTGAGTTTAATATGTGTGTGTGTTGCACTCCACAAATAACAACTTAGAAAAAAAATAAGAACAACAAAAATACAATGAAGTCGATTTTACATTAGAAGAGTTAGAGCATCTCCAACGGTGTTGGTTAAAATCGTTGGCTATATGGGACCTGTAAGATATTATGTAAAATTTACTGAACCTGTGAGACATTTTGCTTCAATGGTATTGGCTATATTGGTTGGTTATAATTTAAAAATAGTATGTTATTAATATTTTAGATTGTTAAAATAGAATATATCAGTTTAATATGGTAAAAAATGATGTGTAATCTTCCTACAGATTTCTTACAGATCTGTAGAGGTTCGACAAATATAGCCATTCATAGGAGGTTGGCTAAAATTATAGACAACATATTAGTGTGGTTGGAGTGCTATTTTTTCAGGACGTTGGCTATAATTTTTAATTTTGGAATGCCAACTCATTTTTGAGCCAAGAGCTTTGTATGGTTGGAGATGCTCTTACCCCTGAGACAGCATGGAGTCGACTTTGTTCTAGCTTCATGGAGTCCTATAAGAAGTTAAAAGGGCATCTCCAACCGTGATCCAAAAATCCAAATTTGGGGCAGTTTTGGCCCAAACCACTCCAACCGTGGACTAAAAAGTGATCCAAATTTGGATCAGGGAATAGTACTGGTCCAAATTTGGATCACTACTATTCACTGATCCAAATTTTTTTAACATTAAAATATTATTACTTTTATTATTTGATGATTTTGTTAATGTTATTAAAAATAGATTAATTAAGATTAGAATATAAATAAACAACGATTAGTTACAAATTAAAATTTCAAAATAAATAAAATTTGAAAATACATAAAATTTCAACGATTTATCAATCGCTACAGAAAAATCAAAAACAAATATTGTTCATCTTGAACTTCGAAATGCACTAATTGAGCATTGGTGGGAAAAATATACTAATTCTGAGAATTAGTATTTTAATGTAATATTTTAATTTATTTTTATGTACCGTTTTAACTTTTTCGAATTATTTTGTAATATTTTATCTTTGTCTATTCGTTAATTATATTATTATAATCAATGATAAAATTAGTTAGTCATTTTTTAAAATATTTAAAATCAAAGTATATGATTATTATAAGAATAAACGAATTTGGATCTATATTTAGATCACATGATTGGAATAAGATTTGAATCCCACTCCAAATTTGGATCATTTGGTGATCCAAATATGATGGAAAAAGTGACCACAATGGCAACAACTAAGTGCGCAATTAACCTTCGTTGGACAATACTTATCCCTACTTGGATGAACCTTCGATGAAACAAACAAGTAAACCAACAATAAACAATAAACAAGACACCTAGAATTATACGTGGAAAATCCCCTCAATGAAAGGAGTAAAAACCACGGGACCGTAGTCCACCCAAACAATTCACTATGACAAATTATATGGGTAATACACCAAGTTCTTCTCCAGATAAAACTAGAGGAATACAATCACCTTCACACTCTTGGAATAACTCGTCAAGAAGTATGGAACCAAATAAGCAACAAAAGAACAAAGACCCACGGCTAGGTTCAGCCTCTCCACGGCTCTTTAGCTACTGCCCAGCCCCTCAAATACACCTCCGAATCCGATCTCCACCGTTCAGAATTTAGATATCGGTGTTAGGAAGATGCTGTCCGAAATTCAAGACGATCCGACCGTTGGAACTCCGGGAAATGCAAAAACAAGGCAGCCAGCGCAACCAGAAAATTTCCCGCGAATTTTCACACAATATCTCTCTTTTTGCCTATTTTCTCTCTTGCTTATTTTCACAAATATCCTCCTATATTTATATATAGGGTTCCCTTTATTTTTATCTCCTTGTGGGCCAAAACAAGGGTAATCCTATTGGGCTTTTAATCTCATAGGTAGAAACTAAAACCCAACAAATCTCCCCCTTTCTAACTATGAGAAAGAGTTCGCCATTCCGGCGATCGAACAACATACCTTTAGCTTACCTTTAGCTAAAGACTTTGTCAACATATCAGAACCATTCATTGGTGTGTACCTTTTCCACTTCAAACAACCCTTCTTCAAGAGCGTCTCTGATCCAATGATACCTCATATCGATATGTTTCGTCCTTGCATGAAATGTTGGATGCTTAGCTATATCAATAGCTGCTTGATTATCACAAAGAATCACATAGCGTTGTTGCGGGAAGCCAAGCTCCTACATCAATCGCTTTAACCACAACAACTCTTTACAAGCTTCAATTGTTGCTACATACTCTGCCTCCCCCGTAGAAAGTGAAACACCCTTTTGCAACCTAGATTGCCATGAGACTGCTCCCCCTGCAAAAGTCATCAAATATCCAGAAGTGGATTTCAATGTATCCTTATCACCTGCCAAGTCAGAATCTGTATATCCAATAAGCACTGGTTTATCATTCCCAAATGTAAGACCCAATTTGGAAGTACCTCTAAGATATCGCATAATCCACTTAACTGCTTCCCAATGCTTCTTACCCGGATTTGTTAGATAACGACTGACAACCCCAACTGCAAAGGCTATATCAGGTCTCGTAGATACCATAGCATACATCAAACTTCCTACTGCTGAGGCATATGGAACTCCATCCATCTCTGCAATTTCTTCCTTCGTAGAAGGAGAATCCTTTTCAGTTAACTTAATGTTGGTAGTAAGAGGAGAACTAACAACTTTAGCTTTATCCATGTTGAACCTGCAAAGCACCTTCTCAATATATTGCTCTTGTGATATATGCAACTTCTTGGCCACTCTATCTCGATGAATACGAATGCCAAGAATCTGTTTCGCTGGCCCCAAGTCCTTCATGGCAAAGGACTTACTCAACTGTTGCTTCAGTTGGGAAATTCTTTCAGTATTTTTGCCAACAATAAGCATGTCATCCACATAAAGCAATAATATGATAAAATCATCATCTGAAAATCTCTGAACAAAAACACAATGGTCAGAAATAGTCTTACGGTAGCCTTGCTTCTTCATAAATGACTCGAACTTTTTATACCATCGCCTTGGTGCTTGCTTCAAACCATATAGACTTTTTAGAAGTCTACAAACATACCCCTCTTTACCTTTAACCTCAAAACCTTCAGGCTGCTCCATATAGATTTCTTTGTCCAAGTCACCATGTAGAAAAGCTGTCTTGACATCCATTTGTTCAACCTCCAAATCAAGACTAGCTGCTAAACCAAGCACCGTACGAATTGATGTCATCTTAACAACGGGAGAAAAAATCTCATCAAAATCAATACCCTTTTTCTGACTGAATCCCTTGACGACCAACCTAGCTTTGTACCGTGGTTGTGAAGTATGCTCATCTTGCTTCACTCTGTAAACCCACCTGTTCTTCAAAGCTCGTTTTCCCTTAGGTAGCTTCACCAACTCAAAAGTATTATTCTCATACAAGGAATTCATCTCATCTTGCATGGCATAAACCCACTCCTTCTTGTGCTCATCTTCCATAGCTTCTGCATAAGATTCAGGTTCACCACTATCAGTCAATAGAACATACTCATCAGCAGAATACCTGTTGGAAGGATGACGATCTCTGTTAGACCGCCTAAGTGGAACGAATGGTGGAACATTTTGTATCGGTGACTCCTCATGGGCATCATCATCCATGTCACTATTTTCGGGAATATCAGTATTAGTGTCATGTTGGTCATTATCATGAGCATCGTCTCCAACCTGCGAGTCCACATGTCTTGGAGGAACTGGATCCAAATCAACCAGATCATTGTTATGTTGAGGAACTGACTCTGCCTTCCCAACATCTTTCAAACTCTGATCTTCAACAAAGATAACATCTCGGCTTCTCACAATCTTCTTTGAAACTGGATCATAGAGCCTATAGCCGAACTCATCTTGGCTATAACCAAGGAATATGCACTCTTTAGTCTTCACATCTAGTTTAGACCTTTCATCTTTGGGAATATGCACAAAAGCCTTGCATCCAAAGACACGCAAATGATCATAAGAAACATCTTTACCACTCCAAACTCTATCTGGAATATCAAACTGTAAAGGAACACATGGTGAGAGATTTAATACATTTACCGCAGTATTTAGTGCCTCACCCCAGAAAGACATCGGCAACTCAGCATGTGAAAGTAAACATCTGATCCAAATTTGGGGCAGTTTTGGCCCAAACCACTCCAACCGTGGACTAAAAAGTGATCCAAATTTGGATCAGGGAATAGTACTGGTCCAAATTTGGATCACTACTATTCACTGATCCAAATTTTTTTAACATTAAAATATTATTACTTTTATTATTTGATGATTTTGTTAATGTTATTAAAAATAGATTAATTAAGATTAGAATATAAATAAACAACGATTAGTTACAAATTAAAATTTCAAAATAAATAAAATTTGAAAATACATAAAATTTCAACGATTTATCAATCGCTACAGAAAAATCAAAAACAAATATTGTTCATCTTGAACTTCGAAATGCACTAATTGAGCATTGGTGGGAAAAATATACTAATTCTGAGAATTAGTATTTTAATGTAATATTTTAATTTATTTTTATGTACCGTTTTAACTTTTTCGAATTATTTTGTAATATTTTATCTTTGTCTATTCGTTAATTATATTATTATAATCAATGATAAAATTAGTTAGTCATTTTTTAAAATATTTAAAATCAAAGTATATGATTATTATAAGAATAAACGAATTTGGATCTATATTTAGATCACATGATTGGAATAAGATTTGAATCCCACTCCAAATTTGGATCATTTGGTGATCCAAATATGATGGAAAAAGTGACCACAACGACAACAACTAAGTGCGCAATTAACCTTCGTTGGACAATACTTATCCCTACTTGTATGAACCTTCGATGAAACAAACAAGTAAACCAACAATAAACAATAAACAAGACACCTAGAATTATACGTGGAAAACCCCCTCAATGAAAGGAGTAAAGCCCACGGGACCGTAGTCCACCCAAACAATTCACTATGACAAATTATATGGGTAATACACCAAGTTCTTCTCCAGATAAAACTAGAGGAATACAATCACCTTCACACTCTTGGAATAACTCGTCAAGAAGTATGGAACCAAATAAGCAACAAAAGAACAAAGACCCACGGCTAGGTTCAGCCTCTCCACGGCTCTTTAGCTACTGCCCAGCCCCTCAAATACACCTCCGAATCCGATCTCCACCGTTCAAAATTTAGATATCGGTGTTAGGAAGATGCTGTCCGAAATTCAAGACGATCCGACCGTTGGAACTCCGGGAAACGCAAAAACAAGGCAGCCAGCGCAACCAGAAAATTTCCCGCGAATTTTCACACAATATCTCTCTTTTTGCCTATTTTCTCTCCTGCTTATTTTCACAAATATCCTCCTATATTTATATATAGGGTTCCCTTTATTTTTATCTCCTTGTGGGACCAAAACAAGGGTAATCCTATTGGGTTTTTAATTTTATAAGTAGAAACTAAAACCCAACAAAATATTGATCTATGGTTGGAGTTGACCTAATGTCCTTACCTGAGGCTATCTCGTATATGAGAGTGTAGACACTCTCCTGGCGATGTAAAACTGTAACGTGGAAAATTGTATGGTCATTGTCATCTGTCTTCCGTAACAATTCAGGACACAACCGAAGAAGCTCAACTAAAAATTTAGTGTTGCCCAATGCAGCAGCAATAAACAAAAGTTGACATTTATCTCCTGAAAGGACTCTGATTATGTTCAACATGATGACATGCTCCAGTTTAGCTGAAATAATATGGCCATGATTTGGGTATAAGAAAAAATAATTGTTTTAGATTTAGAGTTTTCGAGGATACTCAAAGAACAATTTGTATATAACTAATCGAGTCTCTTCATTTTATTTAACCACGTTAAGAGTCTGATCTTATACAAGTTGAAGTTCAGTTTATTGGTAGTGGGACTCACATTGAAGGTATAAGATTTTATGCTTAATTAATAAGTTAAATGAGCCCATTTTGAGATAGGTAACGGAGTATTTGATACTTCCTACGTTCCTTTCAATTCTATACACCTTTCAATTCTATACACTTTCTTTTTCGGGATGTTCCATTCAATTCTATACCTTTCAAAACTTCCCCAAAATAATAAACTTTTATAATATAAAAATCCCACCCAACCACTAACTTCATCTGCTTTTCCCAATCTATCACTTAAATATTAATGAGTCCCACCACTTTACCTACTTTTCTTTCTCTTTCTCATTACTTTATACACTTTACTCCCTCTGTTTGGATATAATAGTCGTTTGGCTTTTTTGCACATACTTTTAAGAGCTTTGACCGCAATCTAAAAATTATTATTTTTAAATTTTTTTTTTGTGAATAAAAATATATCACTAATACTTTTATTCACAAAAAGAAAATTTTAAAAATAATAATTTTAGGTGTGCGGTCAAAACTCTTAAATGTACATGCAAAAAAGTCAAAAGACTAATATATCGAAACAGATGGAGTACTTCTCTTAGTTTCCGTGCCCAATACAAATGTATATATCTCAAAAAGAGGGAGGGAATACATAAAAGCCAAGTTATTTTATACATAAAAGAGTTACTATTTGATATTTAACCTTTTTTTTAAATGTAATCACTGCGATTTGCCGCGGAATATAATCACTGTGATTGCAGCGGAATTCCACAAAAGTTTGGAGCAACCGCACTAATAAGAAATCATTGCGAAAACCTCGCTTCTTGTTGTTAGGGCAAAAGTATCTAGAAAACTAGGTCGACCATAGAAAGGTAGAATTTATTCGGGTTATTTTCAAATATTTTATTTTAATAATAATATTTCTACATTTATGATAGTTTTAAATATAGAATGTAGTAAATTCCAAAAATTTATATTTATTTATATGTTTAAAATTAATATTATCAAAACTAATTGTTTCAAAAAGTTATAAAATTGATATTAATGGCCCTGTTTGGAAGTTAGAGGTTTGGGGCAAAATTAAAGGTTTGAGGTGTTTTAGAGGTTTGACCACTAAAATAAGCAAAGCTACTTTGAGGAGTTTTTTGGATTAGCGATTTTGATTTGTGTCAGAAAAAACTAATCAATCAGCTATTTACTAAACAGTTTTACTAGAAACAGCTAATTAATTTAATCCGCTAATCAGAACGTCTGATTCAATCAGCTGGTCAAAACAGTTAATCCGATCTGCTAACAGCTAATCGCTAACCGCAATTCCCAATTCCCAAACAGGGCAAATATGTTATTAATAAGAATCAGGTCTTAAATTCTTCTATCAGAAGATTTTAACATTATATTTAATAGTTTCCATCGATGTGCTGTAACTAAATAGAATGATGGTAGTTAAACAATCTTAATTTTAAAATAGTGGTTTAGTTTTAAATTTACACACATATTTAAAGACGTATTAAACTGATAATTCTATTAGGTTATTTTTGTTATGTTCTAAATTAAAATTTAATTCTCCTCCTCTACGATCCACACATCTAACCCTATTCACACTAATGTTTACCCAAATTCCGGAAAACTCGAGGAATCTTAACCCTATTCACACTAATGTTTACCCAAATTCCGGAAAACTCGAGGAATCCTCCGCCACCAGCAACCCCGCATAAACACAAGAGGGCAGATTCAAGTTTTTAAGTATATGCTAAGGCCATCTCCGGCAGTTGTGATCCAAAAATCCAAATTTGGATCATCAACCGATCCAAATTCTGAACCAAATATCTGATCAACTCCAGCAGCGTGATCCAAATTACTTTTTATATATTATATTACATAAATTTTATATTAAAATTAAACTATATAATCTCAAATTTAATTTTTAATCATTATTAACTACTTATATTATATTTGATTAAATAATTTAATTATTTTTTAACATCGACCAAAATATCTCAAAATTAAGGACATGAAGATGAAACTCAAGGATCTCAAAATGACATGATAGCTACGTATAATGTTTTGATTATCTCGGAGGAAATGGAAATAATCTGTTCGACTAAATCAAAATTTATATTTATTATACTGTTTTCTAGTCATTTCTGGATATTGTAATTGTATTTTATGCATTTTATGTACCTTTTATTTTATGCATGTAATGTATTTTTTTTTAATTTCAAAGAAATTTACTTTCCTATTATTCTAAGTTTTACTAAAACATTAATTTTATTAATTATTAATTATAAACTATTATTAATTAAATATTAATAATCACAAAATAATTTTAAGTCCGATAAAGAAAATAACAAAATCATTATTTTATAATAAAGTAGGTGTCCAAATTTGGATCAGTACTATTCACTGGATCACTGCTGGGTTTACCCTAAGCACCCCGCATAAATGTTTTTGGATAGATCATCATGTCTAGACCAAGCATTATGTAGGAGTGTCTTCGGATAAAATATCAGTCATATCAATATGCAGCATCCCACAATTTTAATTTATAAATTTTTTAGAGTCATATATCAAATATTACATAACATATTTTGAACTATCTGAATAAAGTCCAAGTCCACCAGACAACTGTTTTCATATACAAAAGAAGCCGCTGCTTGCGGAAAAAAGTCATTACTTTGTGATAGTTTCTGTGAAAGAAAGTTGGAGGAAGAAATAATTAGAATAATGTAAGGTCGTTTGGATAAATTTAAACTAAATGTTTTTTTTAAAGTAATTAAAAAGTGATAAAAAGTTATGAAAGAAATTGAAGCCATGAAATAAAAATTAGTATTCTCAGTTTCTTATAAAAACTTCTTGACTTTTTACACAAACGATACTAACAGTGCTTATAGCTTATAAACGCAGAAGTCGGGTTTAGCCAAACACCCCGTGGAAATGGATATAACTAATTGACATATGATAGTTCTTATGAAAATAAAATAGAAGAAAATATAATATGGACCATATAAAAATAATTTCCCATTCAGAAACAGTAAAGCTAACTCACTACCATAGATATCGAAAGTTTAACATATTTAAGGTTTATTTTCAGTGTTTGTGTATGCAGTATTTATTTTATCAATTCATTAGAAAACCTGAGACAAGTTAGCACACAGAGGAAGTATTAGCACACAAAGGAAGTATTTAACATCATGAGAATGTGTCTATAATTATTCAATATAGACAAGTTGTCGGAGATTTTTAGTTGATCCCTCGGCATAAAGTAGGTACCTATTGACATGAATAAATAATAATCCCACCATTTTGAATTTATAATTTTGATTTTCTTGTTTTTTGATTTTTATTATCAGTATAACAGTGATAAAAAATTATATTGTTACAGAGTCTAAATAGAAATTGGATTCTAAGGTTTTTTTTTTAGAAAGAAATTGGTCTTTTAGTTTTTTTTGAAAAAAAATGTTAATCTAATAACAAAAAGTTATAAGGCATCTACACCAATGTCGAGTCAAACAAATAATAAATTATAATCGTCTGTCCTCATGAATGAAAAAAGACAATTAAACGATATTTTGAAGATAACCTATATACAAATATAAGTAACCGCTTCATGCATCCTCGTTGAGTTAGTGATACCCTCTTCAAAATGCCCTAATAGAGTCGACCACAACTGCGATTCCATATAAAATTTCATTATCAAATCAAGACTCCCCGCTCACAATTAATTAAGAAGCAAAAACAAAACTCTCACTATGGAGGGAGAAAAGACAACCTGAAAATACAAGTCGAAATTCGAAATAAAAGCAAATTGGAAACAAATAAAAAAAAATCTTAGATCTAAATAGACGAGGATAATAGTTAATAAATTTAAGCATAGCTCTTGCAAGTACTAATCACAGCATAATCGAAATGTATAATTAGAACAATCAGATAAAAAACATGTTCAATAAGTACACAGAAATGTAAATCATGCAAAAACAACATGAAACAATTTCACCTTCAACAGTACATATCTAGCGGAAAGGAAATCTTGATCCACATCTTTTCAACTGTAAACCAGCCTAATTCACAACATTAATACTTACACATACAGTCATATCGCACGTACACTAGCCTTTCCGAGAATTCGAGCATAAATTTTTACCACTAATATATTCCCGAATTCTCGTACTAATTTTAATACAACCAATGACGAACCCTAGGATTAATTCCTTTTTCCACAATAGTATCCAGACTAGGTTTCCACCCCTTGCATGAAACTTGTCTGCTCAGCAACTCCGGCGTATCTTCCAGCATCTTACCGAAATAATCTTCTTTTTCCGGCAACTCATTTCCCTCCGATCCTCCCTTCTTCACAACCACCGCATTCTTCTCCGCCACCCAGTTCCCCGGCGCCGGACAAATCTTCACAAAAAACGGCAGCACCCCGGAAGTCTTGGAAAAGAATTTCGACGACTTCAGCAAATTATTCGCCGTAAAAATCAGCTGCCGAGACTCCAATGACGCCAAAGAAGCCGGCTTGCCTTTCTTCACCGGCAACATGACGTAAATCTTGTGTGGGTCCAGCTTCTCGTCGGCCGGTAAAGGTGACGGCCGTTTTGCATGGCTAGTTGGCTTGTACTCCACCACTACTTGCTGCGGGTGTTCCAGCATTAGCTCCGCCACCGTGAGTGGTGATTCGTAGTCGTGAACGGTGCCGTCGGAGAGAATGACTTTTCCGGTGGACGGCGGCGAATGGTGGTGGGATGTGATTTGGTTTCCCATGTTGTGGAAAGTGAAATTTGAGGAGGAGATGTGAAGAGCATGGGCTAAGGTTGTGTTGGTCATATATTGACATGGGAGTTTGTGTTTGTTTAACTGTTCCAACTTGATTGTGTTTTCGGTTGATGGGCACACAAGAATAATTATAGATATGTAAATTGTAAAGGAGTATTTATCTAGTATTATTTAATGCTGCTGGATTGTTAAATATTTAGTTATTGGGTAAATTGGATTTGGATCGAGTCGTTTGGGAGATATTTGACTTCGCTCTATTAAATTTGGGGTGGTAGTGGAATGTTCAAAGAAAGCGGGTGGCACAGTAATATCATCTGTATATAATAATTCATTTTGCTTAAGAATTTTTTTTTAGGGGGTTTTTGGTTAAAATATAACTAGGGTAGAAACCGCATGTTATTTATAAAATATTCATTATTTATTATTTCAAATGATAATATATTTTGATTTTTTATTTAATTTTAATCATAATATTATTTTAAAAATCAATTAATAATATCAATGATGTAAAATTTGGGATGGGATAGTAAATACATTTTCATTTTACTTAGACTAACACAATATAGCGCATGTGATTTATATAACTAATAATCAGTCTCCTAGTTTAAGTCGAATTATAGTAGAACATGTCTATAAACGGTGGAATTTATAAGACTGAATTATATAATCTGATTGATAAAATTGATGGATAGTTTTTTTTTTTGAAACTAATAAAATTGATGGATAGTTGAAATTGATTTAAAATGTTCAATTTATCCAATCATTTATATTGATAAGATCCAATATTGAGTGACATGCACATATAAAATTTTATTTATACGAGTCGATCAGAGTAGATATATAATACTTGTTATTTCCCTACCTCCCTTTTTATCACCCTCCTTTAGAGACTTCTTATAATCCGTCTATACGTATTTATATATTTCACTCACTAATGTATTAATAATTTGACCATCATACATATTTATATATTTTCACTTATTAATGTATTAATAATTTGACAATTATAATCCGAACGATATTATGATCATTATTAGTTGTTCGATCCATCATCTACTATTTTATTATTATCTTATTATAAAAGTTTATTAATATTTAACATACTGATTTATTTTTTAATTTATATGTAATTCAGTATATTAACTATAATTAAACTACAACATTTTAAATAATCAACATTTCATATTATTTTAGTCAACTAGAAATACATATACATATTCTCGGATCCCGCTTCAAAATCTTTAATTTGATAAAAGAAATTTTGAATAGGATACTTATCTTGTTTTCTCATTGGGTATTTGTTACTAATAAAATGAAATAACAAAACCACTTAAGGTTATAAGAAATATTTTGTTTAGATGTTAATAATATATTAAAGCATAAATAAAATCTGTTTTTTTCCCAGAAACATATACACATGGTGTTCTCTCTAGAGTTGAAAATAAAGGGGGTGTTTAGCTGGGTTTTTAGGCCTTGTTTGTTTCCGCGGATTTATGGTTACACAGGAACCCACGCTTACGTGGAACTGGGTTACAGTGTGTGTCTACCGTGAAACTCAAAAATACAGTGTTTGGTTGATACTTTATACAGGTCATGTA
This sequence comes from Daucus carota subsp. sativus, assembly GCF_001625215.2. Lineage (NCBI taxonomy): Eukaryota > Viridiplantae > Streptophyta > Magnoliopsida > Apiales > Apiaceae > Daucus > Daucus carota. The sequence continues at coordinate 33,896,776 of NC_030382.2, read as the reverse complement.
ACTATAAAATTTTGACAATTTAGATAATATCAGATTAACACCTTATAAATATATAAATAAAATAAAAATGATTTGAGTGTATTATAAACATAAAATAATATGAATGTTCGCGTAATATAATAAATGAGATTTATAAAATATAAAAAGATTATTTGAATGAGATGATATATTAATATAATATTAGTAATATCTAAATAAAAATAAATAAAAATAAATAAAATATATAATAAAATTTATGTTTCAAAATTTGAGATGAAAAATAAATAAAAAATTTATAAGATGGATAAATTATTAATGTAAAACACACATATATAATAAAATATAGTAAATATTATTAAGGAAAAAAATATTATTTGTAATAATTGATATATGTAATATGAGTAGATCCTAAATAGAAAATATTATATTATTAAATAATTAATTTTGATATAATATATTTTTTATAATTTAAATTTTGTAATTTGATCATGATATATCTAAATATGTAAAATTATAATATTTTAATAAAAAGTAATAAAAAGTAAACAACTGTGTAACCCAAAGTAACCACGTTTCAACTATGTAACTAGGTTACACCGTTTCACAGGAAATTGAGATTCCATGGAAGTCTAGGTTACATTGTTTAATTTTAATATCATATAACCAAACACCGTAACTAAGACAAGTTCCATGGAACTCTGGGTTACTACGTTGGGTTACAGGCTACCAAACGAGGCCTTAAGCCCAGCTTCTAGATTTATAAAATAATAACACTTATTTGTTTCGTTTGTGTAAAAAGTTAAAAAGTACTTATAAAAATCTAGGAATGCTAGCTTTTTTGTTTCACGACTTCTACTTATTTTCCAAACACTTTAATCACTTATAAGTCTTAACTTGATTCTCACTTCTATTTCAATCTTTATTTTAAGCAAAAAAACACTTATTTTAAACTCAGCCAAATGACCCCACTGTTTTCTTATTACGTCTAAAAAGCTGCGTATTTTGTACTTTTTACAAGTATAAAAGTCTTTCATTTAATCTTATTACTTGTTTACATTCAACACATTATATAACTATGACAATTAATCGGTGTTAATAATGTTTTTGGAGCAAGTTGAGCTTATGATGTCGGTTTGGAGCGAGTCCATGTTCATCGGCAAAGATGAGAGTTTAATAGCAAGTCATACCTAATAACAAACCCAAGTCAACTAGGAAGAAGGAACCGTTCAACGAACTAGCTAGGTAAACTAATTTATTTTTCATTTGAATGATGTAAGAAAGAGAGATACGAACATCAAGGTATGTGTGTGTATATGAACTGAAGAGCCTTTGATGCTTGTTAAACGACATGTTTTTCAAATATTTTGATCACTTCGGCTCTTGTTAACAATCTAGAAGTCCTAATATGACGGTGAACTTGTTTCGTTTGAGATGGTGCAGGTAAAAAATTCGTATTTTTTGTGTAAAAAGTCGAGAAACACTTATAAAATATTAGGATTCCTAACTTTTGTTTCATGACTTCTACTGTTTCCAAATACTTTGACCACTTATAAGTTTTAACTAACTTTGAACTTCTACTTTATTTTTTTTACTTTAAGAAAGAAGGGTTTATTTTAATCTTACGCAAACGAGCCCATTATATACACAGAATATACAGTTGGTAGTTGAAAAGTATGGTTTCGTATGCCGGAAAGGCCCAACGCAATCACTCATCTTTCAGCATAGTGGACTTCATTTTTACACGAAATAGAGACCCTCATCTCATGGGCTGGGTTGGTTGACGTTTCCGGTTTCACTGAAGCAAAGCAAATCAAAGCATATTTTCAACGCAACTGACAACTCACAAGAGTTGAACACGATATTATTTATCGTACGATGAATTAAATTGGATTGACTATGTAAACAAATTATATTAATTTATGGGTCTTAAATTTGATGAGTTGACTCTGTACACGTATAATTCAAAATATATTAACCTGTTTATTTTCGTAATATCTTTTTACTGGTAGAACTTTGATATTTAAACTTTTCTTTACAAGATATTTTTTTTAAATAAATTATATACCTATGTTGTCAGTACTTTTGAAATAGGTCTGCATATGTTATTTTTAAAAATAAATTATATTCGGATCTTGTTACTCCATTCTTCTCACTCAATTTTATATATTTGGACCGGAAAGTTCGCTAAGTATATTAAAGTTTTTTGGTAAAAAATAGTTTCATAAATATTTTTATTTTTCCTCTTCTAAATAACATATAATTTTCATTAAGGATTTATAAAAAAAAAAATCGTAGAATTATGTCAAGAGTATGTCAAACTTGATGATAAGTTAGAACATTAGTATTTTTTAACTCGTATAATTATTTTGTAGTTGATCAATGAATGATATTCATTTTGCAATATCCATTGATCAGCCAGGTCATGAACGGATGATGTGACATGGTAAGAAAACTATTACTCCTCCGTCCCCCTCAATTGTTTACATTGGAGGGGGACACGGAGACCAAGACAATGTATGAAAAATGAGTAAAGTTAAATGAAAAGTGGGTAAAGTGGTGGGACCAATCAATATTTAATACTCCCTCCATCCCAAATTAGATGGCCCCGTTGACTTTGGGCACACATTTTAAGGTTCATTGACCGCATAGATACGTGATTTATTTTTAAAATTTTATTTTTGCAAACAAAAATTAAAATATGAAATTTTCATTTATAAAAGTAAAAATAAAAAAATAAATTTCGGAAATAGATGGTCAATGCACTTAAAGTTATGTGCCCAAAGTCAACGGAGACATCTAATTTGTGATGGAGGTAGTAATAGATTTGAGATAGTGGAGGAAAGTAGTGGGTGTAATAGTAGTTTTTATTGTTAAATATGAGATAGTGGGGGAAGATAGTGGGTGTAATGATGAGAAAAACTTACTATTTATAGTAACGTAAAGAAATGAGGGGGACATACCAAAATAGTAATTATAAAGAAATGAGAGGGAGAGGGAGTAACTTTTAATTTTAGTGGTTGATAGGATTTAGTTTAGATAGTAATTGTTTTATCGACGGATGTGTATATTGGAAGACAAATTGTAGTTATTCATAATCATGAAATTTGTAAAAGTGAAGTGTAGATGAATGACTAGTTAAAGTATCAACAAATGAGAAATAAATGCTCTATCTCTGACACCATAAATTTTTAGATGGATTGATTTTCAACATGATATCAGAACTCTAGTTTGGCGGAGAATCGAACAAGTAAGAGAAAACGACAGCAGTCTGGGTTAAACGAAAAATTATAATAACAAATTTGGAAACTAAGATATTAAAAAATTTAATCATATATTGAAAATCTCGAAATCAATTCTACAAAAACAAAAAAGAAATATGCAAGTATTCTTTCTATCATATAGGACATATATTTTCCTAAAATATGGAAGTAAAAAATGGAGTAGGAGGCTGATGTGTGAACTAGTATAAAAAAATAGCTAGTCCGCTTCAATATATGTTAACATCATAAGTTTCATTCTAATGTATCAAAATATGTTAACATTATAAGTTTCATTCCAAAGTATCAAAACACTAACAACTGAAGAGCAACCTTGAAAAGTTTAGCAAACAATATTTTGTAAAGTTAGCCCTTCAATTTTCTTGTAAGCAGCCAAATAAATTTTACATGGAAGGTTTTTCAGTATACAAAATTCTCAACTCGACAAAAACAATCCTCGAAATTTTGAAAACCTCTTATTCATTGTTTCTTTTATGCACTTTAAATAATTCTTGTTTTGAACACAATTTTAGTTGTAAAAGTGATAATTATTAGATTGTACTCGACCCGTCTACACTCTAATCTTATTCTTTGAATGGTTAAATAACAAACTATACTATATAGAAGTCTTAACATGTGTGAGAAGCAATACATAAAAATTATATAGAAATGTGTGACACTGGGATAGTAATATTTGTGTTAATTCAAAATAGATACAATTTTAAGTTTTGAATTTGATATTCGAAGATATAAAAAAAACCTCATTTTACATTTTACTCTGATTTTCACATAATTTAAGCTGTATAAAAATATATTTAAGTATTATATTAAGATCATCTTTTATTGAACATAAACAAATTTATAAATTTTGCCAATAAAAAGATGTATCCAAAAAAGTAAGTGAAATACAAAAATGAATGCAAGATGTAATAGAGAGAATATAAATTTTATATACTCCTTCCGTCCCTTTTTACTTAGTTACAATTCTTTTTTTGTTGGTCGAATTGACTAACTTATGAGCAAAGGTTATAAGTCGCTCTTTCATTATTTTAAAAAAATGAAAATTACATCTTAAAGTAGATTAAAAGTTATTTCCGATGACACATATTTTTTTATTTTTTCAAGTGATAAAATATTAATAAATTTCAGTCAAATTTTGATCAATTTGATCGGCACAAATTCAAATATGATAATTAAAATTGGACGGACGGAGCACAAGCATGTAATTACATGATCAAATAATTGGGGAAAAACCAAAAAATTTAATACACTATAGATGAACCTAACTCGTGCTTTGACAAGCCCTAAACTACAACAATCTACTAAAGTCCAACACTAATAATTTTAGTCAGACGCCTCATAAATAGGTTCCAAAGACGGCCTCCACTTATTCTCCAACCGGCAATCCTCCAATCCGGCACAACTCTCCTCCCCTTCTCCCTCTTCCTCCACGACCACCGTCGGCAAAACCTTCGCCGTCGCCCTTTTCGAACGTCGGTTTCGAAGAGCCGAATCCAAAGCTGCTATCTCGGATGCAGAAGCCTTGGAATGAAGCCTAGTAGTCGGAACCAAGACGTAGAGCTTGCCGGGCTCGAGTTCCTCGTCCGCTTTCATCGCAGGAAAACGAAGAGTGCGTCGAAGATCCTCTGCTGGGGAAATGAAGTGGCCGGGTTGTTCTAGCATAAGCTCTGCTACTGTGATGGGTATATTTATGTGTTTTAGATTTCCATGAAAATCTATGAGCTTGGCTGTTTTGAGGGAAGGATTTATGCTTAAATTACAAAAACAAGATGACAAATTTCCCATAATATTCCAGACCTGATTGTGGAACCACGAATAGTGTGTTGTGTATAGATTGGAGCTGAGCAAGCTATAGAGAGTGAAGTATGTAGACTGTGTTTATATTTTGGGGGCCTGTGAGTGCTTATATGTAGGAGCTAGTAGTGTTATATAAAGGAATGGAGCAGGAGGGAGAAAAGTAGAGCAGAGAAGAGAATAGTGAGTGAGAAGCGTGTTAGACCCGTTTGTAAGAGAATTAGGACATGCATGCACAGATGAGACGAGAACGCGCCTGCTAGGCTGCTACTCCACTGTGTGACGTTTCTCGTGGTCCAAACGCTTCTCACTCTTCTAGGGGAGAGCACGGTGCGGATCGGTGCGGTTTTAGGGTAAAACCGCAACCGGAACCGCAAGTGTTCGGTTTTTAAAATTGAAAACCGCAACCTCAACCGAACCGTCGGATCGGTTTCGGTTTCAAAAAACCTCAGTTCGGTTTCAAACGGTTCGATTTCGGTTTTAGAACCGCAATAAATAAAAATAAGAAACATACTTTCAAATTAAATTAGTAGATAACTTATGTTGGTTCGATATATACTTCAAATTTAATAACGAACCACATTATTATATTATCGGATTTAAACAAGATCATATTACAAATGAAACTTATATATTATGTGGGGATCATGATGGAAGTAGATTAGCGACTCAATTGTAGTGATACTAAAAGAAAGTGCTCGGTGGAAGAACTAGTTCAGATAAAACAATTTTAACGAAACAACCTCAGCACATTTCAACCCCACTTCCTAGTAACCTCCCCCGTCTCATTTTACTTTGTTCATCACATTTATATGTTATATATAAATATTTATATAAATTATGTGTAATATACATATATATATATATAAATAATATTTATTTTAATAATCGGTTCGGTTCGGGTTTTTGCGGTTCGGTTTTGGCCTAAAACCGGAACCGCAACCGTTATAATCGGTTCGGTTTTTAAATTTTCGGTTTCGGATCGGTTCGGTTTTAGGCGGTTCGGTTTTTATCGGTTTTCACCGGTTTCGGTTACGGTTTCGGTTTCAATTCGGTTTTTTGCTCACCCCTACACTCTTCTACTGACTTTTCTTATTTTGTCCCCTAATATCTATGCCCAGTTAAAGTGACGAAACGCCACTTAAAGTAAATTTAACTCAAATTTATCAATAATTAATTTTGAAGTTGTTAGGATTCTGTCTGTGTCTCTTCTATTTTGAGCCGTGTTCTAAAAATCCCCGATTTAATCGATTAATCTCCGATTAATCCCTTGTAAGGTCGGCCACCGATTCAATTTCTGAAATCCGATTAATCCTTATATATATTTATTAATCGAAGTATATATGCTAAATTATTAAAATTAAAATACTATATTACTTTAAATATGAATAATTATAGAGTTTATGAATATAGTAAATATATTAGTTACTAAATAACTAATATAATAATAAATAAATATTAAATAATATTTTAATATTTAAATAAATCTGATTTTCACTCCGATTAATCCTTCCGATTAATCCCCGATTTCCGATTAATCCCTGAATCGGTAGCTCAACCGATTAGGTCCGATTCCTGATTTCTGTAACACTGATTTTGAGAGTCAATTCTCGTAATAGAATTTTATCAGTCACTTTTCTATCTTTTAGATATTCATATCCCCCGGTTAAGCCATCTTCAATACTCATCTTGTTATATTCTTGGGATGTTATGTTATATTTTGAAATTTTTGTGTATATTCGTATGGGTGTCGGTAGTTTCTTTAAAAATGATTTATATGATATTTTAGGTATTTATAAGACTCACGTCAATTTTGAGACGATAGATACCGCAAAAGTTATCTTTCCCAACAAAAAATTTGTTCACAGTTTAGGGTTATTTGTTGCTCTAATATCATTTGATGTAAGTGATAGTTGTAAACGTTGGGTTACATATGATGATTATGTGAAGGTCAATTGCAATGTTATTAGTCTCAAACCTTATATAAGTTGGATTGTCAAAATGTCCTTGTAATATTTTTTTATATTAAAGAATTTGATTTGCTTCAAAAAAAAAAAATATATTAAAGAATTTGATTCTATGTTTTAAGCATTCTAAAAACAAAATAACTATTTGTTTAGTTCGTTATTTTCTCACAATCAAATTATAGTTGACGGTTAAATGATTTGTCCCAATTAGATTCAGATATTTGTTGATTTTGTTAAGCGTTTTGTGTTAACAAAACCCTTTGTTTGGCATAAAAACTTAATTTGATCATTACACTAAAGTCAAAAGCTCGTTATAAACTTCAATATGATATCAAAACTAGCTATTTGGCTCACTGAATCATGATAAAATATGATTTTTATTTTTCAAAAGTTTAGGAAGTACATGTAACTATAAACTCAACCAACAATGCTCTATAACTGATACTTTAAAATGTCGGTACAGCTTGAGCTAGCTTACAAAGGCTAAAAGATAAACAAAACTCTTATCTGGGTCCAGATAATTCATCCGGATAAATTTTGCAAGTGGAATCAGGAATGATCCAATTAGTATCCGCATTGTGTGTGTTGATGAACTCTTGACTGAAAATCTCCTCCCGCCATTCTTCCCACCTCTCAGCCAACCCATTACCTTCAAGCATTCTAACAACTTCTGTCATTTTGGGACGTTCAGTTGGCGAATTTTGTGTGCAAAGTAAAGCTACCTGAATTAACTCTTCCACCTGCTCATTAACATAGTTACCCTGCAGATCTGCGTCAACCAACAATTCGAGCTTTTTGTCTTTCAGAAGTACTTTCACCTGGGGTTTGAGAAAAATTTATAAGATAGTGAATTATGTCATACTCTCCCTTCCAGTTTCAAATTAGTTGTTCAGCGGTTAAATTGATTGAAATTTATATATATTATATAATCACAAAAATTATAAAAAATATACCAATGAAAAGTTTATAAAACTTTTTAGAATTTTGAAATTTTAAGTATAATTTATATATTCGGTTAATTTGACCGGTCAAAATTCAAAAGTGGACAACCAAAATGAAACGGGAATTATTATTTTTTATTCCCTGTTTGGAGCATTTTAAAGCTATGAATTCTGCAAGAATTTCAGGGCATTGTAACATGAAGAACATAAAAAGAAGGAATCCAATATTAATATTGAGTGTTAACACTGTAATTTACCTAACTGTCTATGGGATACTACATAGGTGCAGCCTGCAACACAATGTTGTACGAAAACATATGATAGATAAGCATGGCAGAATAAGATATGTAAATGCTTACCCATTCAAGCAACATGACATCATTGTCGTTGGCAAGCCGAGCAAGATCAACAGCCCTTTGACCTGTAATGAGCTCAAGCAGCATAACTCCGTAGCCATAACAATCAGTCTTCTCTGAAGACTTTCCTGTAGATAGGTACTCAGGAGCAATGTGTCCGATAGTGCCTCGTACAGCAGTAGTGATATGAGTATTCTTGTAGTCCATGAGTTTAGACAGCCCAAAGTCCCCAACAACTGCTTCAAACTCTTCATCCAATAAAATATTTGCAGCTTTGACATCACGGTGAATGATTTTAGGGTCACAATGATCATGCAGATAAGCAAGTCCTCTCGCAGATCCAAGTGCAATTTTCTGCCTTACTGGCCAATCTAGTGGAGGCTGTGACTCACTTCTCTCTGTAGTAATGCACCAATAAGCTATGAGAATGGCACTTTCGACAGAACTTGGAAACATGTTTTTAGCATTGAATCAGCCTCGGTTGTTTTGTTACATTTTTTTTCTTGCAAGTGGTCGCTTTTCCATAACGAACACAGAAATGTATTCTGTATATAGTCCGAATGTAAGATTCAGATAAAAGAAAATGTAAGATTCAGTCTTGATATTACATGAAAACTCGGTACATATAAGAACTAGATGAAATTTCCAATAAACCAACATCTTTCAATATGATAACACACGCTGTAAGGGATTCAAAAAGCTGAAAGTTGCAAAGTGGACGGAGTGGTACCTCTTAAACACGATGCAACACTTCCATTAGACATATATGGATAAACAAGCAAACGCTCGGATGGTGTCATACAAAAGCCTCTTGGGAGCAGTACATTTCGGTGAACAGCCATGCTAATCATCTCAACTTCTGTTTGAAATTGCAATTCCCCTCCTTGCGTCCGCTCATCTTTAAGTCTTTTCACAGCCACTGGAGTCCCATCAGCCAAGCGTCCTTTATAAACTTTGCAAAAACCACCTTTACCCACAAAATTTTTTCTACTAAATATATCTGTTGCAACTTGCAGTTCATGCAAAGAGAACCGCTTGAGTTGTTCAAGATGAACATTTGGATCTTCTTCAGCTGCAGCGGCTAAAAGTGTGAGTAATTTTATGCTCCAATTCAATGCACTACTTCAGTGATCAAAAGCTACTAAACAATATACAGACCTGGTACATCAAAGAAATGATCTTGCAACTTCTTTCTTCTCCACCATAGAAGTGCAATCACAGGACCAGCCAACAGCAAAGCAGCACCCACAGCAACTCCACTAGCAATAGCTCCAGTTGCTCTTTTGACATCTGAAATGACTTTGTCAATCAATTTAAAACACAAAATGGCATGTGAAAACAGTAGTAAAATTGACTCACCAAACTCCTTTACAAGCCTAATCATTGGTACCAAAAATGTAAAGAGACTTGAATTCTACACCCCTCAAAGTACTAGAGTTGCCTGCTAAAGCTATTCAAATTCCTAATAGTTAGCCTTGAGTTTCTACAACTGGCATTCGACAAAGCACAAATGTTGAATAATGGATTGTTATTATTATTTTTTTTGAATAAATTGTTATTATTTTTATTAATAATTAACACACATATGCTTCTGATAATGTGTTCCAGCGTGATTAAATAATTATAAACCCGGGCTGCAGGGGAGAGGAAAACCCCAAGGGATGGGATATGTAGCAAAACATTGAGGACTTCATTATTTAATCAGGTCTTCACGACTGATTTAAAATTTCAGAAAAGACTCTTTATGAGAAACATGGGTAAGGCCGCTGTATAGGCCTTCATATTAAGTTACAACATGTATTGTCCTATAATATGTTTCTAATAGCATCTAGTTAAATTAAAACATGTATTGTTTTAATTCGTTTCTGGTAGTATCAGCTACATAAGGCAGACCAAAAAATAGTTGCAGAGTCAGACAAGTAGTCAATAACATAGGCATTACAATAAAAGAAAGAAGACAACAAAACGCAATGCTCCTAATACCACTCAAGGTAAGTTATGTACAACTACACAAGCCATTATACGAACCTTGAGAAGCTGGAGGTGATGGTCCTGATGGAGGAAGCGGAGGTGATGAAGGAAGTGGAGGTGGAGGAGAACCTACAGGAGCATCCAGTTGATTACCAGCAAAACTGGAAGATGTTAAGGGAAAATTAACACCATACTATAAATATATCAGAGTGTATTAAAAATGGAAAGAATCTAAACAGAGATTTGCCTGATTGATGTGAATATAGCAAATGATCCATTGCTCGGAGCTGCTCCTGTTAAACTATTGTTTGAAAAATCACTGTATTTTATGATCAGATGGTAATGTATAATTATTTATGTTTATGATATAATGTAATTGACGTAGACAGTGTACACAATATGAAATAGATATAATACAAATAAAGAGATAGAGGTGGTTAAACTTTATGAGAACTAATAGATTGTTAGTTCTCACATGACTTGAAGTGACAAGATTGTAGTCAAAGAATAAGGAATAGTTCCTGACAAATTGTTGTTGTTCAGCCTCCTGTCATTGCAAAGAGAAGAATAGATCAGCCACTACAAAGCCTCATAAAACTGCAATGGTTATCTGTCCATCTAAATTTTCAGAGCAACTCCAACTCAGTGCTCATTATAATGAAGTGTCAGTCGAAAAACAAATTCTGGAGTTTATCTTCTATAGGTTCGACAATGAAGTATTCAGTGCATACTTCTTACTCAAGTAGTAGCTGAATAAAGTAAATCATTAAAAACAGAGATTTTAATAGATGTGTATTGCATACAAAAAACGTAATTTCTGAAGCCTCTTCAAGGAGTCTGGAATTGGACCATTTAAATTGTTTAGGTAAAGATCCAAGCTGACTAAATTTGTTAAGTTCCCAAGCTCGGCAGGAATTCTTCCGCTTATGTTGTTACTATAGACTTCCCTGTTAATAAAAACAAGCAATTGGAAAACACATCAGCATCTGCAATTTATAGGTCAATGGACGTGAGCCAATAAAGGCTGTTGGTCCTTTCGCCTCAATTTATTGATAAAATGTGCAAGATAACATGTAGAAGTTAGTTGTTCCATTTTAACACACATAACAAAAAATGTGTGACAAAAGAATGCAATACAATTTCTAATGCATATTACCTATACTTTTCCCAGTTAACACATTTTATTTTTTTTGTTTTATCCAATAAAATACAAAACCTCTGGTGCTAAAAAGAACCAACTCTTATAGTTGTTTGTCATTGGGCATTTCTAACTTCTGCATATTTATCTATATATCTTCTCCGAAGTTTACCCTCAGAGGTCACTCAATTACATTGCATAAGGAAAGAATTATCATTTCAAGTTATCAAGTCTTTCAAAATCTTAGAGTACCAGGAGAACAAAATGTATATCATAATCATCTTTTTAACTGTTAAAATAATTGCTTTGATATTAATATAGGGAGTCAGCCGGCAGCCGCTAACCAGTGCTCGTCGTACAGTATGATTCTCCCCTCCTCCCTAATTTCCCCATATTTATTGGAACATATGGAAGCAATAAAAGAAGAATCAGACTTACAAGTATTGCAAGTTTGGAAGCTGATCAAGCTGGGAAACCAGTTGACCAGATAAGTTTACGTTTCCAAGATCTCTGCATCAAAGATAATCAAATTTCTAGTTATATACTGCAGCAATGCAGCAGAAAAAAATAAAATTAAAACATAGTAGGTTAATTAGAGAGTGATTAGGTGGATTACACTCTTGTAACACTTTTCTCGTTGTTGCAAGTAACATGAAACCAATCACAAGGATTCGCAAGGGTTGCATTCCAATTTCCCAGAACATTGTTTGGATCGTGTAAGTTGTTCTTCAGTGCAGTCAAAGCATCGCCTGATATATAGAGAGGAGCCAAACACATTCAAAAACACCAGTCATACAAATAAATGATTTATGAGCAGCAATTATCAAGTAAGAGTGAAAATGTACAGCAAACCATTTACTCATTACAGTTTAAATACTGAAGCTAAATTTTCAAGTAAACGTACTTCAATTGACCTCACCAGACGGGATTTACAGATTATTAGTTAGTTACAATGAATTCTAAACAAACTGCAAATCACTCGCGTCTCCTAGTTTTGAATTGTACATTGTGCTGAATTCATTAGGCTACAATATAACAAGGAAATAAAGCACCAAACAAAATAAATGTTTTACAAAGTTCCTTTCAGTTGAACTTATTTTTTAACTCACAAGCTATGTTATTCCAACACTTCATTTTGCGACCTCTATGACCATGTAGTCATGTACTACATATTCATAATTCAGTTTGCCAAATAAAATTATACATGTCATACAAGCCATAACTTAGCAAACGTTCAAGGGTATATAATCAGTCCTTCTGAATTCGTAACATTTGTTTTGCATGACAACAACTATGAATCAAAACTTATAAAAAAAGTATCTACTTAATATGCTCCTTAATCCTTATAGAATCTACGTTTCAAGAGCGGAAATTGTAGAAAATACACAAAATTTGAATATAAAAGTATATGTGCATGCATATGAGAAATTCAAACTAGCATACAGATAACCTAACTAGTTAAGCTAATAAGCTTAGTTGCCTAACAGACCTTGAACAAGTTATCATTCCAAAATTGCGATAAAAAATTGCACTGCTAAGATGTAGATGACTCACCTTCAGCATTAGCAGAAACAGCTGAGAAGTGATTAAGCACCAGAATTGAGCAGAAAGCAGCAGCATTAAGCAAGGATACCAACCAGTCCATAACTATTCATAAACCACCGAGATTCATCATCATCTGCTCACAAAACAACAACAAAAAACACCCAACTATCAGAATGAATAACTAAAAACCAAAACAGAGGAATGCCGGTCTCAGAATTATTTTTTTGAAATGTTCTTTCCGTGAATAAAACAAAATATATTTTTATGCCTTTTGCTAGCGTGAACTTTGGGTCGATGCAGGCAACCCCAAATGTATGTAAATTCCTCTAACCAGTTATGAATTTGTGTTGGGTTTTGAAGGTTTAATGTTTGCGGGTCGTATTTTGTAAAGGTTAGTCAATGTAGTCGTTATCATCGTCTTCTTTAAACTTGCTAATATTTAACAACTGATTTATATGGATATAAATGGCCCCATGTACCGGTTATTAGGATTCTATTTCATCACTACTCCATCAAACTTTCAGTTGGCCTAGCGGGTGAAAAAAGTTTTTAATTAAATAATTAAGCATCTAGAAACTTACAATCACGAGATTAAGTTTAAAAACAATTTCAGTGCCGTTAAGTAATCTTTGACTTTAACGGATTACACTAGATCGTGCAGCGTTTTTTTTCTTTAACCATAATTGTAGCATTCTGTTCTAACTTCCAAGTGACTCCAGGCTTTAGGAAACTCTTATTATTCAACATAAGGAGAGTTCTGTAATTTTAGCTTGTGGTACCACAAGTTAAGCAAAAGTTTCTTATGTGATGAATTTGGGTAATTGGTGTCTTCCCCCGTCCAACTCCTATTTTTCAATTTTTCTGAGACTTCAACTTCAGGCTAATTCTATTTATTCTCTGAATGATTTATCTGAAGCAAGTATCTCGACAATTCGGACTTCTATCTGATATAATTGTGTTGATCTAGCCTGGTACAGTATGGTCATCTCCTCCATCAAGTCCCCATCCTTCTATTTCATGATATAGAAGAAAAGAATATGAGAAATCAAAGTTGTGGTTTATTCATTCATCTTGCAAAAGATACTGATTAGATGACTTGAGTTAACCAACTGCTGCAAGTTGCAATTAGTTACAGCAACTTTGAGTTGAGTTAACCAACTCCTCAACTTCAGCATTGTTGGATTCAAGTTCAACACATAAAAACAATCTGCTTGAAGTGGAACAATGTATCTACATATTTAAACAATTGTTGAGTACTGTGATAGGATGCTTTAGGCTACAAAATTACTGTTAAAGTTCTGTTATTAATTGAACAGATGCAACTAAATTCAATTTCTATCATTATATAACGTAATTGACATTCCAACTTCCCCCATGTTGGGGTACAAGTGATCAAAAATAGCACAACTTCAGGAACTTCTTCAAGCATCAAACTCATGCATTTCCTTTCTGAATTGACAATAAAACCCAGAATATGAGCAAAACATTTCAGAGTTCTCTACAACAAATCCATCTTGTATGAATATATAATACCTGCAAAATCAGGTCCTAAACTGCAATTATTTCTGATACAAACAGTACCCCTTAAACTTACCATATAAAGAACATCTGCCAAACAGATAAAGATAATAAATAGGCTGTCAAAGAAGCTGAATTACATGTGAAACTGCTTTAAGGCTATAGTTAAGATTTTACACTACAATAAAATGAAAGGTCTTCCACGCAGACCAAAAGAACATCCAAGAGAAGAACTTACAAACCAAATCAAACCGGGGAATCAATATGAATTTCAATCCTTCTTTGGAACACTTCATCTCTTCTTCCAGAGGAGAATAACATCATAAAACTCCTCGTCAGCAGATTTTCTACTTGATGTATTGAGAGACCCATTTGAATCCATCACCATAACCCATTTTGCGCACAATGCTGCACATGAATACCTCTAAAGGACGCACACTTGAATCTGCAAGATTCACCTTACCCTTTCCGGTGGTGACACCAGTCAGGCCAAGATGAAAGCGCAGCTCATCCTCTGAGGCAGCATACGGGATATCAATTTTGTTTCCCAGAATGAGAAATGGGACAGTGGCCAATGACTCGTCTGAAAGGAGAGCATCCAACTCTTTCTTAGATTCTGCAAACCTCTCCTTGTCATAGGCATCCACAAGATAAACTACAGCATCAACCTGATATATTGCCAAACAAAATTGCATCATGTTTTGAAAATAAACGACTTATAAAGAAAATTATTATCAAAGAAGTTTATACAAAAGTATATGCCATCGTAAAAGTCAACCATATGCATCGTTTTTGATAATTATAACAAAGAACATAAAATGAAATTGGAAGTAGATTGCAATTTATTTACAGTATTTGAGTGAACTCAACCAAACACCAACCACAAAGGTAATATTATTCAAATTCCAACATATAATTCTTGCCCATTTTTCCCATTATAGACAATCATCATAAACGATAGCAAGAACATTAATCCAATGCAAATGAGACACTGAATTCTATATAATTCAAGATCTTTGCTCCCACTAGTATGATGTCCTCGTGATGACCATTTTTCATATAAATATGATTACTACTTGCAGTAAATATAATTGTAATCTGTTAAGATCTTAGTCATGAATCAAGATGAGACTCTTCCAATGAACAGGATGCATTTTTTACAGGAAAAAATCCCACCTTTCTGATTAAATAGGCTTCATGCAACTCTACAAAATAGATATAAGCTAGGATACAAGAAAGAAGGTAATACAACAGCATTAAATTAAGATCGGGCCTGAGAGAGTCCAAAATATATAGCTGTCAGGTAAAACAATATTTAAGAATAGAATCAAGCACAAACCACTAAAAAGGGGAATGTGAAAGTGAAATATTATATGTGTACATGTGTAAACACTATACTATGATCCCAAACAAAAAGAATTTTGGCACAACTAGCTGGAAACACAATATTTGTGTGGGGTTAAAGGAGAGGATAATATTGTAGAAGAAATTTCATCTTGACTTTACTAGCACCGACTGCTTAACATCCCAAAAGTATGATAATCTAGCACAACTGAGCCATATTCATTGTTTTCTCCAAAAGTTCAGGAGGAAACCAACAAGAGGAGGCATTTTTACAAAGGTTCTGAATGCGCAATGACCTTGGGAGGGGCAGAGTACATTATATTAGGTTATCAGAAAATTTTGTAGAATAATAGTTTAAGTCTCGGAGCGTTTCATGTCGAGAGGCCAAAACAGGCACATTTTCAAAGTAATATCTCAAGAGCCCAAAATAGGCACATCTTCAAAGTAATTGGTTTTCCTGTTAATAGTCAGTCCCGCATAACTCAATTATTTATTGCTCTTTTCCAACAAAAAGGTGCTTACACCATAAGTACAACAAAACTTCCATATTCTCACATATTAAAGGACTTACTGGCATACAAATTCTTAAAAACAATTGATGACGAAAAAAGAAACAACATTTAAGCTGTGCAAAAACAATTCTTTTTCCACAACCCTTGTACATCCAAAAATAACCCATATACTATCCATATATAAGTGCAATCAAAATTAAGCAGATCTACAAATGACCCAAATAAATGAATCCAATAAAAAAGAAAATAATCACATGCTATTATACATATAGATATAAGAGAGGACCTTGGCATAGTAATCTTTCCAAACTCTCCGAGCAATCTGATGACCACCCAAATCAAAAGCCTTAAACTTGATTTTACCAATACTCAGCTCTTCTGATGTTGGATGTTGTGTTGGCTGATGCTGAACTAACCTCTGTAAAACAATCAACAATCAATACACACAAAATTAACACAACCCATTTATCCAAACACACACACAAACACAAAGAAATGATTTCACGAAAAGTGGTACCTCATCTTTGAGCATATGAAGAAGGGTTGTTTTCCCAGCATTATCAAGGCCTAAAAACAAGATCTTGGCCTCTTTTTGCCATAGCCCAAGAGATGCTAACACCCCATAAAACCAATCAAACAAAAACATCTTGGTGTTGTTGCTGTTCTCTCGATTGTCGATATTCCCGAGGAGATAGGTACAGATCTGGAGAGTGAGAGACAGGGAGAGCTCTCCTCCACACTGTAGTAGTTGTTTCTTTTAATGCTTGTGGTTTGTATTTTTAGCCCTCGTGTTCATTTTAATATTTTCTTATTATTCTCTTTTCTTGGATTTTGTCATATATTTAAAGTCAAATTTGGGGGGTAATTTTTGTTTTTTATATCAATTTTATGAAATATTAATACTTCTCCATATTTTATTATTATTCCGAAATATGTTTTGAACAAATGCATTATTGGCATGCTTTTTCATAGATAAAAATCATTATTCGTGAGCGATCAACAATTTTTTACATATTCACAATTGAACTATCAAAATAAAATAACGATATATTTACTTATTTATTTATGTAACTTATTTATAACGGTGTTGTCAGATCTTATATCCGACTCGTGAATGTATGTACATGGGTGTCCTTGGTATTTAAATATTTGGATATTGAGGCTATAAAATCCTTAATATTTTAATATTGAGTTAAATGCAGAATGTGTACTTGAAGTATGCACTATATGCACTTTGTGTACCTAAACTTCCAATTGAGCATATTGTGTACCCCAAGTATTGAAGTCTGAGCAATGCGTGTACTACCGTTAATTCTAGCAAACGTCTGTTAACTCTGTGTACCTGTATCTTTCTTTCTTTTACTTCTCCAAACTCTTCGCCTGCATCATTCAATTCAGACGGAAGAAACGAAATAATAAAATAATAAAAGATGAAGAACATGAGTTTTTTATTTTAAAAAAAAAAAGTTTAATTATTTGGTGCTGTAATTTCACGATTATTGTTATAGGGCTAATTTATATATTTCAATTAATTAATTAAAAAATTATTATAAATTTTTTTTAACATGCTCATCCAATTTCTTATATATTCAAATTTAAACTTTTATAGAACATATTATTTATTATATTTAACTAACTTATAACACGCGTCAAAATTTATAATATTTATTTATTCATCATATATTTTAATATATAATTTTATTATGTATATAAAATTATGTTTGAATAATATTATTTATTATTTAAAATAGATATTTAAGTAGTTAACAAATGTTTTTGTACTAGTATATTCTTAGTGTGTTAAATAAATTATTTATTTAACATGATGAACGAATTTTAATAATTAAATCTGTCAAATTACTAATTAGAATTTGATTTGAAGAGATTTTTTTAACGAAAAAGTTTTTTTTTATTTTTTTTGTGAATCGTTTTAATATATTTTAATTATAACAAAAGATTTACTAAGATATGTTATTAATTAAGGAGACTCGTACACCCAAATAATGATTGCCCAAAATTTTAATATTTTAGTTTTAATTAGTGTACTCCCTCTGTCCCAATGAATTATATACATTGGGATTGGACACGGAGAGCAAGAAAAAGTGTAAGAAATGAGTAAAGTTAGATGGAAAGTGGGTAAAGTGGTGGGACCCACATATTTTCTAATAATAGATTTGAGGTAGTGGAGAAAAGTAGTGGATGTAATAGTGTTTTTATTATTATAGAATGGAGATAGTGGGAGAATGTAATGGGTGGAGTGGTGTTTTATATTATAAAAAGTTGCTATTTTGGGAATGTATAGAAATAATGGGACATCCCAAAAGGAAAACTGTATAGAATTGATTGGGACGGAGGGAGTAATATATATGAGAAAGAGATCGACTAAAATAATTGGTTATAATAATATAATATATTGATTATGTAAAATTTGTAACCATTTTTAATGGGTTGTTTAAATGGTTAGCTAAAATAGTAAAATAATTATTAAATAAAATTTGCAAGACATTTGTTTCGATGGTATTTACTATATTTTAGAAATAATATGACATTATTCTTTTTATTTTCAAATTATTGTGATTTTAAATTTATACACATAATTTGAGGTGCAAAAAATGTAGTTCTATACATTATTTTCAAATTTTATTTTTCTAAATAAAAAATAATGTGTAGAATTATCTTTTTACATCTCAAATTATATGTAAAAAGTCAAATCGACTATTATTTTAAAATTTTTTAAAAGATTATAAATGGAATATATCATTTACTATTATAATAGATGATGTAGAATATTTTTTACGATTCGACAAATATAAAATTATAATTTATATATATATATCAATTTTTTGTATATATAAAAGTTATTATTCAAGATTCTCATAAATTGCTATTTACAAATTTTATGTATGTTACATTTCTACTTTAATAATATGAGATAATGAAGAATTATAACTTTTTTTTAGTTGATTGAAGATTATTTAAATTAAGAATTTTATACAAATTAAAAAGTAAAAATAAATATAAGAATTATTTTTGAGTGATGATTATTTTAAAATATGTGAAATAATTAAAATAAAATAATTTATATTATTTGTTATTATTAAAAAATATTAAAGTAAATGAGATTTTAATATAAAATCTTAAAATTTATAGAAGTTGTTTAATTAATTTAATTCGAGGCAAAAAAAAATTCTAACTACCTCACGTGTGTTCACTGCGGATGTGTGTGAGCAGAGTTGTTTGAAGTGCATTAACTAAAGACATGAAAAGAGAAATCAAACAAAACAGGAGTTAACGGACGTTACAAAAATTAACAGTAGTACACACATTACATATATTTATATAGTTGAGGTACACAATGTGTTCAATTGATAGTTTAGGTACACAAAGTGCATAAGAGGCATAGTTTAGGTACACAAAATGCATTTAACTCTTTAATATTTGGGTATTGAGGTATAAATTTTATAAGGATGTTCATCAAACAGCACAAATTACAGGTCCCGTTAAATTATTTGTGGTGTGATACATTTTGCGACTTTACTTTCGGCGATTCAAATCGCATTGTATTACATATAAAAATATATTAATTATATATGTATGTATACATATAATGAAAGCCATACTTGCTCTGCGTTATATGTCGAAGGTCAGACCTACGCTGGATTATATGTAGAAGGCGCAAGACTTGCTCTGGGTAATCTATTGAAGATGACTTGCTTCGGAAAATATGTCAAAGGCCCAAGATTATATTCGAATAATATGTTAAAGGCTTAAGATCCATTTTGAGTGAAATGTCGATGACCTAAGATTCCCTCTATGTGATATGTTGAAGACCCTGAGTTAAGAAGACGTTTTTTGCAGGTATAATGAAGACTATTAAGATTTGAGCCTTGTTCTAGAAAACCGAATCCATAATATATTTGCTGGTACAAATGAGAATGAAGACCTTCATGGACGATGTTCATCTAATATGCGCCCTCAACACAGTGAGAGCTTTGACATACACCGGACTCTGAATCATTTACCTTATATATTCTGGTGAGTTGTCCTCATCGGGAGTAGGGATGGGCCTTAACATTTAGGGTAAGTTATGACTTCACCAGTTGGTTAAGTTAAGAGACATACGCAGCGGTTAGTGTTGATTCCGATCGATAGGGTCCATGCTGTATTCGTGAAGTCCCTAAATTATAATAGGGGCCCCCGGCCTTTATAATTAGGCCTTGTCGTTTGCATTCCTTAGCGACATATGCTATTAATTCATGGACAAGAAACCTAATCCATCGCCCTGACAAAAAAAAATAAAAATAAAACCTAATCCACATAGATACCTGTTTTCCAAGAACTATATATGATTTGATCCCCTATAAATATAATGGTACATAGGCAATCAGGGAGAGACGAGTCGAGAGTTCAAGAAGGCAACTCAAAATCCTAATATTAGTGGCCCTTACTTTCATCACCACCACTCTCCGGTACAAGTTTCAAGAAGCGGTACCGTTACAGATCCTAGTTCCGGCCACGAACCTCGAATTTTGTTGATACCAAATTCCTCCACCACGCATACTAGTAAAAAACACTTAAATGATATACTCTGCTCGTGTAGTTTATAACAAAATCATCAAAAACACTTTAATTACATAAAACTAATTGTTTATTCATTTTCAACACACGCGCGCACACACACACACACAAATTTTAAATTTGAAGATCCTTTATTTTCATGACCCCGTGTTGTGCTAACACCGTCCCCGTTGACAAGCAGCTCAGAAAATGTCAAGAGTTAATGAAAAATCTCATAAATTTTGCCCGCAAGGGTTGGTTCAGCTGGTTAAAAGAGGGGGCTTGACAGGTTTGACTCCCTAAGGTAGGAGAATTTGTGATTATGCCTTATGCGCCAGAGCCTGTCGCTTATATGCGGTCACTGCTTACCCAATGCGCACCCAAAGGGTAGCGGCTGCGGGTTTCTACATTAAAAAAAAATCCCATAAATTTTGTTTGGGCTTCAAATATATTAAAATACATTAACCAATTGCACAAAATTTATCATTTTATAAAGTTCACAAAATCCATCACCGTTTGGATATCATCATATTTCAATGAATTTTAAATGATATCAATTCAATATGGTTAGATTATAAAACACTATTTAAAATCTAATTAAACAACACCAAATTTTATTACAAAACTTAAAATCTCACTTAAATAGCCAAAGGGCCCAAAGTTGATACATTTTCTAAAACCCCGATTCAATGTTAGGATTTTATGAATGAATGAAAAAACAAAACCCATCCCATTTAAATACACCCGTGACCCGTCGGCCGTCGATCTCATACTATTACATAATTTTTATTTTTTTTTGCTAAATAAAATTTATATAAAAGAGAAAAGAGAATACATCCTACAAGGGGCATACCCCAGGAAGATACAGAAGAGAACAGTCGCTCAGCAATCAATCAAGAAAGAAACTTACGACAGGCTAAGCAAACATGTAAGATATAGAGCTTTAAAACTAAGCAGACTAAGTATAAATTCAGTACAAAAGGCAAATCAGCATACTATCCTCATGCAACCATTTCTGAAATTTTGCTGAAGTAAATAACTTCTCTCTAACAGTGCGTTTCATAAGAGTAATGGTATGAATAGAAGCATGCCCTGACCCCTGATTATGTAGACGATAGTTTCTTTCTTTCCAAACCAAGTTAACAGCCACAGAAAGGAAGAGGCTGCCAAGAAGTTTCTCCCTTTTGTTAATATTGATGTGAAATAAATTCCCACTCTCCCATTACTCTCCCATTGACTCCAATCATTAGAGAAAACAATCGGACATGCACGCCTAACAAGCTGAAAGTAAGGGCATTCCGTGAACAGGTGCTTCACTGTCTCAATAGCGTTACAGAGAAGGCAATTAGAGGGAGTTTGCATCTGAAACTTCAGCATCCGATCCCGGGTAAGCAATCTATTTTTTAAAGCTGTCCAAAGGGTAAAGGAGCATTTCGGAATAGAGAAACTATTCCAGATGACATCATGTAAAAGCATCGGACCATTTTTGTGACGAATGGTGTGCCAAATCGTCGAAACGGAAACATTATGCTGCTGCAATCCATCCCAGGTAATGTGATCATGAGAGCAGATAGGAACAGATGTGATCCTTGAGTGAATATCTCTAACATCTATATGATTCGAAGGAGGAAAATGCCAAGTACCCTCATGCTGAAAATCCTGAATTTGAGACATAGGGTGCGATGCAAAAAGATCAACAATGTGCGGCTCATATTGCAGTAACAGAGGACGATTGCGAATCCAAGGATCCAACCAGAACCTGAAAGAAGAGCGTTGGCTGATGTGATACCGAATAAAATCAAGGGCCTGATCACGGCAGTTAAGTATGCGCTTAACACCCCAAGAGCAACTATAAGGAACTTTAGCAGTCCAAATCCCCTTGTTTTTCATAAGCACCTTGTTAAACCACTGGACCCAAATGGAGTTCGCACCTGGTTGTATAAGACGCCACAACTGGAAGACCACAGCAGATTGGTTCCATTCAAATATATTGCGGATGCCCAGCCCCCCTTCATTCTTTGGGTGACAACATTCATGCCATTTAACTTTGTAATGGCAACGCCCATTGTTCTTGTAATACCCACCCCAAAGATACTTGAAGAGTATAGAGTTTATACGCTTCAGAATCACATCATGTAAAAATAGGTACATGCTCCAGTAAGTTATAATACCATGCAGTATCACCTGTATAAGAATCAAACGCCCAGCAAAAGATAGAAATTTAGCAGTCCATACCTCAATTTTTGCACACAGCTTAGCAATAAGAGGCTGGCAGTGAATAGCACGCGGAGAAGATGTGAGAAGTGGCAACCCCAAATAGGTAATGGGAAAGGAGCCCAGCTGGAAACCAGAAATAGAGAGAATCTGCTGAGATGTCAAAGAATCCACCCCGGAGAGAAAACACAGACTTTTATTTTCATTCGGTACAAGCCCTGAAATTGAAGAAAACATGCGTAGACCGTTCATAAGAGCTTCAACAGATCCAACATCTCATTTACAAAACATAAAAATGTCATCAGCAAAAATCAGGTGGCTGAGAGAAATATCTTTCGTTCGCCAGTGATATTTAAACTCAGTAGAGCCAGTAGCTTGCCTAACACAAGCAGTGAACACTTCCATGGCAAGCACGAATAGGTAAGGGGAAATAGGGTCTCCTTGGCGGAGACCAGAAGCACCTTTAAAGTATCCTTCGAGACTGCCGTTTTTATTTTAATAGAGAACATTACCGAAGTAATACACTTTCTTATACAATTGATGAAATTAACAGGAAAGTTCATACGCCGAAGAGCCTCAAATAGAAATTCCCAGTTCAGAGTATCAAAAGCTTTGTGAATATCTACTTTCATAGCACACCGAGGAGACCCACGAGTCCTGTGATAGTCTTTACACAAAGCTTGGACTAGTAACAGGAAAGTTCATAAATTGTTTGTCGCAGCAATGGCTCTCTCTCTGCAACGCTACGCTTACGCTGATCAAACCAACCTCACTTTGAAACGAAGGTAACATCTTTAATGAATTCTCTATTTGTTCATCAATTTTTTACTGTAAGTGGGCAAAAATTCTCTAATGAACTGATAATTTGGCGGGTAATTATATTTTTTAGGATTAAGAAAGAAAAAGAGAGATCGAAGTTAATTGCATTGGAGAAGATCGATTATTTGCCAGAAGATATGTTTATTGAGATTCTGTCTAGGCTATCGGTTAAAGATTTGTTACAGTTGAAGAGTGTGTGCAAATCATGGTATGAGATTATTTCGAGCCCGAATTTTGTATCCAAACATCTGAATAACTACTATAACAACAATGATGATTGGCGCGGTTGTCTCCTTGTTAAATATAAAATCGCAGCTCGAAATCTGTGGTGTGAGTTAATGTTAGATGAAACTCTTCGAGTTATAGATTATGAAGTATTACATAATAGGCCGACGTATTGCTCTTATATATGCGGTCCTTGTGATGGATTGTATTATGTGTACGAGAACTATGGCATTGGCCGTGCTTTGTGGAATCCGGCTATTAATGAGTTCAAAACCTTGCCTAAGATAATTTGTAAGCCCGATCTTCTGGCTGAGTTCACTTATTCTAGGTATGAAGTTTATGGTTTCGGGTTTTGATCATGTTACTAGGGATTATAAAGTTGTTGTTATGAAAGGTTATAGGAACTCTAATGATGATAGTGATCTCAAGCATCCTGTGTCCGTCCTAGTATACTCGTTAAATACTGATTCGTGGAGGTATTGCAGAGATCTGGATAAAGCTTATAATTTGGAAAATAATAAGTGTTATACATATGTGAATGGAAGTTATTACTGGCTGGGATCATTCGAATATATCTCTGAAGTAATAATTTCTTTTGACATGGCTAATGATTCATTCAAAGAGATTGATGTTCCAGACTATGCACAGCCAAGTTCTAACTGTCTTGCAGTATATGATGATTCTCTTGCTTTTCTGTCTCTCCATATTGTTGAGGAGAATTTTCATATTTGGACATGGAGTAAGGGGTGTTGGACCAAAAAGTTTACTGTGGGGCCATTTCCTAATTTTTTGACTAAATCTTGGCGTCCTATTGGTCACTGGAAGAATTATCTGCTCTTGCTAAGTAAGGGTTATGGACTAGTCTTATTTGTCCTTTAACACAAGAAAGAAAGGATCTTGCGTTTCAGACTCATTTATTATGTCGAGGAGTGTTTGTGTACATGGAAAGTCTGGTTTCGATCAAAGATAAGAACGAGACCAGGTAGGACGAAATCGCATTATTGTTTTTAAAGACATTTGCTAATTGGAATGGAATACATGTGCTTAGTAAAAGCTTTTTCTCTTTCACTGTGCTACTCATTCGAGTTCTATATGTTACCTCATATATTTGGGTACTCAAGTCGACACCATGTGGGTCTATGGGTATAGCGAACAATTGCTTAAACCTTCAAATTCGATTACTGATATAGTAATTCTTTTCTTAGAACTGCTGAATCCTTCACACATGAACTTGGTTAATTTTGAGCTTGTTTCTAAACTTGTAGTTGGAAGAAATATATGTTTAATCTTTCCTTGTTAGGATTTTCTGGCCGTGTGTTAATCGTTAAGCATGTTCTGTTCTTGTGATTTCTCTTGTTTCCTGGGGGTTACTTATATCTATATCAACATTAGTATATTGTTAAGCTACTTTCTAGATTACATTTTTTATAATATCAAAATTAGTAAATTGTTAAGCTATTTCGGCCTCATAGGAGATGCATGTTTGCTAGTTTGCTCCTTTCTTTGCATGCTTCTGTTGTTTAATCCTCTTTCACCAAGTTTCTGGTACTTGTAACCAGCGTCATACCACTCGTGTCTTTTCCGAGCAACAACTTCAGCAACAAGTTACAACTCAAATTTCTACTAGTTTTTCATTCTTTGGCTGCTTCACAACCACGGTCGGGCACTTCACATGCTTGGAGCAATAGTTACTCACACTTCCAACAAGAGTCCTGCATATAGTTATGTAGGGTTATATTATTGTTGTCATGAATTCTTTAATCAATAATTTAGGAAAGCTAAACATAACCTGACTCTCAAAAATCCTGAATCTAGAGTCCTGTAATTGAGTAATGGTCTCTGTTTTACATACCTCTTGAGGAATCCATAGTTATGGCTTCCGATGACCAACATATCTGCTTCAAGTTTTTTGACGGTTGCACATATCACTTCTTTGGCATCTCCACTTCCAGCTTTCGTCTCCACTTTAATCTATAAATTCCCCAAAGTTTTTATAAATAAGAAGGCATTGTTGATGCTTAATTATTACATATGCTTGAGCTTAAAATTGGTCTACAACAGCCTGTTAATTGGTAGTAAAATGATATTTTACTAGTCTTCGGCCACTAAACACTAGTACAAATCCTTTCATGAATACTGTTGAAAAAATTGGTTGAGCAGATTAAGTTCTGTATGAGTATTCATCCCTTAACATACATAGACGTGCTTACGTTGCTGTTAAACTTGCTGCAGATAGATTGAGCTCTGCGCATCACTGACATAGCCAAATCCTTTCCATATTTTCCATGGCTTCCACATCTCCAGAAAACAGGAACCCTGACAATAAAATGCTTTATAATTATAAAGCGCAATAAAAAAAAATGTGTGCGTGCAGCTCCAGAAAACTTTGATTTCAGACTACAAGCTGGTGATTTATAGTGACCGATAAAAGCTGGTGGTTTGCAGGACTTGTAGCGAATATTTTCTGTTAAGAAGATTTTGGTGTGCACGAATGAATTATCTATTACAGTACCTGTGGCACCGATGGAAGAATAAACAGGTGGAGGATTGACACATAGCAGAAAGAGGATAGTATTTGTTGATAGAGGAATTTGGTAATCAACAAAGATGAGGTTCATGGCCGGAATCAAGATCCGTGACGGTGGTTTTGGTCGCCGGAGAGTGGTGGTTGTTTGTTTGAGGGTGGCTGAGATCAAGGGAATATATTTCTGCTCTCGTTCTCACAACTCTCGATATATCCCCTTGATGTGCCTACGTACCCCTTTATATAGGGGATCAAGCCGTACGTAGTTCTATAGAACCAAGACTCCTAGTTTGATCAGGACTAGGCCTCTTGGGGATAAGACCAACCGTGGGTCGGAGACTTATCACTTAGAGTTCTACTCCAGTTAGAAGTAAGCCTTGAGACAACTACCTTAGAATCCTAGTCCAAGTACATCACGGATACGGCATCACCTCCACTACGAGAGGTGACACTAACCGCTACTCTTCGTAACATGGAGGAGACATCGGATAGAGTCGTAACCACTTCCATGAGGCGTATGGACGCGTCCTTACCCCCTAGTGAAGGTGCTCACTAAGAGATAAGACAATTGAGGAGCCAAGTTACACGATCGTCCCAGTCCCCCAATGAGGACTAACTCACCAGAATACAGGACCCGGACATATGATCGGCCTTCGTGTTACCCCTGAGGGCCTTCTACAACCATGATCACCCCAGGCCCCCGCACGAGGACAACCCGGCAGATAGCAGGACTGGGGATTATAGATCACGCCCGGACGTAACCCGGGAACTACCAGATGAGCCTGATAACTACCAGATGAGCTCTGGCACTAGTCTTCATATCCCTCGGAAGGGTAAATCTTCGTATCCCTCGGAAGGGTCGTCATCGAGACTCACTCAACCTCACACACATTCATCACCTGTGGGCGCGACCACGGAGGGCGCGCCCTTGACCCTTGTTCCTCATTCTCTTCACACTTCAGACACGTGACATCGTGCTCTTGAGACAAAGGGCCGCGCCTCCCGGATTACCCGCGGAGGGCGCGCCCTCTCCCAATTCACGTGGCCAAATGTGGCCAAATATGGTCAAGCCTCTCATAGAGGTTACACCTCCAAGGGGTACGCCCTCTCAAAGAGGTCAAACCTCTCATAGAGGTTACACCTCCAAGGGGTACGCCCTCTCAAAGAGGTTACACCTCCAAGGGGTACGCCCTCTCATTCAATGCGTCCACATGTGGGCGCGACCCCTGAGGGCGCGCCCTTTATCTTCGATGTCTTGTCCCATGAGTCGTCTCAACAGGTCAGACATGTCTTCTAATATCCGAAGGCCGCGCCCACGGGATCACCCCGCCAAGGGCGCGCCCTTGGTCTTCTTCCCATGGCTATCCAAGATACTCCACTGACATGCTCCCCCCTGCCAAGAGGCCGCGCCCTCGGAATTACCTCCGAGAAAGGCGCGCCCTCTATAAGATTACCAGGGACAAATCTGGCCATAACAAGTACTCCCCAAATTTTCTTGATATTGGAGATATCAGGGAAATTTTTACCCCATACCACACACCCTCTTCCGAAAGCGCGTCCGCGCATAGAGGCGCGACATAAGCCACTATTATTCCTCGACATTCCAAGATGCAGGTTGTACACAGACCTTGCAAGTATATAATGTCGGTATCTTTGATTATTTTAGCAAAGTGGCTAGACATGAGGCTGGCGCATCTTTATGATGTGTTCATAAGTAATGAGCAATCTTTATAAAAGAAAACAGGGGACGCGACCTATCTGTCGTTGACAGTGGCGCAGCTTCGCTTATTCCCTCCAAAGAACACATTCAACCATAACATTCGCGCCAATGAACTTCAACAAAAGAAGGGCGCGCCTTCGCGGTGCGAAGGTTGGTGGCTGTTTTTCAGCCTTAGTGTGTCCACGGTACCTAGGAACAGTACATATAAGGCGCGACTTACAAAACGGCGCCGCCTTGTTATAATATGACCCCCTTTTTTATCTTTTTCTAAAGAATTGCCTAAGCAGAGGGCGCAGCCTTACTTGTAACATGGGCTCTTTTGATCTTTTCCAAGGATTAAGTAGAGGGCGCGACCTTTGGCGCAGCCTTACTTTTTCACGCGTGAATCACTTGCTTAAGAAATTCAAAAGGACCACTCCCCAGTCCATACATCATCCCATATGGGGCATCACGAATCTTATCGTGGTTTATATAACTCCGGTGCATCGCACGGGTCCCAGAGCTCATAGCTTAATGGGGAATCAATAGTATAAAGCGTTACCCAGAGCATATCATGGATATGTAAGATCCAGAGCGCGCAAATATAGTGTCCAGAGCGTATCATGAATGGTTAAAATTCATAGCACCCAGAGCTGGTCATTGATAATTAGGCAACTTTTGAAAGGCCTTAAGTGTATCATGGTCAAAGACCTTGTAGGTATCATGCTACGTTCATATAGAACGGAGGACGCGCTCTCATCAAGATGGACAGCTCCTTTAGCATGTCGGACTTGACCTGCACTCAATCATGTATACCACTTAATAATGACGATCAGTGTTACCTCATGACGTGCCCTGTTAGGGGGAAGGCGTGTCCTCCCGAATTATCAACCCTGGAAACATGACTTTGGAACTCGGGGTGCGTCCAACTAGGAGGAGGCGCGTCTTTGAAGCATCTCCCTTCTCAACCTTATTATCCTGGGGGCGCGCCCTCATGCGCTTTCTCGAGTGATAAGTACTTCCGAGAGGGCGCGCCCTAGGGAGGGACGTGACCTCCTCAAGACTAGTGAGCTCCTTCCTGAGTATGTTTGTCTTCACACAATATCATATGAAGCAATTAATGCATCAGACATACCATAGGACGCGCCCTGTCAGAGGGAGGCGCGCAATTCGTTCTCTGATAGAATACTGGTTGGATATGGCGTACCCCTTTAGGAGGGCGCGCCTTGTTGGAGGAAAGTGCGACTACTCCTCACGGAGAAAAGGTGTACTTCTCTTAAAGGTAACACCATATTACCTGTGAATTTATACATGTAGTAGTCTTAGGGAACCAAATACCGAAGGAGTCTAGTATTACCTGAGGGCGTGCCCGGTCAGGGGAAGGCGCGCACTCCTACGACTTTTTGAGCTAGGTTCCATCTCAATAACTCGCCCTTCGTAACTTTCCCGTTCATATCACCACATGTGTTCAGGCCTTCAACATGCGCCTCTCGCGAACCTCAAATTACTTGCTCTGGGGAGGGCGCGCCCTTTTAGAAAACCGTTGAGGCTTCCAAGGAGGCGATCTCCTTCTCGTAATGACTCAAACCACAACATACTTGTTAGCAATAACATGCGAAAGCATTATGAGAATCTTATCCGGAGGTGCGCCTTCTTCGAAGGTGTTAGGGAATTCGTTCCTCGCGGTGGTAATTGAACACCACATCACTTGGAGGCGTACCCTGTCAAGGGGAGGTGTACCCTGCCCGGGGGAGGTGTTTAGGGCTTTTTCTTCCTTTAATTCATATTTAAGTTCCCTAAGTTGAACGGGCCAGCAGCTAATCCAAACGGACCTAAAAAACGAAACTTTCCACAATCGGAGTAGCGCGGGCGCGCTACCAGGGCGCACCCAGGGCGCGGGCGCTCCCAGGACGCTCCCGGGGCGCACCCAGGGCGCGGGCGCGCCGCTCCAGGGCGCGGGCGCGCCGCTCCAGGGCGCAGGCGCTCCCAGGGCGCACCCAGGGCGCGGGCGCGCCGCTCCAGGGCGCGGGCGCTCTCAGGGCGCACCCAGGGCGCGGGCGCGCCGCTCCAGGGCGCGGGCGCTCCCAGGACGCTCCCAGGGCGCACCCAGGGCGCGGGCGCACCGCTCCAGGGCGCGGGCGCTCTCAGGGCGCACCCAGGGCGCGGGCGCGCCGCTTGCGGGCGCGGGCGCGCCACATGGGCAGACCCCGGGCGCTACCAGGGCGCTCTAGGGCGCTCTTGATTTTCTTTCTTTTCGCTTCATTTCTCGACTTCCAAGCCACCGTATAAGCTTGGAAAAGTCCATACTCCCTCCATCTAGGTTCTTCGGTCCGGGGGAGGCGTACCCTCTTCGTAAGTGTTAGGTCTCCGAAAATCGCATCCTTCACCGACTCCCCAGTCCAGAATACCTTGTTCGCATATTAGGTTACCTCCTAGAATTTCGTTGATGATCGTCCTCCTTCAAACTCCCGATGAAGGTCTCCTCTTCTCTTGTGCTCTAGCCATCGCCCTGCCGGAAAACGATCCTCCTCTACGTGCGAATCTCCGTCGTGTGACATCTCTTCCTCTTAAGATGATGATCTTGAATAGCCCCTCCTTCTAGCGCCAATTTGTTGATAGAGGAATTTGGTAATCAACAAAGATGAGGTTCATGGCCGGAATCAAGATCCGTGACGGTGGTTTTGGTCGCCGGAGAGTGGTGGTTGTTTGTTTGAGGGTGGCTGAGATCAAGGGAATATATTTCTGCTCTCGTTCTCACAACTCTCGATATATCCCCTTGATGTGCCTACGTACCCCTTTATATAGGGGATCAAGCCGTACGTAGTTCTATAGAACCAAGACTCCTAGTTTGATCAGGACTAGGCCTCTTGGGGATAAGACCAACCGTGGGTCGGAGACTTATCACTTAGAGTTCTACTCCAGTTAGAAGTAAGCCTTGAGACAACTACCTTAGAATCCTAGTCCAAGTACATCACGGATACGGCATCACCTCCACTACGAGAGGTGACACTAACCGCTACTCTTCGTAACATGGAGGAGACATCGGATAGAGTCGTAACCACTTCCATGAGGCGTATGGACGCGTCCTTACCCCCTAGTGAAGGTGCTCACTAAGAGATAAGACAATTGAGGAGCCAAGTTACACGATCGTCCCAGTCCCCCAATGAGGACTAACTCACCAGAATACAGGACCCGGACATATGATCGGCCTTCGTGTTACCCCTGAGGGCCTTCTACAACCATGATCACCCCAGGCCCCCGCACGAGGACAACCCGGCAGATAGCAGGACTGGGGATTATAGATCACGCCCGGACGTAACCCGGGAACTACCAGATGAGCCTGATAACTACCAGATGAGCTCTGGCACTAGTCTTCATATCCCTCGGAAGGGTAAATCTTCGTATCCCTCGGAAGGGTCGTCATCGAGACTCACTCAACCTCACACACATTCATCACCTGTGGGCGCGACCACGGAGGGCGCGCCCTTGACCCTTGTTCCTCATTCTCTTCACACTTCAGACACGTGACATCGTGCTCTTGAGACAAAGGGCCGCGCCTCCCGGATTACCCGCGGAGGGCGCGCCCTCTCCCAATTCACGTGGCCAAATGTGGCCAAATATGGTCAAGCCTCTCATAGAGGTTACACCTCCAAGGGGTACGCCCTCTCAAAGAGGTCAAACCTCTCATAGAGGTTACACCTCCAAGGGGTACGCCCTCTCAAAGAGGTTACACCTCCAAGGGGTACGCCCTCTCATTCAATGCGTCCACATGTGGGCGCGACCCCTGAGGGCGCGCCCTTTATCTTCGATGTCTTGTCCCATGAGTCGTCTCAACAGGTCAGACATGTCTTCTAATATCCGAAGGCCGCGCCCACGGGATCACCCCGCCAAGGGCGCGCCCTTGGTCTTCTTCCCATGGCTATCCAAGATACTCCACTGACATGCTCCCCCCTGCCAAGAGGCCGCGCCCTCGGAATTACCTCCGAGAAAGGCGCGCCCTCTATAAGATTACCAGGGACAAATCTGGCCATAACAGTATTAATGTTTCTTCGAGGAAAAGGTTGGTGAGGCACCATGAGAGAGCA
The DNA here is from genome assembly GCF_001625215.2 of Daucus carota subsp. sativus. Lineage (NCBI taxonomy): Eukaryota > Viridiplantae > Streptophyta > Magnoliopsida > Apiales > Apiaceae > Daucus > Daucus carota. Next base: position 33,864,310 of record NC_030382.2, on the reverse strand, counting down.
AGCATGCTCTCTTCGCTTTCGTCTGCAGCTACTAATATCCTCTGCTCATTCATCATTTTTTCTGTTACCATAATTTTCAGTACCTTCTGCATGCAAACGTAAGATATAAGTATGGCTGGATAGAGGATCTGGATATTTTTGAGGCTTGGATTTCAAGAAATCTTGATATATATGAGCTTTGTAAAGGGCTATTAATAAGTAAAGACAATTATGTGGAATTAGGGCTGTTTAACGAACCGAGCTGTTCGCGAACAAGCTCGAGCTCGGCTCGTTAAGAGCTCGTTCGGCTCGGCTCGTTAAGTTAACGAGCTCGAACACAAAAAATTGTTCGTTAAGAAAACGAGCTCGAGCCGAGCTTTTAGTATGTTCGGCTCGAGCTCGGCTCGAACTTGTTCGGCTCGAGCTCGGTTTTTTAAAGCTCGAAAAAAAGCAATATTTTCATAATAATTTCGTAATATATATATGTTATTAAACGCCAAATTCAACATATAATATATCAAATCGATCATGAGAATATCAACTATAATATGGTACCATCAAAACATGCTAAAAATTTTATTTGGCTTGCTATTTTAAGAGTAAAGTAGCGGTTTGGCCTTATTTTTCTCTGACTCGGCTCGTATTTGTTCGTGAACAAGCTCGTGTTCGGCTCGTTAGTTATCGAGCTCGAGCTCGAACACACTTTTTTGTTTGATAAGAAAGCTCGGCTCGGCTCGGCTCGATAGGAAAAATTTTAAAGCTCGGCTCGACTCGGTCAAAACTCGGCTCGGCTCGGTTCGAAATTTAAAGCTCGGCTCGACTCGGTCAAAACTCGGCTCGGCTCGGTTCGTGAACAGCCCTATGTGGAATTGTATTTGTACATATCGGAAGAGTAGCATTGTCAGCAGTTGCTTTCTGGCCTTACTTTGATGCCATTTGTTTTACTTAGAAGAGCCAAAGTATGAGCATGATAAGTTAAGCTCCCAGTTCAGAAGCACACATATTCAACCAACTGATTAACATAATAACAATCGTTTTTTAGTTAGGTGATGGATCTTTGGTGGCTCTCATGTCCTCGTAGATGTTCAAAATTCTTTACTGACTAAAATAAACTAAAAATTGCTGTTAGTGTGGACACACGTTAGAAATACTTCTTAATTCAAAGTGATTGTCCAGGATAACTCAAATTATTACGAAGTTATGAAATTGACGAAACAAAGAGTATGGATAAAAAGTAGTTAATTAGATCAATTTGATGCCATTTGGAGCAACACAAAATAAATTTATTATGTACTCCACTAATATGAAGATTATATATGAGAATTAGATAAAGATGTGCAGAGATAGAGACATGCACAAGGTTGTGAGAGGAAGATAGGATAAACACAATTAAAAATATTGTACTCGCCGTCACTACTTATTTTATTACTCCTAATATATGGATAGAACTTGAATTAAATATCCACTATCATTTGAAATATTTTATATTCTGAGTCATGACTTATGACTTCATGATACGAGAAAATAGTTTTTTATAATCAAGACGAGAAGTAGGACGTGTGAAAGGGATAGACATAGCTATAGTATCATGGACTGTATTTTCTGTAGATGGGGCCCGTAAACGGATATTGTTTCGGACCGAAAAGCCCTTGACATTCGGTATTTTTAACGTACTCAATATTTGAAGTGCTGCGAAGATTACGTGACCCGGGCTTGTTAAAAGAGAAACAAAAGTTGTTTGTGACTTTTATTTTTTTTGATCTTATAAAATAAATAAGTATAAACATTGTTAAGAAAAATTAAAAATTTGAGAATGTTAATTTTTTTCTTAAAATTTCTATTTAGTTTCCAAACGCATTATTAATTAATTTACTTAATTAATTTACTTTTCACTTCTCATCTAATTCTTTATTTTAAGTGAAAATCATTTTTTTAAAGTTGACTAAACGGCCCCATAATATCCTATACAGTAAATAAAAGTGTTTTTACATGCAATCGAGCTTTTCCAGGAGTGTTAAGACATTCTGTAATGTCCTTGGTCCCAATAAATTTTATAATTTTTTTGAAAAATATATTTCTCAATACTTGATTTAAATAATGTCCAAGTCTTCAAAGGAATATTGATCTGTAATCAAATTTTGAAACTTTTTAGTCTCAATTTTTTAATATCGTAAAATACGATACTAATTTCTGTTAATTTTTTATTATTATTACTTGCTTCCTTGCAAATAACGGGCACGCTAGAATTTTGTAATAATAAAAGAAGATACGGGTCCCGGAATCTTAGTGATGAAATCCAAAATCCTAGACGTGCGGAGAAGTAGCTTGTTGGGTCACGTAAATATATACTCCCTCAATCCCATTTTATTTTAAGTGTATGTTTGATTTTTAAATGATTAAATTGATCAAATTTTAACTTAAATTTATCCATATAATATAAATTTTAAAAATAAAAAAAATGTATATCATTATAAAGTACATACAATATACTGTAAAATGTAATTTTTAATTTTTTAAAATAACAACAAATTTATTCTTTATACTTGATCAAAAAATTAGTCAATATGATCGGGATGGAGCATTTGCCAAATAATTGTTATCCAATTATTTGTTTTCGACAACATAAGAAATTAAAATACATCTCCGTATGAGGAATGCGGATTATATGATCTAAAAAATCAGAAGCCAGAACGGAGATTATAGGCACCTCATATTTGAGAAGTTCATACCTAAATTCCGGAAATTTTGAAGTGGGAGTCACAAAAACTGTCTTCCCGTTCATATAGGAGAGTTATACTCATACGAGATATAAAATAATATATAAATTTTGTTGAGGTATAAATCTTTATACACGGGTAACGCGTTTATATTTCAAAATTAATATATTATTATAATTTTCAATTATTATAAATAAATATTTTTTTGAAATTTCAAATTTTGTGAATTTTTTTCAAGATTTGATAAATATAGTCAACATCAAATAAAAAATTCGTGTTTTTTGACTAATGTGAATATGTGTTACCTAATATTATAACTAACAATAATACCTTATTATTTTAATTTTTTTAGACAAATTCCGTAATTTTTATTTATAATACTATCATCTATATTTAACTAAGGGTTTATATGGTTGGAAAAGCTTAAATAGAAAAAAATTAGAGTTATTCTATTTATTCTTAGTTTTCTTGAAATTAAAATTAAATAATGAGCAGATTTTTATAATACCTAATAATTAAGTATAACTTAAAAATTAAACTTCTACATCAGTTGTATATATTATATATTATAGAAATTAAATAATAATTGATCGGATTTTAAAAGTGAAAGTTGGATTTTCAAACAAACTTCTAACTTTATGTTAAATTCAAAAAAATGTAAAAAATTAGTATTTTAGTGCTCCTAATAACTCTTTAGAAATACAAAAGTCCTCTTAAAAGAGTATATACGTACTCTTGACTTATTATTGATCATTAATATAATATTCATGTCTCTTCAATTTTTTTAACTTTTCTCCAACTTTATTCTCAAGTATTAATAAAATATAAATAAAAAATAATATAAAGAATGTTGTTATAGTGGCCGTTTGGGTAAATTTTAAAAAATACTTTTTCATTGAAATAAAGAAGTGAATTAAAAGTGAGAAGTAAATTAAGATTTATAAGTGATTAAATTGTGTGGAAAAAAAGTAAAATCTCTCAAATAAAAGTTATCATTATTAATTTTTTATAAATATTTTTACATATATCGATCCAAAAAATAAAAACCGACTTTTATGGAAAAAAAGGCAGCTCCGTCAAGGGAGGCACATTATATAAATTTTGTAAAGAGCGAGCTAAAAGTCCCCCTCTCGTCGGAAGTTCTATATGTAAAAGCGAAGAAGCTAGTTGACTAGTTGTAGCTTAGAGGTCAGGAAAATGATTTTGACTTGCTCCCAAGTCTAAACTACGTGGGTTATAAATGCACAACGCGTCCTGAGTTTTTGTTTTAGATTCTAGATATGGTAGCCAAAGAAGACTTGTAGGTTTTGCTATTCCTTTCTTCATCTCATTTTCAGTTGTCTCGAATTGGCGAACATGACAGGAAAGAATTGGTAAAAAACACAGATACTAGAAACTAAATATATGTAATGGGAACATATACGCTATAGCATTTTGTGTTTGTATTTAGGCAACGTTTCTACTTTATCAAAATATACAGGTCAGTATGCCTATATTTTATTTATTATGAATTTGATTTCATTTACTTTTTGTCTTTAATTTGAAATATAAAACTAGCAATAATAATAATCATTTGGATTATATATAAGCTGGGATGCTCATGTGAAGATTTTGTGCGTAAACTGACGAGGACATCAAATAATGCTGCACATATTTGTTTGTGATAGATTATAAGGTTGTCCTTTTAACTTAAAATATTAAGAAGCTACTTATAAGAAAAAAATGATTATTAATTTTTTCATTTAAACAAATTTATTATGCATATGTAATTAAATAGGTATAAAAATAATCATATATTAATTAAATATTATAAATTCTATTAAAACAATCATAAATAATTTATGAAATCAAATTTTAAAAATCAAAATAGATTAATAAAATTTTTAACTTCTCGAATGGATATCAAACCATTGAAGCGAAATTTTAAAAATTAAAATTTTTGATTGGTCATTGGGATTTGGGTTGGTTTATTATTATATGTTTTAAACAATCATTTTGATTATACCTAAAATATGTTTAAGTATTCAAATTTAGACATACCTTTGAACTTAGAGTTTAATTATCAATCTCGAAAATATGCTTTTCGATATCCAAATATATGGAATAACTGTTACCATTCTTATCCATAACTAAAAAAGTTTCATCAGAGATGAAATTTCAAATGTTCTTGATACCGAATAAATAATCAACATTATAGTAATTAGAATTGTCACGACTGTCTCAATTATGACCATTTTTTTCATATCATTTCTATTCGGATCTTCACTTTCACTGGTACTTTCATATGTATGGAGCAACCATTTTAGTGTTCGAAGTATTATTAAAGAAACAAAATTCTCCCGACAAAAAAGAGAGAGAACATTTTCATATGTGATTCATCATGACAACTTTTAAAACTTGTCTACCATCAATGAAATGTGTTGCAAATTGATCAAAATAAGCAAATTGCAGCACTAAAATTCGATTGACCGTCTAATTCGTTTGATTTTGAATTTACTTATTTTTACCGTCTCGGCAGAACGCTGTTTTTCAGCAATAATGCATGTTAAAACAACTCTGCACAATATCAAATTATCTTATTTTATCGTGTTTTCACAGTGGTACGGGTGATATCAAATTATCTTATTTTATCGTGTTTTGTTTTCAATATTATAATTGTGAGATAAGTTTTTATTGATACTATGATATTACCATTTTATAGTTACAAGTTAAGAAAAAATCCAAGAAGCTAATCTAGATGAAATTTCTGACTCCGCCTTGCTCAACCCTCAATCCAATCTAAAATATACAAAAAGTTATGACTAAAAAAAGCCCGGCTCAATATTACGTGGAAAACCGATTTTAGCCTGAATTTTTAAAATGCACATTCTAGTAAAAAGCTCAACTAAAACGCGATCAAAATTGAGATTAAATCTAGTTATTATAATTTATCAATATATTTATATATATATATATATATTTACATTTATTATAGAAGAAATTATTATATAATAAAAATATATTACACGCGCATATTTTTATTTATCAATGACCAGAAGTGAAAATTTCAATACATCTGGTTGTCATACATTACTAAAATTATATTTGTATCAATTAAATATGAAATGAACTATTCCCTCTGTCCCACCCGGTTCTTTACGTTACTTTTTGGCACGCATTCTGAAACTGTTATAAAGTATGGTAATATATTTTTTTTAAATTCTTTTTTCCCAAATAAAAGTTTGACGTTCAAACTTTTATAAAAAAATATTTAAAAAAACGTTATGAAACTAAACCTTATAAGAATTTCAAAATATGTGCTAACAGGGTATGTAAACTCTTGGGTGGGACGGTAATTAGTTAAGAATCTACAAAATCTACGGAGATAATATTACTATTTTTTTGACAATTTAGTTTTATATATCTTACAAAATTAGTATATGTTCTTCTTTTTTCTGAAACAAATGTGTTAATCTAATAATAAAAAGTCATGCGACATCTACATCAATGATCGAGTCGAACAAATAGTAAATTACAATCGTCTGTTCTCATAAATAGACAATTAAACGATATTTTGAGGAAAATGTATATACAAATACAAGTACCCGCTTCATGCATTCTCGTTGAATTACTGGTACCCTCTTCATCATGCCCTGATAGAGCTATCGTTTGAGTTATCGACCGAAACTGTGATTTCATACAAACTTTCATCACCAAATCAAAACCCCGCTTACAATTAAGAAGTGAAAAACAAAGCTCTCACCAGGAGAGAACAACCTGAAAATACAAATCACAAATCGAAATAAAGGCAAACTGAAAACAAACGAAATGAAAAAAATTTAGATCTAACAATCGAAACCACAAGAAGAATGATTAACTCTCGTATCCGGTAAGCTCCGCTTGAATCGAATAAAAAAGTAAACCGGAAGCTCTAATGATGTATATCTAAAAAAACAAACTAAATGAGCTTACTCAACGAGGAAGATTATTGAAAAAAAACAAATAAGATAAAACAAACAAAAAAGTTTAGGCCTCTCCACCGGTGAAAACCAATGGAAGCCCATCCGATGATGGAGACGGCTACTTCAAGAATAGTAAATATATTAAAATTAATATTTGTTCTAATATTTCTTGGATGAGTCAGAGTGCAACCTCAATATCTCGGGGATAAACTCGATTATCAAATCGTGCTCATCAGATGATATTATTCGTATTAATGGAACATGAATAAAAGCCGGCATGCTAGGTCATCAAAATTAAAACCCGATCTACATCTTTAAATAAAAAATCAATAATTTTTTAAGTCCGGCTAAAATACAACCCGAAAACCTGATTTATAGCTCGTTATCGAGTTTTATCTTTTGTATATAATATACATGTCACAACCGTATGTTGTAGAGCTGCAATTCGAGTCGGGCTACTTGCGAGCTCGCCCGGCTGGAACTCGTTTAACTAGGCTCGACTCGACTCGACTCGTTAAACAAGGCGAATTCAAACAAAGGTTCCGGCTCGTTTAGTTAAACGAGCCGGCTCGACTCGACTCGTGAAAATAAACGAGCCGAGTTCGGGTATAGGTTTAGGCTCGATTAAGTGTAAAACTATACGAGCCAACTCGCTCGACTCGTTTTAAACGAGCCAGCTCGACTCGACTCGTGAAAATAAACGAGCCAAGTTCGGGTAGAGGTTTAGGCTCAATTAGGTGTAAAACTATACGAGCTGGCTCGCTCGACTCGTGAAACCCGGCTCGTTTAGATAAACGAGCTGATTCGACTCGACTCGTGAAATTAAACGAGTCGAATTTGGGCAAAGATTTCGGCTCAATTAGTTAAACGAGCCGGTTCGGCTCGACTCGACTCGATTAAACTTGGCTCGAATTAGGCTCGGGTCAAAACTCGGCCGGCTCGTTTCGAATTACAGCCCTAATTAGATGAAAATCAATTCATATTTCGATTTAAACTGAAATAAAATATATCAAATTATCGTTGAGTCTACTATCAAACTTAAATTTTTTAAATAATTTTTCAAACAGGAACGTGAGTCTGATTGGGTTGTTCTTGGGCAGATACGACTCCAAACAAGAAACCAAAAACAAAATTCCTAGAAAGGCGTTGGAACAGAACCGAGTAGAAGAAACCAAGTAGATTTGCTGGTCGACTGAAAGGCTTGTATTGTAAAATTTTGGACATTTGCCACTCACATTTGTATTGTAAAATTTTAGACATTTGCCACTCACATACAGATTCTATCCTTAAAAAAAGTAACTTTTTTGACAACCCATTCCTATTAACCACGTGTAATTGCCGTATGAAACATGATCAAGTCAAACAAACTAAAAACAAAGGGACATGCATACCACGTCAGGAAGTGGATAAAACAATCATCTCATTTCCATTTTTATATAAATAAAAATTAAATTGAGTTTCAAAACAAAAGGGTAGTTTTGGAATGTCAGAATAATAGCTTACTTTTGTTTAAAGTCCTATAACTCCCAAGAAAAGCAAACCAAAACAAACTTGCATAGCTGAAACAGAGGAGGGTCAGGCGAGGGAAGAAAATTTGAAAACAGAGAAGAAAATTTTGTTCATATATATAAACATACATGGGAGAGAAGAAAGAAGTCGTATTGTTTGTTGATGAATTAGAATCAGAAATAGCTTCTGGAATTCCCTTTTGTAGAATTTGCCATGAGATTGAATTTGAGAGCTTCAAGAGCTTGGAAGCTCCCTGTTCTTGCTCTGGTTCTGTTAAGGTGTGCTCTCTCTCTCTCTCTCCCTCTCTCTCTCCCTCTCCCTCTCCCTCTCCCTCTCCCTCTCTCTCTCTCTCTCTCTCTCTCTCTCTCTCTCTCTCCATATGATCATACATGATATGTTGATCATGTTCCATTTAGAGCTTCCTTGAACTCTTGATCATTATTTTGCAGTTTGCACATAGAGATTGCATACAGAGGTGGTGTGATGAAAAGGGCAATACAACTTGCGAAATTTGCCTACAGGTTTGCAAATTCCAATATGTGGTTTCCGGTTTTACTATCAGTTCGTCTCTTATTGAGCAATTCAGTTTTGTATGTTATGAGTAATCTTTTTCTGAAACTTGGAGTTTTGCTTAGTGACAAAGATAATAAAACAGAGTATCTTGACTGGGTTCTTAATCTGTCCTCTTTCTTCTTCTTTGAATTCCACACACTGTGTGTTTTCTGGTTTTCTATGAACAATTTTCTTCAAAATATTCATACCCTTTATTTTTTGCATTCATCTAATCCTGATTATTAAGACTCGTAGTATAAAATTTTAAGGTGATAGAAAAAAATTGTCGGATATTAATATATATGAGTTGATTTTATGTGCTGGTAAAGGAGTCGTAATTTTAATTAATATAACTGATAAGTTAAAATTTTAAGGTGTTCGAGAAGAAGATGTTTTATAACTTGGTTTAATACTATTCGTAACTTAGCGATGCTATTTTACATAAGGTGAAGAGATGATTAATTTGCCTTTCGTTTTCTTGAAAATGAAATAAAGATAAACAAAGAAGGGAAGCTACTTTGTGATTTATAATGAAAGAAAAGGACCATACCATGTTGTTATTCTTCTTATCCAGGGACAATGATTTTAAGTTACGTCAACTAGATTATTTTATTTTACATCATTTCTGTTCATACAGATTTTATATATGAGCAGTTTTTAGTTTGTAACGTAGAAATTGGTGATGTATTCAATTTAATGAGAATGAAACTGACGTTTTGCAATTTTACAGAACTTTGAACCTGGCTACACTGCCCCTGTCAAGAAAGCCAAGCTGTTGGAGGCTGCTGTTACCATAAGGTATTATGATCTTTCCTCCTACCACGTATTTACTAGTTGGATTTTCCGTTTCTACGAAAACGGCCTCTCTAGATGTGTTGGATACTATTTGTCGTTTTATGAGTAAACTATATTGCTTTTTCTGGTTAGATTTATTTTTGTCCCCGACCATAAATATCTATACAAAATGACCAAACAAAATAAAGAATAAAAATAGTCCTGTAATGAGTTTAATGTTGGACCCAGACTTCATGGCTACTAGGATATCCTCTGAGGAAAATCTTGATTTTTTTGCCTTTAATATGGTTCAAAGAAAGGTACTGCATGGTTGCCAGAAGTGTTTCAAAATTTAAATCTTACCAAGTCAAATTACAACTCCTAATACCAGCCACCAGGATGTAGCTGTCATCTTAATATGGTCCAAACGTGTCCGGCCGAACTTCTGACCTTTTCTGTATAGAAATTCGTGGGTCGGGTTCGAGTGTTCTGCGCTTGAATGCCGGACAGCATATATCGAGTTGGGAAAAAAATTGCAAAACATTTGATATTTCATTTGTCATTTAGTACCAGGTTTAATTAGTTGGCTCTTGAATTTAGATGTTGAAATTAATTAATAAGTTATAAAGTAAAGTTTAATTTAGTAATGACCATCTGACAAGTGACTTTGATTAAAATACAGAGGAAGTTTAGAGGTTCCGAGAAGGGAAAGGACGCAAGAAAATCCAGATTTGGAAGCCGATGGTGAAGAAGAAGAAGAGTTGCTGGAAAGCGAAAGCTTCTCTGACGACAGACGGTGGAATTGCTTTAGAGTAGTTGCTCTCGTTGTAAGTTTTTCTTTTTCTCCGAAAAAATTTGAAGAACTTTCTCAGTTGTTGCATTCAGGAATCCCTAATGTGAAAGTTATGAAATTTTAGGTTGCTACACTTTGACAAAAATGCAATCTAGTTGTAGACAGTGGACTTAAAAGTGTCATTGGTTTTAATTGCTATGTGGAGTCTGAAATAACTGGAGAATCTTGATTATGTTACAAACACAGTTTTCAAATATGTGGGTGATCTGTAGTGTACTTTGTGGCATCCAGCTGAACACACGAAAAGTGCATAATTAGATAATTCTGAGTGCCCTAAATGTACAATTCATTCATTTTAGCTTCTAAAGATGATAAGTAATGTATTACAAGGGTCCTACAACCACTAGAAATGTACTTTCTTATAGTTTGTTCAGAAACATACATGTTCATCTGCATTGTGCAGTACCTAAATTCAAACCAAAAAGGAGCCAAACCACAACAACTAGAATACGTTCTTAATGCGGGAGTCTTGTGTACTGATACAACAGCTTTCAAGTACTGTTTCTGACTAATTCTTTCAATGATTTATCGACTTTGCAGTTCACATTAATTCTGCTGATGAGACATCTTCTAGCCTTGCTAACGGGTGAAACAGAGGATTACCCATTTACACTCCTTACAGTGAGCACCAAACTTTGTTTGTTGTGACTTTAATCACTAGTGTTTTACACTAACTTCAAAATTAGTCCAACCATAATTGCGTTATGATCTTTATTCTTTACTTATGTGTTTGTTCATTTGCTATCATTGCAGTTGCTCATTGCAAAAACAAGTGGAATCGTAATCCCAATGTATGTCATGATCCGAATAGTACAATCAATCCGCAACAGCTTCAAGCACAGTAGCAGGCATCAGTACGAGGTTAGTTCTGTCGGATTTTCTTCAAATTATCTAATTTCAAGTTTATTACACAACTCAACTGATTATTAGACATTATTTTCGCTTGTTAGGATCTCGAAGATGAATCATCGAATTCGGAGAGCGAGGATGACACACATTTCTCTTGAAGACGATTTTCTATCCGATTAATTATATTCGTTAATTGTTACATATTAAATGTACAGCATGTCGATGACAAAGTATTTTTTTATTATTATTATATACAGAGATATAAAAGACAAGGTTGTCTTCCAAAAAATTGCATCAATCACAATCCGAGCAAAAAATTAAATTTTATAGAGAATCAGAATCGAGTTTAAATTAAAAAGAGTTACGATATAATTAAGTGTCTGCGTGTTATGCCGTGCTATCAAAAATAACGACGAGATTGGAAAACGCGTGAGCAATTAGAAGTATTAAGTGGGTCTCTATTTATGTATTTAGTTGATCAAGTTGATCTAACTCGTTGTGTTCCACAAGCTGGATTACCTGGATAGCATGAAAACAAACAAGTTGATAGACAAATGTTGAGTGTTGACTCATATTGTAGGCTTGCAGCAAGTTGCATGTATGCAGGGCCGGCTCCTGGCTAACGCGATCAAAACGAATGCCCAGGCATCACTATCTCGAGAGCATCAAAAAAAATTATGCATAGTATATAATGATAAATTCATGCATTTATATATTTACATGCATCTGAATTGATTGTGTTATTAATTTTAAAACAATATTTTTGATCGTGTCAATCTATAATTTGAATGTCTGTAAATTTTTTCTTTGCGATCTTAAAAAATAAGAGTACTGTTTCAAAATTCGTCTAGGACACCCAAATCTCTAGGGTCGACCTGTATGCTCCACTAGTCCGGTTACACAAAGCTGTAATATGCTACTAATATAGATATAAATGTCATTTTCTACTTTATCAACTTTGGTACATATATGAGTGAGTGATAGAGCCTATCAGAAAACCGTGCAGCAGAAAATATAGTTTGTTAACTGTCAAAACTCAAAAGAATCAATTTGGTGGAGAATTAATGGTGCTTTTCATCTACATTGTTTGCAAGTCACAACTCAACCTTTGTGTCACCTCAATCGGCTGGTTCAGTGAGGCTTGCCAATCTCCCTTGACAAGCAATCAATTACATGTTTCGTTGTTTCGGATCATCACACATTGTCGATTTCTTCGGTTCAAACCAACAAATCCAATACAAACAACCGTTAGATTTAGTAGTAAAAACAGGTGCACCAACAAATCAAACTATGTACCGCAGATCTAATAGTAAAAATGGGTGCACCAACAAATCTAATTGGTCTGAAACTACAATTTTATGATTTCAAAACCACAAGCTCTCAAAATTGAAATGTTTAACAATTGGAAGCAGCACACAAAACTTGAGAATTTACTTTATGAGAGACCTCTGATATTAACCAGGGCTGATTATCTAGCACACAACTAAAAGGAACTGAGGGGTTGTTGACCAGGATACTGTCTCAAAAAAATCGGTCCCGTTAAAACTTAAAAAAACTCGAAACACATTTATAATATTTGCCACAACAAAACACAATGTATAAGTTCATTTATTTGACATTTAGCAACTTCACACAACAGACTATGCACAAACTAACTAATTTTCATGCATACAAATTTCTTACACATTTATCAAATGCTCACTGATGTGACACTTTAAAATTTAATAAATATAATAATTTTCACATTTTAACATGTTTATTACATATCGAAAACTTTTTTTGGATTCATGACTATTATTTGACATCAAAAGGTAGGAACGAGATACTCCTTAGATCACCCAGACACAATAATCATTATTACTGCTAGGAACTCCCAGTCCCAGGTCCTAGACCGCTGCATGGCTAATTGGCTATATGTTACGAAGTGTTCCTGTACATTAAAAACCTCAAGGAGCAACTTCTAAGAACATCCACACCCCACAGTTCTACCACTAAAACAACAATAGAACCTCTAAAGAATAAAATGCCCTAGATAGAACCTCTAAAAAACTAAGGTACATCAATATCCATTAAGATTGTCATGCATACAGATAGTCCACCTTCTTGTATTGCGGCATTTGCAGGAAATTGTCTCTATAGATACACCAGAAGCTTAAAATAATCAAGGCCTAGACAAGGATAAACTCCCTCCAAGATGATATCATCATATCCAAGCTATTCCATGGATCACACTTGTATATACTGAATGGACTTTGCCGGAATTACAGGCAATAATACCCTGTTTTCAACAGCAACCAGATTTTCCACTCAGGAAGGCAATACTGTTTGTCCTAGAACAATAAACTCACCACAAAACTTGTGGAAAAAATATACTCATAGCAATCTATTGTGGAGATATCAAAAACTGGGTAGCTAGAGCAATGAAAAAACTTTGGCTAGAAAAAAGTCTCAGGGTGTCAGTGGCAGAAGATGATCTACTGTTACAAAATATAGCTTGTTTTATTATTTCTAAACTTGGAAGCAGTGTTAAAGTGTGTGTAAATGTTAAAGAGGTATTGGAAAATGTATGGATGATCAGAGGAAAGATGGAGCTCCTGATGTTCAACCTCAGGATTACAAGTTTCATGGATTATTGCGTCTCCATCCATATTTCAGGATTTCCAGGTAATGTAACTCATTATACGTCAATTAGCTGACGACTGCTATATTTTTAAAACAATGATTCAATACCATGTAAGATATTGAAGAGGCAGAAAAAGATACTCTACGATAAACGATGATCCATACGAAGCAATAAAAGAAATATAAACTAATTTTTTTAACGTCATGATTTCTGGAATTTGCTCTTGTAGAGCATGTAATAATAATATTCCATGTTATAGATGCCAATTATGAATGAATAAGCACATGGACAGAGATTCAGAATGAAGGAAGATAGTCCCAACTACAATATGCATGCATAATCACTTGTGAAAATCAATGAACCCAACAGACCCACTACATGTTAAGGAATTAATAACAAACAAAATCAGTACTATACACAAGTCAATCATGCATTATCGTTTTATGGTTTCAAATTACTATGTTAAAATGTTCTAAGATGCTCATTTAAACTTAGTGTATCCAGATGTGAATTGACCTTGTGGAAGATAATGTGCATGGTTATACAGTTATACTGTGTAAAGTCTAAACTAGTCGAGGAAACCTTTATCGAGAATTTACTCTGAAATTGCAGTCAAGCTTAAAAGTCGAAAAAGATCTACGTTTTACCTTTTCTCCCCATCTATTAAAATTAATCTAAAGGAGCACAGTTTTTCATTTCATCTTCTGTTCTCAAAATGCACAACTATTTCACTACAATCACTAACTAGACTCTAGAGTAGTTAATTTGTTTATAATTGGGGTCCTAAAACCAGAGAGAAACATAGCCTCAATTGTTGGACACTCAATTCCTTCGTAAAACTAGAAGAACAGATAAAGAGATGAGAACTCCACAATATAAAAGACCTAAACTTGCAGAAGTTGTGTGAGAACCACTTATCTGTCTATTTTAACTATCACTTCTAGTTGGAAACCACATATATGCATGATTTCCCTATTAAAGGTATTCATCAATGAGATGCATATTTACCAAGTATCTTTTTGCAGGCAGTTGCCAAATAAGTGGAATACATGCAATTCCAGAGAAGTAAAGTTGATATTTCATGTTTGAATAGCAGACGAAGTAAATACACACTTTAATTATAGGAGAACATTTCAAGTAAAGAGATTAGACCAATATTCTTGAATAAAACTTCAAACCCAAAAGATTATAAAAAGTCCTACTTTTGTTTCTTTGGTTTTGGCTTCTCAGTGATTTCTTCATCTTCTGAAACTTCCTCGACCTCGTCAGGGACGTCAATTGGAACATTATGCTTCGTGATATATGCCTTCAGTATGGTCATGGATTCTTCCTTTAATGCAACTAACTGCTCCGAAAGAATCCCTTTGTTTGCATAAACAGAATAAGTTTCTGATCCTAGGTGAAACGTAGCTTTAACCTGTGGAACCTCCATCTTGTAAGTACAAGCCTGCATAAGTAAACTATGTCAGGACAGCAAAATTAAACAAACAAGATGGAGTAACATATGACCTTTATTCACTACCAAGTGGAAGGGATCATAAATAACAAATTATCTCTTCTAATCACTGAATAGAACCCCTTCCAATGAATGAAGTGAATATAAAAAACTGAAATAAAACGTCCAAGAAAAACTGAAATCACACTCCGTAGTCCATACTATTGATAAAAAAGAGTCTCGATTGTTAAGTCATCCCCAAATTATACTAGTATTCCCACACACTCAACTTCAAAGAGTCGAATGTATTTCGATGTTTTAAACTATTCAACAATACGTGAATAATGCCACTCCACCCGTGTTAAGTAACAGATACCCTACAACAGATTATCTAACAGAAAAACGATATATTCAAGTAAATTAAAGCACATAACAGCAGCAGGGATCAGATATTGGTGAGGTGTTATTAGTAAAAATGAATGTAAGCAGCTAAATAGAACAAATATGCAATCAGAGTAGGTAACTAACAAAAACTGAATAATCTTGGTCTGCAAATATTCAAATTAAAACATAAAGATAGATGCTTTGTTACCTGTTTGTCAACACGGAAAAATAGGGCAGCGTCTGAGAGCGTAGGTATCTTTACGAAGCAGCGTCCAATTTGTTTGGAGTTGGATCAGATGCTCAGTCTCAAATGGGCCGGGTTTCTTATTTCTTTGTCTTGTTGCTGAACGTAGGAGTTTATATAGCTTGGGTTGGGTCCTTTTCTAAATGAGTACTTAAATTCTTGTCACTGGATATTGCGTCTCCACATACAACTTATTTATCAATATTTTTAGACCCTCACTAAAAAAAATTCGTCGATAAATATAATTTAGTGTACTAAAAATGAATGTATTTTTGTTGGTATTCCATAAGATTCCAATGAATGGTATTTTGAGATACATGGAATATTTCAAAAAATATTTTCATTTTTATGCGTTGATGTCAGACTCATAAATATAGCACATATTTCCAATATGTTTAATAAATAATTCAAATTCGATAAGAATGTAAAGCGCTAAATGATACGGAGTATAGTTTTCTTGTATATATTATTTGGATTTGGGTTTCAAATGTTAGATATAGAGTTTATATTTTACTTTTTTTAAAAAAAATATAAACATCAAATGAAATATTATTATAAGATGATATTTCAGATCATATTTTCGAGATGTGAAATTTAAGACAATATTTTTTGAAATCATGATAAATAGGCCAAACATCCCGAGAGTAAAAATGCGAGCGATTTTAGAGAATGAATCACAATACTACAATATAGCGCCTAGGGGTGAACACGGGTCGGGTTGACCGGGTTGGTGACGAAAATTCAACCCAACCCAAATTAATCGGTTTTTTAATATTCGAACCCGTTAACCCTCAAAAATATTTTTAACCCAACCCTATTATTAATATGGCGGGTAGGGTCGGGTAGGGTCGGGTTTATTGGGTTTTCTTCCGTCAAAATTAAAACTCAAAAACTACAAAATATAAATTTTTAATGGTGCAAAACATATATTCTTAAATATTATATTAATAAATTCTTAAATCCTTAAATGCAGAAGCATCATTTATCCATGCCAAAATATATCAACCAGCGTCCAGTGTGCTAACATATCAACTACTCTACTTGTATATTACATGTGGCCTGCATTCTATGCTCACCTTTAGAACAGAAAAGAACTACAAAATAATATTTAAATCATCTCATGACCTTACAAAGGAATAAACTATCAACTATATTGATAATTGCTGTTAAATTCCGGTGAAAGCAGTAGCATCTAAATCAAAATGGTAAGCCCTTGACATAATTTGAGAAATTTGTTTTATTCTAGTATAATATTACCTCTAAGGCTCTACCATTCACTTGAATCATAATTAAACATGATAAAATAATATATAAATTTATTATCTTTAAACGGGTTAGGTGGGAGTTAATTATTTAAAAACCCTGAACGAACCCAATTTATTCGAGTTATAAAAAATTGAACTCAATTATTTATTCAATTTGAAACGGTTCGGTTTGGTCGGCCGAAATAAGGGGCGGGTCGGATCGGTTTTGCGGGTTAAACGGTTTTTTGTTCACCCTTAATAGCGCCTGCATCAAGCTTTTAAGTTATAGCTATCTCTGACAAGTTTTCCCCGGGTAAGAATTACCAATATAACAATCTTTCAGCTACAAAGACATAAATTCAATACAACTGCCAACAAAAACTGCCCGTCAAGAATTCTCGTCACGGAAGTCATTTAATCTTTTCTACATCGTGCAGTTTGTTTGATTCATAAACTAATTCTCAACGTTCAATGTCTGATAGTTTACAAATAATAACTCATCAAGCATCTATAAATCTGATATCAAAAGTGTTGGGATGTATTTGCCAAACATTGAGTGCTGCATATTCTTCTAAACATTCTTTCAGTTGAGCTTCACTGTATCCCTGTTCAGAAGAAAACATTACATATCATCAGGCTGCAGCTGCTATTGCAAGCAAAAATACCAACACAAAAAGAGCTTCACTAGCTCAAAAATGTATGAAAGCACAATAATACTATTTAGGGTAATATGGAATTGCATGTAAATATGTAATAGCATAAAGGCATCTAATATTATCTTTAGTATAACATCTTATGAATTTTCTGTTCCATGTTCAGGATAATGGTGTTGTTATAGATTAACTGCCGAGTTACCAAGTCTTTGATAACTTTAATCAAAAAAACAAAATTCCCATTCCCCAATTTAAGTGATTACAAACCTTTCTAGATATCCAATTGAGTGCATGGCCATAGCTCACATCCATCTTATTAGTCCTGGCAGCTTCATCTCTCAAGATCGAATATATATCAGAGATAGCATCCAGACCGGACTTTTGCCGATCATCTGAATACAAGGAGAATTTTGACATTTGCATCAATCGAAGTGCTTCATCCACATCACTCTGAGCAACAGTCTCGGAAAACCGAAGGCGTGCTAGTGCCTGTAATCAGAAAATAACATTTTGAGAACAAGTTTTCAGAAGGTTTGTTTGCAAAGAGTTAAACACTGGCAACCCTTATGCCTTCAAGGAGCCTTAAACCCTTAACCTCTTTTACCAAGGGAGAAGAATACATTGGACAGTTAGCCTTGACAACAACTTGTAAGAAAGAAGTATATCCAAGTTCTGAGGACATTGACTTTATCATCTTCAGGAAAAAAATATGCACGCCAATACATTCAAGTGAATGCATGTGAAACATACATGTTCAAGTGTGCTAGGTGACCAAAAAGTATACTAATTAGCTTTAATGAAGGAACAAACTTACAGCTGAAATACGGAGAATGCTGAGCAGTGTTCGGATGGTTGTGTAGGAATGTGGAGTATTAGATCTTGCTTCTTCTTGTCTAATGCTGGAATAGGCCGTAGCAATGTACTCCTCCAGCTCTCTTGGGACAGAAGGAGATACTTTCCGTGCAGCTGAGATATATGCCCTGTCATAAACAAGAAACAGATCCCAGTTAAAAAATGTTAATAAGATTAAGTAGGGCCATTGGTTTAGAGGGAAACAACAAAGGCCAGAGATAATAGCTAATCTGGTTTAAGTTAAAAACTATTTTCTGACTGCTCAATGGCATGTATAACCCCCTTAAACCAAGTATTTTTACAACCAAAATTGTTGAAACCTCAGAAGAAGAATGCAGCAGAATGTGCAATCACGTGAATTTTAAAGTTGGAAAATAAGGGGGTGTACAATCATTCCTAAGATGGCTCAAATCCACCTATCTATTCTATTTTCACTAGAAAGGACTTCATTTAATTTTATTTTTTACAATTGTGTGGTGGCAGATATGGTAGAGGAGTGTTCTGAGCAACTATTTAATCATGTCCTTTATTGTGACCTATTAATGTCCAAAATAGATCAACTGCCTTCGGTCTTTTGACATGTATGCCCTACATCCATCAGATCCAGTAATCAATACATTGTCACTGTAAGGTCAAGTCTATATGTATTTCAAGACTTGATCATGTTTTTTTATTTCAGGTAGAGCTATGGAATGTAATATAAGGACCAAGATTTGAAACACGTTACAATTTACTACTCCCTCCGTTTTTTAATATCTGCCTTTTAACTTTCTAGCACACATTTTAAGGTGCTTTGACCACATAGTTAGAAGTGTTATTTCCAAATTTTTTGTTGCGAATAAAAGTATTGATATTATATTTTTATTCGGAAAAAGAAAATTTTACAAATAATATTTTTAACTATAGACAAAGCACTTTAACATACATGCCAAAAAGTCAAAAGACAAATTTTTAAGAACAGTGGGAGTACAAAATAGCTTGCAATACAACGAAACATATATTGTACTACTCACCGAAGAAGAGAAGGTTCAAGTGGAGTGAACCCAAGAGCAGGAGATTCTTTATTTTGATGGACGTAGACCACATGTCTAGCCAATTCAAGATCAGTATCCATATCAGCACGATCTAAGATCAACCACATAAGATCAAACCTAGATAACAGGGCAGGAGGCAGGTTGATATTTTCAGCTGGCGTTCTCCGCATGTCATATCTTCCCCTACAACACAAAAGAAATATCCCATCTAAATATGGAAGAAAGCTCGCAAATCAATTTATGTTGCATTAAGATTACAACATTTTATTATCCCTAAAATCTAATAATTTTTACCAGGCAGGATTAGCAGCAGCGAGGACGGCAGTTCTTGCATTCAAGGATGTAGTAATCCCAGCCTTTGCAATGCTAACAGTCTGCTGCTCCATTACTTCATGTATTGCTGTTCGATCAGAATCGTCCATCTTGTCAAACTCATCAATAGCACAAATACCCATATCTGCTAATACCTAAAAAAACTGGTGGTTAATAATCTACTTAAACAAGCAATATTTTTTAGACTTGCAGTATTATAGGAAGCATACTGGACATCTTGCAATCAAGTACATAAGCATTAAAGCTAGCCTAGTTCAACAGAAGAAACAATTTGCAAGTAAAATAGGCTTTTCTTACCAACGCTCCTCCTTCCAAGACCATCTCATTTGTTACTGGATCCCTCTGAACAGCAGCTGTTAGACCAACTCCACTGCTTCCTTTTCCTGTAGTATATACACCCCTGGGAGCAACGTTTATAATGTGCTTAAGAAGCTGACTTTTTGCAACACCAGGGTCCCCCATTAAACAAATATGTAGATCTCCTCGTATCTGCAACAATGTAAGATAAAATGTTAACCAGGTATTAGACAATGAAACAAGGACAAAGAGAAAATATGTTTACTGAAAGTAAACGAATCATTTATAAAAATACGTACACCAGGATATAAAATATGACTGGAGGATAATTTTTCACTCTCTAAAATTGTTGTACTGTTGATAGACAACTTTTGTTCGAGTGAAAAGTCTAATAGGGTTAAAAATTTATCAGAAATACCTTCATCCCATCTTTCAGTGTTCTATGCGGAGCACCTACTAAGAGTAGAAGAAGAGCTTTTTTGATATCTTCATGCCCATATATTTCAGGTGCTAAAGAACGAGATAACTTATTATATATATCACCATCTTCAGCAAGACGTGCAATCTTTTCCTCTTCATCCCCTTCAAGTTCATAGCTGTTAACAAAAAGATATTTAAGTCTAGACCCTTCAAGGCATATTTCATACATAAGTGATAAGACGAGTAATAAGTATCTCCCTAAAACAAGAATCCCCATTTTGATTAAGACAATTAACATAGGCAATACTTTGTCATATACCGCAATATACGATTAAAATAGAACATTCTCCTGATATATCAGCTTCCAATTAAACCTAACCACTCCTCTTTAAAGCCCCACCCCCCCTATTTCTAAACTGAATAAACAAAACAATTTTCCATTATCCATAGACCATCGGCATGTCTGGTATATGCAACAGACATGAATATTCTAAAATCTTAACGCTGTTTTATTAGATTTTAGTTGATTTTTTGAAAAACCGAAATAATTTCATATTGAAGTGGCTTTTGGCCAATGAAAGAGGGGAATAGCTTACTCCTCATATTTTTTCTTGAAATGGGAGACAGACATAACCTCCAAGTATGTGTCTGCAACTAAACCTGCCCGCATTGCTTTAAATCCAGTGTAAGGTATAGGGAGAAAAATTCCTGATAACTCCACAACATCACCAGGTGCTACCTGAAAATTTTGAGAACATTTAGGATATAAATAAAATAGGTCTTTGAGAAAATACAAACAAAGTCCAGGCTGTAAAAGAGAGCCAAATTGAGTGGAGCTTTCTGCTACTGAGATTGAGCTTGAGCATTTTCTTAATACAGGCCTTTTTACCGCATCTAACAAAATTCTCTGATTGAGTTCGAGATGTTCGTGGACATTTTTTATTTTGGGTAAGATCACTTGCAAGAAATACTATACTCACGCACACAATTTTAATATGCCGAAATTTGCTGCACCATACTAACCACCCAACTTTCAGAGGGCACAGATAACGACCTGGTCTGACTACAGTGATTATGCATTCAATTTCATATTTCATATTTCAAATTTCTAAATGAACTTAGAGAACCGAGTTGAGCTGCTTATGGGACAAAACTTTTGTGCGTGGGCATAAACATAGCTATACCTTTCGTGTAAGTTCTCCTTTAAGATGAACGCTCATTGTTCTTGGGATGTGGCCCTTTGGGACATGCTCTGCCAACTCCTGCATCTTTGCCTGAAAAGACGTTAATATACAAGAAAAACATCAACACTTTTTGTTGAGCATCAACAAGACTATTATAATGTAACTTTAGAAACTGTGACCAAACAGTGTCAGCTGGCAGAGTAAGTTCTAACCTCCTGAAACTTCAAAAACTTTGATGCTCTGAGTTGGAGTATGAGATTTCCTTTCGCATTGTTTATGCGACATCTACTGGAAGGACACTCAAATAGTGGCATAAAGACTCGAGCAGTTACCTCCTACGCAACATAATGCTTGTTATTGGCAAGCTCTCAAAGAAAATTAAGACAATATAAAACCTACTAGTTAAAGGATGCACTGAGTTGCTCTACTCATTCATGTTTCATACTACAAACAAAGAAGTATGCCATTGTTTATGATATTTATACTGTCATTGTAGCATGACATTTACTATGAGTACCTGGTAGATTTCAAATCCACATTCTTCGCATGTATACACTGCCACCTGCATTAAGGGCTTGACATCTGAACAACGTGTTACGATACCAGCTAACTTTACAAGCTGCCCTATATTTGAAGCTTTCACCTCCCTGATTGTAAAAGGTTGCACCTTTGTAGAAGCTTTAATGTACACCTCACTGTTACGAAAACACTGAGCATTAGAGACATGATCACAATCCACTAAATGTCTTAAGATTGTCGTTTATGGTAAAATAAACAATAAAACCTGATTTCTCATAAAATATAAAAGCAGGTGGTCATTTTTGGATCTAAATGTATAATACATGATATCAACCACATTTTCTACAATATGTACTTGCACGAACTCTATTCAAATAATATTCTCATTTTTAATTAATGGGATTCTAAAGAGTAAAAAGACTTATTACACATTTAAATATGAATAAAAGCAGTGTGATTCCACTTGAATCTTACTAAAAGCGTTTAATTTCCGGAGGCATCCTCTGTTTAGAATCCACTTTTTCCGATCCATCAGGCTCTTCCTCAGTCCTTTGTGTCATTAAGATATCATGATCATCATCCGGAAAAGCTTCTGTTGGATCTGGCATCAGCCCATCAATAGCTTCTGCAAAAATACCAATATACCTCTTGGTATTCTCCGTCACTCGCCTAACAAATTCCTCATCCAAATCTTTGTACTAAATCACCACAACATAAACACACATCTTAAAAATCAACTACATATATAAACAGAAGCTACCTCATAAAAACTCAAACAAAATAAAAATAACATAAACTTACATTGAACAAGTCTTCAATATCGATTTCAATTGCTTTGGTCTTGCGGTTAGCAACATCTTGCTGAAATTATACATATACACAAAATTAGCAATCTAGGTCAGTGTGAATTGAGAATTTACGCACACTGACACATACATGTATAACTAGCAAAATTAGGTCAAAGTGAATCGAAAATAGAGAGAGACAGAGAGGGAGGGAGGGAGAGAGAGAGAGAGAGAGAGAGAGAGAGAGAGAGAGGGAGGGAGGGAGGGGAGAGAGAGAGAGAGAGCGGCAGGGCGAGCGGAGAGAGGGAGGGGAGGGAGGGGGAGAGAGAGGACTTACAAGGAGAGCAATGTATTTGGCGTCACCGTTGAGATCGGCGTAGTTGGAGAGAAAATCTTTTGCAATTTCTACAAAATCGATCCAAATGAATACTGAGAGGAATGCATATGATATACACAGGCAGAGACATGTATGTATATACAAGTAAAAAGACAGCGTACCGATGTCTTGAGTAAAATCGGCACGATTGGAATCCATTGCAACAGCAGCAGCAGCAAATTAAGATAGAGAAAGATGAGTGAGAAAGACGAGCGCTTTGTTTAGTTTGGGGTTAAAAGGAGACTTGTTTTGTGGATTGTACACTCTCTTCTTCGCCCTTTTTGGCGCCAAGTCCACATTATACCTATGGCGGGAAACTTGACGTTAGGGAAGCTATCCGGAGTCCCGGACCCGACCCGATAAAATGAATAATTTTTTTAAATTTTGGGAACTGTGATAAAAAGGAAAAAAAAATAAGCTGATGCATTTTACTATTTACTATTTTAACGTTAACCTATATTATTAAATTAAATAATTTAGTCATGTAAACTCCTTTGATCCTCAATTAATTGAGCTTCTTCACCATAATAATTTTATACTCTATCTGTTAAAAGCATATTTCAATGATTACTGTTTACTAAATTCACAATGATCAAGTTTTGGTTTATAAAGAAAAAGAGTTTAGGGTGGTCGTATAGATGATTTAAATGTATATATACCATATCTTTTCTAGGACAGAGGCCTTTCTTTGGCAGTTAGAAGCACATTTTGGTTTATAAAGAAAAAGAGTTTAGGGTGGTCGTATAGATAGAGGCCTTTCTTGATGGAATCTGTGAGCATTTTATTGATAGAATAGTTGTTTTGCATATAAAATTCTTTGTTTGTGTTAATTTGTTTTCACAAGAAAAAAAAGTTTAGTATAAATTATGAATATTTTAATACTTGTGTGTCTAACCAAAGTTCTTGCTTTGGTTAGACATTTTAATT
The DNA here is from genome assembly GCF_001625215.2 of Daucus carota subsp. sativus. Classification (NCBI taxonomy): domain Eukaryota; kingdom Viridiplantae; phylum Streptophyta; class Magnoliopsida; order Apiales; family Apiaceae; genus Daucus; species Daucus carota. The sequence goes on along the minus strand of NC_030382.2, from coordinate 33,839,826 downwards.
TTTATTTGTCTATATTCTTTATTAGTTTAAAATATTCTTTTTGTTGAATAAGTTGTCATGCCTTGTGTTGAATATTCTTTTATTTGGTTTTTATAGGTTTCCCCCCACAATATATACTTTTTCTGCTTAAATTATTATTCTCATGTTTTCTCTTTGCTTATTTTTATTTTTAGGATCCTGGAAAGAGACTTATGGGTTTTCTTATTCAGACTTTAAAGTCTTATTATCTAAACGTCCGGAGATATCTTGCATATCTTTCGGTTAGATGATAAACTTTGATGGATGAAAGAAATCTCTGTTGCTGCTTATTGTATCTATGATACAACTCATCTACGAGAATGTAGACCCTGAAAAAAAAAAAAAAAAAAATTCACAATGATCTTGAGAGAAAATTGAGGTCTCGTAACTTGAGAAATAATAACGTGCAATCATAAACACATCGGTTTTTTATGTTTTTTAATTGATATATATTACTAGAATTTAAATATTGAAAATTATTACTCCCTCCGTCCCAAAATAGTTGTCACATTTGGTTTTGTGTTGGTCAAATTGACTAAATTTTGACTGAAATTTATTAATATTTTATCAATTGAAAAAATAAAATAAACATGTCATTGAAAATAACTTTTAATTTATTTTAAGATTTAATTTTCAGTTTTTTAAAATAACGAGTGATTGACTTATAATTTTTAGTCAAAACTTAGATAATTTAACCAACAAAAATAAAAATGTAACAACTATTTTGGGACAGAAGGAGTATATTTCTAGCTTGTATCATGATAGAAAGAGAAAATAAATATATAATATAAAATTATGCTAAGAAGAAGAAAGGGCCACCTCAACTGGATCATACATCAGAATGGAAAGTATGAAAATTGAATGAAGCGAAATTGAAAATGCAAGATTGGGATCAAAATTAAATATTAGAATAATTTGATAATGAGAATGAACAATATAAAAATTGGGAAGAATGAGATTGAAAACAAGATTACCATTTACCATACTGTTTGGATTTTATCAGAACAACATGATTTAAAACGAGATTATCATACTATTTGGATCTTATCGAAATGGGATTACAACATAATTTACAACCGAAACAGAAATCAGAATATTGTTTTTAAAAAAATTAAAAATATCTAGTATAATTTTAATAATATAAAACAACCAATTCTTTATTTTTCTATAAACATGAAATAATTCCAAAAACCATTATTTTATCATATTTTTGTGTGAAATAAAATTTTCATGTTTTGTTATCTTTATTTTTTTTATTTACATGAACAATGTAAATTTATAATTTACAAATTAGTGAATAAGGGGAAAAAAAAGAAAATATTACATACAAGAATATACTTCAATTATCCAATGCAAAAATAAATTTTCTAGTTACTTGGATAACTTTAAAACAAATCCTTAGAATCTCGCACGAAGTAAATTTCTCAACCTTTTACGTAGAATAAAAATTTTGAGCCTGCTGCAAACAACAACCTTACAATAACTTCAGGAAGTATTTATTTTTCTTAAAACGAGAATTTCCTTCACAAAAGGTGCAAAGGCATGTAATTGTAAGAACTACTCGACGGAAATTGCCCAGCAATGACCACCTGCGATGGAGATAATCTATCTTGACATATTCGTCACCAACAAAAGCCTTCCGCCATTGTCTGTCCAGAAGACTTTTGAACCTAATCGAGGTCATTGACCCATGTTCATGGAGAGCAGAATTCAACTTTTACCATGCAACATTTATACCTTCCTAACATTACTTTACCTCTTCTCCTCTCATGCCGGTCTGCTGAAAATCTATGATTACATACGATACAAGTGGACCCCGGAATTTTGGATGGAAGCTCCTAGCATTATTTTACATAGCGTTTGTCTAGTGTGTGCTCATGGACACATGCTAAGCACTAAATTATATATGTTTGGCTTATTTTGATTAGTGTGGTGGTTGTATATGCAGGGGGTCCACCATTATTAAGAAGTAGGAGCCAATCAAAATTAGCTAAACTTATAAATTTTGGTGCTTAGCATGTGCCCATGAGGCATGAGCACACCATAGAAAAACCGTTTTACATAAAACACAAAAAACTGAGGTTAACTTCCCTGTATATTGACTAGTGTATATAGTTTTGTATTCTCTGAATTTTAGGATTGCCTACTTTTACAACTCATTCTAGACTTCCCATAGATGCTAAAAAGCCTGATTCATTAATAACCATTTATGCACATGGGGAAATTGGATTCCCTGAGCTGTATTACAGAAGTTGCAGATCAAGATTGTTACAGAACCTAGAGCAGCTTCGACTATTTCTGAACTTTTCGACATGATCCAGAGGTAATGGTCAGCACTAATTTGCATTATCACAAATATGGCTATTAACTTTTTGTTTGGTCTCTGGTTATAAAACATGTATGTCATTTTTATAACATGGTTCTTATTTGGTCTTTTGCAGGCAACTTGAGGGGCAAAAAGTGGAACAGTTAAATATGGCAGAAACTTTCAATAGAAAATATTAAACTGAAATTTCTGGGCGTCTTGTGGGGATATTGAATCAAGAACACTAAAATCAAGAAAGTGAGGAGTTCAAAAGAGCATGGAGATATAAGCACATGGGACATGCAAATTGCAAATGAATGAGCAACAGAGATTTACCTCTGACTTCTGACATTGATTTTCTCCACTCATTTATAAATCCCCAAAGCAAGTTGATTTCTTAGTTTGTCACTCCCAAATGTGCCTTTACTACAAAATGCATATGCAAGATATGTGAGACCAGAAAAAGAGACCAATACTACAAAGCAAAAAGCATTTATGGTTATCGGGATAAACAGAGGCGTGATTCTGTTAAAAGATAGAGAGGTTGTTAAGCTAGGATGCAAAATTTAACATTTTCACTGCACATACTTATTTACTAGTGCAGACTGTTCAATTATTTGAGCTAATCGATCTGCAATATTTACATGTTATAAACAGTGATATGTGGTTTCTTAACGTAAAATGATAATCCCTGAGTGTGTGCTTCTGCGACAGAGAATGTAACTGGTTTAGCTGTTACCCTCCTTTTGCTCCTGTTCACTTACTGAACACATATTAAAGAGTCATTATATATTAATTATTATTATTTAGAATATCGAGAAAAATTGGTAAATCCAATGATGTAAGGATATACATACACAATATACAAGCATTAAACACATGCTTACCACTTGAAGTAAAAGATCTACAAACATATGAACTTCTTGAGGTTCTTTGCGCTGTAAATAAGCAAAATTATAATATGTAAAACTGATTTGCTTAGCCATATAATTTCTTAAAGACCAATGTCCATAGATTATACCCACGCCTTTAACCAATTTGGCACTGTAAACCTCTTCCTCAAAATAGCTGATATGTTCTTCATCCTCATTTCTTATATACTGTCAACAAAAACACACGATGAGTTGTTACAGAACCAAATATATTATATGTAGCAACAAATGCAGTTTTGTATATTATGAACTCAAGATATCGCCCAGTTTTGACAGATCTTAATAATATCACATATAAATTTCACTAAAGACTTCTACACTTCAGATGCCTGTGTTCCAAGTGCCAAATTAACAAAGGGATATTCATCATCGGTGTCACTAGTCTTGATAACTCCTGGTGATGGTCATTAAAAATTACTCATGTTTAATTCATGATAAGCTCTGGTTAATCAACAAATATATATCCGATATATATAGGCATATAGCAGATAAAGGATTTCTGAATTGTGTCTTCCTTTTATTAATGCAAGTAGCAACACAAGGACTGGTATTGCATATTAATCATTAAAAAGAAAAAGGAAGTTCCTAACAAACCATGCAGAGAAAAGACCATCACTGCTTCAAAGTTCAAAGTTGCATAATATATTAAACATTACTAACTGATCAACAAATTGTTAGTCCTATTCTGCAAATGATACATGACCTATAAGCACAGCCAAAAATCAATTAGGGATTACTATAAATATCTTTAACTAATATATTTTGATGCAGTCAAAAGTTGAATATATTGCAAGGTTGACAATAAGTAGTAATGTAGTATCAATTCCTTTAAACTGCAGCTAGTCTTACAGTGCATGAATTTACACGAAATTTTATTCATATAACCGTTCATTTTAAAGATTTATAGTTTCCCGCCAATTTCAGGGTACCATTCGAGATGTACTGAAAATGGTACACATTGACAGCCTTTCGATTATATTGAAATTGAGCAATATAAGCAAACTAGTAAACAGAAGAACAAAGGTTTTGGAATTCATACAAGGTGCAAGAACTCTTCACTCGCTGAATGGAAAGTATGACAACTTTCTTAGAAACAAAGACAGGTCCAGAAATATATCCTCTTGCACTGCTTTCAGAAAAAGAAACTGCCATCTCCTGAGGAGTTCACATTAAACTTTTTAGGTTCCTTGGACTCAGAAGAATAAGAACCGTAGTAAGCACATCTTAAACTACTCAGTGAGCTTTAGTCTATGAATATTTAGCTGGTGGGGGGACATACCTTCTTGAAAAAGATGCAGACATGTAAGGAAAGAAGTTGCCACCTTCTTGAATCTGAAGTTATATATGTGAAACGATAACAAGGTTGTATCACTTACAGAAGGTGAATCTTCACTGTCAAAAAACTATACAATTTGGCTAACTTTCATTTATCTCTTCTCAACCATATCTGATAATTTTCAAATGCCTTATCCAGCTCTCCCATCCTCCTGTGCTTCTTTATAATTATTTGAAAAGGGGCATGATCAAACACTAAACCAGAGTTGATCATCTTGTCAAACAAATTTTCTGCATTAATTACTTTACCTACTAAACAAAACCCTTTCAAAAGTTGGGTGTAAGTTATAATGTCAGGATGGCATCCTTTTTTCAGCATTTCATCATGAAGTAGGAGTCCAATATGAACATATCTGAGACGACAAGCAGCACCTATTAATATATTATAAGTAACTACATCAGGATAAACTCCATGAAAGATCATTTCTGTCGTCAAATTATGTGCTTCAACAAGTTTTCCTTCATGTGCTATTGCATTGATCAATCCATTGTAGGTAACTATGTTAGGAAAAATGCCATATGCCACCATTTGATCGCGAATACAAAAAGCTTGTTGCACATCCCCGTGTCTTCCATAACCATCAATCAAAGCATTCCATATATACATATCAGGTAAAACTGAATCCTCTAACACTAGGAAGCATGAGTGCGGGTGCGGGAGTGCGGGTGCGCGGTACGTGGATACGGGAATTCGTCAAATTCCAAAATATGGGGATACGGGTGCAAGGGGATACGGCAAATATTAAAATATTGAAAATATTATATATATAATATATATATATATATATATATATATAATAAATAAATATAATTTATAAAATTATCATAACAATTAAACCATTTATTTTTATATATTAAAATTGTGAATTCAGAAGTATAATTAGTTCCTAAAATTAATCATTAAAGGTAAATGAAAAATTAGGAAATGAATGTGGACATACCTCACTCCAGGTTCATTTAAAGTTACCAAAGTGTATACATACATATAAACACAGATCTGTTTTAGATAGACTATGGGGCCGTTTGGGTTAGCTTAAAAAAAGTGACTTCTGGCTTATAATAAAGAAGTAGAGTAGAAGTGAGAAGTAAATAAGTTAATAAAGTGTTTGGAAAAGAAGCAAAAGCTGTGAGAGAGAAGCTAGTATTCTCAGCTTCTTAAAAGTGCTTCTACTTTTTTACACAAATGGGTCAAGAAAAGCAGAAGCCAGAAGCAGCTCCGGCTTCTTTAAAACAAACACCCCCATCTCACCCCTTTTCTTCTGCCCTCTTCTGCCCCGTGGTCGTTCGCCAAACTTCATCTCTATGAGTCTGCAGTCATATACAACTACCATTCACGACTTGGGCATTCTTTCCGACAACCTCCAGAAGATTTCCGGCGATGACAACAATCCGATTGCACATAGTCGAGTACAGAGCAACACAGGTTTTGACTGATTGATTTTAGGTTTTTTTTTGAAAAAAAGTTGTTTTAAATTACGAATTGTGCCACTCCCGCACTCCCATCCCCGCACCCCCACGTATCCCCATCGTTGCCTCCACCGATACGCCACGTGGCGTATCCCGTACGCACTCCGCCGCACCCCCACGCACCCCCGCACTACGAAGTATCCGATACGCAGTTCTTCATTAAACTGAAGTATCCCTGCTTTCTAGCTCTAACATAAAATGAAGATACTCTTTAGCCAAATCTATATCACCATTGATACACAAACCTTGAATAAGCACTCTATCCGAAATAATGTTTGGAGGAACCCCCATTTTTGACATTACCCCGTGTATATAACAAGCCTCGGCAGTCTTTTTTTCCTTAATAAGAAGACTTGGGTGTTATATGTGAAAACATCAGGCATCAAACCTCTTTTGTACATTTCACTTACAAATCTATACGCGAGACTACAGTGCAAGCTCAAACCAGCTCCATGGATCATTACATTATATGTTACAACATCTATTTTTCTGTGCCCTTTAAATATCTCCTCTCAAATAGCGAGGGCACTAGATATATTTCCATTCTTGAAGTAACCATCCATAAGTATAGTTGAGGTGATCAAATTTGAAGTTTTACTTTCAGGCTTATCTTCTAGAATTTCTCCTAAGAGCAACTCCAATGCAATGCTATACTTGGTTCTATTGCTATATTATAGCATCAAAAGTAAAAAAATTCAACTCCAAAGGGGTGCTATATTTGGATGCATCCATGCATAGATGCATCCTTGGTTCTATATTTGAAACTAAGGATGGATCTATCCATGTTGCCACATCATCAATAACTAGAAATTGGTTGAGATATTTAATAAAATTTATAGAAGTTAGGTAAAAGTTAATGAGTTGGTTAAATTTGAAACTAGTTATAGAACTTAGCATTGGAGTGCAAGTTTTATTTTAGCACCAAAAAACACTTTTTGGTGCTATATTATAGCAATAGCAATAGATATATAGCATCTAGCATTGGACTTGCTCTAAGAGTTTTGTAGCCTCACCAAGTAAACCTTTATTGCATAGTGCATGTACAAGAATGTTACAAGTAACTCTATTTGGTCTTATAGCACAAGTATTCATGGTGGATGGAAGATCTAGAGCTTTATCCAAATCATTACTGGCACAATAACCTACCATTAGAGTGTTATAGGTAGCACAATTGGGAGAGGGACCTCTGCATATCATACCTATAATAATCCATTTCGCTGTCTCTAAGTCGCCACTTTTGCAAAACCCATTTACAAGGTAATTATGCGTAAGCACATCAGGAACTAAAAAATTCTGTAACATACTGTTTCGAAGCCATAAGGCCACTCCTAGCTTACTTTCCAAACACAAAGCTTTAATAATAGCCAGATGTTGAGAGTGATATGCTCCAAAATTACAGCCAGTAACTCCTAAGTGCGCCCATAATTTGTTTTCCCTACAAGAGCATGTAAACATATCAGATGGACTTGAGACACTTGACATAAAAAAAAAAAAAAAAAAATTCTTCTCACATACCACTTCCTCAATCTTACATCATATATCATAATTTCTATTTTGGGATGTCCTCATATACATATTGATTTAAAATTAATTGGCATTACATACTTCAACCAAAAATATCCAACAATACCATAGAACATGTTAATACACAAAATTTGTCCGGTATATCTGTGTGAAAGAAGTATATTATCACCTCTCTACCTTACTAACATAAGGCATTTCTTCGAATAAAATAAGTTTTGTGAGCAAAAAGACATTAAAATGTTTACGAGGTGAATTAATGAGAAACAACGATATGAAAAAATATTTATACATACATATATATATATATATATATGTATATAGTCAGATTATAAGAATGATAAACAAAAGATTACTGGAAGTTACTCATTCTTATACAGATGCAGAAACAATTACAAGAGAATAGAAATAAACTTACAAGCATTTTGCATCCTGCCTTTCTTTACACATGAAAGCTCATATATATAGAGCAAAACTGGATGGGAAAAGAACAGTTACTGATTACAGAGTAAAAGTAAAAACAAAAGTAATTTACTTGGGTAAAACAAAAAGTAAAAATGAGCATGTCAGTTGACTTTTCCTGTAGGTGAATAGTGCCTTGTCTAATAAATTTACTGTCGATGAATAGTGAATTTAATCTGGTTAGGCATACAGATCTTGTGCATCTTGAAGATCTGCACTAGCGTAAGGGTTTGATTCTGAATGCTGACTGGAATTGTAACTAGATTTTGAGGGATTTTCCCCTGAAGATTCTTTTAAGGCTTCTAGCTCTAGCTTGAATGGCCTTTAACAGAGAGTTTGATTCTGAAGTTGTTAACTTGTTAATTGCAAAAGCATCCAATGTAGATGAAGTCCCATCAGATACTTTCTTCTCTTGAATAATTGGCATGGTTTTGACTGGTATAGATGGGAATTCTTTCTGAACTTGACAGACTATTCTGTCTATATTGAATTTATCCCACCACTTGACATAATGGATTCTGGAAACACAGTTGTATCCATCATGATCGGTTATTGTTGCTCTGTGACTACCTTCCGTGTGAACTGTGTTGGTTGGTTCAACTAAGACATTTATCTGATATTGCCATTTGAAGATCCAAGGAACTTTATATTTACTAAAAAAATGAAGAGTTTCAAATTCGGAATAATCTGGATTTTTGTTAGTTCTAACTTTTTTGAAACAAATAATTTGTTTTAATAATACATCTGGAATTACTGATGATAATGGTCCAAAAGAATTCGTTTTGTAAACCCCCAGTTATTGATCCTTTTGTAAATACCTTATAACACAGTCCTAGCCAGTAAACCCCCAGTTATTGATCCTTTTGTAAATACCAGTAAACCCATTCTCCCATTTGTCCCTTTTGACATATGTGGAAAAGCAGTTTCTGAATATACTCAATGTCATGAGGAAAATTTATTTCTCATAGAACACTTTATGAAACCCTGTAACAACCCCAGTAAATTGGCTGCCCAGTTTTTCCCCTTGGATGGCATTTCATCCCTTCAGCATTATACAAATCTTTGTCATATTACAAAGAAGTTCTATTCCAAACAAATTCGGTATCCATTAAACTTATCCTAGATAGAAGAGACGAATCCAAAGTCTTATACCATTCTATCTACATTAAACAAATAATCTCCTAAGACAAATGGCACAATCATCCATCTGATCTTCAGTTACTACCTATCAGTGCTAACCATTTTTGTTATTATGATTACATGGATGCTTGGAATATTATATTCCTATATCATAATGAATCATTCAGTCACTCATGGTTTGTCCAATTAATCATAACTTCAAGAGTTCAATTCCTCTATGGTTCATTGATTGGTGGAATTCTTTTGAACCACTATCATCAGTAATTCCAGATGTATTATTAAAAAAAATTGATTATTTCAAAAAAGTAAGAACTAACAAAAATCCAGACTATTTGGGATTTGAAACTCTTCATTTTTTCAGTAAATATAAAGTTCCTTGGATCTTCAAATGGCAATATCAGATGAATGTCTTAGTTGAACAAACCAACACAGTTCACACGGAAGGTAGTCACAGAGCAACAATAACCGATCATGATGGATACAGTTGTGTTTCCAGAATCCATTATGTCAAGTGGTGGGATAAATTCAATATAGACAGAATAACCAGTCAAGTTCAGAAAGAATTCCCATCTGTACCAGTCAAAACCATGCCAATTATTCAAGAGAAGAAAGTATCTGATGGGATTTCATCTACAATGGATGCTTCTGCAATTAACAAGTTAACAACTTCTGAATTAAACTCTCTGTTAAAGGCCATTCAAGCTAGAGCTGGAAGCCTTAAAAAAGAATCTTCAGGAGAAAATCCCTCAGAATCTAGTTACAAGTCCAGTCAGCATTCACAATCAAACCCTTACGCCAGTGCAGATCTTCAAGATGCACAAGATCCTTATGCCTAACAAGAATAAATTCACTATTCATCGATAGTAAATTTATTAAACAAGGCACTATTCACTTACTGGAAAAGTCAACTGACATATTCACTTTTACTTTTTGTTTTACCCAAGTAAATTACTTTTACTTTTGTTTTTACTTTTACTCTGTAATCAGTAACTGTTCTTTTCCCATCCAATTTTGCTCTATATATATGAGCTTTCATTTGTAAAGAAAGGCTGGATGCAAACTGCTTGTAAGTTTATTTCTTTTCTATTCTCCGTATTCACTTGTAATTGTTTCTGCATCTTTATAAGAATGATTAACTTCCAGTACTCTTTTGTTTATCATTATTAGCAATCTGCTAAGTCCGCCTCATTGGTCGGCATATCGCATATAAGTCCGCCTCATTGGTCGGCATATGTATATAATATATTTGTTGTTTGGTAATCTGTATCTGTCTGACTATCTTTTGAACATATATCTTCATGCATTTCATCTATTAAAAATACATTGCTTCCGCCCTTTTTGGTATGAAGATATATGTTCAAAGATGTAGAGTTGTGATTCATAATTACTGTAATCTACCACATTGATCAAACATGGATATTTTATAATAAAGGCTATAAAAAACTTGAATAATTTCTTTTCCAACCGAGAGTATATTTCAGACGTTTATCTTGCTGTGGTCTATGTTACTCAGACTCGAGTACGGAATATCGGACACGACACATATCCGAGCATCGGAGTTGAAAACTTTGAAAATTGGAGACACAGGGACACTGTCCCGTTTTTGGACACGGGTACGTGGACACATCAGAGTATAATAATAAACAAGCATGGCAAGTTAGACATCTTATAACAATAAAACTCAAATTAGACATGATTTTGTAGGGAATTTTGCAAATTAGGCGTCTACTGTACTTTAATCCCATTCTCGCTTCTTTCTTGCCTCTCACATGTTTCTTTTAAATTGTAAGTTTAACTCATATTTGAGTTCTAAAATTGATGTAAAGGAATGAGATGGGGTCAGGCATGAAACAGTCACTTCTTTTTTCATGAAGCATATTTGGATTCAAAGACCAAGACAATACCATGGTGCCTTCTTATATTACGCCGATATCAAAGATTGTGGTCAAGGGATTCAATTAACTATTGAAGTAGTGCTGCAAAGTAATTCTTGGTTCATGGTTACTTAGTGGACAAGTTTTTGAAAAATGGGAGAAGATATATAACGAGAAATTATATATTATAACTGAGAGATAGGCTTGATAGTAATTGTTTGAGTAGAGTAATTATGTTAATAGTGGATTGTTAAATATATTCTAGGTTTACTCTAATAGAGTAGAAGTATGTCTTTCTTTTGTTAGTATTTTATATAATGTTGGTTAGGAAGTATACATAAACTATCACTTTTCTTATTAACAATCTACTTGTTTACCAAGTTCTAGGACATCTATATTATACATTAATCATAATAAGTTTTCGCTATTCTATAGACTTAAATTACTTTTAATGAGTATTAAAACTTAGTATTTACTTGTGTGTTTCTTCAGCTGATTCATGTGTTAATTTTAATCCATTATCTTATGACCTATCCTTTCTTGACGCTGCCCTAAATTAGAAGGCAATTATGAACTGTCCACTTATTAGTCCGAAAGTAATGAGTATATTTAGTTATTACGAACTGCAAAGGTAGAACATCTTTAAATTAAAAACTTACAAGATAAAATTAAAAAAAATTGGCAGGTGAGACCATGGACAGTTTATTAGCGGAATGTAAAAATAGTTCAAGTAAATGAAATAAAAATCTGCAATTTCGGAAAAGACTTTCATATATATATATATATATATATATATATATGTGTTTGTGTTTGTGTGTGTGTGTGTGTGTATCAAAGCATATCGCAGAAAAAAAAAATTAAATAATAGATGCATACAATGACAAAATCCATCAAACCTCCCTCTTGCTTGTTCAGTATACAATGAAACACATGAGAAACATATTTTTAATTTCTTTCAAAATAAAATTTACGAGATAGAGAGGAAGGTAAAATTGTGATTGGGAAAGATATATTAAGTCTTACTCTATATAGGCCATTGGTGCAGCATCACCAATTCGTATTCTAGTACGAAGCATTCTTGTGTATCCACCTGCTCTATCTCTGCAACACAGGATTTCACATGTGCATTACAATCATTAAAATAGGCCAAAGTCTGAACAAGAAACAAGGTAGAGCAATATACTTGTATCGATAAGCCAACTCTGTAAATAGCTTGTGAATGACATCATTCCCTCGAACAAAAGCACCAGCACGTCTTGCACCACAGAGAGTGCCCTGTAATAGTATATTTCTTAAAAAAAGGATAGTGTATTTAACCAAGCAACAATAGATCATAACATCAAACAACTTGCAAAGATCTCAATAGACTTAGCCAGTCTTCCCCTTAAGCAGCAAATAAAACATACAAATGTGTACCAAAAATGCCAGGTATAGCCAGTCGGACACAAATAGTAGTATTCCGAAAGTTTTACATGTTTTATGGCATCATGCGCGACCAACAAGGTATGTAAAGGAAGTTGATTGAACAGCCTTTACAGGAAAAGTTCACAATTGGTAATGTAGTTGTGGTAGATTAGTCTTGTCAAGAAGATGGATGGGGCATATTTGTCACATATTTGCGATTTACAAAGCTTGTGCAGAAATAAAACTAAACATTTCCACTAATATGTTATGTGTGTGTGTGTGTGTGTGTGGCTATATCACCTAAACCGCCAGTGCTCTTAAACCCATCACAGCCCGTGTCAATTGAGACATGTAAAAGCTATCAGAAGGACCATATTGTCGAATATAGTAGTATGCGACAAGTAAAGAATACAGAGCATTAGGTACAACTCACCTCCTTTCCGAGCTGTACCATATTGTCAGCTAGTCGATGAAATTCTTTTGCCTACAAGATTGAGATTTGCAAGTAGAAAGCACTAATATTAGTTTATATTTTACAGGGCAAGGAGTGAAGCATCACTGGGGGCATGGCTGAAGTCAATTATGCACTGAAACAAACAATATAATTAATACAAACTAAATACATCCAATATAAAATAGTAAACTCGCTAAATTGTGTATGTGCGCGTGCGTGCGATGTTAGACAGTAGGGCCAACACCTCTCAATTCATCGTGACCTCACCACCATTCTTTAGAGACCAGCTGTAGGAGTTGATTCCTCCTGTGAAAGTGTATATATGTCATAGTTTTTGGGCTGAATTTCTTCATAATTTTATGGTCAACTTACACAGGAGACAGAGCATCTAGATACAGGGGCTTTCAAGGGTGTGTAGATCCCTTTTTCAATCTTTGATAAGAGTCGTTTGGCTCAATTATGACCTTTTTTAATCTCTGCTCGGATCCTTCCTTCCCAATTGTATACCATAAAACAATTTTAGGGTAAATTATGAGAGCGTCCAAAATTTCTCAGCCCTGTCTAACCATATTATAAAATTAGCAATCTCTAGAGATTCATCCCGACTTCGCATCGATTCTATCATATGAGAAATACTATGTCCCATTCTGATAAGCTCCGTCGAACCCTCTACCAATCCCTCAAAATCAACTAGAATATCCTCACAATAAGAAGGGGTTGAAGACCTAATTGGAATAAACCATATACTCTAACATAACTAATGCGCAGTACAGTTCATCTTCAGGACAAAACACAACAAACGTTAACTATACTTCCCTAGTCCGCAGGTGCCAGCGTTTCAGACTCGACAAAATTCATTCTTCCAATCATTTACATTGTATATACCGGGGAGCTAAGATCCACATTAAGCATAATTAACAAAAAAAAATAATCACATTCAAGCCAGTCTATTCATAAAACCCCTCGATCCAGACGCCTACTCTCGCATCTCCCATAGAAATCAGTACCATACAACATAAATAAAAAACAGAAATAAACAAAGCATTACAAATATATCATATACAGACATGAAGTGAAAGAAAGATACCTTAGCTACAGTAGTTTCGATACGCTCATGCTTAGCAAGCTGTGAAACCATTGTTCTGTAAAAAATGAAACCCTCAATCAAAGGTACACACACACAATTATATAAAGATGGATAAGAATATAAACCTGACCATAGACATGCGATGACACGTAGCTCGATTGAGCTTCCTCAACTTAGTCATTGGGATTCAAGCTTATTTGGTATTCAAAATCATAAACCCTATGGATGTGTAAATTAAACGTATTTTTCAAGCTCAACAGTTTCATTGAGAAAAGGTCCGGAAGTCGCTATTCCAGATCAAATGGGGCTCAGTGTCATTTTCTGTACAAAAGGCCCCAACGGTCGATTCAAAGAAAAAAGGCCCCAAATAATGTTTTGATTTTCCTGAGTAAGACACGACTTAAAATCGCGTTTTCAGTTTAAAACACGATTTGAAGTTGCGTTTTAAACTGAAAACACGATTTGAAGTTACGTTTTGAACCGAAACACGATTTGAAGCTGCGTTTTAAGCTGAAAACACGACTTCAAGTTGTGTTTTTTTAACACAACATGAAGTTGCGTTTTGAAGTGACGATTGAGGTCATTTTTCCAAAAAATGACAATAGAGGCCTTTTGCTGCAAAAATGTGACACTTGGGGCCAACACCCCCAGTCTCTTGGTATAGTCTCTTCGTTTGCTTCAAATATAACATAAAATATTGAGTTCTTGACAAGCTAATACATTATTAGGAGCGAAAACTCCAATAATATTCTTTATACTCACTCCTAACATTATTATATTTTATTATTAATTAAAGTCCACTTTGACAAAAACTAAATTTCAAATGGGCGAGTGAATATTGTATTATAAAATACAAGTTACTCCCTCCGTCCCACCCATTTCTTATCGAATGGGTTGGGCACGGAGGTTAAGAAATATGAATAAAGTAGTGGAAAAGAGAATGAAAAGTGGGTGAAGTGGTGGGACCCATTGATTTTTAATGTATAAAAAGAAGATAGTGGGGTAAAAGTAGTGTGAAAAGGAAAGAAAAATGGAGAAGTGGTGGGACCCATTGACTATTTTTGGTAAGTTTTGAAATGTAAAGAATTGGATGGGACACCCCAAGAAGGAAAGTGTAAAGAAATGGAAGGGGCGGAGGGAGTAAGAGTCATGTAATATTCCCTCCGTCCCCCTCAATTGTTTACATTGGAGGGGGACACGGAGACCAAGACAATGTATGAAAAATGAGTAAAGTTAGATGAAAAGTGGGTAAAGTGGTGGGATCTACCAATATTTAATAATAGATTTGAGATAGTGGAAGAAAGCAGTGGATGTAATAGTAGTTTTTATTGTTAAATATGAGATAGTAGGGGAAGATAGCGAGTGTAATGATGAGAAAAACTTATTATTTATAGTAACGTAAAAAAATGAGAGGGACATCCCAAAATAGTAACCGTAAAGAAGTAAAGAAATGACAGAGAGCAGCTCTTAAAAGAAAGAAGAAAGAAAAGACTCTTATGTTTATTTAGGAATTACTGAGAGTCTATTAGAATTATATTTTCTTATTTTCCTTATTTTTGGTTTTCAGAAACTATTGGAGATGCTCAGAAAAGTCAAATTGACAAAACTCAAATCTAAGATACAACACAAATGACACACACAAATCTTTGAATTAGAACCACCTGCAATTTTACATAATAGTTTGAACATGAATGTATTTGTATATAGCATTTATCTTAAGAAATGGCCTTTGACTGTCATTTAATTTGTGAAAGTGTCACTACGAGTCACCTATAATTTTACATAAGAGTATGAACATGAATGTATTTGTATGGCATTTAACTTAGAAAATGGCTTTTGACTGATGTAAAAAAGAAATTCATACAATCTATAGGGTCCAAATTATGTGTTGAAGCTGGGCGAGTTTGATGATGAGAAAAGAGAGAAGATGGAGAGGGGGGGGGGGGGGGGGGGGGGGTCAACAAGAAAAAGATGCATAAAAAGAGCAAAAGAGATGTTGGTTGGTGGGAGAAGATGGAGAAAATAGAGGGAGATAGATGGCGATAGAGAAGAGGGACCGAGATAGGAGAGAAAAATATAAGAGGTGTTTAGATTGTACATTAAAATAAGGACCGGGAATGATAGTGGCTAATATGGAAACGGGGAGAAACATGATTGAAAATGAGGTTAATGGCGCTGTTGGGATCGTGCCGGAACGGAAATGAGATTAGCAATTTTGGCTGTTTGATTTACAACCAGAATGTGAATCAAATACTTTTTAAAAGAATTAAAAATTTCTTATAAAATTTAGATGAATACTTTCTAATATAAATCAAAATACTTTATTTACATGAATAATGTAAATTTATGGGGTCGTTTGGATAAATTCAAAAAAAGTGGTTTTTTACTTAAAATAAAGAAGTGGAGTAGAAGTAAGAAATAAGCGAAGATTTATAAGTTATAAAAATGTTTGAAAAACAAGTAGAAGCCCTGAAACAAAAGCTAACATTCTTAACTTCTTATAAGTGCTTCTGACTTTTTTACACAAACGGGTCAACAAAAAAGAGATGATGGCTTCTCGGGGAAAAAAGCACTTAAATTATGCAGCCAAACCGGCACTATAGTTTACAAAACAATGAATAAGAAAAAAGAAATTGAAATTACAAATATATGCTTCAATTATCCAATGGTACCACGCCAAACAAAATAAAATTCCTGATTATTTGCATAACTTTAAAACAAATCATAAAGAACCTCTCATGTACAAGTAAATTTCTTAATTTTTTACGCAAAATAGAAGTTTTGAGTCTGCTCCAAATCACAAACTTACATCAACTTTAAAAAGTATCTAATTTTCTTAAAACGAGAATCTTCTTTTTCAAAAGGTGTAAAGGGATGTAATTGTAAGAGCTAGAAAGTATTTAATTTGCTTAAAACAAGAATCTTTCTTCTCAAAAGGTGCAAAAGGATGTAATTGTGGAGATTGACGAGGTGCAGAGAAAATGGGAAATATAAGAAGGTAAGGAGAGATTGCGAGAAAAGAACGTCTTTCAAATCCCGAGGTACTGGTGAGGATATCATTACCAGCTAAAAATTTACAGATTCCGAGTCCCGGCAGTCAAAAACCCAATCCAAACACCAAGTGAGGGAATGGGGTCTCCATTCCTGTTTACTAAACTCATTAACCCCCAACCAAACACTCCTTGAGAATGTCATATTTATTTCTTGAATGCCACGGTAAACTGTAAATCTGTAATAAGAATTAATGCAATAAAAAAAGTTGGCCACACACAAATATGTATCTTCTCTACTACAGTGGAAAAATAAACGTGCTCAAGTTCTGAAAACTCTCAGACATTAAACTTAAGTCACTTTATCAATGCATCATGCATAGCTCAGGTTATCTAGAATAAGGCAACTTTTGAAGGGCTGCTGACTAAGGCGAAACTTGAATTTCTTCCGAATTCTTGGCCAACTTTGTTTGTATCAGTTTGTCCAAAACTGGAGAATCCAAAAGAATTGGATCAAGACAACGTGTCCCTGCAGCGACGATTACCTGCTCAACAGGATACGAACATCTTAACTACACTGTCTTTTCTCAAAGCAGTATAGAACTCAGTTAACACATATAACGTATACAGACTACTTATATTCATACTGGATTGAAGGAGCAATGGATTGAGAAAGTGAAGATTTTCCACAAGATAAAATTATATATCGGGTAAAGTTTATGTTGTTATAAGAGGATGCCTGTATATAATAGATGGAAATCTAGAGAGCAAATCATCAGACACACTTTGCTTTATTAATACCTCGTCAAGCAGGAAATTGACAGCAGCTTCATCTTCAGCAGTTTCCTTTAACATAGACCTTAAGAACTGCATATCCAATTGAATTTGCTGAAAACCGCTCCTGTTAAATGTCTGGAGCCTGACCAACTCATGCAAACTTTTCAAGCAAAGTTTTACAATAGTTGAATATACGGATTCCTGCATTTGACATTATATCAAAGTTTAGATTTTACTTTTTTTTTTTGTCTAGAAACATAAATTCCTGTACCTGTGTATGTTCAACTTTAGTGAATATTTTCAGCTTTTGCTTAAATAAATTTATCAGATGAGTTTCCAGAAGCTGGTTCCTGGTCCTGTGCATATTAAATTTGCTCAATTTATCATTATTAAATGAGTTACTCAGTGATGAACTGCCACTCCCATTGCTGTCTGTATGTCGGTGCTTAACGTGTGGTCCTTGAGGTAAAATCTGCTTGACATTGTTTCCGATTACCTTCAACTGCCACAAGAGATAACCTATGGCACATGAGATATTCAACAGTGGAAAGCATCCAGCTGCATTTGGTTCTCAATAAGTATATTATTATTCAGAATATCGAGAAAAATTGGTAAATCCAATAATGTAAGGATATACATACACAATATACAAGCATAAAACACATGCTTACCTCTTGAAGTAAAATATCTACAAACATATGAACTTCTCGAGGTTCTTTGTGCTGTAAATAAGAAAAATTATAATATGTAAACTGATTTGCTTAGCTATATAATTTTTAAAGACCCATACTAATAGATTATACCCACCTTTAACCAATTTGGCGCTGTAAACCTCTTCCTCAAAATAGCTGATATTTTCTTCATCCTCATTTTTATATACTGTCAAGAAAAATACACGATGAGTTGTTACAGAACCAAATATAGCAACAAATTCAGTTCTGTATATTATGAACTCAAGATATCGCCCAGTTTTGAGTCTTTTGACAGATCTTAATATTATCACACATAAATTTCACTAAAGACTTTTACTTCAGATGCCTGTGTTCCAAGTAGGCCTGTCAATGGAGCGAAAATCCGATCCGACCCGATCCGATCCGAGGTCATTTTAGCGGATATGGATTTAAGGAAAAAAAAACCGATCCGAAATTCGATCCGATTAAAAAAATCCGATAATAAATGGATTGGATATGGATTTAGTATGATCCGATCCGTTTATAACCCGATCCGGTTAATATATATATATATATATATATATATATATAATATAAATATATATTATATATTATGTAATAATATATTATATATAATATAAATATATATTATATATTCCAAGTGCCAAATTAACAAAGGGATATTCATCAACAGTGTCACTAGTCTTGATAACTCCCGGTAATGGTCATCAAAAATTACTCATGTTTAATTCATAATAAGCTCTGGTTAATAACAAATATATATCCAATATATAGCAGATAAAGGATTTCTGAATTGTGTCTTCCTTTTATTAGTGCAAGTAGCAACACAAGGACTGATATTGCATAATAATTATTAAAAGAAAAAGGAAGTTTCTAACAAACCATTTCAGAGAAAAGACCATCACTGCTTCAAAGTTCAAAGTTGCATAATATATTAAACATTATTAACTGATCAACAAATTGCTAGTCCTATTCTGCAAATGATAAGCACAGACAAAAATCAATTAGGGATTACAATAAATATCTTTAACTAATATATTTTGATGCGGTCAAAAGTTGAATACATGGCAAGGTTGACAATAAGTAGCAATGTAGCATCAATTCCTTTAAACTGCAGCTAGTCTTACAAAGCATAAATTTACACGAAATTTTATTCATATAACCGTTCATTTTAAAGATTTATAAGTTCCCGCCAATTTCAGGGTACCACAAGGAACATTATAAATTGAGGAACAGTTAGAGATGTACTGAAAATGTTACACGTTGACAGCCTTTCGATTAGATTGATATTGAGCAATATAAGCAAACTAGTAAACAGAAGAACCAAGGTTTTGGAATTCATACAAGGTGCAAGAACTTTTCACTCGCTGAATGGAAAGTATGACAAATTTCTTCAGAAACAAAGACAGGTCCAGAATTATATCCTCTTGCGCCACTTTCAGAAAAAGAAACTGCCATCTCCTGAGGAGTTCACATTGAACTTTTTAGGTTCCTTGGACTCAGAAGAATAAGAACCGTAGTAAGCACATCTTAAACACTTAACACAAAACATGCTACTATAGACAACTTGCCTCTGTAATTCTTGGTATAGCAATTTGTTCAATAAAAATTGAGAGTTCAGACATCACTAGAACAATCCCAGGAAGCACTTTTTCACTCTGTGAACCCTCTGTAACTCCTCCAGCCAAGGTGTTTAGTCCTGAAAGTGATCGGAACTGATCATCAAGTTTTTTGAACAAGTCTTGAAATCCTCGATGTACCCATTCAATAATCAATTTATTTAAATTCAGAAGCAGGCCCAGATTTTCTTCAAGAAGCTGACGGAAGTCCTAAAATAAATAATAAGATGTTTCAGAAGACTGGGTTTTAACTAACTAGAAAAAATTTATTCGATTATGTATTACAAATCATACATTACACAAAATCGAAGCACAACCACTAAAGAAATTAAATAACTAATGGAGTAATTTGTAATTGAAATTATATTAGTGATTGCTAGTAATCAGCACTGTTTGACTCGAAGTCTCTGCAATATAAGCATTTACAGCAAGAAAAAATTGTCATTATTTTTGCTAAGGCACGTGAAGGTAGGCATCAGATCATTCAAAACCTTAATTATTTCTAAATTGTAGTGGTACTAGATGCAGATAGGCCTTGTCCAGATATCTAGTAAGGTCCACTGCACCACTAGTTTGTTGTTACATTCTTAGATACAGGGTCATCTTCCTCTAGACACTAGCAAGTACAGTCTTTCCATATTAATTTCTACAAGGTCAAGTTAAATGATTTCGATCAAGCTAAACTGGCTGCAAGATGGTTTATGATGTCATAATAGGTGATAACCAGTTTCCATATGCAAAATTTTAAACATTAGTCTCTGTAAACTAATACTTTAAACAAGATAACTTCTGTTATCTTAGTCCATCTTGAGAGGCCTTTAACTCCCACTATTCTTGTCTGATATTAGCAAGTCGAATGTACAATTCTGCCATTTATATTATTTTGGGAGAATTCCAAGAAGAGAGAAAGAAAATAGAAACGTTAATCATGAACTGTCCAAAGATATGGTCCTCAGGTGAAGCAATGGAAAATGTAAGAGGTAGCTGTCAAGCTAGCTCATTAGTTACCAGTAAGACACTCATACTGTCCTGGATTACAGATTTTTTACTGGCCTCTAGAACACCCTGAAAAGAGTATTCCTCTCCTAGACCCTCCTGCCTCCTTTGGAGTTTCGTAAGAGGATCTGCAATGAAATACAATTCAAACAAGAAATCTCATAGAAAACATATAAAAACAATCAGAGTAAAGAATACCATAGACATGCATAAGTTATTTAGTTGGGCAAACTTGTATAAGTAAGTAGTATATGAGGCAAAAAATCAAACAGTGAAGACATTATATGAAGAAAATCCGTTATCAATCAACCCCTTGGCCGACCACACCAACAGTCCAAATTCTATATAATTCTTTGTTATAAGTACTGCACTAGGTTTATGTTGCAAATACCCAAAGCATCATGATCATAAAAACTGTCTGGACTAGGGGAAAAAAATCAACTGTATCAGGTTTTCAATGAACTTGTTGAATGTTTAAGACAGCCATTACCATTAAATATTATAAGCCTCAGAAAACTCGGGTTAAGGAGCAAAATTATTAAGTTGCTTCCTTGATCCACTTAGCCCCCCCCCCCCCCCCCCATTAACTGAAGGGATTCCTTTCACAAAAAACAAGATATTTTTACAAATAAGAATTCGCTACAAGCCACCAACAAACACAAAAGAAGGACCAGCTCAAAACATCACATTTACATTTGCAATATTCCAGGCCACCAGACTTTGACTTGGCTAAGAGCCAGAAATAAATTGGACAATGAATGTGCAACAATGACTCTGTTCACCAGTTTTGTGAGCCTTACTATTTGATGATGCAAAAATATTTGTTTATTTAAAAAACTTAAATGAAAAATATAAATTAAAAGAAAATAAAACCTTCAAAAAATGTTGTAACGAAGGCAGCCACATTGACAGAATGCAAGTAGTATGGTACTTGTGGTATAGATGAACTTACCAGTAATATTAAGTAGAAGACGAGAAAATGAAATAGTAACGAAGTGCTCGACAGCAACACGGGCACCCTGACATTTATAGAGAACTGATACATTAAATTTATATTCGGAAGTTTAGACGAACATACCTAATTTATTTCAAAAGAGGAAACATAATAAAAGTTCCTGAGATAACTTATTTGTACTCCCCAACTCCAAGTCCCAATAGGGTAGATAAAAGAAATTAGCGGTGTCCATTCGGTTAGAGTAAATGGAAAAAAGTCAGTTCGGTTGACGGTACTTAAAATTTTTGGTTCAGTTTTTGGGAGGATTATCTTTACATTTTTGGGTGTTAGGTTCGGTTTTTAGTAAAATTATTTTTAAAATTTAAATTTCAGTGATAACCAAAATTTAAAATTCTGTTCGGATTTGAAACCGCAGTAAACTCGGTTCGATATTTGGCAACGAGTTTTGGCAAATTTCGGTTTTGGTTAACCCAAAAAAAAAAATCACTTTTGGTTTCAGTTAACTGAATGCACACCCCTGCCATAAATACCGACTCGTTTCCTGAATTTGTATATTCTAAAGTAAAAACTTTTCTTTAATAGTATCTCAACCACATTATAACTAAAGGTGTGAAGAAACCTTTAAAGATAACTCCGGAAAAGCAGCCTCGGGCAAAATTTCATCCATCACGAGCACATTATTCCAGATACTACCTGTAATGATATTTTACTATTCACAGTCAGATTTCAGTAAAAGTACCGATGTTCCCCTAATGACCAAAAAAAAATGTACCCTCTTGTCACTGCATGTATATTATGTGAATGTGTGGAGTGGGGGCGAGAGGATCAGTTGTTGAATTAGATTAACTAGACCATAAGAAAAACCTAATTTGAATATTGGGCCCAGAAAAAACATGGCTAAACTTGATGAGAAAACTCTAGCTTGCAGACACCATTCAAAGTGAATGCAACACTCAGAGATGTAAGTTGGTCAAAGCGATAAAGTTCTTCCAAATTTTGCCTTATTTGATTATCAAGCAGTTGACATGAGATCAACTCAAAGATATATACAGGTGCATGCATGCAATGCAATAGAACACACAGAAGTGAAGTTTTAATAGAATGGAAATGGCAGAAGCTCTGTGTACATGAGAGAAGGCTGTAATTAGTGTAATACAAAATGTATGGTGTAGCTTATATAAAAAAACAGTTGCTGTGTGTTTGTTTTTGATATCAAAGCCTGTATAAAAGATTTAGTTTAGGTTTGTCAAATACACTTGTGTGAGTTTTAGTTAAACAGATACACAAGGTTTTAAAGCTCATTCACGTTTCCAACAAGTGGCATCAGAGATTGGTTCTTGCGGAGAAAAAAATGGCAAACATGATGACGCAACCGCACATTTCAAAGTTGATGGCAACAAACTATGAAAATTAGAGCATACAACTGAAGGCCTCGCGTCTTACGACAACTTAGATATTGTCAAAAGTGGGTATAATGAAACCGAGGATAAAGTTGTCCTTTCAAATGTGGAGAAAACGACATTAAAGGATTCCTGAAAAAAAGACCAAAAGGCTTTATATATGATTTTTCAAGGGGTCGAGAATTAACCTTGACAAATCTCGGGAGCAAAAAAGGCAAAAGATGCTTGGGAGATTCTGCAGAAATCATCCAAGGTATCGAGAAAGTGAAAAAGGTGCGGTTCCAAGTGCTACGTGAAGAGTTGAAAATATAAAGATGAAAAGTTGAGAGAAAATCGGAGAATACGTTACGCATTTGAAAACCGTGACAAACGAAATAAAAAGAAACGGAGAAAGTCTCGATGATGTTTGGGTAACAAGGAAATTGAATTACTTTGTTACATCTATCGAGGAATCGAAAGACTTGTCCACTATTTCAATTGATGAACTCGTGGGATCACTTCAAGCCCACAAGCAGCGAATGAATTAGTACAAGCCATTTGAAAAAGGTGTTGCAAAGCAAGGTGACCATTGATAACAATCAGGGCATTAGCAATTTTGTACGTGGTCGAGGTGGCTACCGAGGTGGCAGAGGGCATGGAAGGCAACCTTTCAACAAAGGCCAGAAAAATGAAAGCTATCAGCCATCTAGTTGTGGTCAAAATTTTAGAGGCGGAGGACGGAGCATATATCAACAACGAGAAGATAAGTCTCAGTATCAGTGTTATAATTGCAATAAATATGGCCATTTCAGTTATGAGTGTACAACTCCAAATGTGAAAGAAAGATGTCATTTTGCTGAAGCAAAAGAAGATAAAGATGTTGGCTCTACTATCTTTCTCACTTAAAAGGGAGATGAGGAATGCAAGAAATGCACATAGTATCTTGACTCGGGAGCCAGAAATCACATGTCTAACCACAAGGAAAGAAGATAGACGACATCATTAGTGGAGAAGTAACCTTTAGTGACTCGTCAAAAATTTCGGTCAAAGGAAAAGGCACTGTCACGATCATGTCAAAGAAAGGCGAAAAGAAATATATAAATGATGTTTATTATATACGTGCTTTAAAAAATATACTAATCAGTCTTGGCCAACTTGTAGAGAAAGAATATACTCCCTCCGTCCCGGCCAATTCTTTAGGTTTGGTTTGGGCACGGAGTTTAAGAAATATGTATAAAGTAGTGAAAAAGAGAAAGAGAAGTGGGTGAAGTGGTGAGACCCTATAATTTTTATGTATAAAAGGGAGATAGTGGAGTAAGAGTAGTGTGAAAAGGGAGTAAAAGTGGTGTGAAAAGGGAGGAAAGGTTGGGAAGTGGCGGGACCTATCGACTATTTTTGGTAAGTTTTGGAATGTAAAGAATTGGATGGGACATCCCAAAAGGGAAACTGTAAAGAATATGGTGGGACAGAGGGAGTAATATACGGATGCTGGACAATTCCCTCATTACCGGAAATCAAGCTCGGGAATTGACTGCAAATATGGATATGTCAAAGAATCATTTGTTTACGCTCTATATGTAGTTAAAAGTGCATAAGTGCTTAAAGTCGGTCATTAAAAATGATTTGTGGTTGTGGCATTTAAGATATTGTCATCTTAGATAATATGGCTTGAAATTATTGCCAAAGAAAAAGATGGTGGATGGCTTGCAAAAAATCAACGAACCAGAAAATTTGTGTGATGCATGTGTCAAAAGGAAGCAACATTGACAAAGCTTTCCCGTTGAAAAATCATGGAGAGCCAGAATGCCATTGAAGATTGTTCATACCAACATAGCCGGTCCGTTTTATATTGTATCTCTTGGTGGTAATAGGTATTATGTAATATTTATCGATGATTTTAGCAGGAAATGGAGTGAGGAAGAAAGAAAAGTTGTTGGTTTATCTTCAAATGATAATGATGACAACTCCAACATTGAAGATGGCAAAAAAGATGATCCAACACCTCCACAAAGTCCGAATAAACCAACTCTCACATCAACACCATCAACATCAGGAAGCAGAAGTTCAAGGGAGCACCCAAAAAAATGTATAGTCTGGATAATATTTATGAATCAACAAGTCCGACACAAACATCTTTTGATTATTCCTTATTTTGTTTGATGGCTAAATGTGATCCAGTTAAAGTCGAGGAGGTTCCTGAAGAAATCAAATGAAATAAAGCCATGGATGAAGAAATAGATGCAATAAAGAAAAAATGATACTTGGGAGCTTAAAAATCTTCCAGAAGGCCACAAAGCAATTAGTGTCACATGGGTCTTTATGACCAAGACAAATCATGAAGGCAAAGTTGAAAAGTACAAGGCAAGATTGGTGCCTAAAGGCTACAATTGAAGAAATGGGATTAACTATCATGAGGTATTCGCTCCAGTTGCAAGAGTTGATACCATTAGACTTCTTACAACAATTACAGCTCAGAATCAGTGGAAGATCTATCAGATGGATGTAATGTCAACATTCTTAAATGGTTATCTCCAAGAAGAAGTCTACATTGAGCAAACTCCCGGGTATATTTCGAAAGTCCTGGAAAATAAAGTTTATCGGCTAAAGAAAGTAGTGTACATGTTGAGGCAAGTTCCACGAGTATGGAACACAAGGGTTGATGAATATTTCCATAAAAATGGTTTTATGAGGACTCCGTACGAGCATGCACTCCACACAAAAACAAATTATTGGGGAGATCTAATGGTTGTGTGGTTGAACATGAATGACATGATCTTTACTGGAAACAACCCTAGTATGTTTGATGATTTTAAGAAAGTTATGACTAATGAATTTGAGATGACAGATATTAGTCAAATGTCGTACTTTCTTGAAATTGAAGTTAAGGAAGGCTAAGTTAGGATTTTTATGTCCCAAAAAAAATTATGCGGAGCAGATTTTAAGCAAATTCCGAATGGAAGCATAAAAGCCAATAAGCACACCTGTACAAACAGGCATAAAATTAAAAAATTGATTCAACGAGTACGACGTTATTCAAAACTCTAGTTGGAAGTCTGAGGTACCTAAGTTTCACTCGTCCAAATATTATGTATGCAGTTGGATTAGTTATAGGTACCTGGAGAAGCCGAAGCATGATCACTTCATGGCAACTAAACGGATTTTTAGATATGTCAAATGTACATTTGATCATGGTTTGTTTTACACGCATTCTCAAAATTCGAAATTAGTCGGTTATTCAAACAATGATAATGATGGCGAATGACGGGAAAGACACTTTGGGATATGCTTTTCATATTGGTTCGACAATATTTTCATGGTCATCACAGAATCAACAAACGGTTGATCTCTCAACATGTGAAGCGGAATACATTGCAGCAACAGAGTGCACATGTCAAGCTATGTCGCTAGCTTATATTTTGAGAAAGTTAAATCTTGCAAACAAAGATCTGGTACTATTTTCGTGAACAACATATCTGCTATTTAACTCGCGAAAAATCCAGTCACACAATCGGAGCAAGCATATAAATATAAAATTTCATTTTATTTGAGAACACGTGAACGACAAAATGGTAGAAATGGTGCATTGTAGGACCGAAGAGAATTTGGCGAATATATTTACAAAGCCGTTAAAGCTGGACGTGTTTCAGGAAATGAAAGAGAAGCTCGGAGTGCAAAGTCGAGGAGTGTTACAGGTTTCAAACTCTCCAGAAGCATACTAGGTCAAATAATTACAGCCGAGTTTAAATATGAAGATAACACCTATAATTAGTAAAGATAGAATAATACAACCTTGTGTAATAATTTTTACAGCATGCTTAGTCAAAGAAGTTTTTCTGGAATTATGGAGTATATATGCAACAGTTTGTCAAAATTAGAAGCTGGGTGTTAAATACATAATATCTGGACGAGTGAAAGTTAGGTACCTCAGACTTATGTGAACCAAAGAAATACACTAACAAACAAATACACCAGCAGCTAGTCACGTAATCAGGATGAGTCAAATGTGAAGATGGAATAGCTCTCAGAGTCAACGTTGGCTATCTTTTAGACTTTGAAAATGTAAGGCTTGCCATGAAATAAAATACGTGCAGTAAGACATGACGTAACTTGGCATTTTTAAGGCCTATAAATAGGCTGATACTTTGTAGCAAAAACGCAATCGAAGTGAAATAAAGTGAAGCTATTAAACAATACGGAGAGTTTGCAGAGAGAATAAGTAAAAGAGCCGAAGCTCTTGTGTGAGAAAATAATATATATATATACATACACATATATATATATATATATATATGTTCCTACTCCAATAGAAACTACTAGAATAGAAACTAAATAGAAACCAATGCGATTAAGCAGAATGATGCGGGTTTGGGGACCGGGGATGAACCACGAGATGGGCCTAGACGGGGTCTAAGTGGGGCCTAATAGGATCGGGTCGGGGCCTAGTGATACCATGGTGGGGCCAAGGTTTGGCTCTTTCAGACTGTCTGGAGCCTGTACTGGGCCTGCGAGGAGCCTTGGCGAGGCCCTAGCGGGCCCGGGGCGGATTTAGTGGGGGTGAGGGTGGGCCCTAGGTGGGTGATGACATATAGGTGGTGGTTGAGGTCATTTAGGTATAGTTTCTCTTGGTTTCCATTTTAGTTTCTATTTTAGTGGTTTCTATTTGAGCAATTGCCTATATATATATAGGGGCCGTTTGGGCAAGCTTAAAAGAAGTGACTTCTTGCTTAAACTAGAGAAGTGGAGCAGAAGTGAGAAGTAAATAAGTGAATAAAGTGTTTGGAAAAGAAGCAGAAGCTGTGAGAGAGAAGTTAGGATTCCCGGCTTCTTAAAAGTGCTTCTGCTTCTTTACACAAACGGGTCAATAAAAGCAGAAGCCAGAAGCAGCTTCTGCTTCCAGTAAACAAACAGCCCCATAATATTGTTGTGTGCTTAAAATACACAAAGTTTATATTTATCTAAAATCAAGGTCATTTACGTTTCCAACAAGTGGTATCACATATTTTCTCCTACTTTTATCGTCGTATCGATTCATTCGTTGCTTGTGGATTTAGAAAGAACCGACGAGCTCATTAGATAAGTATTCTTTTGACTTCTCCATCGATGTAACGACATAACAAAATTTCCCTCTTATCGAACTAAGAAGATTTTCTTTCCACCGATCATTATCAAGTCTTCATTTTCTAAAACACGTCCGACTTTAACTAGTTTGTAATTATATCCGCCGGATTATCTTCGGTCCTACAATGCACAATATCTACCATTTTGTCGTTCACCTATTCTCAAATAAAATTATATTTTATATTTATATGCTTGCTCTAACTATGTGACTGGATTTTTCACGAGTGAATAACATATTTGTTGTCCAGAAAAATAGTAACCGGATTTTCATTTGCAAGATTTAACTTGCTCAAAATATAAGCTAGCCACATAGCTTGACACGCGCACGCTGTTGCTGCAATATATTCCGCCTCACATGTTGATAGAGCAATTGTTTGTTGCTTTTTTGATGACCATGCAAATATTGCCGAACTAATATGAAAAGCATATCCCGAAGGGTTTTTCCCGTTATCCAAATCCCCACCGTAATCAATGTCTGCATAACCGACTAATTTGGAATTTTGAGAATGTGTGTAAAAAAAACCATGATCAAATGTAGGCCCGGCAATTTGACACGAAACGAAAAAAATGGATATGGGTTTTGATTTTTGATACACGAAACACGAAAGTACACAAACACGAAATAACACGATAGATTTCGTGTCGGATACGGGTTTTCATTTTGGGTACACGAAATACACGAAAGTACACGAAATATTTGTACATAATTTTTATTATATATATGTAATAATATACTAAATATATAATTGTGTAATATATATAAATATATGTAGATATACATTATAGATACATTAACAAATTTGTAGAGAATTATATGCAAGCATGAATATATCATTCATATTTAGTAAAATTATACAAAAAAATATATATTAAAAATATTTTTTGGTTAAAATTATATTAATATTTTTACATATAATATACACGAAAAGTACACGGAAAATACACGAAACATTTCAGAACGGATACGGGTTTCGGATTAGGTACATGAAATTAATAACGGGCGGATACGGGTTTCAACTTCGAATACACGAAACACGAAATTACACGAAACGAAAGTATACGAAATGAAACGATTGCCACCTTTAATCAAATGTACCTTAGATGTATCTCAGAATTCGTTTAGTTGCCATGAAGTGATCAAGCTTTGGTTTTTTCATGTACCTATAACTAATCCAACTACATACATAATATCTGGACGAGTGAAAGTTAGGTACCTCAGACTTCCAATGAGACTTTTGAATAATGTCAGATTCACCGACTTTCTCTTTGAATCAATTATTAATTTTATTCTTGCTTCAACACTTGTGCTTATTGGCTTGCATGCTTCCGTTCGAAACTCGCTTAATATATGCTCCGCATATTTTTTCTACGACATAAAAATCCCATCTTCGCTTTTCTTAACTTCAACTCCAAGAAAGTACGACATTTGACCAATATATGTCATCTCAAATTCATTAGTTACGACTTTCTTAAAGTCATCAAACATACTAGGGTTGTTTCTAGTAAAGATCATGTCATTCATGTACAAGTACACGGTCATCATATCTCCCACAAAATTTGTTTTTTTGTAGTGTGCATGCTCGTACGGACTCTTCACAAAACCCTTTTGCTAGAAATATTCACCGACCCTTGTGTTCCATGCTTGTGGAGCTTGCTTCAACCCTTACAGTGCCTTCTTTAGCCGATAAACTTTATTTTCCTGGCCATTCTATATATATCCGGGAGGTTGCTCAATGTAGACTTCTTCTTCGAGACAACCATTTCAGAATGCTGACATTATGTCCATTTGATAGATCTTCCACTGATTCTGAGCTGTAATATTTGTAAGAAATGGCATCAACTCTTGCAACTGGAGCGAATGCCTCATTATAGTTAATCCCGTATCTCCATTTGTAGCCTTTAGCCACCAATCTTGCTTTGTACTTTTCAACTTTGCCTTCATGATTTGTCTTGGTCTTATAGACCCATGTAACACCAATTTCTTTATATCCTTCTAGAAGATTTATAAGCTCCCAAGTAACATTTTTTCTTTATTGCACCAATTTCTTCATCCATGGGTTTATTCCGTTTGCTTTCTTTAAAGGCTTCCTCGAATATAACTAGATCACATTCAACCTTCAAACAAAATAAGAAATAAACAAAAGATGTTTGTACCACAGTTGTGAGTTTCATCTTGGTCTCAATAATGGTTCCTGGATTGGTGTAAAATCTAATTACAAATCTTTGAAGATAAAATTTTTCTGTAGCTACTGATTGCCTGACAAGGTGATGATTCGAGGTTGAGCAGACATTTTCTTTGCTTCTGGAGATTGTATGCTTTTCGAGATGTTTTCTTTGGCATAAGCATAGCAGGAAAAATGTTGACCAAGTCAATGCGTTAATTAATCTAACCATCATATGTGCCATCTTTATAATCTAGATAATTTATATTGGTGGATCAAATTTGCAAGAGGCATCATCATATGTTTGTATTTAACAATAGTCTATTTTCTTTACAAAGAGAAATGAAGGGAATTAAGGTAGGATTGCACTATTTTTATGAGTAAAAAGAAGCATGGGAGTTAAGAGTTTTTTCATATACAAATATCTAAAGTAAAATAATTGAGTGTTGGTAAAAATAAGCAAGGAGTTCTCAATTTCTATCGAGTTCTGATGAAATTCCTATTGTAAGAGTATGACATTGCCCCTGTCCAGAGCACTTACATCATAAGCCTTCAGGGGATCTGTAATTTAGGAAGCACAACTATTAAAACTTAATGATCTTCATCCTACATTGGACGACTATAGGTATGAGCAATTCAAGAATGCAAGAACTGACATATAAAGTTGCATGACGTAAAAACTTCAAAAGACTTGAAAAAGAGGCAAGCATACTTACGCAGCATTTCTAAAAGATCTGTCGAAGAAATTTGTTGGTCAATGTGTCTTTGGGTGACTTCAAAGTGCCTGAACAATAATCAAATGCCATACTTTCGTATAGATAGCAATAAAAAGAATGAACACAAACCCTGAAAACAGAGAATATTATCCTCTATGACCAGTTACACAAATGAATTTGCCCTTACTTCATTATTAAATCCTTCATAAGCCTGATTAGTTGCTCTCTCGAATCAGGAAATATTACTTTATAAGCACGGGCAGCTTCCACAAACTCACGAGTAGATACCTAAAGATAACGGTAAAAAGGACATTTATGACATCAGTTCACTTCAAATATAAACTGACACATTCAGAACATAAAACCCCTAAATGAAGCAAAAATTTGAATGATGAAAATATAGTGCAAACATATGTTCCGACACTGGCTACTTTGTAAAGCATATATGTAACCGGAAATATAACTCTGCATAAGAACAACAGCAAAATTATATTAATTTCACAGAAATCTAGAAGACCAAAAGATCATGCAACAAGGGATCAAGCCAGTTACAAGAAATCTGAAGTCTATCATAGGTCATTGGAAAATGTTCATTAATATGCTAAAGCCTGGTGACAAATAATGCTAAACGATTTTCAGGGTTACAAAAATTAAATGATTCAGTTGAAGTGTCAGAAACTAGTGTACCTACGTTGATTATTTATAGTCAATGTTCGAAACAACTTTTGCAATAGGTCTGTAAATTTTATTGAAAAGATGATATAAAGATCAAGCTCAATGTTAGTACTTTGTAAACCACACACTAAGCATGCACAAAAGAAAATATCAACAAATTAATTAGAAGAATTGATAAAGCATAACACTAACGAGCAAGGAATATTTAAATATTCAAAGATCACTTTAAGCTTATTATTTGTTTTAAACTCTTCCTAAACCTTAACTATCAGTTATTGGCTGAGAGACCCATTGAACTCTATCATTTTTTCTATTTGAACCACAAAATTCTCATTAACCGACTCCCGAGCCAACCTCAAGCCCCCAATACATCATGATAAACAATTTAAACAAAAAAAGGTTACTCATGCACTAAAATGCTAAGAATTATTACCTAACCAGCTTATCCTAAACCTTAAGGTATCTGAGGAAGGTCCGAACAAAATTTTATACTCTTCAACGCTCCCCCTCAATTGTACAATTGAACAACAATTACCAATACTAACAACTACCAATACCACTAAATATTTGGTCATTAGAGAGAGGAAAGAGCCCTTCCACTAGGCTATCACGAATCCTTGAAAGAACCAGAAATTATACTCAAGGAGTTAGATATACCTATCTCACTTACCGTTTGAGAATTCTCAGGACTTAATTCGGGAACGATTTCTTTTTTAGAGGATTCATCAAAATTATCCAGGAGTTGAGCTACTTCTCCGGACTCAAGATTCATATCCCCAAGGACTTGTTCCAACTTTTTAAGTACTTTGTCTTTCAAATTGTCAACCTGTCAACAAAAAAACAAATAAGTCATAACACCTTAACACATATGTATATAGTGTATGTACACCAAGACCATTTGGTAAAATTTGAGAGAGATTCATTTACTTGATTCAAAGCAAGTGATTAAAATGTTATAAAAATGACAAAATGGAACACATACCGGGAAATTTAACTGATTTAAAAGCATTACAGCTTCAGCTCTTGCCTGTACGGACTCAGAATCGGCTAAAACCTTCCTCTGGGAAAACAATTTACGATTAGGACATTTTAAATTTATTTAGCAATTATAAAAAGTATCATGTATTCATGAGTGTATTCTGTTCATGTGTTAAGTTTTATAGACTTTCAAATTCTCTCCCACTTATCATGCTTTTGGGCAAGGGCAGCATTTCCTATTCTAGCAGGAAGATAGTGAACCCCAGAGTTGTATAACCAATCTCTCCATCCCCTCCCTTGTGATAGTAAAAGGCAGTGCAAGGGGAATGCAATATACATTTAAAAAGCATCATTAATATTAAAAACTCAAATTGAGAACTCAGTGGCCCCAACTACATAGATAAGATCTATGTGAATAACAAACTCCAGAAAAAATGTTGTATAACATGTAATAAGCATGCACGTAATGCTGAACTACAATGCTGAGAATAAATCAAGTAAAAGTGCTCAAGTTCATAACTTTGAAACTGTTGTTATAGAATTCTATAGAGGGTTTATCAGTTTATGACATGCTTGATACACAAGCCATGAATTTCTCAGGCCCAGATTTCTTGTATACTTTTGGTATATATGTACCTTGACACTTGACCAAAATCAATATTACCCTCGCCCTCCCCATGTTTACTTGTATTCATATTTCTTTGTCATTTTCTGAATTTCGTTAATTAATACTTATTAACAAGTAAACTTTGCAAACAAATGACTTGTGAGGAAAAAAGTTGCTCGTATCTGTAAATTATGAGAATAACTCTCAAGTAATTACAAGTTTATTCTTAATTCTTAAGGTAAGTCAAATGGGCTTTTTCACCTCCAGGGTCTTCAACCAATTGCGAAAGGATTCTATAAAAATATAACTACAAAGTACCATCTTAGCTTCGTTTTCTCGTGTACTCAAATTTGTTAGAAGAGTTTGCTAAAGTCAAATTAGTAGTTATTTGGTTTGTAACTGCATATCCAGTAGCATTGAAAGAGAATTATACAAAACTACATACCTGCAAGGTTTTTATAATTACAGATACTTCTTGTTCAGAAGCTCTCTTACAGTCTTTGAATGATGAGTCCCCGTATGCCTAGTTCATGATTTGAATAAAAATATCAGTTTTCAGTGGATAAAAATTTGATATTAAATTTTCTAAATTGAAGTGAAAAAAAGTGAAAAAATTAGCAACCTTGAAAATTGGCATGGCTCCAGTATACAACCTCACTGCATCTGCATAGGCTTCAGCTTTGATACACTTGCCAAGTCTGGTTGGTAGATCATATATGAACTAGATTTTACAGAAAAAGAATATCTGTATAATTCAATACATGGACCAACAGTCCAACACCATGAAAAAAAAATTCTGCAAAACAATAGCTTTTAAAAACTGATTTGCTTTTTTACTCAAAATTATCTCAGAACACAAGATACATGTGCGCCAGAATTCACAGAGGATCAATTAGCCACATGAGTATATCAGTGTTGCATCAACTACACATATGCAAACAATTAATTCTTTTGAACAAAGGTTCCATTCTCCTTCAAGTAGTAACTTTATAATTTATACATGACATAACCAGATAGTGATAGGGTATAGGCATATGTTTTGGATCTACCTGAACTTTACGCAGAAGATTGCGGGTACGATGCATTTTCTCTATATGATCTCTCTTTCCGTGAAGCGAAGTATTCACCCCATCACTTCTAGATTGCACACATAATATCTGCAATTGTGATGTAAATTTTGGTCCAAACTACTAATTTAATTGCAATGTCTTGCTTCACAAAATTAAAAAACATTCCACTTTCAGTAACACCTTTTCTAAGAGCTGCTCCATGTTAGCTTCCATGCCAACAATATTGCCTTTCATTCTGAAAGAGATCATTCTATTACCATCAACTTGCACAATGCAATCACTTTAACGCGAAAACTGAGATTAAGCTATTACTTATAGGGTCAACCCAACCTTTTAATTGATTCTGTAGCACTTAGAGATGTTCAAAAAATCTGAAATCCGAAATCCGATCCGATCCGATCTGGAAAAAAATCTGAAAAACCCGATCCGAAAAAAACCCGGTCTGGCCCGGCCCGGTCCGAGGGCCTAAAACAGGCCTAGTATTTTCAAAAAAATCCGGATAAAATCCGGATTTTAGAAAAATCCGGGCTTTTTATAACTAAACCAGGCCTAGTATTTTTGGAAAAGCCCGGCCCGGTCCGGCCCGATTTTTAAAAAAACCCGGCCCGATCTGGTTATAAAAAAATCCGGATTTTTTTGGCCCGGTCTAGATCTGGCCCGAACAGATCTTTTGTGCATCTCTAGTAGCACTGATGAATTTGTTATAATTTTCATAAACCAGCATTTGCAAGTCAGTGTCAAGATTCTTTATCTCAGCAGCCATTTCAAAATGTCGCTGAAGCAACGCGTCCAAATTTGACTTTTGCACCTTTACAAAAAAGTAACAATTTGATGACATGAAATGAAACATTAATTCTCTAGAAACTTCACTACAATTGAAAAAGGGCAGAGGAGAGAATAAGGAAGATTAATCAATATCATCAGAATTTTTATGTTTCCGGCCTTGGTCTCAGTTTGATGTACACTTCTTTTCCGTTTTCATAACTCTATAATTGGCACGATGATATTCATAGTGTTTTTCAGGGTGGAATGATATGTTTACAGAGAGGACGGAAGGGAGGGAGGGGGAAGGCCGTTTCCAACATTAATCCTTCCTTAATAATAAAAAATAAAAATAGTAATAATAACATAGAACTTGAATCTTTCCTTGCTCAGTAAAAGGCTATTATCTGTTAAGCATTTAAGCATAACACTTGCGTGATTGTGTGTGTGATTTGAGGCTCCATTACTGCCAAATTCTAAATACGAACCTCATTCTGTTCCCTACAACTAAGCTAAATCATTATCACACGATTAATACTACGACGAGGTAATTTTGTTAACTCAATGGTAGATTCGTAGCTCGTTAGTAAAATTTGGTGGCTGAAATGTATAATTGAGAAGCAATTAATAATAAGTAAAACACATTTTATGCGCACATATATATACAACATGAAGCTACATTTGATGATGAAGCTGGTGCATAATACCCAACACATAGAAAACATTAAGGTGCAAATAGAGAAAGGAAGTTACGAGAAGATTCATGTATCGATCGGCATCGAAAGAGGCGGTGTTGATGGTATCGAGAGTTGCGTATCTGGCGGATGCGTTAAAAGGAAGTGCATGGTGATTAAGAGTTGCAGTGGAATGAGAGGAAGAAGAATCAATAGCGTAGAAACTGGATAAAAGATCTCTCATTCTTTTGGCCTTGTCGTCCAATGGCGCCTCGTCTCCCTCCATTTTTGCAATGGAATCGAGCTCTCCACTGTGATTACGTGCGTGTGAGTGTGTGTGTTTTGATCGATCAAAATTGGTGTACAACAAACTCGCTAAGATCGTTTCTCAAATGTAGGATCCGACGTTACTTTGTGCAGTTCAAGCCATCCACGGAGATTACAAGTATAACCTCAACTTAACTTAGTAAACGTATGAAACCCTATTTAATAGGTTTTGTTGATTACGAGATGTTTACTTCTGACATAATAGTATACATTTTGGGTAGATTCAAACACTTTCTTACTTTTTTGATTTTAAATATTAAAATATTTAGATTTTAATTGTAAAGCATGTGTTCTTTTCAAAAATGTATTATAAAATATGATTATCATATTTTCAATAATCTATTAGTTTTTCATATTTAATATTATGAATTAATATAATTATTGACTATTAAAGGATCCATTCACTTTTATAAATTTTAAAACCATATAAATTTTTGTGCAACAAGTAGTTTTAATCACAAGAAAAATTATTAAAATTATTAAAAATTGCTTTTGTAATATTTTGTAATTTTTATTTTTGGATGAATTATATATATATATATATATATATATATTCTATGTTGTTTTAAATAAAAAAAATTTAGATATGCATGCACTTGAACTAATAACATATAAGTGTATATTGAATTTATGATGAACTATAATTTGTTAACTCCTCCATGCTAAAATATTATTGGGATTCCATAGTTTTATTTATAAAATTATATATAAAGTTATTTAAAATTATAATAAAGATTATATATCCAAATTATCTTTCTAAATTCTTAATACATGTATTTTTTTATTGTGACTAAAATATTATATCAAACCCTAGTGTTAAAATTTTAATATTTTAGGTTATTGGGATTTTAGCCATCCCAGCCCTAATGGTTATAGTTTCAAAATTTTAAGTTGTTTTGATAAAATGAGAATAAACAAAATAAAAAAATTAAACACATTGATTAAAAAATTATAGACGTCGATAAAATTATATATAAAGTCAAGTATTTTAATTATAAAATTATATATAAAATGAAATAAAAATTATATGAATAAAATTTTTTTATACAAATTATCTTTCTAAATTCATAATGCATATTAAAGGTTATACACCAGCTAAAGATTATATTATAAAAAAAATCAAATATAGCCTAATATAGCTGTAAAATTTTGAATTGTTTAGATTAAAGTTGTGAATGATTTTTTAACAACAAAAACTAATAAGAATAAAATCAACAAGATTGATAACAAATCAATCTATTTATTAAGAAGATGCTATCTTAATAAAACAATGAAATCTATAAGTTCTTTTTATATAAAGAAGATAGAGTATGTATCATCAGATCTGTTAATTAATAAGTAAATAATTAGTAGACATGGTGATATGAATATATTAAGATTGGAATAAAAATAAAAAGAAGATATGTATTAAATAATATTCATGCATCAGTTAATATTGAAAAAAGATTTAAATATAATATTCGTTAGTGCATGAATGTAGTGATTGTATTCATTAATCCAATTCACGTGCACAAAAAACTAGAGCTGACTTTGTTTGCATACTAAGATTACACAAAAGTTTAGAAAGGCTAAATTTGTAATCTTAGTGAACTGCACAAAGTAATTATGAACTGTATTTAGCAACTATGCTATTTTATTTTTTAATGTGTCTTAATTTTCAGGGATTTGTTTTCGATAATTTATAAAAAAAAAATACATATTTCCTCTTTCCTAAAAAATTTGAATAGAAATATAGATAGCAGTTTTTTTAGCATTTCCGGTAGACTCACAGATCATTTTAAAATAATAATAATAATAAATATATAATATATGATTCCTAACAAAATAATATATTAAATATGAACAAAGTTCCATGTAGTCCACATATTCACTGTAGTACCGTATACCACGTATGTTCTGCAACCATAAAATGATATAAAAACATTGCAAAATGTGTTGTTTTGCAAATCATGTTCTATAAACATCATTATTTTGTTAAAAATTTTGACAATCCTAAACATTCTACAAATTAAATAGTGAAAAACACATTATTCTACAAAACATGTTAAGTTTGCAGAACATATTTACATATTACAGAACATATGTGTTCTACTTGTCGAACATAAATGATTTCCAATATTTTTAATGAAATAGTGATATTTATAGAATGTATTTCACAAACTAACAAGTTTCATACATTTTGCAATGTTTTTATGCTATTCTATAGTTGCAGATGTGGTCTACGGTACTACAGTAAATATGGGACTACATGGAACTTAACTCTATTAAATATTATAAAAAATTTAACACTATTCAGGTTTTTAAATTTTTAAAGAGCCAGTCCATTCAAACACCAATTTTTTCACATATTTTTATGTATAAAGCGAAGAATTATTTTCAAGACCTGTTGAGATAGTCAGCGTCTTGAAATCTTAATGAGGGGCTGGTATAAGATCACTGAATTCTGTCACGGCAAGCTCTATGATGCAGAGTGCACAGGAATGACGAGTATCTCTTTGATATCAGCCAAAACTACAATGACTCTTCTCACAGACCTGACCTGACGCAGAGGCCAACATAAACATTTATAAAGAGGAAGGTGGGTTTACTACTGATGCTTTGCGGAAACGTGGGGAGGTTCATCAATCACAGTTGTTCTACCAATCTTTATTCGTTACGATCACGAAAACAACAAATGCCCTCTGAATGTACTGGCAGGATGAGTTGCAGAGACTTTCTTGCGTTGGCATAGTCAGCGAGCTCTTTCCCTCATAGCTTTTATTGTGTCATATAACTATTTTCATTATTTATATATATGATCTGAGAATGCAAATAAGCTATTCAACTCAGACCGGTGTACTGGACTCATATCAACTTGTTTGAGTTTTAAAAGTTTATATTAATCACAAGTTCATAACTGTGATATTCTAAGCTTATAAGATAATTTGCTTGTAACTTTGTGTTGCAGTTGGAACGGGATGTAGAGTTGTAGGCGATCTAGATTGTCTGCAACCGAAGAAACTTGATCTGGGCAAGCAATAGTTCCTATCAGTAGATGCTATGATTCGAGGTTACTGTCTACTGGCTTGTTTAAGTAGAATGATTACTCTCTTTATCATGCAAGTTAAATTTGGATGGAGCCTTAGAGAGCCATAATTGTTTCTTGGGTTTGCTAATTTGCTTTATTCCTTGATGTCTTAGTATACTCGGGTTAATGGGGATTATCAGGAAAGGATAAGCAACTTGAAAACCAGAAGCTTAAAAGAGGTAGTTTGGCTTTAAAAAAGCATTAAATTTAAGAACTGTGTGAGGTTTACTCGAGGATCTGAAGAGACAAATGTTTCAGATTCTGCAGACGGAAGAGCTAAGACAAAGGATTTAGAGAGTCGAAGGATTCTAAATCTGCAGATGCAAGAGCTCAGCCGGTAATTACATGAAGTGTATATCGCAGAAAGATATAGGCAAGAAAGGCTAGATTTGAACATTCGATAACAACACATGAGGCATGAAACATACATATTATTAATCGAAATTCATAAAACTAACTTTATATAACACAATCTAAGTTCAACATTTCCCAACAGATAGAAATCCAAACCAATATCCTCAATACATGTTCAATTAGAATCCATAAACTCCCATACTACAAGTCTATAACACATCTAAGCTCACCGTTCCCCAACAATATATAGAAAACAAAACAATAGACATAAATAGGTTTACAACCGAACCATACAGATCC
Organism: Daucus carota subsp. sativus; assembly: GCF_001625215.2. Taxonomy (NCBI): domain Eukaryota; kingdom Viridiplantae; phylum Streptophyta; class Magnoliopsida; order Apiales; family Apiaceae; genus Daucus; species Daucus carota. Next base: position 33,799,609 of record NC_030382.2, on the reverse strand, counting down.
AACAATCCAGCACCAGCATTCAACAATTGAACATATCCACAGATGCCATAATTGGCTGCTGCCACGGCTCCATCAAAGCATCCGGTATCTGCCACGGCTCCATCAACGTATCCGGTATCTGAGGAATATCCATCGCAAGACCGCTCACCTCCTCCACAATACTCAAAACCGAGTTGAGCGCGTACAACCTATCAGCCAACTCCGACATCTGAGCTCTCAAAACATTATTCTCTGTGGCAACAGCAACAAACTTATCCGTAGCTTCATTAATCTTGTGCATAACAACCTTGTTCTGGTTCTGCAGCTGGTTGACTTCACCAAACAACTCATCGACACGCTGCTGCTTCTTCATCCTCGACCTCCTCGCCGATTCCCTGTTGGATATCATCCTCTTCCTCTTCCTCTCATCAAACTTCGCATATCGAAGATCTCCATCAGATCCTGAACTAATTTGCGTTTGTGGAGACGCCATATCTAACTTAATTCGTAATTCTATTTCGGATCCTTGTATTTTCTCGGGTAAATTTCGGGTAGAATTGAATAGTTTAGGTCAATTTAGATTTTACGAGATTGAAATCGAGAAAAAAACAGTATAATCAAGGTACAAAGTGAGGGCAATTCATGAAAAAACGTAGAGCAAGTAGAGATACACAACGGAGAAGGAGTGGACAATACGAATACCCATGAAAATCATTGTGTCATCGTTCAGATCGAAAAACATACAAGAAAACTGCGAGATGATCAGATATGTATGTGAATTTGTGGTGGCTGAGCGATTGATATATGGAGAATAAGAGTTGAATCTGAAGAAATGAAAAATTGAAGCGAATTAGATCTAGAAAAACAAATAAAATTACATAAACAATAATAGAGAGAAAGAAGGGAAAGGGGGAGGAGACTTACAGAGTTACAGGCGATGCAAACAAAGCAGAGACCAGAGAAGGTAATGATAGGGGTGGAGGGGGGGTTTTATAGCCGGAGAGCCTTGAATTCTCCGCGTGTATTTTCCACGTGTCAAATACAGACCTAGAATTTGGAAAGTCTATGAAAATATTAATATTATTATTATCTTAAAAAGTTAGGTATCAGATCTGTGGTATGATAATTTGGTAGAAATTAATTATGATGGAATTTATTAAGTCATAAAAACTGAAATTATGGGCATCATATTCGGGATATCATATAATTTTAATTTCTAATTTTAATTATTTTTTAAAAATATCATATTTAAAATAATATATTTATTAGTATAATAAAAAAAATACATCTGATTTTCGGTCATCTAGTGATTTGTTTAATTCACAAACATAAATGAATGATTAAACTATGTGCGAAACAGGCAGGCAGTTGTAAGACATGTGAATTTTATGGTAATGGGACGTGGTCACTGCGCATCCGTTGGTTAGAATACACAAGTGGGGTTATCTTGTACGGACATGTCTAGCACAATTATGTCGAATATTCCGTTCATAGTTTTCATATTTACTCAGAGAGTTAATTACACTTTGTCACTCCTTAATTTGCTCCAAACGCAGTTTAGTATCTGAATTTTAAAATGTGCTAATATGCACCCTATACTTAACATTCACGTGCAAGTTGTAACCCCTGTTTACTATTCCGTCCAAAATATGCCGTTAACTTTAACTATTTGAGAGATAACATTGTGTATATTAGTTTCTAAGAACTACTTTACCCCTGTGACCCCTCAAAGTTTATGTATTATATTTTGAAATTATTTCTAAACACACACATGACACAACGATGTAAACAAAATTAAAATAATGTTTAAATTATTTTAAAATTTTAAAATAAGTTATATCATTTATGTAAAAAAATTAAATTTTTAGATTCTAAATCTAGATAGATATTTTAAAAATTATTTTAAACTTTTTCACATCGTTGTGTGTGTTCAGAAATAATTTCAAAATATAATACATAATTTTTGAGAAGTCACCGGAGGTAAAGTAGCTGTTAGAAACTAATATACACACTGTTATCTCTCAAACAGTTAAAGTTAATGGCAGATTTGGACGGAATAGTAACCAGAAGTTACAACTTGCACGAGAATGTTAAATGTAGGGTGCATATTATCACGTTTTAAAGTTCAGGTACTAAACTGCGTTCGGAACAAACTTAGAGGTTTCAAAGTGTAATTAACTCTTATTCAAATCAGTCGTCATTGTAATTGTCAAAAAACTTACAAAACCGATGAAACCTTCACCTTCAAGTTGTTTTGACGTTTAATTTTAACTTTTTTTACAGACCGTTTAAATTTATTATAACAATTACTTGCCTAACCAAGAAATTACCTGGAAGTTCGCCGGTATTCTAGTACTTTAATCTACTTATATTTCGGTTTTTCTATGGTGTGCCCATGGGCACACAATAAGCACTAACTCCTATGAGTTTGGTGCATTTTCATTAGTCATCTAATCATAAATAAGGATGGCCCCCCTTGCATATACATCTAGTCCACCAATCAGAATCCACCAAATTTATCAAATTTAGTGCTTAATGTGTGCCCATGGGCACACACTAGAAAGACCCCTTATATTTTACTAGTTATATGCTCTGTTGTAGTCTACAATGGTGTGCCGTCGGTGTAACATAATGCTGAGGTAAGGGATGACGAAAAGCGCATTTAGGCAAAAGCTTCGGTGGACGTGGATCTACTTTTATTCACCAAATCATTGTTCCACTAGATGAATATTTTCACTCTTGCATCATTTAATAAACTTTCAATACATTCTATTTCTTCGTGCAGATAAATTAAACTTACAAATTAAATTTGGAAAATGTTTGCGACAGTTTAAAAAATTCTTCACAAGTATTTAGCATGAGCGAAATTATATCAACCTAGGAGGTTAGGTTCGGACAAAACAAACAATGATGAATGATCTATGTATTTAAGGCTTCCACAGCTTCATCGTGCAATCTTCTCCGTAGGTGGCAACCAGATTTCGGTGCGGGTGATGTGTTATACCAATTACATCCTTCTCATGCACCTGCCAACGCAAAGTGTTTTAAGATAGCTTTAGCATACTGATGTTAAATTTTAATTAAAGCGACCCCAAAAACAACAAAAGAAAGTTTCCTCGAGTTTTCTACTGTAATTCACCGCAACAAATACTAAAAGAAAACACATGACCGAAGGAAACTTTTCTTGAGAAAGACAGAAAAATATAGTGATCTAATATTAAATATATAACCTGATATATGTTTCTACCAGGTTACCACTTACCAGTATCTTCAATGTTCATGAAAAATGACTAGCAATTTTGTTGGTGCAGAATGCAAATGATTACGGTTTTATATAAAATCTTACCTTCATCAAATGTTCTAGTTTGCCTGATTGGTGGCTGAAGCAATACATATTTCTGCAAATAAAATACACGTCAGTTGGTAGGTCATGTACCTAATATATTTGAACATCTGCTTTAGGTTAAATGCTTACATCAACATTTAAATTGATCATTTTTTACGTTGGAAACTTTTGGGTACACTATTTGTCGATATCAAGAGATCATATAGCATACAAGAGAATGCTACAAACTTTTGGGCAATGCACGTTAAATTAATAGGTTACCTAATATAAATAAGCATGCACATTCATAAGAACCCAAATGTACCTAACAGCTCACATTATTAACATTCTGCACTAGCAATACTACAAAATATGAAACAGAGAGAAAACTTACAAAGTCTAAACTGGACACCACTGCACTTCTAAAAAGTATTTAAAAGTCCTGATTGAATACTGCCATACTATTATAAACTCCTAAAAAGTTAAAACTGAATATCTCATGGCTTTGGAAGTCCTTTCAAGTCTCCATACGACACGCTCACTTGAGACTAATCAATGGCCACACTATCTTTTACCATAAATACAGAGAGCGCAGTGCAGGTATCTGAATTTTGTCTATATGGTAAAATGTGTACAGGTCCATGTTTCATAACAGAAAGTGCATCTGCTAGATATTCCGGATGATTCAAATGTCATGATTGCAGGCTTCCTTTAAATATTCACCTTATTTATATTAGCATGAAGACACCAGGTTTTAGATGGGAGGAACTCCAGAATAACTAGTTTGGTTGATCGGTATTTATTAATACAATTATTTTCTAACCTTTTGTGGATAAATGTGAGTATTTCTACACCAATGAGACATTATAAGTATCCACATTTTTCAATTGAAAAACACTATGTCTTTAAAGCATTGCACAGAAAGTCAAATTTATTGTAACTCGGTAGATAGTTCTGTTTTCACTTGGAGTTACTCTATCAAGCATATCACCATCTATGTCTGTGTGTATATACATATAACATATAGCAAGGCCCAATATACCAGGTCTTATAATATTGTCATCAAATAACTGAAGGCAGGAATAGTCGAGAAGAAAGTCAGGAAAGTCGTGCAATATTACGTACAAAGTGACTGTCAAACCTGACGGAAACAAGAGTGCAATACTGTTTATGAAAGTATAGGACACGAATTCCATTTAACTAGTATTGTGTAAGCAATTACCTGTCTTCACCAATACAATATATCCAATCCCCTTTAGGTGATAAACAAGCTGCCACAAAATCACCCCCTTCTCTCTTACCCGATGAAAAGCTCTTCACAACCTACCCACACATCATAAAGATAAAGATAATAACAAAAATATTTAGTAAAAACAAGAAAAATTTATGAGAGAGCACATCAATTTGTCAAGTTGAGCAAGATTGTTCCTCAAATCTCGAACTGGCTACTTGGGGAATATTATCTTTAACAAGTTATAGCCGCATCAAAGCATTTATTAACTACATATTGCAATTTCCGCAGACCTAGCACTATCAAAGCTCAAAAGGTATTCCTGTGGGTTTACTGGGAATTACTGAAATTTATCCAGCCATTCTGTCTCGCACATACACACTTTAATTTTAAAGCATTTGCATTAGTACTACTTCAACCACTAATTTTCCAATAAAGAAAACCAAAAATAATGAACTCTGGTCCGTACAATAAGCCATTTAACTTGTTCTCGTAGGTCAATATACATTTAAAAAAAATGTATGTATGCAATATTTTTGTATTTTTTATTTCAAATAAAAATTTGCTTTGACATTTTCTTCGAAAATATTTATATATAAATATACCATGCATAAGTATTCTTTATGTACTATATACTACATGAAAACTGTCAATCAACTTATACTGGGGACCATAAGGAATAACAATTAGTTAAGTTATAAAGAAATTAACAGTACCATTTTGTTAATAAAATTACACACGATTTTTTTAACCAAACAACCACTTCAAGAATACACTTGATCCCTACAGTACACCTCATTATTTCTTGCTTTCTTTCCACGTAGATTCACAATCATTACAGAGTCATATCTTGCTTACATCATTCCACCTATTCAAACTTCAAACACTTATCTGGAAGACTTTTTCCTAGCGCATACAAGCCTCAATAGAGGCAAGGCCATAAGGGTGCACGAGTATTTAAATAAGTGTAACTGATAATGACCAGATAAAAACCTTCAAATGCTTAAAACACTTTAACAAACAGCCACTGAGGTATCAGTGTCTAATCTATCATTTTATTTTCATGATAACTTATGTTCTATCTTCTTGTGTGTTTCATAGATAGCTTCTTTGTGCTATATATAACTATATTATTTCTCTCGATCCGCCATTTAGTTTTTTAGGAACAACTGCACTCTGTCACAATAAGGACGTAGTAGTTGAGACTTTCCTCCATATTGTATAAAGAAGGGAATGGTTACCTGCCCCTGGAGTGTCATTAGGTATATTGATGATGTCTTATTACAGACAATAATGTGATCTGAGCTTTTCGAGAAAAGATGAACAGAATTCACAGATGCATCACCCCCCTAACCATTCAAAAAGAGAGTTATATACAGCTAGATATAAGAACCGTTGTAATTTTGGAAATAGATGAAATATGGATATCAGAAAACATACCCTTAGAGGAGGCGGTGGCTTGAATGTATGCAGGCAGTCTGTAGTCTTCAAATCCCAGACCTAAGTTCACAGCATACATGTCATTTACATAGTTGTAGGAAAATATTTGTCATTTTAGCATCAGCAGACTGACAATAGAAAGAACCAACCTTGACTGTGCAGTCACTGGATGCAGTTACAACACGAAGTCCATCATGTGTAAATATGGCATCATTTACATATGATGCATGGCCACGAAATTCTTTTAACAGCTTCCCTGACTTTAGCCCATGTATTCTACATCAGCAGTAAAAACCAACCCATTTACTCATTAAGATCTCATTGGAATAATTATCAGAACTGTAAGGTGATCAAAAGCATGTATGATATCCTCAGCTGAGCTGGCTAGGCACCAACGTTTCAATTAATGTGAATATGCAAACAAAATGAAACCCATCATATTAAGAGTTCTAGAAAGTATGATTTGCAGCTCAAGAGTTCATCGTTTAAAATATTGAAAACAATTGGTCGAAAGATACTATCAATTGCCTAAATTGTATAGGATAACATGCTTAAATACGCGATGAGTTTAGGTGACTAGTTCCACATTCAATTGTGAGCTAACAGTAAGTATCACCTTCAAGTTCAAACAATCACATTATATACTCATACATGGACCTTAAAATAGCAGTAGACCATCAATTTGTGAATCTAAATATTTTCAATCATATTAACTAGAGGTGGCAAAATACGATGGGAACCAAACCCTAGAGAAAAATACAAATCAGGGTCGAATGTTTTTTCAGTTGGGTTGGGTATGGGTTGGCTCAAATAACCTGAATCGGGTCATTTTGGTCAACTCGAAAATCAAAGTATTATTTATTTTCAATTTTGCATTCATAATACATCTCAATTGTCAATACCAAACTTGGTTTCTAATTCTTTTAGTAGCATACGTAGTTTATGGCCCAAAGGCCCCAGACCCAAATCTAAGCAGATATTGACGCTGCAGTAATCCGTATATACAGTTTAATATCATAATAAATGTAAAATTAAACGTGAGTCATTCACTATATAATATACAATATAAGAGAATAAGAATTCGACGTTTATCTCTACTTAATACTCATCATCTCGATCTGTATTTGATGGGGTTTGGTTTTAATCTATGTTTTTGTGCTGATTCAGTACCCGAACTTGTCTGTGTTCACTGCTGGTGCTTGAGAATCATTGGCAACAAAGTGTGAACTATACTAATCTATATCCCTTAATAACCAAATGAGGTCTAAAATTCTACCTCGGCGACTTGGAGTCAACTGAGTTCAGGTCTAGTCATATAAATCATCAGCCTTCTGGGTAGTGTTCAGATATCATATTGGCCCGTTAAAGTTTTGGTTGGTCACGGTTTACTTAAATATACAACCTGAGTCTGCTACCCAAGAATGAGCCCGACCCACAACCCAAAATTGCTACCCCTAGCTTAGCTTAACTTATAAGGATACATGTTTCAAGATCACAATAAGATGACTCTTTAAGTTGAGATGGGGAGAAAGTAGAAACAAAATTCAACAACAACCGGGTATATCCATTTAAAAAGTACAAGACCTTGCAGTTCCATCAAATGATGTGCTTAGCAGCTGAGTTCCATCTCGTGAAAAGACGACGCTTGTAACACCTTGGGAATGTGCACGCTCAAGGCGACGCAAGCATTGACCAGTTCTAATGCGCCAAACCTGGAACAATAAGCGAAGTGATGATTACACTATATACTTACTACCAAGATCCAGTTTTCTTCTTATTATTTTCTTACAGGGTCAGCAACATATATTCTAGAATTGAATATAACTAATACCAACTTGCTGAAAGGTAAATGACCCCAATTTCACAGATGATGTACAATAAGCGCAAGAAAAAGAAGCAAAACCTACTAAAACCTTTTTTTGTCTTATAAAATCAGCTTATGAGTTATTTAGCAAATAAAAAATAAAAACAGCTTATGAGTTGGTTTGGCATAGAGGCCCAGTGTGTGAATCACCTCCTCAGCCTCAAATCCCTGTTTCAGTCCCTTGCCACCCCTCCAGAAAATAAAAATCACAGTAACAACAAACAGATTCTCAGAAGCACCAGCACTTCTCAGCATCAGAAACTTAATGCATTACTATTTTGGGACATATAAAGGTAAGTACTAAATAGTCAACTGACCCCGTTCATTGTAATACGCTGATATTAGTTAACAAAAATAAAAAAGTTACTTATTCTGCTTTTAAATGTTCTTTAAGGCTGGATTTGAACTCATCTGGTCAGCATTTACACTTTCCTGATCCATTTTATTAGCTACTTTTGGCTTTAGTGAGGAGACTGCTAACCGGAGAAAACTTACTTTAATCTTTCCATCTTGAGATCCAGATGCAAGCAATTCCGAATCCCTACTAAAATCAACACAAAGTACAGCATCCTCATGCATCATGAATGTTTCCTGCGAAAGGTTATCGCATAACTTCAGACAACTATCTAAATATAACATATTTGTCAACAGATTAGAGAAAAGAATTATATAAAATTTTATAAAATTCTGTCTGTTCCAGAATCAAGTAAATCAGATGATGACAAGTATGTGGACCAGGCTAAACAAACAGCAGGTCCCACGATAAGTTCTGGTCTATCAAATGTGTGCAAGAAAATCAGAGAATGATATGGGAAGATTGCTGGATAAAACATAAGGCTACTAAGATCTGATCTGTAGCTGTTAAAGAGCGGTAAGATATATATTACATGATTGCTGAGATATTATCTTGATTAAGTCTATAATTGTTTTGCAAAATAAGGGCAGACCCCGTATGTTAATTAAGCTGGTCCTCCACGTATAACGTCATCACCAAACTAAGTTAACTTTTAAACTCGTGTAGTGCACATTGATAAATTGCACTTGCTTGCAATATTTACAAACTATTCCCCGGTAGATTCCTTGAGAAATAATCATCACAAAGTATATCAAAGGGTGCATGTTTACCCAAAGAACGACTTTGAAATGAGTGTTCGTAACAAAGTAAAACCAATTAGAAAACTTCTACAAAATTTACAATTAAGAAAATTTCAACAAACTATGTTCTTGGAGATATGATATCAATAAAGATAAAAGACCACATAAGTAGATCCACAACTGCATATAATGGACATATGTGAGGATGTGAAAGAAAGAGAAGATATAAAACAAAAGAGTAACAAAATAACTCACTTCAGCCTGATACTGGAGATCCTTCTTGAGTTTTCCACTTATGTGATCCCAGACCTGGCAAAACAAAATTTGAGAAGCACTTTAATAAGAATAATCGACCAAGATCCCGAGACTAACAGCTTTTGGAGTACTTTTTTATCACAAGTACCTCAATAAATCCATCAACAGAGCAAGAAACAAGGAACTGGCCATCTGGTGAGAACCGAGCACATTCTGGGTGACTCTTTTTCCCAAACTACAGGATGAGATCTCCAGCAACGTTATAAGAAATTCCAAATTGATAAACTAATAGAAATAGAAGAGTATGAAAAAACCTTTTAACACGCTTCACTGACAATGAAGTTCAATAAAAGTGATAGTACATGTGAGTACCGCATTTGAACGGGGAAAAAAAAATGAACATGCCGAAATCATTAATTTGGTGTTTTTATCTGTTATATGTTAATCCATGGTGTATGAGAAAATTAGCATTAGGATTATGATTCATACCACATAAATTTAAGGATGTAACACCTTAAAACCATTATAAGCAATAAATTTTTATCAATCTATTTAAGCGAATATATTCTATTAGCAATTGAGCATTTCTAGCACAACAATATAGCAAGTTAGCAACTGAATAATATACTATAATCAACGGGTAAAAAAATTGCCAAGTCCGCCAGAAAAGAATTCATCATACACTATGTGTGATCCATACACAACCAATCAATGACAGAGGCTGCTGAAGAAAATGAGCAGTATAAAGTAATGCTTACTTTGATAGTATGCCCGAGACTGGTAGGGTACATATCTTCTACATCTTGTTTCATGGCAGCTGTACCTCGAAACAAGTCGAACTGTGTTCCAGGTGGAAGCAAGCCTGATAGAACCCACAATTATTTATCCATGAAAGATATAACAGGGTGGTAAAATTAAGTATGGCATAGGCAAAGAGCTATACGGTTTTATATCAAAGTATAGCTTAATATAATAGTGTAACAGATGAATAAATTAGAACTAGAAACAATGATGAATTTCTTTTGGATGAGACACAATGCTCAGTAGTCAATGATAAATGAAGAGTGTTGACTATTGACGACCCTTCCTATTATTATATAACCTCTATTATGGAAAAGAGTATATCAATAGGCCTTGAAAAGTATTAGAATAGCAGTAAGGAGTAATATGGAAAATTATGCTTCACCATTAAAATTTAATGGCATCACTGCCAATTTTTCCCAGGCCACATACAGATTACAGACTATTAGCATGCAACCAATTACATAAGTGGCCTATACCACAATCTATACACACACTTCATAACTGAAGATAGTTTGCTGAACTTTTATCACCTCATTTACAAAGCCATGATCTATGCATAATCTCACAGTATAGGCATGTTAAGCTTAAGTTTTTTTATTATAAAACCTAGTTCTAATAATATGAAGTCAAGTAACCACATTAAGTTACTGTTCATATTCACATAACCAAGAGGGATCCACATGTGTCTTGCTCAAAGTTACTTATATAACTATAAGCATTTAATTAAGATTTCTAACCTTGGTGCTGCTGCCACTTTAGAGCCTGACCAATTAAGGCCATTAGCCGTGATGGAGGAACCACAGAAACTTCTGCTGCAAGAGCTGAAATTCCAGCAAAGTAAAACGAGAGTAAGCAGAAGATAGAAGATGTAAGGTTTACTACCTTTAGAAGCATTCCTCTTGCTTTAAGAATATGCAAGAAAATCAAATGCTAAGTAATCAACAAACAGCAAACACCCTAAAACGCCCTTCCATGTCTAATTTCAATCCTAATAAGGCCATGATCATCCACTGTTCCAGGTTTGTTTTACAACTCAGCTAATAGGACCTCTTTTTACTTGTTTCTCAATGAATTTAGCTTGTTAAAAAATTTAAAACAGAAATGACATTTATTTAGCAAAAGACAGAAATGATATTTGGTATAAGAGTCATATACTCAAACCAGCCACATGCCTATAACAAGGCTTGAACCGTCACTTGCATTTGGTATATGAGCATTATGCAAGTGACCAAGAGGTTGAATGTTATATTATATTCCTACAGATTAATAGACTGTATGGCCTTAAAAAGCTCAATAGACTTTTTTACCATAGATGAATAATTAACTATTATAATCTTCCCGGCCTCTCTACACATAATAATATTGTGCCAAATCAAAAATTCTTTAATATCTAATTATGATAATATATTAATATCTACAGTATCAATTAAAGAAAACCCGATTTATGGTGTTTGATTACAGCCACAAATACTAATCAAATGTGATGCAGAACATAATTTATAAATTTGAACTAGGGCTCATTAATGATGTGAGAAAGAGGTACAACCTTGAGCAATTTGTGCACGTCGCTTCTCCTTTGTTGATTCTTGATAAGCCTATGGATATCGAGTTAGCCTTGGGATCAGTATAAAGCATCAGATAATTACAAAGATTTAAACATGAAGTCCATCACAATGGTAAAAATTATAGCTTGTTTATATATATCTTAAAAGGCATCCTGACCTCATGGGGATCAAAATAAGTTCGAACAAGAAGATGCTCAAGCCTCAAATATCTTTCAGGTTGCTCCTGTTTCATGACAGCCATCGCCTGGGTTTGCCTCAAAATAGCCCGTGCAGTATCCATTTCTCGAAGTTCAATCATTTCTAGAACAATCTAAAATACAGATTAGAAAAGTAGGATATAGCTCGCAGCAAAGTGGGGGATCGGAAAGGAAAGATATGGCACAGTTTTTTCCCTCATCTGTGATGAAGCTGCTAGGTCATCTACAGTCTACACTAAGCAGCTACAGAACTTTCATGCTTAAAGTAATGCCAGGTCAGATGAACAGTGACACTTCTGGTGATTTTTTACAATGAAAGCAAATCATATTCTTGTGGCAATACTTAGAACCTTATCTTACAAAACTTTGCATAAAATACACCTAGTATGTGGTCCCGATAGACAAGATAATCAAACAACAAGTATTCAATTACTTGAGTTGCATAATATTTGAAAGAGAGTAAAACAGATGGAAGAGTAGTCCAGCTGTTGAACACTGCTTACGACATTGACGGACTTTAGATAAAACACCATTTCAACTACATGGGTGTTTAATACCTAAAGGCTAGAAACAAATTGTCCCGGTTTAAACACATATATGTGCATACAACATATGTATATATACACAAGGGAGATACACAAGCATTTACTGACCAATTCAACGTTACATACCTGCTCATACAGATCCTCTAGTTTCTTTCTTGGAAGCTTAAGTTGTGATACTTGTGGCAAAATTGCATCCCACCTTCCACTGTTAATATCAGCAACAAATGTTTCAAGGCTGTCTACTGTATTCAGAGAAACCTGACACTCATTTTGTAATGTCTGGAAAGATTGGTGCAAAGAATTTTCCTTGCAGAACTGAAGAACTATCTTAATCACACTGCAGAAAAGAATGTGAAATGTATATTACTTTACAACTAACAGGCAATAAATTAAGATAATGTAGGCATTGCACCAAGAAAAAGAATTTCTATATAGAGCACACTGTATGTGTAAATATAAGAAATGGGTATCTTTAAGCCTGTGGTATATACAATTTTACGTGAAAGTCAATAGCCTTAAAACACGCTGCCTCGCAGATTACATTATATAAAAGTCAACAACCAATAGCTATAAGTCAGACTTAAGAAGGTTGCATCAGAAGACTTAACTCAGTTAACTATCAGAACTTCTTTTTATGTGGCACTACAGTAGTGGAGTTACCTTGCTGTAATATGTAGGACTTAGTAGATAAGTAAATTATAAAAGTGAAAACTAGGTTGAATTGTTCGCCCCCCTTTACATTGTCTTTGGCAACTAATATATTTGGAAACTAGCTGCTTTTAAAGATTTTACATACAACTTTCACATCCTAATTTTGCCTTTCTGCACTTTATATTGCCTTATTATCATCTTCTATCAGAAATGGGTGATTTCCAAAAGTTTTCCGCTCTGAGAAGCACCTCCTTTACTCCAGAGTTCCATGACACCCAAATCTCATAACCAATTAAATGTTCACAGATAATTAACAAAGCTCTTCATATACATTTTATATACATGGGACGAAAACAACTTAATGAGGTACACTATCATTTTCACTTTATACTTTTCAAGCAGCAAAAACCAAATAACCTACTTTTAAAAAACAAAAAACAACCCTAGTGTGTAGCAGTAATCGAAAGTATAATGCAGCATCCTGGAAGCCCTTAAAGTCCTCAAATTTATACTCTCCTCCTCTACACTCGTCCAAAATCTCCAACAGAATCAGCATACTAATTCCGTTAACAATAACATCATATTTAGCAACCCTTCAACACTAACAAAAATCACATCGAAACCTATCAACAACCTCGTAATCATAACTTGATAACAAACCAACATATACTCCCCTTGCCTTTTGCAAGAACATCTTATTGTTGAGGCATTAATCTTAAACAATATTCAAATAAAATAAACTGTGCATGTAATTCAATTGAAATAAGAATCGATTTAAAGATGTAATAAAGAATTGAAAAGGGGGCGGAAGGGCTTACTCGCGAGCTTCAATTTCTAGGGTAGACATTGATGAGCCGGTGTTTCGAACAACAATCGATTTCGGACAGATTGAGTATTATCGGAGACTATGTTCCTCGTATTGTGTCTCTCTTGCTCCGAAAAGGGTTTATCAGCTGTGATAATTTTAGCTACAAACTGGAGTTTTTTCAGTTTTTCAGGTAAACAATTTTAGTTAGAAACTGGAGTTGTAGGCTAATAGGCTTGTTGCTAAACAATTTTTACTTTTTAATTTTTAATGAAATTTTAAAAATCAAGAAAACATGTGATAATGATTTCATAAAATCAAGGGCTAACTTAAAACATTTTGTCATGAGAAATAATTTCTAAATAATTTTCATGAATTCCCAATATTTAAGTTTTTAATTTGAAATATAGCAAATGGCAAACGAAATTTGTTTATATGATACCCCATAAGACTAATCATATTAGACAACTCTAAAATAAATTATGTTTGCCACTGAGTTAAATATTAAAATATGTTTTATATAAAGCCAAATATATGTCAACTCTCGTATATTAAAATCATGCAATGTTTGTACTGACCAGTTTTTTACAGGTTATTTTTTGGGTGTCTGTTCCGATTTTTGTATTTCAAAATTTACCGTACATAGCACAATTTTATAGTATAAAATTAATTATATCTACAATTTTTATCTCCTATACTCGCCTTATACTTTAAATATCAACCGTCTGCACCATTTCACCCATTTTTCTTCTCTTTTCATTACTTTATACATTTTTCTTAATTTTCGTATTCAACTCTTTTGTAAATAAACAGAAGGGGGCAGACGTAGTATATATTAGTGAGAAGTTTCTAGGTAAACTTAAATAAATTTGTAGTAAGGTGAGATGTCGACAAGTCATTTGTGTATGTTCCTCTCCCTTTCCATTCCTAAACAGGTACATTGTAAAGTGAAATTTATGACGAGTCTATGAATGGAGTCTACGATGAGTGTACTTCATACAACAATGTGAGAATTGACATGACAAAAGCTTATAATAAAATAAAGTTTGCGACACGAGCTTAGAAAACAAATTATGCTAAACATTTTCACGAAGACAAACACTATAACACAACTAAAATTGTAAGACCTTGTTTTTCTGCAATAGATATAAGTCAACAACTAAAATTTGGAGCTAATACCGATATGAAGGCTATGACAGAAAAGACAAGACAAAAACTAACAACTTAACTGTTTTCTCAAAATTGCAAAGGACAAATCCATTGTACAATTTGTTAGGAATATTGTCATGCAGATTAGAGAGTTCATGTATCAAAAATAATTTCAAAATATAAAACATAAACTTTGAGAGGTCAGAAGGGGTAAAGTAGCTGTTACAAACTAATATACACACCGTTACCTCTCAAATAGTTAAAGTTAACAGTTGTTGTTAACAGAGTGGTGGGCCAGTGTTACAAACTGAAAGCTAATACAAACTTTGGGGCACGAACTGCCACATTTCAAAGTGTGGGTACTAATTTGCTAATGACCCAAAGTTCAGGGGTACAAAGTGCAATAATCTCTTATACAATATACGATATTATTAACTCTTAGCCACCATTGCCGGTCATCCCCAGTTGATTGCAAGTAAGAGCAATTCCTATTACATTTTTCGCAGATGGGTATGTTGAGCAACTTCTACAAGTCCAAGCTTCTTCTTTAGCTCAGCACAGACCCCCGCATCAACTGATTCTATTTTTCAAGTTCCATCTTCTTGCAGATCAGGTAGCAATTGTTTCTTTTCTCCTAATTGTTTAACTAAATGACATTATAGCACATCCTGCAGTATAAAAACTTCTCTGCTGGAACTTGACCCCACTCCATACCCTGACTCTATATATACACATTAATGGATATTTAAAGCATTTCTCCATCATCTGCCGCTGCTGTGATTTACAATTGGAAGACCTCTCTGATGGTTGGTTGACATTCTGTCCTGCTAAACGCCTCTTTCCTGTGATCCAACCAATGTTCAATCAAAAAGTATGCCATGTATGAAGTCACCACAGAAAAACTCTTTCACATTGCCCGCTAAGAACCTCTAAGCAGAGATTCAGAGTTACAGTCCTTTCCAGATTCAAGTAGAGGTCTAGTAGATTCCATGCGATGCTTAAGAGCATCATAAGCATCCCAGGGTGTAGAACTTGTTATCTGACATGGTTCTTCCTCCAGAAATTTCCTTTTCAAATTCAAACCTCGCTCTCTAGAAACATCGCACTTCTGCAGAGCAAAGTAAGCTGCCTTAATAAACAGAAGACATGCTTGCTTTTATTTAAGAGCTAGAACAAATAAAGGTAAATGTTTTGAAAGAAAAATAAGAAAGCAACCAAATATTTTGACTAGTACGTACTCTAATATACACATTAATCTAAAGACTCGGACAGCTGAACAGTGCTATAAACTCAAACCAGAGAAGAATAGTTGCTATATCAAACAATTTTACAAAACTGAAATAAGGGATATCTACCATTAAAAAGAAAACCAATGTCTTATCTATATTTATTTTACATAGATATTCAATTACTGAACTAGATATTCAATATTGAACTGTAGACAACCTTGCATCTGAAGATACTCGCAGAGAGGGGGGGGGGGGGGGGGGGGGGGGGGAAGGGGGGGCACCACAAAACAGTTAGTCTTCTACTATATATAGATGGCATAGCTAACCTTTCTAAGATCATCTTTACTCACATTCTGGGATGAGAAACACTTGTCTAAAGAGTCAAAGTGATCGGAGATCCGAGAACATTCCCTCTTGATGCGCCGTATTTCTTGTTGGAGTAACAGGTTACGACTCTTTTCAAAGCTAGCAACTTCTTTAGCATGTTTGACCTGCATTTTACAAATCTTTAATTCCTTTTTTAGCAGCTTTACTGTTCTTGGATCCGTATTTGTGTTGTTATTGACACGAGGGTTAATCAATATTCCCGAGGACATAAATTCATTTTTCGGTTCATCTGTCTTACATCTGTTGCCTTCTAGCTCATGAGCTAACTCTTCAGCCTGCCTTCTATTTACCATTGCGTTCCTACCAAATGTTTCAACAATTTTCCTCAGCTCTTCTGCTTTAGCCATCTCTGAATTAGCCAGCTTTTTTTCTCTTCTTGCCTTCTGTTTTGCTTCCTTGAGTTTTTTACTCAACCCTCTACATTGTACACAATCCCTGATCAATTTTGAGACCCCAGATTCTTTACTAATTACCTCTAATTGAGGTAAATTATTTAACTTTCCAGTTCTAAAAACTGTGTTTTCAACGGAATCGCCACACGGAGCCTTCACATTTTTTGTAACGGGTGCGTATTTAGCTATTTCCTCCTGCAATTTCCTAAGGCTATGTCTATCCTCTTCTATTTTTTGAGATAAGCAATCAGAACGAGATTTTTCTTCCACAATATGCCTCTCAGACATTTCTAAAAGTCTGCTTTTTTCTTCGGCTTTAGCCATCTCGTTATCAGCGCGTTGCTTTTCTTCTATAACCTTCTGTTTTTCTGTCTCAAGTTTTTTGTTTGTCTCCTCAAACTTCAATGTCTCTGAAACCAGATTTGATCGCAGGAACTCAACCTCAGCCCTTAACTTCTCCAACTGAACTGTAGCTTCCTTCCTCTCAATAGCAGCAAGCCTTCGTTCTTCATCAGCCCTACTTTTTTGAGTCATTACCATCTTCTGTGCTTCACTAGCTTTACGCATCGCTTCCTTTGCTTTCTTCGCTTCCGAATCTGCTCTGTGTCTCTCTTTCTCAAGAAGTTTCTTAAGCTGATTTATTTTAGCATGCTCTTCAGACAATTGTGCTTGAAACAATCTTGGTACGTTTGTTTCATTTTGAACTGCCATTCCTTGCTGCAGCAATACGATTTGAGACTTCAGCGCAGATACTTCAGCTTCCCAACCATGTCTAGTAGCCAGTTCCTTTTGTTTATCTTCTGCTTCTTTGTCTGCACACATTTTCTCAGAACTACATTTTTCTGCATCAACCTTTCCTCTCTCTTCATCAACTTTTTCATTTGCACCTTTGGATCCTAAACAAACCAGTTGCCTTGAAGCGAGTATCTCGGACCTCAAAGAAGAGAGCTCCTTCTCTCTGTCTTCTGCTCGTTTTTTCTCTTCCTCACTTTCTGAAAATAAAATTTGCAGACCAGGATTAGACTCTGCTAAGTAATAATCATTTTAAAGATAATTAAAGAAAACGCGTGGAATTGGTTATACAGTACAAGACTTTTGAAAGCAATTGCAGAAAGTCACACAGAAAGCGCCAAAGCTTAAATCTCATTCAATATTGAAAACAGCAAATTCCATTGGTTATGTAGATAGTACGAGAAATCTATGCAAAGTCTTTAATGGAGAACTAGTTGCAGAATTTACCTTGTAAAAATCTACTAGTACCTTTAATACACAAGCACAACTCCGAACATAACTCTGTACAACTCTAGTACCAGATTTAAGTACCAATAAATCCTACTAATCTACTCACAATGATATCAATAACGCAATAAACTAATCTGAAGAATAATTCATAAGAATTTACGTTTCAAGTCCTAACTCTGCATTATTGATAGAGCAAGGAATTAAAGAGTAATTTAAATTTCTTTTATGAAATTTTTAAGAATGAAAACAGTTGTAATTTTTATTATTAAGGTTAAATATAATAATTAATGAGTAAATTAGCTTAAAAATAATCAATGAGTAAATTATTAAGATAATAATAGGTTATGGTGGTAGAGTAACACGAGTTATTTGTTCATTAAATTATTATAGTTGTATTATCAGTACATATACTGATTAAAATTACTGTCATTATTAGAATTAGCTTTAGGGACTTCCCTTGTATTATAAAAGATGTAATCTCTTAATTTTTCTTTATTTTCAGACCTCGAAGGAGTATTTTAAGAAGATATCATATTGCTGAACATCTTCTAGGTAATTTTGAAATGATTAGGGAACATTAACTTCAACGTGGTCCAGATTTCGGTCGGGTAGTTTGGAGAGACAGCTTCAGTTATGATCCTCACGATTAGGTATTCAGATTGAACAAAATTAGAAAATGATCCATTTTAACATTGCAAGGATACAAACAGACTAAACTTCAAATATTCTTGAAGGAAATTTGTATTTTTTTTTCCTTCAAAATAAACTGCAATCCCTTTTAATACAAGAGATTTAAAATTAATGTACCTAGGTGGTTGCTAACCAATCACCAATCGCAAAGTTGCAAAATTAGTCAATCTTATGAACTTACGACTTACTAGTTCAATATCGCATCATAGCATAGACATAGCTGACAGTAATACATATACTATATCTTTTCAAATTATAACTTCTTTAGAAGTGGTTTTAGACTGCAATATATGTCTACAACAGTGTTATTAGGCTCGTTAGTTTTCTTTAGCTTCCTCGTGACTTGAAGATAGCTAAAAAAAATCAACGAGATAAGCAAAATATAATGGAAACAAAGGACAAAGGACCAAAATGGCACACACTAGTGACTAGCACCCGCGTAAAGGAAAAAAAGCTGTGTCAGAATTTTGTAGGCTGAAATGAAAGTAATAAATGTGGTTCTAAATAAAATAAAGAAAACTTATATTTTTAGGCACACATTTCCTATATGCGCATCACACTTTAAAGATGTGTTAAACATAAGACATATTTAACAAAATGCAATACAGGCTTTTTTTTCTTATATATAACAGAAATCGCATTTATGCATATCTAAGGAAGTGTCAAAGTTTTGTGCCTCTGCTAATAAAAAAGGCCAAACCCATTAAAGAAAAAAGCGATCTTTTTATGTTGTTTATGTTGTTATCACATTTTTTCTTCTATGATCCAAATCAATACAACTTACAAGTTCAGAAATAGTAAGTAGCATTTAAACAATTACTAGCTCATACCCTTATCTTATGCATCAACCAAATTGTGTCAATCACCAACAAGCAAAATTGTGAATTTGTGAAATTACCTTTGTTGAGCAACTGATTCTGCAGTTCCAACAAACGTATAGCCTTTCTCAGAGCTTTTCGAGCTTTGCTAGACTCGTTGAGCTTGGCTGTGGACTCCAAAAGCTCCCCTTGAAGCCTGGAGACTTGTTCTTGCAACTTGACAGAGCAATTCATAACAGAAAATCAGACAATCACATAGAATAGAATTATGAAATGTAATTACACAACAAGAAGCAAAGAGAGGTGGACATCACATAAATTGTGTGTGCTTGTACCAGGTGGCAGCAGGGATTGACAGGGAGGTGTTTGACCTCGGTCTCCGACATGATCTAGCAGAGGGGAAGTGAGTTTACTAGATTGAGATGAGTAATCCAGAGTAAAGTTGAATATTATTACACTAGACTTTCTTATTTTATGTTTGCTTTTATCTTCTTCACCGTTTTGTCAGACGTAGGGGTAGAGCGGTCAATCCCCAATTTTTGTCCCTGAGTTTCTTGGGACAAGTTTGAAACGAACTTATTTATCTTATTTATTTGTAGAATAAATTTTAAAATTGTGACTAAAGTTTACGCCGATTTTCAAAAAATTGGTCAGCATTTCAAATTATTAGAAAGATAGCCAAATTTTGTTTCCGCTTTTTAAAAGTGTGGTTCCTGTTAAATGTCACTAACGGGAGTAACGAACAGAGGGTAAAAATGAGTTTCAAATTCTCAAAAAGGTGGCCAAACTTTATTCTATTTTTTAAAAATGTGGCTGCCGTTAAGTGATATTTAATGGGAGTCGCACTTTTAAAAAGCGGAGCCAAAGTTTGGCCACCTTTGTGAGAATTGAGAATTTGAAACTCCGACCAACATTTTAAAAATCAGGGTAAACCTTGCCACAACTATTAAGTTTACTCTTATTTGTATCATTTGTATTGATTACCTTCCAAAATTATTTCACATTTATAACTTATAAGTCATTTATAAATCATTTATATTTAAAAACTTATTAAAACTATTACTTTTTCTAAATTTTTTTGCGATTTACAATCTTTTGAAAATATTTACAAAAATACTAACCTTTTAAAAAATATTTACAAAAATAAGTGATGTCCACTTCTCTCTGCTCCTGTTGTGTGATTACAATTCATAATTTTATTTAGAAATATTTTTAAAAAAAGGTTATACAACTATATTTTATAAAATTTATTAAGATGAAAAAAACCTGTATGGAAATGAATCCAAGAAAATAACAATTTCTTCTAAATATTTTATTCCCGGCAGAATTGCAGAAACTTGTACACAATATATATTGTGAGTCTGTGACTGGGATAGTCATTCAAAAGAAGCAAGGAGCATAAGAATCCAAAAGCTGTTAAATATCACAAGGTTCAGAGCTGTTGTCAATATGTATGACACTTGAATGGTCTTAGTTTGCAAATAGATGATAAGAAACCAGTGCTTAAAATTCATTGCACCCCAACTTATATCTTCACACTTAGCTCTTCATTTTATCCCACCCTTCCTCACTTTTTTCAAAACCCAGTGGTTAATAATAAGCAATGGCTGCAACTTTATCTGGTATTAGCCTTTCGACTCCAGGATTCTTGGCCAAGGCCATAGAAGCACCAACCGTCAAGTCCCCGTGGCTGAAACTCAGCCAGCCATGGAAAAAATCCACTCAGTTTAGTGCAGGCCGGATGATACTGAGACCCGTGGCAGCAAAACCTGCAGACCTGTCTGACAAGGTGGCTGAGAGCATCAAGGAAGCAGAGGAGGCTTGTGCAGGGGACCCTGTGAGCGGAGAATGTGTAGCTGCGTGGGACGAGGTTGAGGAGTTGAGCGCAGCAGCTAGCCATGCCAAGGACAAGAAGAAAGACAGTGACCCCTTGGAGGAGTACTGCAAGGAAAACCCTGAGACTCAGGAGTGCCGCACTTATGATGATTGATTTTACGGAGCTGTCCAATCTGTGGAAGCATATATATCCTGGTGCCAACTTTTTATAAGAATCTGATTATCATTAGATGCTTTGAGTGAATTTTTATCTATGTTAGTCGTTGTTGGTGTTTGGGTTTATGAATCATAGCCTGGCTTGTAAATCTGAAATTTACACGGATATACTTGAAAGCCTACATACTGTATGAAATCAGTAGTAATATTTACTCACTATTATAAATATACATGGAGTATCATTCTTGATTCACATTTCATATTTCACATCATTTTGGATTTAGGTAGTACCCATTAAGGTGTTTTTTTACTGATTTTTCTTGAAGAGGGATGAATGTGCTTCAAAAGTGCACTCCTAGGAGCATGCTGAATTGCCCAACTCATGTTATATATGTGTGGTAATTTGGGTGTTTCCTCCTGAATCATCGTAATATTGTAGCTGGGCATTTTTGGTATTAACAGAGGATATGCAAATCAAACAGCAGAGTCACAATAGACAATTGTGTTATTCTATATACATTTTTCTAAAAGAAAAAGGGACTTTGTCCAATAAATCAACCAAAAGGCCAAACCTGCATATCTTATTTCATAAACACATATGATCAGCAGCTGATGAAACAAAACTTGCAAGAATAACTGACTATATCTATTCAGACTAACTTCACTATTGTCTACCTAAACAACTTAATTAGTCCAGATCATCTATCCACAGGCAAGTTGCTAACAATCACTTTTGATTCACCCCAAGTCTCAATGTCTCAAAATTACCCTTGATCCTCCGCCCTTTGCTAAATTCTGGTATTGATGTCTTAAAATGCTTGTCAAGTAATCGAGAAAACTATATAGAAATGAGTGAGATAGAGGGGAGTATTTGATTTATTCTATAATTGTTGAATTAATTATATTTCTTAGTTTCCATTTTTTGGTGAATTCCAAATTAATTTTGTTCAACTTACTCTGGACGATTCAGATATGTTCCTAAAAACTAATATTTGTTGATCCTATATTTCTTTTTGCATCACATATTTTAAAATGTCAACGCAAAACCAGAGTATAGGTAACATGCGTTAGTGTGAGGGTCCGTGAATAACATCCGCAAAAGGCTACTACATGACCTCAAAATTTAGAGGACCCCCAATTTACAAGACCATAAAATTAATACATATATCATTTCTTTTTTATTACACAGGGCGTCCTGAATAATTGAGCCGGTTGGTATAGGAATAAAGAATCCAACAATTTAGAAAAGAAGAAAAGAATAATCAAATCTTTTACAGAAAAGAAATCAGTACGTGATATGGATTCTTTATTCTGTTTAGGGCCGTAATTTTGTTGGAACTAAGGTGGTCCATGTGATAATGTTTAGACGCATAAACAAGTTGAGAATTGATATCAGACATACATAAAACAAAAAATGGTACCCGACTCGCTGCCTATACAAGTTTCAACTCATCTCCGCCTCCGCCGGGGAGGTTGGCCTTCCTGTTTTCTTCCGCTCATCATTACATTATATACTCGGATTAACTGAAAATCAAATACTGATATATTATTCCATTTTATCTCTCTCTTTAATGTGAAAAAAAAAAACAGATTTTTGATCCTCCATGTAAAAAAGTAAAATTCATTTCAGCATTTATTTGAAAAAATCCACATATTTTAATGTAATTAGTACTGCATGGAGGAGTATAATTTATTCAACCAAAGGGGACATTTTTTGTTTCTTTTTTCCAATAAAGACGGTTAAATTAGGCTCCCTCTCATTTCTAACCATTCTATTCAACCACTTTTCAAAAGTAACCAGTTTTTTTTCAAAACTTTTTACAGCACGGGTCGCGCTTTGAAACAGCGACCCAAACACAAAAAACCCCATTGGGGTCGCTCTTTCAAAGAGAGACCCATGCTGTAAAAAGTTCCATATGGGTCGCCCTTTGAAAGAGCGACCCATATGGGTTATTTTAAAAAAAAAAATTCAAAAATCGGAAAATATTATTTCAAAGGGCGACCCATATTATTTATATTATAATATTTTATAATATAATTTATATAATGATATAATATAAAAATATTTTATATTATATAGTGATATATATATATATATTTATATATTTAATTGAAGTTTTAGTAAATATTTATATTATAATATTTTATAATATTATTTATATAATGATATAATATAAAAATATTTTATATTATATAGTGATACATTATTTGTGATATTATATTTTATATTATTATATTATGTAATGATATAATATAATATTATAGATTGTCATATTTAAATATTTAAGCTCATATAGATTGTACTTAAAAGGTAATTCGCATTACATAAACTTAAACGAAACAGAAGCATTACATAAACTGAAGGGAAATTACATATGATTAAAATGAGAACATGACATAAGTTCTCAATCCTGAGTGAGGTCCACAATATAGTCGGAATCATATCCTTCATCATCATCTTCATCGTCCTCAGCGTGAGCATCATCGTCTCCACCATCATCAGCAACACCGCCTTCCACTTCATCTTCATCGACCCACGGGGTAGGCATTTGCACTCGACGGCACTGATAAGTTACATTGTCCACATCTCCCCACTCGGCCCAAAATCTGGCTTCCTGACTTCCCTCGAGTTTAGCCTGCAGTGCGGCGCACTCTTCATCGATTTTAGTCGCATAATACCTCATGCGAGAATCACCAAATGGGATATCCATCTCACCCATCTCACGATGGCGTTGAAAATAGAGTTTGTGAACTTCAGGGAATTTTCTGTTATGGATATCATCTTCCGCCTCCGTCATCACCCAATCTTTGCCCCTTCTAATCCTCCTATAAACATACCTGCAAATATAACGGAAGAGTTTGTTCCACTTCTTCACGTTCTTTTGATGTTCAACCTCGAGACGTCTCTCTTCTCTCGTCTCCTCTATCATTTTCTTGATGTCAAAGTCAGTGCGCATCCGTCCCAACGGTGGCCGAGTTTTCTTTTGTTGCACGACCGGTGGTGCCTTGCTTTTAGGAGCTGGTTTAGGTTGGTTGCTTCGGTTGTTGCGCATCCCTCCCAACACAAGCTCCGGCTGTCTCCTATCTTGTTGCTGTTTGAGGCGTTTTTCGCAGCCGGGGGTCATTGGTGCTTTCCCCTTATCCATTGGTGCCTTGCCCTTATCCATTTTCAGCTTAAGTGATGAGTGAATTTTGTGTTTGTTTAGTTGCTTGTATGTGTATCAACCATAATGAAGACCTATTTATAGGCGAATGGATTATTGTTTAGCTGAATATATTTAAAGGACTTGTCAATTTTTGAATTGACAAGTCCTTTAAATGAGCTGAATCTTTTCTTTCAATGCATGCTATGGTTTGGCAGTATGAAAACGTGGGTCTAATCTATAAAGTGAGAAACTTTGTACAGTCTAATCTTTACAGTGAGGCACTTTACTTTTGCAGAACCTTTACTTTATGACCTACTGTACACCATGTGACCCTCTGCATTATCAGATACTACTGTTGATCATGTGAATATCAACATTATGAGATACAACTGTTGATCATGTGAATATCAGCATTATGAGATACAACTGTTGATCATGTGAATATGAGCATTATTTCGTTGCTTGCTATGGTTTGCCAGTGTGTAGTCTAATCTATACAGCCTTTCTTTTCACATCACTTTACTTTATTATATATTGTCCTTTAACTGAGCAGAATCTTTTCTTTACAGCCTTTCTTTTGCCAGTGTGTAATATCTTGTCCCGAATGCTTCTGTTTCCTTGAAGTTTATTTATTGCTTCAACACCATTACATTAAATTAATTAACAAAATTGGATTAACAATAAAAAACGAAAGAAAAATACAGAGTAACAATAAAAAACAAGGACTGAAAAGGAAAATACAAATTAACAATTAAAAACAAGGACTAAAAAGAAAATGGCAATTAAATTACACAGTAGGGTCAACATTGTACAATGGACACCTTTTACTATGTCTAGTGTGTCCTTCTTGCTTGCAGCGGCCACATTTGTGACTTGTACGGGAACTGTCCATCTCCGTGCGTATTCTGACGGATTGACCCCTTTCTCCTCGTTTACGCCTTCTCTTTCGCAAGGCCTCGTTCGGTACCACAGTTCCAAACATTCTCCATTGCACTGGCAAATCAATATCCCAATACCCAGTTGCTGGTAATGGATATATCATTGGCTCCCACAATTTCAACAAAGTAGAGTTGTAGTGGAAGTGGCCAATCCACTGTTTCCAGTTTAAGTGATTGTGGTTGCAAGCAGCAATCAAATGTGAACACGGTAGGCGGTGGCAAGCCCATTTCCCGCAAGTGCATGTACGCTGAGTTATGTCAACCACCTGCGTGTTCCCGCCCTTATTGCACCCTTTTACCATGTACGATGTACCTTTGCGTCTTTACGGAGAACAAACCGGTTCCTCTATTAAATGTCTCGACCCGGTGTGTGTTAGCTTTGGCTGCAATCTTCTCCAACTTATTTCTCGTCCTTAGACAAAGTTCATGACCCTCCCCAATGCCCTCAAGCACTGCGTTCCTCTCCTTATTGACCGTCCTAACAGTTTTATAAAACATGAATTCAATCATTGCGGTCACAGGTAGGTGCCGAGCCACGCGCACGTTACCATTAAAGCTCTCCGTGATGTTTGTGGTAGCTTGGCCGAAACGAGCGTGGCCTGTGTCATGACAAATAGTCCAGAGGGCTGGACTTATCCCTAGCAACCACCTCAAGCCTTGAGGCGAAAGCTCTCCAATCTTCTTCATGTAGGCATCATATTTCCTAATCTGTGGCGTATTGCCGGCTAGCCACATTAACATTTTAAGCTCCTTTCCCGGGAATGCCTTGGAGAAGTTGCTCCTAACATGATGGAGGCAGAATCTGTGATAGCCCATCGGCGGGGTAAAACCACTCGCTTCGTCATTCATTGCAGCAAGGATCCCCGTCGCACGGTCAGATATAATACAAACCCCCAATCTATCTCGGCATACATGTCTACGTAAAAGACGTAGAAACCAAGACCAATTTTCAGTTGTTTCCTCATCAACAAGGGCGAAGCATATGGGATATTGGTGGTTATTAGAGTCGACTCCCACCGCGACCAGCAATTTCCCATTATACTTTCCCTTAAGAAATGTACCATCAATGGAAATAACTGGCCGTGCATACTGCCAACCATCAATCATTGCTTTTAGGCACCAAAATGCACGAACAAATGTCGATGTACCCCTCTCTTTATGATGTGGAACAACCTCAACCACAACTATACTTCCGACATTTGTACTGGCCATGACATTAAGGAACCGAGGGAGCTCGTTGTAGGTTGTCTTCCAGCTTCCATAAACGCTTTCCATGGCGGCCATCTTCCCCCTCCATGCTTTCAAGTAACTAACCAAATGGTGGTACTCATCATTGACCATTGTGATGATGTTGCTTACCTTCAATTGAGGGGTCTGGGAGATCTGTTGAAACAAAATATATTAACATTAACGATGAATAATAAACGATAATATTTAGACATATAATGATATCCAAGGTTGTAGGACTTACG
Organism: Daucus carota subsp. sativus; assembly: GCF_001625215.2. Taxonomy (NCBI): domain Eukaryota; kingdom Viridiplantae; phylum Streptophyta; class Magnoliopsida; order Apiales; family Apiaceae; genus Daucus; species Daucus carota. Next base: position 33,772,398 of record NC_030382.2, on the reverse strand, counting down.
TAGGGAGCAACCACATAGCCAATCATTTTTGCTGAAATTTTGCAGTGGTCATGCGTGGGTCTATCCAGTAGGCATGTGTGAATCTCTGGACATTTAGTTATTTGAAAAAGGCCGTGGGACTTCTTCTTCGCGGCCCTTAGCTTCCACTTGCAGTTTGAAACCACACATTTAACTTTGTAGACTTGCGTGGAGCTTTTCTCCACGATGAAATTTCGATCTGTACTTATGTGTGCATGTTTCACAGCAGCTATGAGCACTTCCTTGGTAGCAAATAGAGCTCCTTCAGTCAACTCATCGTTGGCGGGATCAAACCCGAGTGACATAACTGCGTCCTTGTTGGACACAATCACAGGCTCGTAATCCTGGGATCCAAACCATGCAGCTCTAGGTTCATGAATAGACAATGCCTGTGTTTGCAAGTGCATGTTTCCCTCTCTTTCTTCATCGGAATCAACCTCCGAAAAATCTTCACTTTCCGGAACATCCTCCTGTGATAGATTCCACTCCGAATCGTCACTGCTGCTTATGGCTCTTTCCGAGCCATACTCTTCATCATCCTCCTGGTTCTCCAGTGCAAGAGCTATAGCTGCACCTCTTTTCGGGGTTTGACGAGCCGGTGATGGCTGTCTACCACTCAAATCGTCCTCGTCCACAACCTCTTCAACAACAAAACGACCCGTATTACTCGAGCCACCACCATACTCTCCAATCGTCCCGTAGTTGTAGCCGCTAGACCACCCTTGCATGCCCTGGCTTTGTCCATAGTTTCCCCCATAATCGCCTCCAAAACTCCCACCGTAGTTTTCAACATAATTTGAAACTTGGCCACCTGCAGCGGTTTGTCCGGTTTGTCCATAGTTCCCCCCATACTCGCCTCCATAGTGTTGGCTGGGTTGAGCAATACTCTCGGCCTCGATAAACAATGATACGTCTCCACCCAAGTGAAATCTCTCGGGGATACTTAACATCCTACGAACATCGTCGTCCGATTTAACAGACTTCACAAAGAACCCCGAAACGAGGTTACTAACCCCGATTCGAGGATATTTCACACTAAGCTTGACATCCCAATGATGCCTACTTATATGCATCAACCCGAACACCATATCTCGTAGTTCTTCAAGTGAGCTGCTCAATTTCACATACATCATTTCTTTCGGATCTAAGGTGTAGAGAACATCGTTATCTTGTTTTATGATTTCACCTCCCCAGAAGAAATTGACGTTTACGTAACCGTCCATCTTTGTTTTGGTTTTTTTGGAGTGGTTTGATTTTGGTGGTTTTGGTTTTCTGATAGCTTGCCAATGAGGTTTTTTCAAGTGATGATGGTTTTGTGGATAGGCAACCACAAATGCTTCAGCTTTTAAGGACGAATTTCAAAGTTAACCACTGTGCTTCAATAGTGCATGCAATTTTTGTGTCCACTTATTGGTATGCAGTCACTCTATCAATGAGCAATAAAGTAATGAATGATTCTCTGAACAAGCTACTGCATAAATCCATTGATATTATTGCATGCTGCACTATGTGTTAAATGTGAGGGATGTGACCATACAAAAAAAGCTGATGCACACTGTTCAAAAACTCATAATTGCATGACTTTAAACGAGCTCATAATTGCAAACAGATGATGCACACTTTCAAAAAAATCATAATTGCAAACAGATGATTTGACCATACGTTGTAAATTTTTTTCACACTCTTTAGAAAAATACATTAAATAATATACATATATACACACATACATATAATATATATATATATATATATATATATATAAATAAATATATATATATATATATATATATATATTTTTTCAATCTTTAATTTATATATATATTTATTATTTACATTATATATTTTATATTATATAACCGTTAAATTAAATTGAGACTTTTAAGGACGAATTTCAAATGCTTCAGCTTTTAAGGACGAATTTCAAAGTTAACCACTGTGCTTCAATAGTGCATGCAATTTTTGTGTCCACTTATTGGTATGCAGTCAATCTATCAATGAGCAATAAAGTAATGAATGATTCTCTGAACAAGCTACTGCATAAATCCATTGATATTATTGCATGCTGCACTATGTGTTAAATGTGAGGGATGTGACCATACAAAAAAAGCTGATGCACACTGTTCAAAAACTCATAATTGCATGACTTTAAACGAGCTCATAATTGCAAACAGATGATGCACACTTTCAAAAAAATCATAATTGCAAACAGATGATTTGACCATACGTTTTAAATTTTTTTCACACTCTTTAGAAAAATACATTAAATAATATACATATATACACACATATATATAATATATATATATATATATATAAATAAATATATATATATATATATATATTTTTCAATCTTTAATTTATATATATATTTATTATTTACATTATATATTTTATATTATATAACCGTTAAATTAAATTGAGACTTTTAAGGACGAATTTCAAATGCTTCAGCTTTTAAGGACGAATTTCAAAGTTAACCACTGTGCTTCAATAGTGCATGCAATTTTTGTGTCCACTTATTGGTATGCAGTCAATCTATCAATGAGCAATAAAGTAATGAATGATTCTCTGAACAAGCTACTGCATAAATCCATTGATATTATTGCATGCTGCACTATGTGTTAAATGTGAGGATGTGACAATACGAAAAAAGCTATTGCACACTGTTTAAAAACACATAATTGCATGACTTTAAACGTCCTCTCAGCAAAAAAGTGAATATTTGAGCAGTAACAACAGGCTGGCTTATTGAATTCTTGAATGATTTCAATGAAGTTGGCAGCTTTGTCCAGTGTTAAATCAATGTTTTGTAATAAAAAGCTAAAAAACCTACTGCCTTAGATGTGACCATACAATCAAAATTATTTGCACACTCCTCAAAAAATAATTCTCTGCATCACATTTTAATATTAGGTAAATAAAACTTTAAATATTAGATAAATAATTAATAAACTATAAATATTAGGTAAATAAAAAAATATTAGGTAAAAATTAGATAAAGGAAAAAATATTTCCGAATTAAATTAAATTAAAAAATATAATATTACAATCTATAATATTATATTATATCATTACATAATATAATAATATAAAATATAATATCACAAATAATGTATCACTATATAATATAAAATATTTTTATATTATATCATTATATAAATTATATTATAAAATATTATAATATAAATAATATGGGTCGCCCTTTGAAATAATATTTTCCGATTTTTGAATTTTTTTTTTAAAATAACCCATATGGGTCGCTCTTTCAAAGGGCGACCCATATGGAACTTTTTACAGCATGGGTCTCTCTTTGAAAGAGCGACCCCAATGGGGTTTTTTGTGTTTGGGTCGCTGTTTCAAAGCGCGACCCGTGCTGTAAAAAGTTTTTCGTTCAGGTCGCGTTTTCTCGAAAAAAAACTGGTTAGTTTTGAAAAGTGGTTGAATAAATTGGTTAGAAATGAGAGGGAGCCGGTTAAATTATGTTTATCGTTAAAATTTATGCCAGCCATAGTATTATTTATTCCCTCCCATTCTCCCCCCATTCTCCTATCACTCAACTGCTCAGCCCATCTCTCTCAAAATCTCTCTCTCTCTCGAAATCTCTCCGATGGGTTTCTTGTGTTCAACGAGATTCGTCCTCCTGACCCTCCTAATCTCCGTCATCCCCATAGCCATTCTCATCTCTCTAGAATCCGCCACACCTTCCTCCCACCAGTACCACTTCCACTCCTCCGGCTTCCTCCGAGAATGCTCCAAATACGACGCCCCCAACAGCCGTTTCATCGTCTCCTTCATGGAAGGCGGCCTCGGCATCATCCCCATTTCCAACTCCACCACCACTTCAGTCCTCCCCGAGATTCCCGTCGTCAAAGACGCCGATTTATACACAAATGCAACTCTGGGTCTCACCATTGACAGCAAGAGGAACCGCGTCGTGGTAGTCATATCGGACTTGTTGGGGAACAAGTACAGCGCTGTTGCTGCTTATGATCTCTCTGATTGGTCTCGCTTGTTTTTAACTCAACTAAGTGGTCCAGGTATTATTATTATTCTTAATATTTAATTATTTATTTAGTACCAAATTGGATAGGTGTGTATATTTATTACATACTTGAAATGAGCTTTAAAGATCCTCCTGTTGTTTTCATCTGCCACTCATGATTCCTGATTTGGCGTTTATTGGAATATGGGATTTTTAGTTTCCATTCCGGTTGCAAAAAATGCTCTTCTATTTTTTGTCATAAGTATATGTGCTTGAGATTATTTCTGCGAAAAATGATGTTAACATAAGTTTTTTTTTAATTTGAACTGAATTCGGGTTCCATCTAAGCTTAAATACTCGAAAATCATGTAAACAGACAGAAAAGAATGTGTTATCATAATCTGATAACCGAGTTTAGATTGGGAGTGAAAGTGATCAACATTTTGTATTTGATTTAAAAAACCAAATAGAACTTTGATAAACTGTGCTGAAATTCAAAAATAAGATGTGCAAATTTGAGCACCTATTGCCGCTTAAAAGTCAAAAACGAGCAAATTGGAAACACTGTGTGTCTCAGCGGTGACAGTTGGGCTTTTAGTGCCAGAAGTGGTCTAGATTTTTATTCTCCTGGTAAATATTCATTATATTTGAGTTTTCTTTGCCCACCAAATGCACCTGTCCAAGTCAAATGCATCAAACGGTAGAAGAAAATGCTTCATATCCTGATAAATGCTCCTCATGCATTCCTTTAGTTCTCAAGATACTGCAGGTTACCTTGCCATCTTTTAATGCAAAAGATTCAATGACTTGTATAGTTTAATTATGCTAGAAACAAGTAATAATAAGTTGGTTAACTTTCTTTGAAAATGAAGCTATCATGATGTTAGGTGGCCTTCTTTACTTCTGCTTAGGTTTGCCCCATCAATTTGGACTTTGCAGTGTCTTAGTTTTACCAAACACATAACTAAGGGCATTGAAGAATTCACACTAGTTAGATGCATTCTCAACCTACAATAGCAAAGAAGATGAATTAGGTAAATGCATTCTGACATTGTCAACCTACAATAATAAAGGCATAAGCACTGCTTTGAGTGTGGTCGGCCGGATGATAATTGGAGGGGAAAGGGAAAAAACTGAACATTTTTTTTTAAACATTTATGTATATCATTTATTAATTCCGTTGATTCTATTCTATAAATTTAAGTTAACTTTCATTCTTACCAGTTTTGGATTGAATTCTCGTTCCTCTAGCTTTTTTTAGGTAGATATTATAGGTCCTGATAAGTTTGCTGCACTCAATCATGTAGGAGATAAATCCATGGGAGATGACGTAGCGGTGGATGCAGAAGGTAATGCTTACATCACAGATCTGAATAAGAGTAAACTCTGGAAGGTTGGGGTTACCGGAGAATATTTGTTGCCAATAGAAAGTCCGATTTTTTCTCCAGCGGTATGGTACCACAAGTTAGCAACCCTTAACGGGATTGTTTATCATCCTAAAGGCTACTTAATAGTTAGTCATACAACCACCGGAAATCTTTTCAAGGTAGATATAATGAACAACAATGAGGTTAAATTAGTGAAAATGATTGGCAAATCTTTGTCATTTTCGGATGGTCTGGAACTATTATCTCCGAACAGGCTTGTTGTTGCTAGCATGTCGGGGATAAGTTTAGTCGGAAGCAATGATGATTGGGAGACTGCAACTATACTGGAGAAGGCTCCAGTGGTTAGACACCGTTTGGCCACTGGGGTAACCGTGAAGGATGCAAAGGTGTATATTAATCACTTGTTTGGTATTGGATACCCCAAGAAGAAACATGTTCTTGCAGAAGCAGTTTTCGCTGTTCTATAGAAGAAGATGTTATTTAAATATATTAACAGGTCCCTTCTTATCCCATCACGTAGTCTTGTGTGTTTGTATCAATCTTATGAAAAGGTTGGGTGGTAGAAGAATGTTCTAATGCTCAGCAGACCCCCTAGACCTAGAGTTCATTTAGTTTGCTGTGAGCATATGTTATTCCTTTGGAGACGACAGTATGTTTTCGTCTCTAGAACACTACCATCTCGAAAAGGTTTGAAATCAAAACATCAATGAATTCTGGACCAAAGTGTTCTCAGCCACTTTCTTCCCCGTTCCTCCCGGTGTTATGTTGCCTTTGTCTCTTTTTAACATCTGTCTAACCCTTTTACCAATGAATATTGCACGCGAAATTGATAACTCTGGTTCTATATACTCCCTCCGTCCCTCCCATTTCTTATCGAATGGGTTGGGCACGGAGGTTAAGAAATATGAATAAAGTAGTTGAAAAGAGAAAGAAAAGTGGGTGAAGTGGTGGGACCTACTGATTTTTAATGTATAAAAGGGAGATAGTGGAGTAAAATTAGTGTGAAAAAGAAAGAAAAGTGGAGAAATGGTGGGACCCATTGACCATATTTAGTAAATTTTGAAATGTAAAGAATTGAATGAGACATCCCAAAAAGGAAAGTGTAAAGAAATGGAAGGGACGGAGGGAGTAAATGTTTACCAGAAAAAGTACAAACTTTATCAACTCAACTAAACAAGTGAATTTGGTTGATTTCATATTGGTAAAACCACCCAACTAAGAGACGTTTGAAAAGAATATTAGATATAAGAGTTAAGTTTTATGGAGTACACAAAAACATTGGAGTATTGGAGTACAAGTCTTAATTTTTTAGTTTAATTTTTAAATAATATATTTAATTATACAAATTTATATACAATCTATTATTTATAAGTTGTCTTGCACATAATTGTCTATCAATCGTTAACAACTTTCAACTTTAACAAGTATTAACATTATTGTTCAGCTTATTAGTTGTATTGCAGAACATAGAGTCCTGTAATTTATAAAAGTCATTATTCTACCTTAAATTACAATGTTTATGTTGTGTAGAACATAATGTGCAGGTTATTAAATGTTTACGAATATTATTGAACAAAAAAATTGAATTTTAGATGAATAGATTACATTTTATCCAACTTTGTACTCCAATACTCCAATATTTTGTGTACTCCATAGAACTTTACTCTTAGATATAATTCTATATTATATTTAGGTCCGTAATTTTGTTGGGAGTACACAAACTAAGAGAAGGAAAATAAACTGATTTCCATTCCTCTTGTGCAAACAAATAAAACTCTTTTTTGCTAAACTCTCAACGTATTTTAATGTAATTAGAGCATGTCCAAGGGTGATTTCTAAATTTATTAGCTATAATGATTATGTAAATTGTTTATATAAGTTTTTTGCTAACAGATGAGAAAAACACTCCGATGGAGTTATGTATAATTATGTCAAGTTAAAATTATACATAAGAGCTTTACTAGTTCAACAAATCTATTGAATCAAATATGATTATCTATATTCTTTTTGCTAAATGATGATGGTTGGAGAGTATTTCTTTTTACATATCATCTAAAAATGTTATTTAGATGACACATAGATATTTTAACTAACAGGTCTCAACCCTTGGAGATGCTCTTAGGATTGCATGGAGGAGTATAAATTATGTTTGTCGTTAAAATTTATGCCAAGTATTTTTTATTCCCTCCCATTCCCCTGCAGGCTACAGTCAACTGCTCAGCTCATCTCTCTCAAAATCTCTCTCTCTCTGAATCTCTCTGATGGGTTTCTTGTGTTCAACAAGATTCGTCCTCCTGACCCTCCTAATCTCAGCCATTCCCATAGCCATTCTCATCTCTCTAGAATCCGCCACACCTTCCTCCCACCAGTACCACTTCCACTCCGCCGGCTTCCTCCGAGAATGCTCCAAATACGACGCCCTCAACAGCCGTTTCATTGTCTCCTTCATGGAAGGCGGCCTCGGCATCATCCCCATTTCCAACACCACCACCACTTCAGTCCTCCATGAGATTCCCGTTGTCAAAGACGCCGATTTATACGGAAATGCAACTCTGGGGCTCACCATTGACAGCAAGAGGAACCGCGTCGTGGTCGTCATATCGGATCCGTTTGGGCACAAGTATTGATAGGGTATAACCCGAGCAAAAGGACCCGGGTCCCTTAAGAGGAACGTCCAGCCCGGGTAGCCACCAACACAACAGGACATCCCCAGCCTTGACAGGTGATACAACCCGGACATGACTGCTTACCCGGGTACATGAGACTCGCTACTCACCCGGATACACATGTACCAGCCGACACTTGCTGCACAAGACACAGACTGACACGATAAAGACAAACATAACGGTCAACTACTGGCGATAGAGACAAGCCAGGGAACATTCCAAAATACTACTTCTACGCTGACACCTGGACACGTGTAGGGGATCAAACCCCTACACGTGTAGGACCAGGATACAGGTACGCACCCTTAAACCCTAATCCCTGGCCTATAAATAGACCAAGGATCAAGAGTTTAAGGGTTAACTTCACTCTCTACACTCATCCTCACACACACTTACACTCAGCATATACTTAAATACTCTCAGCCACCAGCCACCAGCAACCACCACACATACACCTTCACCCACCACATATAGATAACACACTTTCTAGTCTTTATCCTTCCAAAGCCTGCTCTTACTCTCACGCCGGAGGCGCCGCGGGGCCAAAACCCCCCTCCGGTGTTGTTTTGTAGGAGCCCTTCCAGCAGCTACACCGCAGAACCGTCATCCACGGCGGAGGAAGGACCAGGATCGGAGATTGGCGTTATCATTTGGCGCTAGAAGGAGGGGAAGGTGTCCTCTGTCCTGTGGTCACGGTGCCACTGGACTCATCTCCTACAACAAACCCCTGAAACGGGGGTCCGAATAACACCAGTAAGCTCTCACCAAACACCCATCTTCTCAGAACCCTCAGCCATGGCTTTTCTTGATATGTGCATGATAGAAAACCTCACCTGAACAAAACCCTAAATTTGTCTGTAGTAGAGCATGTTAGCAAACCCTGTCTGAGCAAAACCCTAATCTTGTCTGTAGCACATAAAATCTTTTGTCTCACACCTGCACACATTTTGTCACTTAACTATTTGTGGTATCTCTGAAAATAGTAAGTTGACTACTGGTGCACACTATTTTTGTCATCCTGTCACTATCTATACTATCTGTGGGCACTACCACCAAAGCAGCGACCATACACCCTGTGTAAGTTCTTGAAACCATGACAAAAAGGACACGCTCCCACCTGGGTCTTCCTCAGAACCCGGATAACCCTCAGACAGACCAGGATAACCCAAACCAGGATCATGCCTCGGGACCACTTTTCACCCATGTGAACCCGGACGAGAACCAAGCAATCCACCCCAATGATGCCCGGGTCACGATCGAAGCAAACCAGTACAAGTACACCGATGTCCCGATCACCACCCTCCACCTGTCCCAGCTCACCAATATAGAGTTGGCCGAAGCCATCCGGCAGTACCATGATCGCCGGGAAAGCAACCGCAGACTTGAGGACATCGGTGAATCCGAGGACTCCGGGAACAGTCGTCAATCCCGGGGTTCCGTATTCGACCGGATCGGAGACAAAGCAAAGAAAAAGAAACAAAAGGAAAGTGAGGAAACCCGGTTGAAAATTTTGGCTGAAAGGAAAGAACAGATCCGAAAAGAGGAAGAGGAAAAACTTGAGCAAAAAATCGCCCTCCGGATCCAACTCGAGGAGGAAAAGTTAACAAAAGGATCCCGGTCCAAGCGCTACCGAAAGGAAACAACACCCGAACTCATCTCTGATGACGAGGATGAGAGACCGGGGCAAACCAACCTCAGAGACATGATCAATGAGCTCAACAGGAAAATTGGGAATGATGCCGGGCTTGAAATTGGGGGAACCCTGACTCCCTTCAGCCACTCCTTGGAATCCATACCCCGACAAAAGGGTATGAAACACTACAATTTTGAATCTTTCAACGGACTGGGAGACCCGGAGGAGCATCTGCACTACTTTGAACAGATAGCCCAGATCTACTACTACAATGACCTGACCAAGTGCCGCTTCTTCGCATCCACATTCAAGGGAGGGGCCCAGAGATGGTTCAGCCGGATCCCCTCCCGGAGCATCGGGTCCTGGAAAGATTTCAGGGAAGCCTTCCTCAGAAGGTTTCGAGCAAACAAGACACATGAACTCCATATGTGTCACCTGGAAACGGTTCGCCAATATGACAATGAGGCACTCTCAGACTACATGAAACGTTTCCAGGAAGCAATCAACAAAATTTCCAACCTGGATGAGCGTGAGGCTCTGAGCATATTCCGAAGGAACCTGGACCCGGAACAAAATGAGAGATATGTGGTCGAATTAATCAACAAAGAGCCCCAAAGCCTGGCAGCTGCCTACGCCATGGCTGCAAAATTCATTAAGGAGACCGATGTGCTCCAAGCAATGAGGATGACCCGACAGGGCAGTTCAAAAGGAAAACAAGTCGAAGATAGACCCAGGAAAGAATATCACCAGGATAAGAAATTCAAACCGGACAGACAGACAAACTTCATCCAGCAATCAGGTTCCAAGAGAACCAGCCAACAGGGATCCGGGTCCAGAAGTGACCCTGGTCCAAACAAAGCAACCAGGGAACCAAAACCAGAGCCCGAATGGACTCCTCTAAACAGACCCCGGGAGGACATACTCAAAGAGGTCCGGGACAAACCCTTCTACTACCCACCAAAACCCATGCAAACTCCTCCTGAAAGCAGACCTACCAACAGACACTGTGACTACCATGGTACCCATGGTCATAAAACTGAAAATTGCATATCCCTCAAGTACTTCATTGAAGAGCAAATCAGTAAAGGAAACATGGGGCAATATATAGCCCGGAATACAGCCGACAAAACGGGGGGATCCGGGAAACAGAAAAACATTGTCAACGTAGTGCTGGGAGGATCTTGTTCACCTCCCCCTAGCCCGGGCTCCTGTCAAGAAGTAATGTCCATCCAAACCTTCCCCGAACAAGTAATTTCCTTCAGCAACAAGGACTTTGAAGGAGTCACCCGGGGTCACAATCAAGCCCTGGTAGTGACCCTTGACATGGCCGAAAATGAAGTAAGGAGGATCCTGGTGGACAACGGCTCCTCAGCCAACATCTTGTTCAAGCACACCATGGATCGAATGGAGCTCGGGAGTATCCGGATGAACGACTACAGGGAGGATCCTCTATATGGGTTCGGGAATAGCATTGTCCCGGTCCTTGGCACACTCTATCTCCCGGTCCGATTCGGAACCCTTCCGAACCAAGTCACTCATACCATCAAATTCTATGTCACAGATACACCCTCACCTTACAACGTGATCATCGGCCGCCCAGGTCTGAACAAGATCGAAGCTATCACATCCATTCCACACCTGAAGTTCAAATTCCCCACCCCGTTCGGGGTAGGAGAAGTCAAAGGAGACTCGGCGACAGCCGGGGTATGTTATAGCCAAGCTTTGGTCATGGCAGAAACACACCTGGACAACAAGAGAAAGGCAACCGTTTTTCAAAAACAGAAGAGCAACAAAAAACACCGACCTTACCCGAAAACAAATCCCAAAGGAGAAGTCCAGGTGATCGAACTTGACCCGGGTAACACCAACCCGGGAGCCACCAATCCTGGTCCTGGACAAAGCAACCAGAAAGCAACCATGAGCTCAGCTCAACATTTTGTGGAAAAGAACACTGACGCCCGGATCCAGCAAATGATCTCGGCACAAGAACTAACCAAGGTCGAAGCTGCGGTCGAGACCGAATCGGTCCTGATCGAAAAAGACAACCCGACAAGGAAAATCAAAATTGGAAAAGGCTTGGATACCGTCTTTAAAGAAGAACTCATCCAACTACTTCGGAGCTACGCAGATGTTTTTGCCTGGAGCCCGGACGACATGCCCGGGTTGGACGAGTCACTAGCAATGCACAGCCTGGATGTGGACCCCGAGAAGAAACCAGTCAAACAAAAACGAAGAAATTTCGCACCAGAAAGGCAGAAGGCAATAGATGAGGAAGTTGGCAAGTTAATGAAGGCAGATATCATCTGCGAGATCAAATACCCGGAGTGGCTAGCTAACGTAGTCATGGTAAAGAAAGCAAACGGCAAGTGGAGGATGTGTGTCGACTACACGGATCTGAATGCAGCATGCCCCAAGGACCCTTATCCTCTACCGAGCATCGATCAGCTCATTGATGCCACGTCAGGACACCTGATGTTAAGCTTTATGGACGCCTTCTCCGGGTACAATCAGGTTAAGATGAACCCAGCAGACATAGCCAAAACAGCATTCATAACCCATCGAGCGGTCTATGCCTACAAACTGATGCCTTTCGGGTTAAGGAACGCCGGGTCCACATACCAAAAAGCCATGAATGAAATTTTCAAAGATCAACTTGGAAGAAATTTGGAATGCTACGTCGACGACATCATCTCCAAATCCACTTCGGTCCCGGGTCACATTTCTGATCTAAAAGAATGTTTCGAGAACATGAGAAGGACTAAGCTAAAGCTCAACCCGGACAAGTGCACCTTTGGAGTAGAGGCTGGAAAGTTTTTGGGTTTTATGGTAAGCAACCGGGGTATCGAGGCCAACCCGGAGAAGATCAAAGCTGTGCAAGAGATGCAACCACCCCGGACTCAGAGGGAGGTCCAAAAGCTAGCAGGGTCCTTAGCGGCACTCCGAAGGTTTGTCTCCAAACTCGCCGAAAGATGCCTACCATTCTTTGAGTTGTTAAAAGGGGCAAAAAACCAGAAATTGGTAGAATGGAGCCCGGATTGCCAAAGAGCCCTTGATGAAATCAAAGCATACCTGTCCAAACCCCCAATCCTGACAAAAGCCTTACCTGGAGAACCTCTCTACCTATATCTGTCTGCCGGTCCCTTTGCCGTCGGGGCAGCCTTGATCAGGGAAGAAGCCGGGCAGCAGAAGCCCGTCTACTATGTTAGCCAGGTCCTCAAAGATGCGGAGACCAGATACCCCAACTTAGAAAAATTTGCGTTTGCACTGATCACCGCATCCAGGAAACTCAGACACTACTTTCAAGGAAGAGAGATCAGGATTGTCACCGACCAGCCCCTAAGGAAAATCATTCACAAGCCAGACATCTCCGGGAGACTAGTCAACTGGGCAATTGAACTTAGCCAGTTCAGCCTAACCTTCCTACCCCGGACAGCGGTCAAAGCCCAGGTCCTGGCAGACTTCGTGGTGGAATGCAACTTCCCAGAAAACCAATCAACTCCCATGGAAACTGAACCAGAAGCCCCGGTAGAGTCAAACCCGGGGTCTTGGACACTCCATGTTGACGGCTCCTCAACAACCGAAAGGTCAGGAGCCGGGCTAATCCTGAAAAGCCCGGATGGGTTCACAATCAAAACAGCAATCTCCTTCGGTTTCGCAGCAACCAACAACCAAGCGGAATACGAAGCTCTTCTAGCAGGGTTGAAATTAGTCCGGACCCTGTCTATCCAAAACCTGACCATTTACAGCGACTCACAAATTGTGGTCAGGCAGACAAACGGGGAATACCTCGCCAAAGACCCAATTCTGACCAGGTATCAAGCCTTGGTGAAAAGCTACCTTACCCTGATCCCCGGGTACAAAATCTTGCAAGTCAGCAGGGAAGAAAACGCGGAGGCAGACAACCTCTCCAGGTTGGTCCAAAATTCAGCAGACCTGGATAGCTCAGTGTATTTCGAAGAGTTGCACAAACCCACAATAGAGCAGGAAGAAATCTTTGAAATCAACAACGACCCTACCTGGATGACTCCCCTGATCAACTACATAGAAAAAGGAGAGTTACCCGAGGACAAGGGAAAAGCTCAAAGACTAAAAGCTAAGGCAGCAAAGTTTTTCGTAGAAGGCGGGATCCTCTTCCGCCGGACCTACTCATCCCCAATCCTGAAATGCATAGGTCCGGAGGAAGCCGAATACTGTCTGAGGGAAGTTCACGAAGGGATCTGTGGAGATCACATGTCGGCAAAAAGCCTGGCCTATAAAATCATCCGGCAAGGCTACTACTGGCCAACAATTCATCAAGACTCCGTCGAGTTTGTTAAGAAGTGCAAAAATTGCCAGCTATTCAGCAACGTGCCCCGGGTAAGCCCCGTCCTACCCTCCTCGGTCTTATCCCCGATCCCCTTTGCTGTATGGGGGATAGACATCATGGGACCCTTCCCCCGGGCTAAAGGAGACCTCAGATACTTGCTTGTCTCCATTGATTATATGACCAAGTGGGTTGAGGCCAAGGCAATGCGGACGATCAATCAACAAGATGTCATCCGGTTCATGGACAACATCCTGATGAGATTCGGGCTACCAAGAGTCCTGGTCTCAGATAATGGACCCCAGTTCATCGGGTCAGACTTTGAAAGCTACCTGGCCGAAAGAGGCATCAAGCACAAGAAGTCTTCAGTCGCCTATCCTCAAGGAAATGGCCAGGTAGAGGTCACCAACCGGATCCTCCTGAGAGGAATTGAGAAGAGACTTGAAGAAAGCAAGAGCAAATGGCCAGAAGAACTACCTCATGTCCTTTGGTCATACCGAACCAGTCCCCGGACAAGCACCGGAGAAACCCCTTTCAAGTTGGCCTATGGAACGGAGGCAATGCTCCCAATCGAAGTCGGGTCACCTTCCCACAGAGTAATCAACTTCGACGAAATTGCAAACGAGGAAGGACTCCGGGTCAACCTGGACTTGGTAGATGAGGTCCGAGATCAGGCAATCGCAAGAATGGAAAAGTACAAAGAGAAGACCCGGGACCACTTCAGCAAGAAATCCCGGGTTAGAAATTTTCAAGCAGGGGACCTGGTCCTACGAGACACCGAAGCCTCAGATCCAACTAACACAGGAAAGCTAATGCCTAAGTGGGAAGGCCCTTACAAAGTCAGAGAAGTCCTAAGGCCGGGCACCTACAAATTGGAGCATATGGATGGGTCAGAAGTATCCAACACCTGGCATGGTCTTAGGTTGAGGAAGTTCTATCAGTAAAATCAAGAAGGAAGGATCCTAGAAGACAGCTATATATACCTAAAAGCAATCATGTACTTTTGGTCATCCTCAAAGCTGTGTAATAGGTTTAATATATCAATGGAGTCTTTTACTGATTGATGAATCTGTGTTACTATTTACTTGGAAAATTTCTAAGGCAACCAAAACATGTCGAGCAAGCTACCCGGGCATGGTATACCCGGGTCCATCTATACAATCATTAACTTGGAAAATTTCTAAGTACAAAACTATGTAAGCAACCAACCCGGGTAAATATTGCCCGGGTCTATCCACTTTCATTTACTTGGAAAAATTTCTAAGTACAAACTTATTAAAGCAATCAACCCGGGTATCGGTTGCCCGGGTCCATCCATTTCACTTGGAAAAATTTCCAAGTACAAACATATTAAAGCAATCAACCCGGGTAGCGGTTGCCCGGGTCCATCCATTTCATTTACTTGGAAAAATTTCTAAGTACAAACTTATTAAAGCAATCAACCCGGGTAGACGTTTCCCGGGTCCATCCATTTCATTTACTTGGAAAAATTTCTAAGTACAAACATACTAAAGCAATCAACCCGGGTGGAAGTCGCCCGGGTCCATCCATTTCATTTACTTGGAAAAAATTCTAAGTGCAGACATATTCAAGCAATCAACCCGGGTAAGCATCGCCCGGGTCCATCTTTTTTATTTTACTTGGAAAAAACTCTAAGTGCAGACATATTTAAGCAATCAACCCGGGAAAGATCTCCCCGGGTCCATCTATTTTATTTACTTAGAAGATTTTCTTAGTGCAAACATATTAAAGCAATCAACCCGGGTGTATGTTGCCCGGGTCCATCTATTTTATTTCCTGAGGAAAATTTCTAAGTGCAAACATATATAAAGCAATCAATCCGGGTAGACGATTGCCCGGGTCCATCTATTTTCATTACTTAGAAAAATTCTAAGTGGAAACATGTATAAAACAATCAACCCGGGTAGACGTTGCCCGGGCCATTTCAAGCAATCAACCCGGGTACATTCTACCCGGGCACAACTACAATTATCTCTGCTTAGAAAAATTTTCTAAGTACAAAGTTTCCTAAAAGCAACCCACCCGGGGTACGACTGACCCGGGCACACCTGCGTTACAATTACTTAGAAAATTTTCTAAGTACAGAAATATTGCAAACAGCCAATCTGGAATACATAAAGCATACAAAACATTCACAAACAAATATGACAGGAAAATATTTGATAAAAAGCAGCAAAGCAAGCATCCACATCCCGGGTCCACACGGACCTCGGATAAATATTCAAATCCGGCAAAAACTAATTCAGAGTCACAAAAGATTGTTTCGGACAACATGTTCAGAATCAAAGGAAATAAAAGCTAGAGGACAGGAGGATCGTTCGCTGAAGAGTTGTTGGCTTGAGAATCCGGATCAACGGGCACATCCGAAGTAGTCAGAACAACATGGTTACCCGGGTTGGCAGGAACAATAAAACTCGGAGAAGGACCTTCGTAAGGTTCAGGTTCCCCCTTCCCGGCTTTGATGTTGTCCTTAGCGGCAAGGTACGCCTCTATGAAACTCTGAAGATTAGCCCCCGGATCGGATTTAATATGCCGCTCAGCCACATGCCAACACCGGACCACCTCCGCTGCCGCAGCATGATTAAGAGCATCGGCATACGCTGTCGACTTCTGAAACTCGGCAATGACAACCCCAGCCTCTTTCCTCTCCTCTAGGGTTCTCTTCAGGACGCCCACTTCCTCCTCGAACCCGGACGCTTTCTTTTCGGCATCAACAGATCGGGCCTCAGCATCGTCCACTTTCTCCTTCCACGCGGCCTGCATCCGGGTCTCGGCCTCCTTCACCCGCCTTTCCAGCTCAGATTCCAGCTTCTCCCTCTCCGACTTCTCCTGAGCTAAGCTCGACTCGGCCTTCCGGGTCCTCTCGCCGCATGCGTCAGCAGTGTCCCTCTCCGACTTGATAACCTCAAAAGCCATAGTGTTGAACCCGGCCAACCGAGCTCCAAGCTGCAAACCCGGACCCACAAAGTTAACAGCCTAAAAGATAAAATATTGACTTGGGAATAAGACAAAAGAAACAAAGGCCAAAATCGAATCTACCTGGCCCCAAAGACTCCCAATCTCTCTGAAGGTATTAACCAATCCGGTGTCATCCATCTTCACCCAATCCTCATCAGTTGGGATACCAGACATCAACTTGATTATCTCCCTTGCTGAGTACTTGCCAGCACCGAGAACAACCCGGGTATCTTCCCTCTCCGGATCCTCACTCTCATCGGAGTCAGACTCGGACCCCACCATTATCTCTTTGCCCTGATCGGATTTGGACTTAGGAATCTTCGCAGGAGCCTTCCTCGCCGAGGGCTGTTTCCTCTTCGTCCCCCGGGTAACAAGATCCGGGCTGCCAGACTCCTGAACCTCGGCAGTCATCCCGAGGGCAACTTTTTCCACGGCAACACTTGACTCTCCACCAGCCGCTCCTTGCTGGGAGGACCCGGATTCATCATTTTTCCCTGACCCAGATTTGGACTTGGCAGCAGGCTTTGGGATTGTGTGAGTTCCCCCCAAGTTCCTTAAAGCCACAGCAAAAGAGTCGTTAGACATCTTCTTCCAAGGATCCTTAACAAAATACGGCAAACCTGCAAGCACAAGTCAATACTCGGGTCACATAAACAAGTATAGACAAGCAAGATATCAAAACACACAAACACGAGAGAAAGAAGTAATAAGTGCCAAATACAACACCCGGGTAAATATTACCCGGATCCATCCGTTTACATATACTTCGAGAAATTTTCTAAGTACAAAATACAACAGAAACGAGACAATAAGGCAAACAGAAGATCCGGGTCATCCTACACGACAAAAAGCAAAGGAAACTCACATCCCCATTCATGTAACTTATCGAATTGCATAAAGGTATCCCGGGTCAGTTGCTGCCCGAGACATCCACAAAACTCCATCAGCTGATCTCGAAACTTCCCCGTGGCACTCGGGGCACCGAAATTGGTTCTCACCAACTTATCATCAGTTACCAGATACGGCATATAATGAATATCAAGACCCTTCAGCATCAGGATCTCACGATTCCAATTCTTTAAAGAAGTCTGATGCATCACCGGTTTCAGGAACCCGGGTCCCAAACCACATTCCTTGGACCGGAACCGGAGCTCATACAACGGCTTTTCCCCGGACTTCTTAAATTGGAAAAGCATATGGAACAACTTGAGAGTAGGCTGATACCCCATTTTGTTACAAGCACAAAGAAACCACGTCATCCACTTGATCGCGTTAGGAGTGATCTGCATCGGGGAGCATTTATATTCATACTTGCATAGATGGCGAAAAAACAGATGCCACCTAGGATTCCACCCGGATCTCAAGTGTTCCATCCACACTGGAACAAACCCGTCAGCCGGCCGGTGATAGATCCTCTCCTCGGGTTCTGGCCACCGCCATTCGACCGTATCCGGAAGCTGAAACGAGACCCGGATCAATCGATCCTGAACCTTCCACGGCAATTCCCTAAAGGAACTCCTAACGGGATACGGAGCCCGGGCAACAGCATATGTTTTAAACTCCTCATCGAACTTCTTCTTATCATAAGCACCCAGAGGACCGTTGGGGTGCTTAAATTTATAAAAAGACGAGATTCCCCGGTAAAACTCCCTCTCATCCGCTAGAGGGGCCTTGGTGATGAAGTAGGACTTCGTATCCATCCACATACCCTCCGGGGTCATGATAACCTGCTTCCCCTCGGCCTTGGATACCTTCTGGAACTCAGAGACAACCCCGGATGAAGCCACCTCCCTCTCAGCCATCTTTTCACAAGCACGGTCTGCTAGTGACTGGCACTCGTCGGTCTCACTATCACTAGAATATTGCCCGGGCACACCAGAAAACGCAACAATATCTCTCTTGGCCCTCTTACGGATCCGGACCATAGACCTAAAGGAAAAGAAGAACCCGGGTCAGTTCAAAATTCAACCAGTTTTATTACAAGTTTTATACGGGTCCGGACCCTGTCCTAGATCTATGTGAGGGACAATAAGTTGGGAAATCACAAGAATGTAACTACGACTACCCGGACACATCATTCTGAAAAACAACACCCGGGTCCTATTTTCAAATCTACGCGGTGGGGAGACCACTAGCTACTGAAATGGTACCCGGATCCCGATCCTATAACCACACCATCATAAGAAGGCTTACAAGTGCCAAGAGACAAGAAGGCCTCTACCCGAGTACGAGACCTCTACCCGAGTACTCCCCCCCCACATAAAAAAATCTTCATGCCGCCTACCCAACCCGGGTAAGAAATCCCTACCCGGGTTCAGTCAAAACCCCAAGAATCCCAACAGCCACAAACAGTTTCTAAATCATTTCAAACCAAAATCATAAATCAAACTTCAAACCCTAACCGCTATACACATATACATACATATATCCCATCAAGAACATTCAACAAAACCCAGATTTTCAAACCAAAAACAATCAAACAAAAAGCCACTCGAACCACAAAACCCAGGAGACACCGTAAAACCCCAAAATCAAACAACCCAGCAAGCGTATGATCTAATCTACCGAAAAAACGAAATACCAAGACGAAGAATACAAAGAAGCACGGCAAGCGCAAGCACGAAATCAACAAAAGCACGAACGAAGAAAACACGAAAGTACATACAACAGCTCCGAAATGCAAAAAAAAAAAGAGAGAAGAAAAAAGAAGACGAAAAGGGGACTTACCGTGATAACCAGCGACGGACCAAAAACTGCGATGACAACGACAACGATCTCCGAGACCCCAGTGAAACCTTCCGAGAAAACACAACTCTCGAGCGACGGTGAAAGAAATTACAGAGAAACTGATAAAAGCGAAGTGAGAAACCAAAGAGTAAAAGAGAAGCCTCTTTTATATAGACCATCAAATCAGGAGTGACGTGGCAGTTTCCTATTGGGGGGAGTGAAGTTATTACAGCTGTAATAATTCACCCCCTCAAAAGGCGCGATGGCTCAATTTTCAAAACAAACAGCTGTTAAAACCCCTTCATATTACAAACGCTTCACATCCTCCAAACCCGGGTATCAAAAAACCGAACAGGGCGTGACGTTCCCCGACCAAAGCGAAAGAAAGCCCCTACACAGGTCTATCCGGGCAGCAGAGCAAACACAAGTTACCCGGATACAATCAAAGTGGCAAACATGAAAATTTCACCTTCACCGGGCCGGGGGGCAAAGACCATTACCCTTACACAGACACCCGGGTACGAAAACGAGAACAAAGGCTCCGCTCTACTCCCTCACATAGAAAATCTATATAAGGGAGTGGGGGGCAAATGATAGGGTATAACCCGAGCAAAAGGACCCGGGTCCCTTAAGAGGAACGTCCAGCCCGGGTAGCCACCAACACAACAGGACATCCCCAGCCTTGACAGGTGATACAACCCGGACATGACTGCTTACCCGGGTACATGAGACTCGCTACTCACCCGGATACACATGTACCAGCCGACACTTGCTGCACAAGACACAGACTGACACGATAAAGACAAACATAACGGTCAACTACTGGCGATAGAGACAAGCCAGGGAACATTCCAAAATACTACTTCTACGCTGACACCTGGACACGTGTAGGGGATCAAACCCCTACACGTGTAGGACCAGGATACAGGTACGCACCCTTAAACCCTAATCCCTGGCCTATAAATAGACCAAGGATCAAGAGTTTAAGGGTTAACTTCACTCTCTACACTCATCCTCACACACACTTACACTCAGCATATACTTAAATACTCTCAGCCACCAGCCACCAGCAACCACCACACATACACCTTCACCCACCACATATAGATAACACACTTTCTAGTCTTTATCCTTCCAAAGCCTGCTCTTACTCTCACGCCGGAGGCGCCGCGGGGCCAAAACCCCCCTCCGGTGTTGTTTTGTAGGAGCCCTTCCAGCAGCTACACCGCAGAACCGTCATCCACGGCGGAGGAAGGACCAGGATCGGAGATTGGCGTTATCAAGTATAGCGCTGTTGCTGCTTATGATCTCACTAATTGGTCTCGCTTGTTTCTAACTCAACTGAGTGGTCCAGGTATTTTTCTTAATATTCAATTATTTATTTATTACATACTTGAAATGAGCCTTAAAGATCCCCCTGTTGTTTTCAACTGCCACTCGTGATTCTTGATTTGCCGTTTATGAGATTTTTAGTTAGTTTAACAAAACGCTCATATTAATTTATATTTCCATTTTTAGCATGATTGGATAGCCTAAGTGGTGGGTTTATCCTCCATTGTCGTTGAGCACCCGGGTTCGACTCTGGCTCATATTAGAACAAATACTCCTTTGTAAGGTATATAAGCATAAATCCTAAG
Organism: Daucus carota subsp. sativus; assembly: GCF_001625215.2. Classification (NCBI taxonomy): domain Eukaryota; kingdom Viridiplantae; phylum Streptophyta; class Magnoliopsida; order Apiales; family Apiaceae; genus Daucus; species Daucus carota. The sequence goes on along the minus strand of NC_030382.2, from coordinate 33,751,065 downwards.
AAAAAAACTATTAGGAGTGAAACTGATCAACATTCTCATTTAAATTTAAAATATCAATTACAACTTTGATGAACTGCACTGGAGTTTAAGATAAGAATGTGCAAATTTGAGCACCTATTGCTATTCAAAATTCGAAAATGAGCAAATTAAGAAACACTGTGTGTCTCAGCATTGACAATTGGGCCTCTAGTGCCAGAAGAGTCTAGAGATTCGTTCTCGTAGTAAATATTCATCATATCTGATTTTGCTCTGCCCTCCAAATGCACCCGTCGAAGTACAAATGCAGCAAACGGTTGGATAAAATGCCTCATATCCTGATAAAAGCTCCTCATGCATTCCTTTTGTTCTCAAGATACTGCAGGTTAATGCAAAAGATTCAATGGCTTGTATAGTTTAATTATGCTAGAAACAAGATAATAATGAAGCTATTAGTATGATGTTAGGTGGCCTTCTTTCCTTCTGCTTAGGATTGCCCCATCAATTTAGACTTTGCAGTGTCTTAATTTTACCAAACACATAACTAAGGGCATTGAAAAATTCACACTACTTAGATGCCTTCTCAACCTACAATAGCAAAGAAGATGAATAAGTTAAGTTAGTTAAATGCATTCTGACTTTATCAACCTACAATAATAAAGGCATAAGCACTGCTTTGAGTGTGGTCAGCCGGATGAATAATTGCAGGGGAAAGGGAAAAAACTGAACATTTTTTTTTTTTGACATTATTGTATATCATTTATTAATTCCGTTGATTCTATTCTATAAATTTAAATTAACTTTCATTCTTACCAGTTTTGGATTGAATTCTCATTCCTCTAGATTTTCTTAGGTAGATACTATAGGCCCTGATAAGTTTGCTGCACTCAATCATGTAGGAGATAAATCCATGGCAGATGACGTAGCGGTGGATGCAGAAGGTAATGCTTACATCACAGATCTGAATAAGAGTAAACTCTGGAAGGTTGGGGTTAGCGGAGAATATTTGTTGCCAATAGAAAGTCCGATTTTTTCTCCAGCAGTATGGTACCACAAGTTAGCAACCCTTAACGGGATTGTTTATCATCCTAAAGGCTACTTATTAGTTAGTCATTCAACCACTGGAGATCTTTTCAAGGTGGATATAATGAACAACAATGCGGTTAAATTAGTGAAAATGATTGGCAAATCTTTGTCACTTCCCGATGGTCTGGAACTATTATCTCCAAACAGGCTTGTTGTTGCTAGCATGTTGGGAATAAGTTTAGTCGGGAGCAATGATGATTGGGAGACTGCAACTATACTGGAGAAGGCTCCGGTGGTTAGACACCGTTTCGCCACTGGAGTAACCGTGAAGGATGCAAAGGTATATATTAATCACATGTTTGGTATGGGATACCCCAAGAAGAAACATGTTCTTGCAGAAGCAGTTTTCGCTGTTCTATAGAAGAAGATGTTATTTAATATATTCACAGGTCCTTTCTTATCCCATCATGTAGTCTTCTGTGTTGTATCAATCTCATGAAACGTTGGGTGGTAGAAGAACGTTTTAATGCTCAGCAGACCCCTAGACCTAGAGTTCATTTCGTTTGCTGTGAGCATATGTTATTACTTTGGAGACAGACAGTATGTCTTCGTGTCTCTAACACTTCAATCTCGAAAAAGTTTGAAATGGCTATATATGGATTATTAGGGTTGTTCATAACCCATCTCTTCCACCATCATTTTTACCCATTTTCTGGATGTGGAAATTCAATTAATCGTACATGTATAATCTCTACAGCCTACTTTGTTAAAACCACATGAGTAACACTTCTCAAACTGTCGATTTGTTTTCGAATTTAACATTTTATTTTTAAGATTCATACAATTTCTGAAAACGGTGTTTCGAATGAGACCAAAAATTAGAGAGTGTCCCGGATGATATATTAGTGTGAAGTGAGTGCCCAATTAGATAATTAACCATATTCTAATTACATAATCTTTAAGTACATAACTATATTTGTCACTATTATTTTATTAATGCATTTTGTCACTTGCATGCTTATGTGACAATTATACCGCCATCTATACTTGATTTTATATTTAGCACCAAGTATAAATTCAAGTTTAGCATCTCATTAGAGTTAAAGTTTTCAGCTTGGGTGCTACAATAGCACCTATTTTAGCACAACCATTGGATTTGCTATAATAATCTTCTTCTACTACTTGAGTGGGAGACTACTTGAGTGGGAGAAGAGCATTGTCTGGATATCATATTGTTATCCTTGGCTACTCTCCGGAACATAAGCATTGCAATAAGCTCCAGAAATGAGTAGGAAATGAGCATCACCGAGATTTTCTGGTGTCGTCTGTAGCTAATCCCTGGAAATTAGAGCTTGCAAAAAACACTAGAAACTTCTCCTTGACTGATTAGTTTAGGGTTATCATAAACACTGAATTATAACTGAAACTGGTAAAAATGATAAAAATCGAATCATTTATACTGATCCTGACCGAAACCGAAAGTTGAATGGTTTGGTACCGGTTTTGACTTCCAAGCAAACTGAGAAATACCGAACCGAATAAGAGGTCGGTGGGCCTTTGCGTAGGAGGAGATAGCTAGACGGACTTCCACTATGAGTCTAAGGGGAGCGAGAGACAATTGGGCTATCCTGGATGAGCTTAAGGATGAGACATGAAGGCCTTCCATGGCCTAGGTGGAGCAGATTACCAGACAGGCTGGAGCACCTAGAATGGGTTTAAGCCAATGTGTGAAGGAGGAGATTGTTAGGAGTTACTGCGCATGGTAGAAAGCTAAAATATAAATAGCTAGATAACTCCACAAGAGACCTTTTGGAGATGTCAAAAAAAGAGCGATGCAGGCTTGATCCAAAACAGATAATATCAAATTATCGTGGAGTTAGGCTCGTACTTCTTGTGCTCATTACTGGTCAGAAGACCTCTGATCTTACGTATGTTTGCGGTTTTTATACAACATTGTGTCATCAACTGCACCTTTGGAGTATGAAATTAAGTTCGCAGTAAGCATATCATTTTCCTCTCGAGACAAAGTCTATGGTTTCGTCTCAAACGTTGCAACCTCGAAAAAGTTTGAAATCAAAGATTACTGAACTTCCTATTGCTGCTGTATGTTGCACTTGTCTCTTTTTAAACATTTCTCGATAGGTTTTATTTCTATACAAATTATTAAGAATAAAGTATAAAAAATGTTTACCATAAACCAGAACAAATACTATCAAAACTAAACCCTATACTTTATACTTCAAGAGTAGTGCTAGGTGCACATAATTGTGTACAAAAAATTTGTACATAATGACATGATAATTGATGTGGAATGTTTTAATTGGGATTGTTGATGTGAATACAGGGGTCCATTCCAATTAAAACTCAGCACATGTCATTATGTACACAATTCTGTACACCAAGCATTTTCCATACTTTAAATTCCTCCATGATACCTAAAAGGTGCAACTCACTCAAATGTATTGTAGTAACACTTGGAATAAAGTATAAACTAAAACATTCCATCACAAAATAGCAGGTGAAGACCACAGTTCACACCGAACAAATTGTCGTTCTAACGATATAAGTTTTGTCCTGGGTGATGGATTCTACTGTAAAGCTGTGCCAACGATAGATTCTGTTTAAGTTTTAGCGTATATTCTAATATATATCGAACCTGTTTGCATCCACTAGATTTTGTTAAATCTATATGCATGTTTTGAATGTTTAGGATATTCTTGATGGATGAGAGTCTCCTTTGTTTTCTTAGGCTAAGATGTTATGGAAGTCGCGATTAGTCTTTTATTAGTCTTTTACGCGCTTTTTTGCTAGTGTCAAAATGCAGATGCTAAGAACAGTTAACCTGTTTGGTAGTTTAAATACCTGAGGATTTCAGCATGAATTGCAGAGCAGAAACAAAGATTTTTAAGGTGCTTGACAATCAAATGGCTTCAAGCTCTTCTGATAAAGGCTTAACAGCCACTACATTAGCTGCCCTTCACTCTGATATCATCGAAACCAACTTGTTAACGAGGCTTGATGGTCCATCTCTTGCCTCATTAGCCTCTTCTTCCAAATTATTGCTTCCTCTCTGCAACAAAGAAAGCTTGTGGAAGGACATCTGTGATTCCACTTGGAACTCCGTGAAACATCCACTTGTCCAGAACGCGATCTCCTCCTTTCCAGGCGGCTATCGTTCTTTTTACTCTGATTCATTCCCTGTCCTTGGTGCAAGCTCTGGTGGGGGGAGCCTCTGTAGTCAAGTGGACACCTCGGAACTCATTTCAGCTGTTGATATGCACTTCATGAATAATCAAGTCTACTCCAAAGTGACAGTCACGGATACAAATGCTAGCTGCTTTCCTGGATCATTGTTTCATATCGACTTAATTGACCACAAGGAAACTCTGGAAATACCGCTAAAATACCAAGGTGATGCAAACTTGTGCAAGTCAAAGCTGGAGGAAAACTTGACACTGAGTTGGATTGTTATTGATCCAATTCTAAAACGCGCAGCCAATGTGTCGAGTCTGAGGCCAGTTTGTGTGCGGCCACAGTCTGATAAGACTGGCATTGAGGTCACTTATAGCACAATTCTTTCGGGAGATTCCTGTGGCATTGATACAACGGAGTTTGTTGAATGCAGGGTGGTAGCTAGTTTTGGTTGCGAAAAAGGACACAATGTTGAATTGAGGGCGCTGAGTTTGTGTTTAGTGGACATGGTGAAATCGCGGTTGAATGGGGAAATGAGTTTAAGAATTCTCAAGGAGGCTATGGAGAGTGGTGAAAGACGAAAAGAGTGTGGACAATGGGAAGAGTATGCAAAGAAACTGGATTGTACAAGACATAAATTGGTTTCCTGGCTACTTCTAGCCGTTTCCTCAGTTAGTTTGTTATGGTTTGGTTGATTATGCAAGTTAACTGCTACAAGGACATGATATTGATATCATTCTTTTTCTATGTTGAAACCTGACAGTAATATTAATTATTCTCTTGGTGATGAGATAATATATTTTGGTCATATCTTCTGGTTTCTATTATCGAATTTTCTATAACTTGTCTATGGCATACAATAGTCACTAACTTATTAACTTTACTAGCTTTTGATTGGTGGATGGATAATAAATGTTGATACACCTGTATTTACATCAATTCCATCAATCAAAAGAAGCTATTTTTATGAGAATTCGTGCTTGTTGTGTGCCCTTGGGCACACATTAGAAAAACCGTTCTATTATTTTACTTTATGTTTGAGCTTCGAGAAAATGATTAATTAGGGTTGATGTTAGGTTCAATAATAGTCTTGACAAGAACCTCAAGAAGTGCTTTACCAAATAATCATTCATCATCATGGGCTTTGGTTGTCATGAAAATGAGACTAACGTGAAATTAAATTAAATTTTGAAGGAATAAATGTTGAAAACGAGAAGCATGCAATATCAAAAATAAATGGATGGCATGGGACAGCCCAAATTACATGAGGTCGTAGGAGGATAAGAAAAGAAAATTCTTCGTTTGCGTGCTCTATCTTCTCTATACACATTCTTATAAATTTTTATTTAGCACGACACTTGGGCTAAAACAGTTTCATGGTTGAAAAAGGTACGTACGATCGGATATAGGAGAAACACGACAACGACAAAATAGAAACTCCGAACAAATATGAATGGCTATAATTGAAATATACTATCCCATCTATACTATACTATTAAAGCCGAAACATTAAAAGTTTGGTCCGTCGGTACGCGGGCTTTTATACAGATTTTTATAATTAACGGGCTTCAAACAAAATTAGTGGGCTTTAAACAAAATATAAACAAATTAAAATATAAAACAAATATACGATCAAAACATAAAACAAATATAAAACCTATTTGACTATACCAAAACTAAAGTCAAACCTTAAAAAATACTATACTATTAAACCCGAAGTATTAAAATTTTGATCAGTCGATACGCGGGCTTTTATACGGCCAAAATACGGTCCTATCTATATAACAATTATTTTTTTTTAACTAAAATATATTATCTTTTAACACGAGCTACATATATAAAAATATAATATCATTATATATAATTATTAATAAATAACCTGTGATATTTTTCAACCAAAATACATTAACATTATTTTAAAATACACTGATGGACTCACTTTAAAAGTAATATTATAAATCTATAATATACTATTATACTGTTAAATCCGAAACATGAAAAGTTCAGTTAGTCACTTAGTCGGTAGGGCAGTCAAGTTCAGTGAGCCGGTTGGTATTCGACCCACGAACCTTCTTGATTAATAATATGTTATAATTTATTTTTTATTATCTATTAAACCAAAACATTTACGTTAATATGATGGGTCAGTATTTGATTTTACGCGTCTTTTTTAACTTAATATGTTCAATACTATATTATTAATTATCAATAACGAAATATTAAAAGATTGATTGGTTGATTTATATATGATTTTATAGATCTTTATAGATCTTCTTAAATTATAACATAAAAAAAAACGTATTTTAACATTCTCAGTAAAATATATATGTTCGACCTAATTTTTAGTTAGTCATTTGACAAAATTAACTATTAAGAATTTATCATCTGTTAAATAAAATTTTTATTTAATCATATTATTCTATCATAATTTTATTTTTACAGTAAAATTAGTTTAAGTTAAAATATATACGATGAAATAACAAATATTATAACCGCCCGTGCATTGCACGGGTTATAAGCTAGTCTTCTATAATTCTTTCTCTTTTTAATTTAATTTAAAAAAAAAATCAGCTTCACCATATCTTTCTTCATCATTGCATGTTATAGATGTCATATTTTAATATGATTCAGAAAAAAAAATTAATTTTTATTTTTAAAGATATTTGTAATGATGTAAGTGAAAGGCATATGTTAAGCCTATTTGTATTTAAGAGTATCAACTCAACTCTGATAAGAAAGAAAGTAAATAGCAAGCACTATTGAAGGAATCCATACGAAGAACGTAAAGTGATTTATTAAAATCATATGTCTGAATAATTTCAGGATGCTGCTGCACACCACTGAAAAAAGTTCATTAATATGTTCAAGTCTCAGTGTACAAATAATATTCTGTAGCACGTCCAGAAGTCCAGAAAGTATAAAGTTTTAATACTTTATTTATTCAAAAGATTCCAAACTATTTCTACTTATGAAGAAGAATTACAAAGACAAAGACTCGACGAACAAGCCACTCAGATTTGTGTGTCAGCTACTCAGATTAAATATTCAGCATCAACAATAGGTGGTCGTTCAATCAAGACAAAAAATCAGATGTTTTAACGGAAGTCAGAAGACCTGCTGTTGAATAAGTGCTCAATATAATTGTTCTTTTAATTAATTCACATCTCAAAATAATTATATAAGTTATGTAATTTATTTATTAAATTGATTCACACTCGAATTAATTTAATTTATGAATTTATATAATTAATATAATTAAGTAGATAATTATTGGATTAATTATATCAAGAAAATACTAATTTATATTGTTTTTGGGCACGATATGACAATCAAATGGATTGTCATACCGCACCATGACTTGTGCTTAAGTCAGACGGTATGATAAATCATTTGGTTTGTCATACCGAATGATTAAGACATGACAATGGTGATTGTCATACCGAAATCATAAGGTATGACAATCCATTCGTTTGTCATACCGTTTCAAGCTTAGGGGATAAGTTTAATTGTCATACCGTTTGTCATACGGTTGTCATACCGTTTGTCATACTGATTTGATAAGGTATGACAATGCCTGTGTTTGTCATACCTTCCCACTTGTGCCATGACAATGCCTTATATTGTCATACATTTTCATTAAATTGTCATAGCACTTTGTTAGATTATCATAGCATTTTCTTAGATTGTCATGGCTAGCTTTGTCATACTAGTTCAAGTGATTTGCCTATAAATAGGCCTTCACCTCTTCATTTGTATGTTGTTCATTGCCTTGGAAACTTTCAAGTTGTTTGTAACTTGCTATTGTTATATCCACAGTTTTCAGTGCTTTGATCACTCGGTTGTTTTAATCCGCTAAGTTAGAATACTTCCTGTCAAATTTATTCTACGAACTAGTGGACATTAAAATGAACCATATTAATTATATAACGACTTAAAAATTGTTGTATTAATTAATTTAAATCTGATTAACAAGTTATACTCCAATCAGATTATTCCGCAGCGATTATTTGTGACGATTGTATTCAACCTCACTTCTACAATCGTATCTGGACCTAACAGTACGAAATGTCCTACCCTATAAAAGCTCTTAGCAAAAAAAACAAAAAATCATGTGACATTTATTAATGAACAATATGTATGAAATTTACAACTCCAACTCTCCAAGAACACGATTATAGTCAATCTTTTAATGTTTTCTATATTTAGCCAACATTTAAAAACACATAACAAAACTTCAGATCATTTATTATTATTAAAATAATATATTTTGAAAAAAAATAAAAAAATAATATATTTTGTTTATTATAATTTAAGCTAAAAGTAACATACAATTTAAAATATAGTCAATCAGTATCTTAATATTCAACAGACAATGTCTTACGACGTCTCTAAATATTAATTAATATGTTCGGCTAAATTGGACATTATGCTCGGAGAAGATTGGATATAAATATAACCAATTTCAAGAGTTATTAAAATTATAACCAACAAATTTGTTTTAATAGATGTTGGTTGTCTTTAAGTTGTAACGCGTTTTTATAAATACTTTTGAAGACGGCGAAAATCGTAAAAGAATTTTAAAAAGTTATATTTTGATAAAGTTCCTATAATATAAATCCTTAATTGAAATTAGGTTAATAGTTTAAATCTCAAGTTAAATTTTGTTAGGAAATATAATAAGTTCCCAATGCAGATCTAAATGATATGTATCAAACTTGAACAAATAAAAACGAATCAAACTATTTTGTGATTCATATATATCACACTTTATACTATTTTGATTTATTTTGAAAACTTATATTATCTTTCAATTAAAAAATAAGTGATAGAATGTGAAATTCGATATAGACTAATTTAATTTTTTGACACATATATTAATTTCAAGAAATGTTACACTAAAATTATCTAATTTTTATATCAAATTAACGAAATTATTATTTGTATAAATTGTATGAAAATTGGAAACAATTATACTTAGATACCATGTTTATAACAATCGATAATACTCGTCGAAAGCAAACTGTATATATTTATTAGGATAAATATCAAGTAGGTCACTCGTTTCGTCCAAATGTATCAAATGAGTCACTGATTCCCAAATTGACTCAAATGAGACCCTCATTAGAAAAATTTGTATCAAAAATATCACTTTATCGTTGGTCGAAATTTTGAAAGTATTATATATTGAGTTTCGCACATTTTTTATGAATGGTAATACATCCAAATGAAAGATTCCGAGTTCTACTATTTTCGCTTATATTTTCAGATTTTTAAAATTTTATCAACTATTTATTTTTAATTTTTTGATTGTTTTATTTGATTTAAATAAAAATAAATAGGAGATAAATTTTTAAAAATCTAAAAATATTAGCAAAACTAGTAGAACTCGGAATCTTTCATTTGGATGTAATACCATTCATAAAAAATGTGCAAAACTCAAAATATAATACTTTCAAAATTTCGACTAACGATAGAGTGATATTTTTGATACAAATTTTTATAATGAGCGTCTCATTTGAGTCAATTTGTATATCAGTGACTCAATTATAAATAGTTGATAAAATTTTAAAAATCTGAAAATATAAGCGAAAATAGTAGAACTCGGAATCTTTCATTTGGATGTATTACCATTCATAAAAAATGTGCGAAACTCAATATATAATACTTTCAAAATTTCGACCAACGATAGAGTGATATTTTTGATACAAATTTTTCTAATGAGCGTCTCATTTGAGTCAATTTGGGAATCAGTGACTCATTTGATACATTTGGACGAAACAAGTGACTTACTTGATATTTATCCCTATTTTTATTACACCGAACCTGAAACAAACATTGTATGCTAACATGGCCTCCCCGTAGGTTCTAGAAGCCAAAAAATACGAAATGTGTCGTCTCAAAATTGAAACTTAAGCCATTAATGACTGAAGAGACTGGAGGCTGAAGAGATAGTTATTCCAATGTCTGATAATTTCACTGTTCTTGATACAACTATTCCCTGTGGTACTAATCTCTTTTCTTTTAAATCTTTATTTACAAAAAAAAAAAAAAAAAAAAAATCTTCTGTGGGGTTCAGATGAACATTGTTAGTATGTGTCTTTTCTTATGCTATTCAGTCAACATTTATATGATTTTGTGTGTGTTTGTGTATTGAACATAGGGTCTGGTCCAAATGTGTGTGTTATGTGTATGTATAGTTGTAAGAATGTGAGGGGATCTTATGTTGAGCTGTTTATCTTGGTGGGGTTTTAATCTGTAATTTATTTGTGTTTTTCAGCTGCTATTGTAGATTTTTTTTTGATGTACTCAGTTATGGAATTTATATATTAACAGTAATTTCTCTGTTGAGCTTAAGCCCTCGACTTTTTGAGCAAGATCACTAAGGCCTGGTTGATTAATATAGAAAAGTTACTTCTTTGGGGACTTTTTTTAAAGTAACAAAGTGATTTTTGTTTTTGTTTCTTACTCGTTTCATCATTACGGGGACTTTTACATTTTGTTCTATTTTTTGGTTCATTAAGTTTTCGATGAAGTTTAGATAGTTTGATCTAGGTAAAAATTAGCGACTATTAAGATTTACCTCAGGAGGGGGAGATATAGGAATGAGAGTATCGAAGAGGATAATAAATTTTGAGGACTGGTATTAACATGTTGAGTTAAGATAATCATTTACTATGTTTTCATCACATAGAGTTGAATGTGCTAAAACATTAGTTGAGGATTCTTATGATTTCGGATAGTCCAAAACTAGCTATATATGAATTTGTTAGTTATGCTAATTCATCTTCAATGCTAGTTCTTATGCATGCTTCTTTGATCACTTCCTTTCATTAATTTTTCCTAATTTTTTTTATCCCATGTATACCCCCGTCGTCTCTGTCAGGATATGCAATTAGATTCTTCGGTGTCATTCATATGATCCCATCAAGCCACTCTACTGATAGCTTATGGTTTTATAAGTTAAAGTAATCTAACAAGTTTGAGGTTTATAATAGTAACTATGCCTACTCTATCTATTGAGGTTCGATTGATCAAGTTATAAATTTCGGGGTTTGATTTCATCTCATTGCTTTAATGGTCTTTAAAAAAAATTAGACTCAAAGAATTAGTGAACGTAGTATTTATTAGTTTGTGGCTGTATATCATATCAGATTTTCTTTTAGATACGCAAAACATTTTTGATAGATGTAAATAGATTTGCTTAGCTAAGAAATATGGAGATAGGGAGGGGTGAAATGCGTGTTGTGTGTGGATGGGAGTAGTATTATATATAAAGAGTGAGGAAAGAGTGAAAGCAACTTGTGAGTTTGTCATCTCTTATGTAATTAACTTATCCTCTCGCTGTCTCTCTCCCCTTTAATATCTTCTTCTTTCTCCCTTCTTGCTCAATTATTAAAAGGTTCTCTGATTTTGATCAACTGTACCATCTTCATTTGCTAATACTGTTGCCACCCCCTGAATTTCTCACAGAAAGTACCAGCAAGAAGAGAAAGAATATTGTCATGAAAAGCTCTGATCATTCCCGAATTTTGAGCACAAACATTTCAAAAGATATGTCAGAACCCGAGGCTTCCAAGAAACAGTTAGTTTGCTAACTCTTTCCGAGTATTACATTCATGATGAGAATTTGTAGCACCTAAATTATCTACTATGTATGTGTTGTTGATATACACAGGAAGATATACCAGAAGAGAGTAGTAGCTGTGAAGATCGATGAAAATGAATATGACAAGAAGCAGAAGAGTGAAGGGCCACCTTCTGATTGTTGGTCTTGGAGGAAATATGGGCAGAAACCAATCAAAGGATCTCCCTATCCCAGGTAATCCGTGAAAAGCTTTTATCATATCAAACGGATTCCTTTTTTTCTTAAGAGGCAAAAGCCGTAATAGGATTGGTTAGCAACTCCATCTCACTGTAATCATTCATGTGTATCTTAAAAAGTATAGATAGAGGCTCAAACCATCAAATTTTTTCTCTTCAGTTTCTCAAGGCTAGTTTCCCAAATGACCTTGAAATATTGGTCCTCTTACATATGCATGTATCTAAGATGTCAAAACATGGCATCTGGCATACATGAGTCTTTACCTATCCTTATAAACTGGAATTTACATGATAATAATATTTTATCGACACTTCAATATTATGTCGTTGCAGGGGATATTACAAATGCAGCACATCGAAGAGTTGTTCAGCCAAAAAACAAGTGGAAAGATGCAAAACAGATGCTTCCTTGCTCATCATCACTTATACCTCAACTCATAACCATCAAAGTCCCAAAGAACCAAAAGAAGTAGAAGATCCAAAACAATCAGAAGATCCAAAAGAAGTAGAAGATACAAAACAATCAGAAGATCCAAAACACGATGAACTGAAGATTGAAAACAACATAACAGAAGAACCTAAAGAAGAGGATGACAAAGTTGAAGAAGCCGTTAATGTTCAAGAAGGTGAAGCGGTTAATGTCCAAGATGGAGTTAGTACTGAAAATATAACTGAGTTTTACTACTGCCAGTCTCCATTTACTAGCAACTCTGATCACCAAGACATGATCGCTACCATCAAATACGAAGAAGAAAGACTGGGCAGCCCTTTGACAGAGAAGTTAGAAAGTGTGGTCTTTGAGGAAAAATCAGAAGAGCCACTTTGTTGTCCTCATCTCATGACATTCTCAACAGACGAATATGACTTCTACGATGAGCTCGGAGAACTGCCCATATCATCTTCCTTAACAAGATTCATGAGGAGTAATTTCTCAGAGGAAAGGATTCTTATTCAGTAGTTACATTATAATAACTAGTTCTGCACTGCTTTCAACTCATTGTTATTAAAAACATGCACTTAGTCCTCTGTTAATATATAATTAAAGCTAGTCTGGTTTGAAGCACACAGTGATTTGAAATTATATTGGTATTTGCAAATACAGTGGTGGCTAGTATTAATATTCTTGGATTCTATTCATATAGATAACCAGTTGGAGAGAGTTAGAGTCTCTAACTAGAAGTAGCACGAGGATCACAAGCTTGGTGATAAAAAGGGATTTCGCAATATGACAAGACCCTGTTTTTCTATATCATGATTCATGAGTGGTTGGAGTTTGTGGAGTGCAAAGATATGTGTTAAGCATTTCTTTGGCGTCTACAGATTGTAAGCTTGTGTCTAGAAGCATGAATATCTCTTTTAGTGTGCGTGTGCTGTTTGTCACAACTCTCCACTAGCTATGGCCTGTAATAAGGTTACAGGGATGAGGGATCCTACCCCAATTAATTATTCTCTTGGAAATGGGATATACACGGGTCGGCGAAACCAACTAATCCGATTTTATTTTTTTTGGGCTGGTTTTAAAAAGTTAGATTCAAATCAATACATATTGGGTCAAAATTAGTTCAACTCGATTGTAATGTGTTGGGTATGATTTTCGAATTAAAAAATTTACAATGAATTAATTGAAAGTTGGCTCAGCTGGATAAAAAAAACTCAAATTCGGATTATGTGAGTTAAGTTGTGAGTTAAGTTGCTAAAACGATCTCAATCCGTCCGACCCGACATGTGTACACTCTTATTAAAAATATACACAGATCAGTTGTTATTTAGGTCGAATCAAATAAGTTATATTTAATTATAGAACAATAATATAATTGAAATGTAACTGGAAAAATATTATATACTCTTACTTATTATATATAATTATATATATATTAAAAGGTTATTCTTGTGTTTTAGTATTAATCTAATTACTAGATTTTCTTACCCGCACTCCGTGCACGGGTGTCCTGATATTGTAGTTGTTGTTTTTTTGGCGTGGTGAAATAATTTTTATGATTAAGAACAGAAAATCAAACCATCAAATAATCCCAAATTAAAAATTAAATTTAATAAAATAAAATGTCATTTAAAATCAACATAGCCCGGATGAAATTACTTCGTCCATGATATGAAAACATCAGACTTACCACCCATCATTTCTTCATGCATCATATTTGTATTAGTCTTGCAATTCTTATTTTGAGCAAGTCAAGTTAGACTGTAAGCTCCGACTCTGGAGGTACCTGAGGAAACAATTTCACAACCAGGTGGTTTAGTATCCTTATGTGGTCTTCGTTTCTTCAACCATTTTAATAGATTATCGTTTGAAAATATTTTAAATAAATTTAAATTTCAAATGCATTGAATTATAGCACTTATCGAATCAATGCTTACGTATTAGTTAAGACAGTTAAAAACAAAAGCTAGAATGAATGTATAATTTGTGGGATTGTGCTAGAATCAATACTTTGAATTATCGTTTGAAAATATTTTAAATAAATATAAATTTTAAATACTTTTTGCTATGAATTATAGCAGTCTATATCCATGTATCGGGAAATATAAAAAAAAATTAATATATAAAAATTTCATTATCAAGAGCTAAATTGTGGTGTTAAAAGTGTTCCATTGATTAGGAAGTATAACAAAAAGTCTTGATTTGGAAATTAAATGTATTGAATATGGAAACCAGTATATATTATACATTGTAATAATAACAGCCAAAATCAGTTAAATCAAATAAAATTTGACTGTTTTTCCTTATTTACATATGGGTTATAGCAGGCTAGACCCATGTATCAAAAAAATTAAAAAAGTCAAAATATATAAAACCTTCCTTATCAAGAGTTAAAATTATGGAGTGAGATATTTATTTGAAATTATAACAAAAAGTCTTGATTTGAAAATTGAATATAATGAACATGTAAACTGCAAAAATTTAATAGAAAAGTATTTTAGTAATTAATGTCAAAATCAGTGAAAATCAAATAAAGTCTGACTTCCCTATTTACATATGAGCTATAACAATCGAGATCCATGTATCCGAATATTCAAAAGCTAAAATTGTGGAGTGAAAAAGGACTCCATTAATTTGAAATTATAACAAAAAGTCTAGATTTGAAACTTAAAATATAGTGAATAGGGAAACATCTTCATATTATACAAAAGAAATAAATGCTGAAATCATTGAAAATCAATATTTTGACTACTTTTCCCTATTTACATATGAGTTATAGCAGGTTAGATTCATGTATCTGGACAGAAATTGCGTCATATTCATTCTCGGTGGTTCTTGTCAAACAACAATGACACACGATAAGATGTAAACAAAAAGTCTAGATCAATAAGCAGATGTTGAGGAAAAGTGAATATAAATTTTCACACGATGAGCATCCGATAGTTGCATGGACGAAGCATCTCTATTCAGCAGCTGCAAGGAAAACTCAATAACAAAAAGTGGCTCAATAAATGCATTAGAGTGCATATGTGCATCGTAATCACTATCAATACGAAAGGAAATTATGCAAAAATAATCGTTAGAAATCAAAAATAATCTCAAATTCCAGGAACATGAAATCAATAGAAATCGTGAGGATGGATTTCTCAGCTTTTCTCTGTAGCAAATTATCAAACACATTAAATACAAAATCATATACTGATTATGATACCTGCAGCGTTCAAACAACAAACTTCAGAACCCGTTCAACAATAATATAATAAACAAATATACACAATGGAGCGAATATTATAAATTAAGCTGGAAATAGTACAAACCTATTTCACAACCAATGGTGTTATTCTCTTTTTGACTTCGAGACGTCATCCCTTGTCGAAGCATCGTCGCAAAAGGACTTTGACATATACTACCTGATGCATACACGGATCAACGCGATTTGTGCAAGATAAGTAGAATTCTATTATTAAATAAAGTAAATAAGCGCAAAGCAAAGTTCGTAGGTAGAGAAATTAATGTGAAAAGAAAGCCAAGATCAGTAGTACTGCAGTAAAATCCAACCGAGGACACAAATCAGTTCGAAAACTAAGCAAGAAAACATACTCGTCACGATTAAAGGCTTGGAAGAAAGAATGGTTTTGAATGTGAAATTAAAATTATCTGCTTTGATCTGATAAGAATATCATATGCAAATAAGTAGTAAAGCTTAAATCTGAACTGACGTCGTGATCAGTGGCACGATTCAAGGATGCGTGATTAATGATATTTTGAAATTCTAATCTTGATATGATGATCGTGATATGATTTGAATGTGCTCTCAGATCCAATGATACTCGGGTCGGGTTTCTTGAAGATCCGAAATGTTTCATCGCAGTGTTAATTTGAATAAGAAGATGCGGGGTCGAACCGGAAGCTTGATGGGTTGATCCACTCCAATGTGAAATTACCATATCAGCCTTAAAAAAGAAAAATAAAAATGAAAATGAATACAAACAATCAAGGATATGAGGTCTTGATGACGGTTATATATATATCCACTCTCTACCAAATATATAGATATATAGACATATACATATATACATAGATATGAAATCAATCAAACAAATTAGCATAATATATATATCCACTCTCTACCAAATATATGGATATATAGACATATACATATACATAGATATGAAATCAATCAAACAAATTAGAATAAATAAAATCGTTGTTTTAATTCTTGTCATACTATTGTTTAACGAAAGCTATAATCAAGGAAATTTGAATCTATAATTGAAGCGAGACAACCATATCAACTAAATGCTGCTTCACACACCCTACCATTGCGAAGCTCTGTTAGTGCTTTAGTATATAATTTTGAATTAATTTCATATTTATTTTAAAATAAAAAATAAGAGAGTAAAACATATATAATGACGCATCTCACATTTTTTTTAATATAAGAATTACTTTATTTAAACTAAAAAAATAAAATAATGAAGGAAACAATAACACATAAATAAATTTAACAAAATAATAGTCAAATCATAATTTTTTAAAGTATAACATATTTATTCGTGCATTAATACCTTATTCTTTTTAATATAATTTTATGAAAATATTTTAACTATACTTTATTTTTAAATATTTTAAGAAAAGACGATTAGCAGTTTAAGAGGTAATCACTCTTTCAATCTATTGAATTTTTAATGCAATATCATACAAAAATCTTTTAAGTGCTTAGGAAGTCTTTACAAATTTAATTCGAAAGAGATAAGCAAAAAATTACAACTAAAAATAGGTAAATATACAAAAATATATATGTAGATGTGAAATAAATTAAATGTATAAAGATAAGATATTTATTGTTTGAAATTTTCTAAAATATATTTTAATTTTAAATATTTTAAGATAAGATGATCAACAATTTAAGAGATAATTCAATTTTCGAATTTTTAATTTTTCATGCAACATCGTACAATAAAGTCTTCAGATTGCTTAGGATGTCTTCCCATATTTAATCAAAGAGAAATTGGAAGTAATTAATTACAATTATTAATACGCAAATATATGGATATACACACACATATGAAATCAATTAAAAGAATCAAAATAAGTAAAATAAAGTTTGTTACAATTAGTAAACTTCCCGTGCAAGTTATACTAATTATTCAATTAACATACTTGAAACCGGAGGAGAAAAATAAAAAAGATGAGAGAGATACCGATGAATTTGAGTTTTTAAAATAGATGATAAGAATTGATTTGATTTTGAAAAACAATCAATGCTTTACATATTGGTTAAGACAATTAAAAATAAAAGCTGGAATGATTGTAAGGAAGGAAAGAAAAAATAGGATACATACCAAAAATGACAGCCATTCAACACGAATTAATTGTGTCATAACATCCAACTGAGCTAGATTTTATGTGGCATTTACGTGGTTTTTAACGAATTACGTGGACTTTGTGACTGGGCATCATTCAGGAATTATTATATAAATAGAAATAGATAAGCTGGGATCTGGTATATTTATAAGCAGGATGGCATATTTCAGACAACACAGTTATCCTCCCCTGCTTTGATAGATTTATAACATACTATTGTTCCATTGTGATAGTAGATGAAAATCTAATAACAAGAGTTCATTCAGCTCAGCAAAAAATGAAAAGGTTATAGTTGGCCAAGAAAATAAAGGTAAAAGGTTATACAAAACAAACAACGTACTGTAATAATTTAACAAAACATGGTAACTTTACTCCACACATTTGTCAGCATAATTCAAACATACAGAACACCGAACATGGTGAGTATTCTTAGGATGTCATGGGAACTGCGACTTACATATGGTTTGGCCTACCCCCATCATATTCACTTGTTCCATCCCCACCATGCCTGCAACCATATTCAGCAGATGAAAAAAAGCTTAAATAAATTATGGAACGAAACTGAGCTCAATTTAACATATATTTGTATATATACAATCATCATAAAAAACGGGAATTTTACTTAGTCTGTGATGGCGCTTTCAAGATTAATAATCGGATAATCAAGACAGAACCCGTCCGAAGAATAATTAACCAGCGAGTAATCCCAATTAATCGCCGACTTTTAAAGCATTAATATATACATAATCAAGAACCGGCACTTTATAGCCGTACACCACATCAGTATATGCATTTTGGAAGTTGGCCTAATGCTCTTTGGCTTCATGATCAATAAATTATCTTATGACCGGACATGAAATTAACATGGGTGTCAGATCCGTCTCTCGTATTAAAACCAGACACCTCACCTAGCAAAATCTAGTTTAAAATGATGTACAAGGAGATAAGTATAGCAAAATAGTTATCCAACCTCAGTAAGTAGATAAACTGTTTAATGGAACTAGTCAAAGCAAGCTTTCCTACACTGTCTTCGAAGTTGTATCAAGAGCTGTAAAAGCTATCTGGAAACAACAGAAATTTACACAAATCATTTCCTTGGTCTAACGACTCAATTCCCTTGAGTCCTTTAATTCTTCCATTTGGTTCGACAGAAGCTTTCCAAAAGAATGGTGTGTAAGTTGTAACTGACACCATCAAACATGCTCATATCAAGAAGCATTTTCATCTTTCAGCAAATTGTCATTGTTAACTTTCCTTTTCTTGTTCTTAGGTGGAGGTTTTGCATTAGCTTCTTTTCTCTTCTTGTCCTCCACAATTTTTGCCTCAGCTTCAGAATTTGATAATCCATTTTCTTTGTCTGGATCCTCGGATGAAGCCTCCGGATTCTCCTCCACAGTTTTTGCCTCCACTTGAGGATTTGGTGATTCATTTTCTTTGACTGGATCCTCAGATGAAGCTGCCGGAAACTCCACAGGTGCATCAGCTTCCTCCTTACTTGATTCTTGAAGTTTCTCTATTAGATCCATAAGTTCTCTATTAATCTGTACGGATATGGGGAGTACTTTAATATTTGTTCTTTATGAGATCAAAAATTGTGGTGGTGGGGGGTGGGGGGAGTACAAGTAGAATACTTTAAACATTTTGCAGGCCCGTCAACTGCAAGAAACTTATTATGGATAAAATCTAGCCCAGTAATATGAATGACTAGTAACATGTACTATTGCAAACCTGCGCATTCTGAAGGAACTCGGATATGTCAGTAGGACATGCAGGGCAAGTCATGGTATTCTTCTGTGATCGAAGAGTTCTCCCACCCCTACTCCTCTCTATCATAAAAGACTGTCCAGCAAATTTTCCTTCTAGGCAAGACTTGCAGAAGTTATGTGCACATGGAGTTGTAAGAGGGAGAGTCATCACATTTTTGCACAGGAGACAACTAAACTCTGCACATGAAAAGGTTACTAGAATGAATAGCAGTAATTTTATCCATCTCCCATGGATAAATGATGCAACAAAATAAGAATTAACACCTACTTGAAGAATACTGCACTAGTTTTTTTCTTTGCACAAAAATAAAAATAAAAGTTATCCTACTAGACTATAAAAACTATACATCAATCAAAATGACTATTATATATCACACAATCCAAGTTCAAGTGCAAAGGTAACTGAAATAAAAACGGTCTAGGGCACAAGACCTTTCAGAAGTTTATCTTTCGATGCTGTTTTTTCTGCTTTCCTTATTGCGATCCTTGCATTCTGTATATCTTCAGGCTTACCATCCCTTACTGGTTTTTGGCTCACAGGTGGTGACTTTTTCCACTTCCAAAGATTGTCTTCAACCTAAAAGTTGATATATAGTATAATTTAAGCAACACCAAATAGAATTGATAATAACATGCAAGAACTACAGAAAATTGTCAAAAGATGTGGATAAAATAAAGATGGCAAGAGACAACAATAAGTTAAGAATTTTTCATTTTAATACAGAATAGAAGCAAAGGATATTAACATGAAATCATTATAAAAATAAAAAAGAAGTATGAGAAAGGGTCCATTAATGAGCTTACATCAAAATCCCATGAAGGACTCTCATTCCTTTCAAATATGTCAACTGCCGGTTTAAGCTCCTTAACTGTTGGCAGGGGTCTGGGACGGTCACCATGCTCATCACTGAATTAAAATTTGGATTCGGTCAAAAGCAGTGAAAGGATTTATCAAAAAGCGAAACTGCAATAGAAGAAATACAGAATGGCAACAAACCTTGTCCATGGTGCAGGCTCATTGTCACATCTTACAAATAAGTATCTGCATACCTTGAAACCCTGGCACATAAAAGTTCTCGTATTAAACCTAACATGAACTAAAGGAATCTTCCAGGAAAGTCCAGTGTCAGTATTCACCTGTTTTCCAACCTTTCGCCAGCACTTCTCTATCCTGTAGACACCATCATACCTCAACCCAGTTTCAGGGGCATAACTAGATCGCTTCTCTTTATGTGATCTGCCATCAAAATCATACTCGACATTATATAAAAAATCATAGAATTTAGGATCTCTGTCATGAGTTAGAAACAGATATAATCTGAAAGGAGTCCCTTTTCTACGTTTTGGTTATTTGCCCCGATTAAAGTGCAAATTAAATTTGGTTTAGTTGCCAAGTCATCTCGTAGGTCGTAATTATCCTCCATAAGAAAAATATTTAAAGGTACGTCTCGAGAAACGTCAACGTAGTACATTTTTTAAAGCCTATTTTATTATATATTTATTTTCTGTCCAAACAGATTCTATAAATTGTACCTGAAAATGCTTCTTAAGAAATGTGATAGGTAAGTCATGTGGTGATCATTAAACTCACAGATCTATCTGTGAATCTTGGTGAATTATAATTCTTATGTTGGCGGCTCTAAGGGGTCCTGAGAATGATAATAGAATTCACTACACAAACAAGTCAATTACGTTTTATAGTCAGCCACCCTGCCATTATTGAATTTGTTTGACAAAAAAGGACACTTCAAGCAGAACCTAACTGAGGCCAATATATTATTGCACTACGTGACCAGAAAGGATGTACAATTGGTATACCAATAACCTTTTAAGCAACTGTCCATTTTAGTTTTTTAGGTTAAATAATAGGAAACATTTTAAGCACGTACTAGTTTGACAACTAATGGGTTGGTTCTCTCTACTAAACCAAAGTAGAAACCGCATTTTCCATATCTCTGGATGTTTAAAACTGATTTAAGTTTAATCTGGAAGGCAAAAAGTTAATATACTGCAATTAAAACAAGAATGATAATAATATCAATGTATACACATATAAGTTGGGCATCGTGCAATAATATTTTACCTGACTACCCGTACTGGATATCCCTTTTTGCAGCTAAATCTCAAGGACTCGTTATAGCTTTCAAATTGTTGATCAAATGATTGATCCTTGTTAGTCCTTTTGTTCCCACTGAGGTCTCTTCCTCCACTGAAGCATTTATTTTGATACATAAGTATAATATTAGAATACTAAGATCTAGATGCACACAAAGAAACCATAAGACCGTCAGAAATGCAAACTCGTTTGCTGAAACTTGAGATAAAGATCAGTAAGGAAACATATGGATATTATTAGAAATGCAATAACCAGACTAAGACAACCCAAGTACAGTTCCATACTATAATTGCTGCATTCAAGTAAAAGATTGTACATTTTAATGGTCACAAAATGACAAAATAAAAACTATAGTTCTATTTGGTCTAAACAAACCTTCCAGTGTAAAGAAACCATTCACCATGATCCTCATCATCCTCATAACCACCAGAAAGAACCACAGACTGAGCACCATATTTGGCCTGTCCAGCAATTCCAGAAACAGGAGGATAGTGAATACCCCATTGCCTGCAATCCATACGGAGATCCCAACTTTCTCCAACTAAAACACCCCTATTTCTCACTGGATCATATTCAGCAGTGATAGGTCCAAAGTGATCACATGGTGTAGTTACGAAAATTCTTCCACTGGCAGCATTGGCCATTCCACTCTTTTTTGCACGATCTGTCGTATAAGCTCTATCAGGTCGGCATTGGTTATGCACAAAATGAGAAATTTTTAGCTGTCCCCCCGTAGAACTTGCCATCGACATCCTGGCCATTCGAATGGCGGCAACCAGTGCAGAGTTAATGCGCGGCTGACTTGCCATTTTGGCAGGAATGCTGAAGCGACATTTTATACAAGTATTCTTTCCTTGCCGGGTCCACTTTTGGAAGCAACTTAAGCAAAAGTTGTGGCCACAAGGTGTCTTCAAGATGATAAATAAAACAATAAATGAAGATAACTTAATTAGTTCACCAAGTTGCAATCTCAATTTTCACACTAAATTTGTATGTGGCAAGTCTCAGATTGCAAAGATAATAGAACATCACTGAACAATAGACATTAATGGTACATTCTATGCCAATCTAGTAGACATTTCATTCAAAATCAGTTCTATGAAAGTAAAAAGCAGTCACCTACAGTCAGTTCGATTAACAAATAACACCACACAAGATTTCAAGCCAAGTCTATTGGAATAAGCTCCAATCACCATTTTATAGTACAAGGCACTGAGTTGTCAACCACATTGTTGAATAATAAAATTTAAAAGCATAATTTCAGGAGACTGGAGATATGCAAACTTTATGCGCAGAAACTAGAAATGAAGGCAGCGGAATATAATCAACAAAATAAAACGAAGAGTATAAAAAAGGAGACAATGTGAAAATGATTTGCATATTATTGGGTCCGATTACTTGAAAAAAAGAAAAGAAAAGAAAACTCACACTCAGCATGCAACTTTCAATCAAATTGGCAGATACGAAATACCTAAATGAACAGGCATTTCAAGATCAATAATACGAATAATCCAAATCCAATTAAATAAAACAAAAACCCTGCACAAAATTTCACAACTTTCATTCATTTTCACATTTGATACGGGAAAACCAAAATTCCCAAATCAACCGCCATTTCAAGATCGAACATACAAGCATACATTTTCAATCAAATTCAAATATATACAGATATTAAATACCCAACTTGATCATTTCAACCCGGCCCGACTTGGCAAAATCTCAAACCCTAACCCTAATTTGTTCTCATCCACAAAACAACACAATCAATCAAAAATACCTAATCCAAGGCCTAAAAACACACAAACAAACAAAAAAAATCGCACCAAACTTAATCAAATCCGTACCGTAACAGGGCGCTCAGGCAACTGAATACAAACACAGCACTTAAAATTGCTATTAATCATGTCCGCCACTTCATTCCTCTCCCCCTCCTTCTCATTAGCCGGCGCCTCTTTCCCACTCAATAGCTCCTGTCTCTTCCTCGCCTTCTGCTTCTCCGTCAACGTAGCATCGGCCTCAATCGCCTGGATCGCCGCCACCAGCTCCGACTTCTCTCCGGCCGCCGGAGCTCCGGCGTCCACCAGCGTGGTGCAATCAGGACACTCCCACAGATTCGACGAGGACGATTGCGCATTAATCGCGAGACAAGCAATGTGCCAAGGCGTGACACAGGTGTTGCAGGTGAGTGTCTGGTCGCTGGACGGCGTCGTTTTGCAGATAAGGCAAATACCGTCGTTGTCGCAAGGGAGTTGTTGAGCCATCGGAGATATAGATACAGGAGAGTGTGTGTATCGATTTCACAGCTGCGGCGCAGAGATATACAGAGTATTTAGGTTGGTTTGATGTACGGGGATATAGTATTATATTACAAACATTTATATAGTGGGGAGTGAGGAGGGAGAATTTCAAATTTCAAAAGGCTTTTTCAACGGACGCGGGATACGTTTCCATTTTCCCATTTTAAGATATTAAAAAGGTAGATTTGCTTTCACCGTATTATAAATTTTGTTTTTAACTTTTTGTAATTGTTGTGTCCTTATACGAAATTATTGCATAATTTTACTAAAAGAACTACTACTGAGGTTAAGAAAATATATGAGTGAAAATTAGGAAAAGTGAGGATAATGATAGAATCAATTGATATTTAATATATAAAATAAGTATAACGGAGAATGTAGTAGGTAATTGATTTTAGGGTTTTTCATAAATACCCAAGTCTAGACGGCTTTTTGCAAAAATACTGTCATTTTTTAAAACAAATTGCAAAAATATTATATTTCAAAAAATATTTGGAAAAACACGAATGTTGCATATGCAAGCATATTTGCAACTGCTAGCAACCATATATTCAACCAAAAATACAATTTCGAAAGAATCTTTTGAAAATCATTTGTTGTTGCATAATCAGTTGCAAATGGTTGTAACTGACAAAATATGAATGTCCATGCGGATCCAATGCTAATATCACAAAAGCAACTATCAAATCAACTAAAAGCAACTATAAAATCGACTAACATCAACACATCCGTTAATTCAATTACGCCGCCTCCAACCACCACCACTCCTCCACTTGCACTAGATGCATTCACTTCTCCACCTCCATTTGCTTTGTCATCTCC
Source organism: Daucus carota subsp. sativus (assembly GCF_001625215.2). Classification (NCBI taxonomy): domain Eukaryota; kingdom Viridiplantae; phylum Streptophyta; class Magnoliopsida; order Apiales; family Apiaceae; genus Daucus; species Daucus carota. The sequence continues at coordinate 33,726,243 of NC_030382.2, read as the reverse complement.
ATCAACTCCATTACAATCTGTCATCTCCATCAACTCTGACGACTTCAACTCCAATGCAATCAACAGCGCTTATTTATGATCTAAGTCTCAGAAAAAAAATTACAAAGGTAAATCAATTAAAAGCAGATGCTCGATTAAGCAAAGGAAAAGGAGGAAGGGGGAAGGGAGAGAGAGGGGATAGTGAAATCAATCCGACCACCATCGTCGTACTGCTCTTCCGTCATGATAATGATAGAGAGAAAATGGATGTATGAGATAGACTTTGCCACGACCTCCAAAGCCCAATTAATGCCCCATTCTCTCTGACTTTTGATCTAAAGCTCAACATTTGGGAATGTCAATATCTAAATGATATCCGGAAGATATTTATATTTGCGGTAACTATATATTTGCAATAAAATATTAAAAAGTAGTAAGTTTGTTAGATTCCCTTGATTTTATATTATACAATTTTATGAAAAATTGGATAAAATGTAAAGAATGATTAAAAGTATAAAGTAATATTCTGGACAAATGATCTTTTTCGTGGACCTGTAGTTTTACTCTCATTCAGGAGAGTTTACATAAATTTTCAAATATATTTTACATGTTAAATATAGGGTAACTTTAACATTATTTAATTACATATATAACTTGAATTCATCTACAATAACAAATTAACGAATTTAACATAAAACAAATTAACTGAACTTAATAAATGATTATAGGTATTTTTTAGATGTTTGAAATTTGTACTCTAATTTAAATCTTGTAACGAAATTAATCGTAAAAGAGGAAATCGATCGATATCAAAATTAATATTTGAGTTATATGAACGGTCTGTAATTACAATGTTCAATCAGTCATTTGTAATCTTTAACAAACGGTTAATTGAATTGTTTAACAAATCCAGGATTGAAACTCAAAGGATTATGTAATGTCTTGTTGGGATAGTAGGCCACATCAGATTTTCAAATCAAGAACTGATTAATATAATATTTTCATTCGTCTCAAATCAACAATCTTTTAACCTTTTACATGTATCTTGAATGCACAAACATTAATGTCATAATTATTTTTTAATTCATGTGTTACATACGTGACATCCTCAGGAAAAGAGTAGTGCTAGGCATCTCAAAAAAATTCCACATAGAAATCAAGGTCTGTATGCTGGTTTATCTTCTCCAGACTTTGGATAGTATGCTCGGACAGAGGCATTCAGATTTGCTTTCTGATGCAACATTTCAATGGCCTAAGAGCAAGTCCATGAGATGCCCAATCTCATGTCCTAAGTTATAATTTAGGACAATTGATGAAAAAACTTGATCCAACAATGTCCTAGTGATGCCCTATATCACTAGGACAACCTCCCCAAGCCCTATTTTTGGGGCACATCTCTCCTTGCCCTATTTTATATTTTATACACTCTCTTTCTCTCTCTACTTTTATATTATGCTTTAATGATCAAAGAGAGTTTTTAATAATAAAATATTAGACATATTGTGAGAATAAGGCACATTGTTGGAGTTCAAATTACTAAAGTATGTCCTAAATTACTAGGACATGATATTTTATATTATATTTGGGGCTTGAACTAGGACACTCTTGGACTTGCTCTAAGCATGAAATACAATCACTCAACTAATATCCAATTAAACAAAAAAAGCTCTGATAAGTATGTCACAGGGTCTGTCAGCTAAATGTTATAAATTCACAACAAATCTGAGCTTAATAGCTGTAGAATATTGAAAATAAAGAGAGCTAAATAAGGCATTTGGCAAACTTGTTGATTATGATAGTACTCTCACCTTCATAAGGAATACAAGTTAAGAAACAAATTGACATGGTCTTATCAATGAAGACGTCATAATCAGACAACCTAAACTGCAAAACTTCTGCACAGCACAAGGTTGTCGCGAAGTCAAAGACGGATCATAACTAGGTGACTGGGCATCACATCTGTAATTAAGTTGGGCATAATATATTAGGAGTATATTGGTCTGTGCATAAGTGAGCGTGTGTGTGGGCGCGCACACACACATGTATACCAAACATATGACTGATATAACTTAATTTGCAACATTTATATACAACTTACCAAAAAATCTCATAACAAAACCAAGATTCCAAGTTAATATCAGCAACAGAGTACAATTCCTGTAGAATTAGAATTAGCTGAAGACCCACCTGAATGTATATATCAGTCTGTCCACCTTGTGCTCCACCTTCACCAAGAGGCTGATGTATCATCATTCTTGAGTTCGGGCAAGCTGTGTCTTTTACCTTCAAGAGACCTCAAGACAGGAAATATCAGGTACTGTGATCAACACTAGTCAGGGAAGACACTCAATGCAAGTTAATTGACAGACTACTTATCTACCATTGGTCCCAGCACTTGGCAGGAAAGCTCCCATTACTGTCACATAATGAAGGAAAGGTATACATGAATAAGAAAAATAAAATTACTGAGAGCCATGACAATTTATCGCATAATAAGTTAATAACATCAGAATTAGACTACAGGTTCAAGAAAAATTTAAAAATCACGGATTATATGGAAGCAATGGGAAGCGCCATTTCAGATGAATGAGAACTAAACACCGTTTCTTATGACTGAGCTACGAGAATCTTAAGCAGATACATAGCAATAACAGAGCAATTACTGGAGCAACCACGCAATTTTCATGCAACAATAAGATTTTACAAAGACACGCTCATGGAAGACTAGCAACTGATCAAAATCAATGCAGCATAGTCACAGAAATTGACAGATGAATTTGTAAGAAAAAACATAAAGCCTGGGACTGGCGTGAGTAAGAAAGGTCGAAAATAATTTACCTAGCTGCCATACCAACACACACAGGTGAAACAACAGGTTGAATACGCCTCATTGTGTTAAATATGGCCTCATTCCTAAATTCCAGCATAGTGGGCCACTGCCGAGACCCAGCCTACTCTAAAGAGCATGAGACTGGATGGGCTGACCCGACATCCCGGTTTTGACCCCTAATGTAGACCATGTGGATCTCCCTTGAGTTGATTATATGAGCTAGTCCTTGCTGAGGGCGAGGCTGATTGTGAGCCTGAGCCCAGGATAATGAACATAATAGATTCTGGCAAGCAACTTCTGGTGTCCTTCCTCAGTAAGAGGCAGAGGCTAGGCCGACAATAAGCAGGCCAGGATAATCATTAGCGTATACTAGTCAAAGATAGCAGGTGGTGTGTGAATGACTGCCAGGTAAGAACCTCGGGCGAGGCTTCTCCTCCATAACAGGCGACAACGTATCGCGTCTTGTGACCAGATGACACCAGGTGATGCTCAAGATAAGGCGACACTGAGAAGCAGACGAGATTACTCCCGAAATGACCTGTCTTTCCTTATAGATCGTCCTAATGACGAGATTTTAACACTTGACAGCGGATTCTATATTTGGGTATAACAGTATATAATAAACCAGCTTCTGTAAAATATTAGTGTAAAAGATATCACCATGTCAATTAAAATCCCTCCAACCCAGTAGTAGCTCGAAGCTAACAACCAATTAGTAAATTCATGGAAAAATTAGTCTCGTTTTCATGGAAACAACAGAATATTGCAGCGCTTAGACCTCAAGTTTCTTGAGGAGAGCACATACGTCAAGCTTACCCCTTCTTCAAAGAGACATCTAAACAGCAACTAACGACTAAGGTATAGGAGCACATGAAATAAGCGTATGCCAAAAAATTTCTAAAGAGTGAAAACTGAGAGGAGAATGGTGCACACGAAAAACAAACCTTCTTAGGATCAACAGCATCAAGATAGAAAACCTGAGCTAATTAATATTGTGTTTGCCATAATATGATCAACAGCAACACCACAATGTAATATGGTAATGACAGGACTCAAAAATCATCCCTAAAACATCTTACATACCTAAACAATGCAATATCATAACAAAAAACACCACTAAAACAAGTATACACACAAATAAAAACAGAACACTAGTGTATCTTCTACATTTGTTAAAACAAATCAGAAATAAGCAAAGTCCGGACATCTTAAAACTTTAGTGGATTCCAGTTCGAGTTTCACTCTGCCTTATTAAAATTACTAAAATATAATTGTGATGTTTTTTTTTAAGCCAATGCAATGCAGGTGTATAACTCTCAATACTGAATGTGAGATAAGCCCCAAACTCTTCAATGTCAGGACCTTAAACTACTAACTTCTTGTTCCATGAACTACAAAGCAATAAACCAAACAAACCATAAGAAAATCTAATAGTAATACTTAGACCAAAATTTGCTGAAGACCAGAAATGGAATGTTACTTGATTGAATAAAATCCAGAAGTCCTAGAGTCCCTTCCAAGATTCCATTCAACTTACTATTCAGGACTCTACTTCTTCTTACTAATCTTAGCCTTCTTCGCTGTTGTAACAAGACCACTCTTCTTCTTACCCTTCTTTTCAGCTGACTCTTCCGTGGATACAGGCAGTTGACTTTTCTCCTGTTCATCACCATCTGCCTTCTTTTTTGTATTCTTTGCTGGCTTCTCCACATTCTTATCAGCGGTAACCTGTCCTCCAGCATCAGCCTTCTTTCTCTTCTTCTTAAGCTCAACTTCTTTGACATCCAAATCTTGCTTATCATCAGTTTCTTCACTCACATATTCCTCATTAGCACCAACTCTTACTCCACGAGCAGCTTTTTTAGTCTTCTTGCCAAACTTATCTTCCCCGATAGCCTTTTCTTTCGCCGAGCCCCTCTTCTTTGTCTTCTTCCCCTCCAATTCACTCTCATCATTCACCTTCTCACTCTCTTTCTCACCCTCATCAACATCATTCGCCACTTCATCTTCACCACTCACATCCATATACTTAACTTCATGAATTCTCCCTTTCTTCTTCTTGTTCTTCCCCAACTTGCCATCTTTCTTCTCACCCTCCTTAACCTCAACCTCAATCTCATTCCCCTCCTCAACACTCTCCCTAACCCCCTCAATCTTCAACTTGATATCCGGCACAGCCTCATACAACGGCAACCCAGGAGACCCCGACAACTTCAAGTGAAAAGACCTAACACCCTCCCACCCTTCCGGAACCAACTCAATAACCCCCTTAATCCCCTCCACCACATTCTCCAAAACCTCCCCTTCCTCCATCGAAAGCCTCCCAATCTTGACCACACTACACGTCCCCTTCTTAATATAAAACAATCCCGACCCACACGCCCTCTCAATCTGCTCCTTCCAATTCTTATGACTCAAATCAACCGGCAAAGGTGCCTTCTTCTTCTTAAAAAAACTCTTCCCCAACAACTTAGGCAAAAGGGGGATCAGCCCTTTAGCCGCAAAGAAGATATCATAAGAATCACACAACTTCCTCTTCGCCTCAAAGGTCTTATAATCACTTTTCAACTTACTAAAATTCAAGACTTTAGCAACATTAATACCATCAGCTTGTACCTTCTTCTTGGCCTCCTTTGAAGTGAGCTTAGACTTGGGTCTGTCATCAATAATCAAACAAATCTCAGAGTCTTGAACCAGAGGGTGAGGCAGAGGGATCTTGTAGGGGTTTACACGACGACCCTCTTGAGGAATATGCTCCAATGTGAGAGTCAAGTAAAAGAAGTCGTTTTGGGGCAAAAGCTGAGCCTTTTCTGAGGCTGATTTGGTCTCTTTCCACTTGAGAAGAGCAGAGACAGCACTTGAGATTGTTTCTGGAGTGACCCTCGTCGTAGACATGGTGGGAGGGTTTGTGCGGAGAGCTAGTTGGTGAGGGTTTCAGAGGAATTGTGATGTTTGTACCCTCTCTGCAGAGTGCAGTGATATATGTGCCCATTTGTTAAGTATGGGATCATATTTTAGGTCGACCAGATTAGGGTTTGAGATTACATTATTCGGATATAGGTCGACCTGGATATTTGAAATCCGGATTTAAATCAAATTATAAGCCAATATCATATATATATTTATTTTATTTTATTTTTAACCGGATGGTTTGTGATTCACAGAATAAGTCGGATATAATCTACTAATCATTATCATTTTAATTATTTAAATAATCATCATTTAGTCTAAATAAACACAATATTATAAATATATAATAATTGTAACTTAAAACTTATAGTTATATGTATGTATAATTATTAAATATATATAAAGATAATGTATATTATCACGGTGGAATAAAATTTTAAAATATTAGAATTTTATAAATTGATGATTATACTTACAAATGTAATAGGTTAAAAATATAACGTATATAAGTTCGAATTGAATATGAATCATATTCAAGTATTTGGTTATGATCGTAGGGTCATGTTCAAAAGATAAGCATGAGAGAGAGAACTCATGCAACCTTTACCTTATTTTTAATACTCCGTATTGTTTAGAGTTCAGCGGCAGAATTTCACATGCAAAAAATATCAATATCTATGTATTATATTTTAAAATTATTTTTGAACACACAAAATGATAAAAAAAACATGAAAAAAAACATATATTTAGATTTAGATCTTAAAAATCTATTTAAAATTAGGGTTTTGTAGCTGAACCTTAGTGGTTCTATGGTTATATTTTAAGCACCGGTTCTCTTTTGAGCGCGACCCTATTATTGTATTATGAAAAAATAATATGAGACCTAATCTGAGCAGTACTCATATTTGAGATCATATATTGTTCAAATTTAATCTTTTTGTTCAATTTGAATCATTTTCAAAACAGGTAGAAATCGGGTCGGATATATACCAAGACTGGAGCGGAGATTTTTCAATTGCTATAAACCTTTTACAAGTGCATCACGCCACCTCAAAATAAAATTTAAATAGTACCAGTATTTGTTAAGCAGTCCAAAAACCAAATTGGAAGTGTATTAGGAAAGCCCCGCGTAGCCTATAGATACTCGCACCCCTATATATATTCACAATCCGCAATCGCTCGCTTATACAGTAGGTTTTTTCTATCAACTAAACGTTCATCACAGAGGCAGAGAGAGAGACGCGAGAGAGAGAGATGGGTACAGGAAAGAAGAAGATAGAGATAAAGAGAAAAGAAAAGGAAACCGACAGACTCGTCGCTTTCTCCAAGAGACGCCGAGGCCTTTTCAAGAAAGCCCATCAACTCCACTCTCTCTCCGCCGCTCATGTGGCCGTTCTCGTTTTCTCGCCCGCCGGAAAAATTTATATCTACGGCGACCCTTGTTTCGCTGACACTATCGACAAGTTCTTGTACAATGCTACTAGTCCAAACCCTCTTCTAACTCATACAAATAGCAGCGCTGCTTGTGATCATGATGCTGATGATGCGCGTGAAGATTTTCAAGAGATGGAAGCGCTTAAGGCGTGGTTGGAGACGTTGAATGTTGATACTTGCGATGATGTCAATGATCTTCTTTCGGTTAAGAATGATTTGCAGCAAATTAGAGATAGGTTGATCCAAAGAATGAGTGTTGTTGCTGATTCTAACTAGGCTTTGTGTTTTTAGTATTGTCGAGATTGCGTGAGTGTTTAAATTTCTGTGACCCGTCGTATAACGACTTATTGTTAAGAAACGATTTTTTGGTTTATTGTAGTTGAATGTTCACTATATATTCATGGTCATGTGATCTTGATTTTAAAAGTTAATTTGATGTCTTATTTGGCATTTGGTTTACAGAATTTATGGAATTCGGAGAATGTAAAATTTAGAACTTAACATGTGCCGTACTTTTTTCAGCTCGTGAGAGTCATTAGGATTGGAATCACCCTTACTAATTTATTACAATTCGAGATATTTAAGAGGTGACGGTTTCGAGTTTTCCGAGGCAATCACTGGCGACTCCCATGACCCAGCTGTCGAAGTTGGCTTTAGGTTCTTGTCCGACCATCTCCCTGTAGCAGTCTCTGCAGGTATCGATGTTTGACAAGACTGCGCTGAGATCCACATTGGCCTTGTAATAGTTTTCTGATTTCAAGTCGTCGATGGTGTTCTTCATGTCGTCGATTGCTGCTCCATAAACTTCTCTGCATTCCTGAAGGCATTCCCGTGTTATTCCAGAGGTAGCTGGATTCTTAGCCTGCTCATCGATGGTGTTGAGGAATTCTTCAGCTTTGTGGCTTGCAATTTTCATTGTAGACTCGATGAATTGAGTCATCTGTGTCTTGGCATCGACAGGCTGCTCAGGGGCAGACCCTACTGCTGCAGGCGTCGAGTCGGCCTGAGCAAACAAGGCAATGAGGGAGGCAATCGCTAGGGTGACTAGCGCCTGGCTGATGTTGGAAGCCATTGTCTCTTCTCTTGGAGAAGAGAGGAGGCTAACCGATAGGGGGTATGGATCGGAGGACGAACAACCTGGTGAAATGATGAAGACCTCAGTCTTCAAAGATTTGAGGTTTTCTGGGATGGGTGGTGAGCTTTAATACCCAGTTATCAAGGAATTAAAGAATGGTCAAGCATGAATTTAGGATTTTAATGAACTATATTTGGGCTACCTAAATACAGGGTATATTCCCAGCTCCAACGAGAGATTAAGAGTTGGCTTTGCTTTGACCCTTTTATTTAACTAAAATCAGAAAATAATGAGCAAGCCAGATCAGTTGAAATGAAAATCTAGTAGTTACCCTGCCATAAAATTTCAGCTACTCAAGTAAGATGGATAGAGGATTGGATCCTCTGAAGTCAGATGAAAGAGACAAATCGAAGGAAAGCTCATGTAGATACTTGAATGCAACATGGAGATACGGTACAACCATTGATGAAAAAGAAAGTACTCTACAAGGGTTTTAAGTAAGGATCAAGTATATCCTAATCCTGACCTAAAACATCAGCTTGCCTAAACAAAATTCTCCTAAATTTGCAAAAGAATCCTCCCGCCATATGGGCGACTGTACAAACATCCCCCCCCCCCCCCCCCCCCCCCCCCAAAAAAAAAAAGCTAGATTATCTAGTTACCTGATCATCTTCCTTCATGAAGGTCTTCAGAGAATACAGTTGTTCGAGAGATCACATCATTTTCAAATGCACTTATTCCAGAATAAGGACCTGAAGAGAAGATAGAAGATGTCCCGTCTGATGTGAAGGTAGGACGGTTGTTGGAGGTCAACACAGAATCCTGATACTCTGTAACTTGCTGCACCATTTTAAGTGACTGCACAACTTCTCCCATAGTAGGACGCTGGTTAGCCTCAGGGGCAACACAAGCTGCTGCAATGGTGCAAACCCTTGCAAAATCATCCTTCGGGTACTTTCCTCCAAGCCTGAGATCGGCAAGTTCATCAAGACGATCCTTATCCCTAAGAATAGGCCTGGCCTGAAACAGATACAAATTCTGTGATTTTGCACGGCCGTGTTTAGATTGATTACTTAATAGAAATGATCTACTGCAAGTCATAAAAGAAATTTTGAAGGAAGTAAATGAAGAAAATCAGCAACTTAAATAAAGAAACATCTCTAAAGCATTAATAATTAGATGAAAAATAATATGGTTAAAGAAAACGGAATACGAGTCCATCAATCATATTTACTAACCCAAGTCACAAGGTTTTCCTGTCCTGATGGCTGTGACATATCCACAGGTCTCCGTCCTGTCAACAACTCAAGGAGGACAACACCATAGCTGTAGACATCACTTTTTACTAGTAGATGACCAGTCATTGCATATTCAGGTGCTACATACCTGAAAACATTTCAAACAACCTTAGCGCCAACTTTTAACATGAAGAATACTGACTACTGAATCAATAGTTACTGCAAGCGAATTACTCTCTTTGCTAGTTTCAGTTGAAAGAATTCTTAATCGGATCAATTGAAAAGGTTGAAAAGGAGGCTGACCCAAAGGTACCCATTACACTCGTAGATAGGTAGTTCTGCCTGCCTTCAGGGGCCAGTTTTGCAAGGCCAAAATCAGCAACTTTAGCTTGGAAGTTATTCTCCAGCAATATATTTGACGCCTTAAAATCTCTGTGTATAACACAAGGTTGGGAATCCTCATGCAGGTAAGCAAGGCCTCGTGCAGCATCTAGGGCAATCTTCATTCTGGTCTCCCAGTTCAGAGGACAATTAAGTCCTAAAGGACCTACAGTGATACAGGAAATTATTATACATTTGTCAGAAGCTTATATACCATGACCTAACAAATTATAACTTCGTTTGTAACACTTGCCAACATAAAACAAACAAGACAGCGGTAAACTAATTTAGTGTCTGGCATAAGATCAAAAAGGACATGTATAATGAAAATTAATTACCATGGAGCCATTCCTCCAGACTTCCATTGGGGACAAGCTCATAACAAAGCAGCTTTTGTGAAGAGTCGCTATTGCTATAATAACCTACAAGCTTCACCAGGTTTCGATGATGCAACCTACTAAGCATATCAACCTCAACCAAAAATTCTTTATCCCCTTGTTGTCCTCCACTCGTAAGCCTCTTTATTGCTACCGCCGTACCATCACTTAACATTCCCTTAAATACTCTGCCAAAACCACCCTCCCCAAGCACACTAATAGAATCAAAATTGTTCGTTGCTTCTTTTAGCTCTTCATATGCAAGGAAGCGTGTGCTGGTCGGGTGGAGGGAAAGGGACCCTACTCTCGGAAGAGCATCGACTGTCTTGGACTTGGCTGGAATATCTACAGGAAACTAAAACATATCAACACATGGTAGTTTGAAAACCTCATCAGAAACACATTTCAGAAAACAATCAGTTCACACTATCCAGCTGATAGTCCTTAAAACACATCTTCAGCAAATTTGTATGTGGAGTCGTATAATTGTTTGCTGAATACAAACGAAACTAGATCTTATTTACTCAGTGCGTCATGGAAGTTTAAAAGAATTATGGAAGGAAATCAAACATGATTTAGTTTGAGACACTGACATTTAAAAAATATATTAATTATCTTTATAATTTAATAAGTTATAGACATGACTGCAAGGCTATAGATTACTGTGGGCAATTAGTCAATTTGTGGATTGCAGTATCACGAACTCAGAACAAAAGTATTGATTGTTTCATTTTAATGGAAGAAGAATGATTCAGTTGAGGTGTTCTTCTGGACAAAGCTTAGCATATATATATAAAGGCAAGTGACAATTGCTCAAATACAAACCAAACTAGAGTACATACTACAAACTAAATCTAAGCCCTAGATAAATCTAATCTAATGGCCCCCTAGAAGTCGCCACAGTTAAAATACACTCTTTCATACATGATCCCCTCCGATTCTAATTTGATTTTTCCCATCAATCGGATCTAATTTGATTTTTTGACATCTGCCTTCACTATATTTTTCTTCATCTCCCAACGATCAATTTGCATACCACATGTGCTATATTTCATTGCGACTTAATTTTTTTAATTTAGTTTGTAGTTTGTATATTAAGGAGGTTTGCAGTGGAGTAGGACCCTATATATATGATTTATAAATGCTAAAAAAATTGTTACAGTGCAATTCAAAGTTTACAATCTAAAGACTTGAGCATTAAAATTAGCTATTTTTTACAAAGTTTCATGTTTTCAGATGAAAGACAAGAAACAAAAAAATGGTACATAAGATTAAGAAAGGATTATTGTTTGCATTACCAGTTTCTGTGACATAGGTCTTCTCCTTTTTCTTCCCTTGCTGAGATGTATATGAACAGACTATAAGCATTGAAATAATGCCAATTATCAGAACGCCAATACCTACACCAACGATCAAGACAATACTCGGATGTTTCCCGTTACTTGAAGTATTAAGTTCTGTGGAAGACGAAGGATTGTATGAAGGTGCGCCAACTGGTGATGCTGCAAAACATGGAGTTGTAAATCAGAGCAGTCATAACAAAGATAGAAACTGTTGCAAAATGATTAGAAAACAGTATCTTGCTCGCTATTATATAGATATAAGAAGTAATGGACCAGGTAACCATATCTATCGTGATTCTATTAGCAGCAATTGTTGATGGCAATTACCCTGAGATGAAGCCTGAGACTGAAACCAGGTAAAGTTGAGTATCTTGTAATCACCCACTAATTTGGGGTTTGTACGAACCCTATGCATGGATAGTGAAGAATTTATTCCTGATGCTTCAACTGCAGAGAAGCTTTTTCCTGTATGCGGAGTTATGGCCACCGAAATGTTCCAATTTGATGAAGTGACTACATAAAAGTTTATTGGCGCAATTTGAGATCCCCGTAGACCGAGTTGATAAGCAAACTCTTCTAATACAATATTCCAATTTGGGTTTGATGAAACGTTTATAAGGAGAATATCAAGCTTTATCGGATATACACAGTGGCAAGCCTGGGTCCCTCGCTTTCGCACCATGTTGTGTCCACAACAATCTTGAGAAACATAAGACATAATTAGCATACAAGGTAAACCAAAACAGCATCACAACTGAAGATGTAATGTTAAATGAGCTGATTCATCGAATTATAAATGTAAAATATAAATATCCTGGAAATGAAGATATCTAATTATAAAAGAAAATAAGCAAGAGTGCAGGATCATGTTTTACTTGGTGCTTTTGGTGGATTAGCTAAAACGGCAGGTATAGCGCCAGGATCCGATTGTGTTGGAGAAACATTATGCAACCATGGAGGTGTCATAGAAGCGGTAGGAGGCAGTAATTTGCTTTTCCTCATTGACGGTTTTGAAAAATGTGAGTTTGAAGGAGCATGAGCAGAGGCTATCAGAGGGCTATTGTAGGGAGAATGAGCAGGTGCAGGTGGAAGATTTGGAACAGGATTATGTATAATATGTTTACGATGACGTTTGTAGAATACTGGGAGGTCAACTAACATGGGGATTTTAGGTATAGCTGAAACTAGCAAAGGCCTGTTAGTTGGTGAAATGACCTGCTCTTCCACTGGGGTATTGGGTAAATCTGCACAGGTGCTGAATATAGCATAAAGTGAAATAATCATCCATTTCAGCAATAATCTTCGAAACTTCTTCAGTTCTCCTGGAAATCATTAAAAAAAGAATCTCAATATACATATAAAAAACAAAGATATGCGCTACAGCATCAAGCGAAAACAGCATACATTGCAGCAATCAGCTTCAAATTCTTGTAATACTCATCACAGTCAAGCTCGCAACCCCCCAAATCAATTGAAGCATGAACCTCAAATATTCTTCCTACTCTAATAGATAAATGTTTCGAAATCATTCAATTACTGATTTATGGTGCACTATTATTGTCTATTCTTATAATCAATGTAAGGCGGCAAAATCATTTTTGCTTTTCATTCATTATAAAAGAAAGAAATAATTCAGCTTAACAATCTGCAAGTAAGAGACCCTCCCTATGAAAGGAAAATGATATTAAGTGTAGCCTCCAATTGTAAACTTGAATGCAAGCAACTTCAGTTAATCTAAATATTCTTAGAAAACTCGCCAAAAATTATACTTACTTTCCGAGCAACTTGAAGTTTCCTTATATTATTATATATAATGTACTTAGCAACAACCTTTTCACTTGGCATAGTAAAAAATATGGTTTACTAAAGCATGAATGAATGCCAAGACATTATACACTATTTGAATATCAAATACATCTATATTGCCAGTCACATAATTTTGGAGAAAAAACCAAGGCCACACCATACAACTTACCACTTCCACTAGTGAGGCTGTTTCCGAATGACCCCCCAACTTAATGAATATATCGAGATGAAATATGTGCTTATGCTGAATACCTACTTCTTATATAAATAAAAATGCCTAAACTTTTTGACTGTGGTTGAAGTACTTCCCTATCTTCTACACAACTTCAAGTAGCCGCATTCAAGGCAATCATTTTCTTAGTTGCAAATGCTAAAAAGTTCCCAACTTGAAGCTTCAATTTCACGTCATTGCATTTCTCTCCACTAATTTTAAACAAAAAAATGAAAAGACAAAAAAAACTAAATTCCATAGCCATGCTTAACTTCAACTACACACTCCAATTACACATTTGTCTTCCAATATAAAAAAACAGCAACTTAGGTAGTATAATTACTCAAGTCACACAAAAATAAATACATACATATACATTTTATAAACCCTAGCTCAAAGAGCTCAATTCAACTGAACAATTACAAGAAAAATTTCACATTTGCAACATTCAGACAACCCACAAGAAGTTAAGACCAAGTAAACTCACCAGAGGCACCAAACATTAGAAAGAGCCCTGACATTATGTTCTGAATCTGAGCTTGAAAGATCTGGGGAGCTCGAGTGAACTGAGAGTCAGTACAAGAACCAACAAGTCAAACAATTGTATAAGACAATGTAGGAGCTTTTAATGGTTGAGAATGCAAGAGAATTTGAGATTTAGAATATGTGTAGATTTATTTATATGTATGTATCTTCTTCAGGCATTTTGAACCAACCCCTCCAAAACAAAGATTTAATTCTGCGCAGAGAGGTAGAGAGAGATAACAGAAGTGGACCCTTTATTGTGGTTGTCTTTAACTTCACTCTAGCTTAGTTGCTTATCACTTGGATTTTTTTATTACACTGCCAGTAAAGTATAAACGTAGGGAAAAGCAGGGATGCTTGGCTAAATTTAAAAAGTTTAATTAATAAAAATGCAGATATGTTGGAATATATAAATATTTAATAAATTTTCTGGATGATATAATTTATGAAAATGGAAAATAACTAGAAGCTACACCAAAAAAATTTAGTTTTTTCATTTTGTTATTTTTTAATCAGAATTTTTATAATATTTTTGTGTTTTTTACATAAACGTATTATGGTAATATAATTCATTTACACATCAATCTTGCTGAAATAAAAAACTATAATTTGTATTTATCAAATTAAATTTTATTTTAGAAATTAGATTATATTTGTTTTGAATAATTTAAATATAATTGTATGTATTTGTGTCATAAATAATCAAACTAAAATCTGTAATTACATGCAACGTGAATTATATATATACAATATATATGTGTGTGTGTAACAATTATATAATTATATTAAATAATCTTTTGTAACATTTTGACACTAATTGTCGAGAAAATGCCCTAAATAATATACTTTTCAAATGTAAGAGCGAGTAAGCACGGTTGGTTAGACAGCTCAAGCGTTTATCCTCTGTCGTCTTCGATCTTGGGTTCGACCCTGCCTCATCCCGAGATTACGGAGAACAGACACTCGGCTATAAGTCATATTTGTCATAAAAAAATAAAATACAAGAGCAGGTTCAAGAGATGTCTTATAACATGTCCTAAATCATAATTTAAAGTATTTGATGAAAAATGTTGATCCAACAATGTCCTGGTGATGTCTTATATCACTAGGATAACCTCTTCAAGCTTGTTAATAAGGCACATCTCTCCTTACTCTATCGTATATTTTATAATATATATTCTTATACGCACTTTCTTTCTCTCTCTACTTTAACAAGTCACATTGTTGAGGTTGAACTTAGATAAACATGTCTTAAATCACGGGACATCATTTTTTATATTATATATGGAGCTCCAAATAGGACACTGTTGGACTTGCTCTAAGTGCCTCAAATATCAGTTTTCGCATTATGTGTCTAAGATACCCAATGGAACACGCATATTAGTATGCGTTTACTTAAGTTAAACATAACGACACATACGCACAGTGCATTCACTTTGTTCTTGAGGAGCAGGATACTTAATCTGGGTTCTCTTTCTTATTGCTCTGCGCTTTATTCCGGATATCACTTCTCTCCTTCTTAACAATCCCGATATATGTGCTAGTCACAATAAAAGGGTTCGCATCGTGCGTGTACTCAAGAGGCATCAATTAATTACGTGCATAAACCAAATAATTGCTCGAACTCGCAGCGCCCAAATGAGTATACGGAATCTTGAGCACGGTTGGATAACTCAGTGGTTAAGAGCTTATCCTCTGTCGTCCAAGGTCCTGGGTTTGACCCTGACTCAACCCGAGATTTCTGAGAACAGATACTTACTTGTAAGGCTATAAGCCATATTTGTCAAAAAAAAAAATGTATACGGAGTCTTCGCATGTTCTGAGTGCCTGTACTAGTGAAAAAGAAAATGAAATTAGTCATCGCACCCGCTAGATGCGCGTGCGCGACTAGATGAGAAAAGCGTATATGACATTCGTAGTTGTCAAATGCATATTTGTTCTAAGCGCATGTCCAAAATGCATGTTCGGTTGGGTATTTAGGATACCTGTTCAGCCTGTGGTTATTTCGGGCTTTTTCTTCAAAATTAGTTAAGAAAGCTCTTCACCCCCAGTTATTCAAGTTTTTATTATCTAAAAGGTAATTATAACATGTTTGGATTTTAATATATTCAAATGAGTATTTCGATATTCATTCGGATCAAATTGATTTAAAATATATATACAAATATTTCAAATAAATTTATAAATGTGCAAATCTTAATTTCAATCTGCACCAAGTTCAAATAGATATTAATATTTTGAACTCCTATCATTCACATGTATTCGACTCGATTTTATCCGACACATTTCTATACTTTCGTATATATAATTTTTGTTTAATTTACATTTTTATAATGATAATAGGCAGGTGTATGTGTTTCTCAGTCATAATTTTTTTTAAATATAAGTGATTATTTCAAATAATTTAAATTATTTTTCTCTTAAATTTATTTCAGAAATTTTAAGTCAATTTTTTGGCTAGCTGTTTCATTTTTCATGTGATATTTTATTTAAAAACTTACTTCTTGCTATAAAATACAATACATGTCTATGTCCGTTTATAAATGCTCTAAATATAATAGAAAAATTAAACTTAGATAAAATACGATTCCGAATGTGAGCACTCATATAACCCCTTACATTAGGTCATGTTAGGAATCAATAAGTTTGATGATAACATAAACACTTTGCAACTTGTTCAATTAGAATCTTTATCGTTTTATCATTTTATCAGTTGTAATTGTTATTTGTTTATCTTGAGAATCATCAACGGATGGATAAAATAGGATGGATAATTGTAAACATCCAATGCCATGTAATTTTGTCTAAGTGAATAATTTTCAACGGATGAATTACAGTAATTCAACTGATGAAGGCTGTACTATATTCGATGGATGAAGATCAAGTTTTCAACTGCTAAAGCCGGTACAGTGTTCGAGCGATAAAGTTTGTAAATCATTCGATGGATGAAGCAGCTTTCAACAGATGAAGCAAACAGCCGTTGAAAGTGATTAGAGCTTAATTCTGACAAGTCACATGGATCGATTACATTAATTTAGACATGGAAGTCCATTTGAGAATATAAAGAAGAAGCAGAAACATACTTATCTTGTGCAATGCAATCTGGATCAAATCAAGAAGATGGTCAAAGATGAAGAAATCTCAGAAGACATGCATAATACAAATATGTGCGGCAAAGTTTAGTTTAGAGTGCAACTTTTGTATTCTAGTTAACTTTGTAAACTTGGAGTATATAACCAAGTTAGTAGCATTAGTTGAACTTGTTCAAATACATTAGAAAATCTTAAGTGTTGAAAAAGTTTGAGTGTTGAACCTGCAGCTGTGCGAATTGTAAACAATCTACAGATTTTTCAATATAAATCTCACGGGTGGATCATTCAATACACCCATATTTTTAATACTTGGTGTTATTACTGATCAACTATCTTGTTTGTGTTGTGTTCTTGAATCTTTTGATTTTTTTAAAAGATTGTATTCAAACCCCCCTTATACAATCTTTCTCATAGTTAGTGTAAAATAATAGGCCTCATATTATTTTATATAAAATGATCTTCTTGAGTAGCCGAATAAAATCCATGATTTTTATTCAATTCGAAATCATATATACATTAAGTTTTTAATCCATTTTATTTATAAATAAATAACCATCCTTTTATAATTTTTTATTATCTTATTACAAATTTAAATTTTCATAAAATATAATTTATTTTAGTGATGATGCATTCATTATCATGCTAATAGTACATAGTAGCCGTTTAGCTAATATTATTTTTTAGAAATAAGGATTTATTTCTAGATAAAGCTTATGAATCTACTTTTTCTTGGAATAAAAAATCCGTAATCATTTTTGCTAAATATCGATATAAAACATCTTTTTAACATTTATATCCAAAATAATTATAAAAATATACATTTTTGAGAAAAATCAAATCCCTAAATTTTGAGAACAAACTTACCCTAACACCCCGTTAATGCGATTATAAACCATACAAAGATGTCGTTTGACTAATTTTAGGGGCCGTTTGATTAGGGGTAACTAAGAACGGGAAAGGAAAACAACCAGTTTCATTTCTTTTGTTGTTGTTTGTTTCATGAAGTTTGTCATTCTCTTTAGTTTTAGGTTTACCTCAAATGTCTCATAATCCATTCCCCACCCCCCATCAGGTATTCCTGTTCTCTTTCCTGATTCTTTTTTTTTTTTAATTTTCATTTATAATTTGTTTTAGAAATCACTAATATTAAAAAACAATATGTAAAATATTTTTGATGATCAAAAATAAATTTTAATATATTTTTTACATATTAAAAATAATTTTAATATCATTTATAAAATTAAAGAAATTTTTAAATAATAAAATATGTCAAATTATAAACATAAATATATTTTACTCTTGAGATTTTATTTAATATTTAAAAATCAAATTAGGGATAATCATATAATTTTTCATTCTGTTTCCGGATCAAAACCAAACAAGTAATACAATTCAGCATCATTCATTTCCTTTCACTTCATTTCTCTTTCTGAATTCCATTCCGTTTTCTTAGATCGAACCAAACAGCCCCTTATTTTTCAGAAATAAAGACTTGTTTATCGAGAAAAATATATAATTTTTTTAAAAATAAATCCTTATTCTTTATCCAATAACAAATGTGATCATCTATTTAATATTTATTGTTAAAATTTCTAATAATATATATTTTTAAAAATATAAGAACTTATTAAATAAGTGCTTAGATTTATAAGTAATTAAAGTGTTGGAGAAAAAAGTTAACAAACAAAAGTTGGGAATCTTAAATTTTTACAAATGCTTCTTGATTTTATATACAAACAACTTTATATACAAACAATATGAATAATTGATTCTTAACCTCTGTTCTATAAGTCGGTGATTAATCACCGATTAATTCCTGTTCCATAACTCGCCGAACTGATTAAATCTCCGATTAATCACCGATCAATCCGATTAATCCCCGAACAATTCAATTAATCCCCGATTAATCCTTGTTCCGTAACTTCACCGATTAAGTCTGATTCCCGCTTTTTACAACACTGTTCTTGACTTAAAACTCCCACCACTGACTTTGTTTCCCATCACTGGACTACTGTAGTACAGTAACAAAATTTGAACAGGCCACATGGACTGTAATTAAAATTCACTTAAAACAGGTGGTGGATTCTGAATTAGGGTTTATCTATCTATACATAACATTCATACTCCACGCGGAGCTAGGGTTTAACCTTCCCCGCTGATATCTAATACACAACTTGTAATAGACTATTCCGATGGGAGTTCCGGCGTTTTACCGATGGTTAGCCACCAAATATCCGATGTGTATTGTCAATGCAATCGAAGAACAGCCGGTTAATATCTCCGGTGTTAGTTTTCCCGTCGATACAACCAAGCCTAATCCCAACGGAATTGAATACGACAATCTCTATCTCGACATGAATAATATCATTCATCCCTGTTTTCATCCCGAATTCGGCGTAAGAATCTCGCTTTCTTTTTCTCTCAGCTTTCGTATTTGTTGATATCTGTTTGAGTGTTTGGTGGTTAAATTGTTACGGTTTTTGGTGTTTCGAGGTTGTCGAATTAGTAAGCTAAGTTGTGTTAGCAAGAAGAAGAAACAAATTAGTTGTATTGTTTGGGAAATGAGAATAAACAAAAAATATAGAGTATTGTTTTATCTAAAATATGTGAGTGCACAGAGCTGCGGTTTCGAGTTTGTACGTCGTTATATAAAGCATAACTTTATTGTTGTTGGTGTTAATTGATAATTGAAGGTCAGATGATTTGTTACACAGTAAAGTTTGATACTCAATAGAGTTGCACGGGCTTATGATCCTTTTTTGTAAAATTTACATGGAATTCTTTATTTGTATTGTGTGTTTGTTCGGTCTTATGGATATATTGTGTTGCAGTTATCAGATTTAAACATTAGCATTTTGTTTAATCTTCATTTTACCACTTTGCAGACTTCTCCAAAAACTTTCAATGAGGTGTTTCGGCGCATTTTTGAATACGTTGATAGGCTTTTTTCGATTGTTCGACCTCGAAAACTGCTATTCTTGGCTATAGGTGGGTGGAGAGTTTTTATTATATCTTTGTGTTTGGTGGAAGGTTATTAAGTCTCTGTGTTCTTACTGTGATTACTTATAATTTGTCGCAGATGGTGTTGCTCCAAGAGCTAAAATGAATCAGCAACGATCTAGACGTTTTAGAGCAGCCAAAGATGCAGCAAAGGCAGTGAGTATATGTTGTTTTTGTAATTTCTGCTGTACCTTGCAAATCAGCACCTAGTTCTGCCGCTGACTCTTTTCTTTAGGCAGCCGAAGAAGACAGGTTGCGGGAGGAATTTGAGAAGCAAGGCAGAAAGCTTCCTCCAAAAGAGGAATCACAAGTTTTTGATTCTAATATTATCACTCCAGGGACCGAATTTATGGCTGTTTTGTCAACTGCTCTGCAGTACTATGTCCACCTTAGGTTAAATAATGATCCAGGGTGGAAAGCTATCAAGGTATTAGTAATCCATAAACCTGAAACCTCTTTATTCCAGTTTAACTATGCAATTACTATATAAGCCTTATATGTTAGAATGAAGATGAAAAGAAAAGCATAAACAAGAGGTAACTCACACGGCTTTATTTCCCAATGCCTAGAAGGCTAGTTCAGCTGATGCTTAAATATACCAAAAGAGGAAACTACTAATAGAAAAAGGGATACTCTTCCCTGACAGGGGGATTTGATCAGATCATCATCTTCCACGATATATGTTATCTCCATATGTATGATCAAGTCTATTATCTTCAGCATTTCCTCGTTATATCTGTATTATGCACTTAATAGAAGATCATATAAGATTGATCTTATTCATTCTTCAGCAGTCCTCGCATTTTTTATGAGAAGTCTCTTATAAACTATAATTGGTTGCGGAATTCGTGAAACCTGCATTTCTATTGTTTCACAGGAATTTGTAACATAATGCAAACTTCTTTTAGCATTAGATTTTATATTTTATTTTTAATTAGCAATATCATAGAATATTTGTTGCTCATGCCAAACACTGATTAGTGTGAGAAGTCGAGGTCCTTGTATATTGGCATAGATGTCTGGAGTTGGATCTGTTTTTGTTAGATTTTTCCGTGTCTACTCTGCTATTTAATAATAGTAAATTTTATTGAAGGTTATACTTTCTGATGCAAATGTTCCCGGTGAAGGGGAACACAAGATTATGTCTTATATTCGTCTTCAGAGGAATCTTCCAGGATTTAATCCGAATACATGTCACTGCCTATATGGTTTGGTATGTTTAGCTGGTTCAGTGTACTTTTTTTTGTATTATTATGGTGTTATCTGCTGTTGATATGATTAGTAACTGATTATATTATTGATGCCGAATAACAGGATGCTGATCTAATCATGTTGGCTTTGGCTACCCATGAAGTTCATTTTTCTATCCTCAGAGAAGTGAGTGTTTATTGATAATTAATATATTTATCAGTTTGCATTTGAGACTATTGGCATTATTCACAGTTCTTAGTGTAATTTGTGCTGTCATATTTGGAGTATAAATAGGCCAGAAGGGTTTGGGTTGGGTGGATTTTCGTTTTTTTTTTTAAAAGTAGCTACTAAGTTGTAGTTGTTGGCCTTCGTGAATTAGCCTCCCCTTGCAAGGTTTGAGTTTGACAATTGCACCTTAAATGATTTAGGTAAGAGAGCCTCCACTCCACAGTCCACACCTAATATTACTTTTCACCTACATGAGCTTTAGTACTAGATTCTCTATTTTTCCAGTGCCATTTTAACTAATAACATGCAGTTGTACTTGTCAAGGTAGTTACTATTAGGAACCTTAATTACCACGGATCCTGTTTTTGCAATTGTAAGCTGTGACATAACTCGATCGAAGCTGCTTCCTCCATCTATGAAAATCTTAAATTCTTCGCAATAGAAGCAAAGTTCTTTCTTTCTCCTCCCTTCCCTTTGACTATATGTCAAAGTTTTAGGTTTCGCTGTTAACTTCACTTGACTTAAATGGGGCTAACAGTGTAGCTTTGTTTGTACTGGTAATATTTGTTTCAGTACTACCCTTGTAAGCTGTTGGCTTAGAGAATCCAAACTTAGGGTAATTACTTTCTTTAGCTGGCTACCTAATGAATGCTCTTAGAATCTTGCCAGCTTCAGGGCTTTTTCCAATGTCCCAATGTGGCTGGTTTAGTAGTCTGATTATACTCATATTACTATGCAATCATCCTATAAATTCTTCAAGAAGAATGCTGAGGTAAGGCTTGGAATTTTGATCAACAGGTGTCACTTGACCTCATCAAATTATATCTCTACAGTAGATGTTTTCTGTGATTTTTTGAACTTGTCAAGCACTAGCTCGGTTTCTATTTCTCCAAACCTAGCAACAAAGGCTTGAGTGAACTGTTGCCATGTAACTCTGTTTCTTCCCACCATAAAAGACTTGTACCAAGACCTGGGGACCAGACATGTGCATAACTACTCTTATCTTCATTTACTTCAAAGAATCCTTAGACTTTTCAGTAGCATTTACCTCAAAGATAGAGAAATACTCTTCACCTATGGCATCCCCTCCCTCCTTTAACAAGTGAACATTCTGTTTTAGATGCTATAAACCATAGTTACATAGGACGCGGTTCGATACGAAACGAGGTACGAATTCGGATACGTGGAACATTGCTTTGATTGTTTCCGGTACGAGGGAACGGACGGGTACGAGGGAACGTATGGGTACGACGGAACGTATGGATACGAGATATCACATACGAATATAAATTTTTGATATAATTTGACATTAATAACTAGTAACTGAAATTAGAAGACAACTGGGCACTCAAACTTTAATGATTGCGTTAACCAGTAATTGAAATTAGAGTCAATTGGAGTAAATAGGAATGGTCTTATCATGATTTTAAATTCATGTTATATTGTATTATTAACATGTTATATTATATCACAGAAGTAAAATATATATACAGATATATTAAATTTTAATATAATAATTTATTAAAAGTTATTGACTCTAATATTGTTGATTTTTCTAAATATTTTAGTGGCAGATTATATACGTAATTTGGTTTTTGTGTTTAAGAAACCATTAAATATGACATACATACATTCATGTTAACGGGCTTTGAGAAAAAGAGATTTTGGGCCTGCAAGCCCACATTTAAGTGAATTCCACGCATAACCCTAATCATTCTAACAACCTAAAAATCAAGCAGCCGCGTGCGTATACACAACAGATATATACAGTCCTCCTCTTCATCTCTTTCTTCTTCCTCCTTTAATCATTCGTTTCTTCTTCTTTCTTTAATCAGTATGTTGTACAGTACAACATGAAGTAACGCCGTGGATTCTTTGTGTCGTCGGAATTAGGTGTCGTCTCGCCGGAGTTTGTGTAGATCGCCGAAATTGACGAACCAAACGCGAATTAGGGCGATCTGGGACGGAAACGACCCGTGTTCCGATTCGGACGAACTGGTTCGGGATACGTGGCA
Source organism: Daucus carota subsp. sativus (assembly GCF_001625215.2). Lineage (NCBI taxonomy): Eukaryota > Viridiplantae > Streptophyta > Magnoliopsida > Apiales > Apiaceae > Daucus > Daucus carota. Next base: position 33,702,608 of record NC_030382.2, on the reverse strand, counting down.
GCGTACCCGTTTCCGTGTAACTATGCTATAAACTACTCTTATCTTTATTTACTATAAAGAATCCTTAGGCTTTTGGTCTTATTTTCATTTCTATACCTCTTGTCTTTGAAGCTCTGTTCCTCATTTGAGCTGCATCAAAAGGGATCTCTTCTATCAGTTCTCGTCCACTGTCCACCTAATCCTCTTCTCTTGGTCATTGTGATTTCATCAGCATACTCATTCCTGGCAACAGTTTTCTAATCTCCTCTTGTAATTTCCTAAACTTTTCATTAGATCCTTCCATGTAAAAATGGAAGTCCTGTTGCACCATTCTTAATATGCCTTGCTGAGATGTCTTAGCTACTCATCTTTCAATATTCTGTCTACTATGAATATTCACCAATTCAATGGCACAGATTCTCCAGACATTAATACCTCTACCACAAGCAACTCAAACTTGAGATGAAAACAAAATTTCCACAACTTCTCACAAACCATTTCTCAAGCAGTTTAACTGCACAACAGAGTTCACTTCTCCAAATCTCAAACAAACACAGAATGCAACCAAATCACACATAGCAAGCACCAACAACCTAATAACAACTATTTTTGTACTTTTCTCTATAAAAACACACGTGTATAGTGTCTACTACTAAATACGGGAAAAATCAACTTAAATTTACTTGAATTCAACAGAGATCCAAAGACAAATGATACAGATATAAGCTGGTAGATACAGAAGCAGAAGCCGTTGACCTGAGTTATTTTTGACATAATCTGAGACGACTCATGCGATTTCAACACTTGATGCATCGTTCACCTCGTTTCTAATAGCACAACACTGTTGAAGCAGTAGTTGATCGAGAATATGAGCTCTGATGTCAATCTGTTAGGAATCAGTGAGTTCCTAACGCATTTTGAAGCTATTTTACCAGTTCCTGGTTTTGATAAGAACAAAGCAATTGCAAAGATTTAGAGATAGATTTGAGTGTTTAGATGCAGAATTAGAGAGAATGAGACCAGAAATGTGGAAGAACACATAACTTGCAATACAAAGATAGGTTTGAAAGAGAGAATTCATTTAGAGCCGGAGAGAAAAGCAGTGGTGGAATAATATTCCATTTTCTGATATTGAAATACAACATAACATGAAATGTAATGTTACAAGGCTATATATAGTAGTCTGCCACTTGTAGTTTTTAACTAAAAAAAGACCATTGAACTCTTTTACTATTATTACTCAAGTTAGTATAGGATAATATGTTAATTTTATATATCTCTTATGTTAGTATAGGTTAATATTTAAAATAAAAAAATTTGTCATATAAATATTTTGTTTAAAAAAGAATCATCATCAGGGAATGTTCTATCATCCCTGTATGTTCCCGATTCACTCATCACGCGTCTGTTTTCGTACCCCATATGGAGTCGAACCGTGTTTCATTTAACATTGTGCAAACGGTAATGCAGGTTGACTTTTAAAGATGGGTTTTATCGTAGCGAAACATTTATACTGTGTACTGCAATATGTAGTTGATATTTGTATCTCCTCTGATCTAATCAATTAACCCATTTTCTCTCCTCATAAATTATTTGTCAGGTGTTGGACGATCAAGCACAGAAGGACAAATGTTTTATCTGCGGTCAGTTGGGTCATTTTGCAGCGGATTGTGATGGTAAGGCAAAAAGGAAGGCAGAGGAGTCTTATGTAGTGCCTAAAAAGCCTTTCCTGGTTTGTTTCTGCCTCCTTTTACAGTAATATTAAATCTTGAGCGATACTCTCTTGGTGATATAGTATTATAGTATACTTTCTTAGACGTACCTTTATTTTTGCAGTTTCTCAACATCTGGACACTTCGGGATTACTTGGAATACGAGACTAAGATCCTTGGTAGACATATCAAGATAGACTTTGAGCGCATTATTGATGATTTCATCCTCATGTGCTTCTTTGTTGGCAATGATTTTTTACCGAATATGCCCACGCTAGATATACGTGAGGTCTGTCAAATGTTGTATTATATGCTCTTAAATCGCACGCCATTTGGAATTTTTGACTGAACTTCTGGAACTCTCTGTTTAATTGGGTAGAGATTTGGGGATGTTCACCGTATAAATTGCTTTTGATGGCCCTACTACATAATTGGTGTACAGTCATAGTTGGAGATGAAATGAACATATATGCCAATTGTTATATTCTTTTTTTCTCTGGCTGGCTTATCAGTAGATTTTTAACTTTCGGAATATGGCAGGTATTAGTGGTGCTTAGCTTATTCTTACATGGTCATCAATATATGCTATATTATGCTTCTTCTATCTTTTTTCCAATCTTATATACCGAGACACGTAAACTTCCTGAGGCAGGACGGTAACAAGTTGATCAGAATAGGAGTCGTGATTGACTTGAATTTCACAAGATAATGTTGATTTATAAGTTCTGGAATGTTGATTGATATAATTCTTATGGTGGTACAAATTTGGTCTGGGGACAAGATGGGAAACCAGCTTAGCCTCTCAATTCCTAGTTGTTTTGTTCTGTGCATATTTTCACATTTTTTTCAACTATTCAAAGGTGTAGTATATGTTCTCAGTACATAAGATTTTTAATACATATTACCCTATTAATTGTTGTTTTTTATTTCTTATACCAAGGGTGCAATCGATCTGCTCTTGGCTGTGTACAAAAGAAAATTTGAGGATTTAGGGGGTTATTTGACCGATGGACATAAGGTATGCAAGTTGACAAATGATAATCTTAAAAGTGTCTGAACTTAACCCATTCTTATAAATAAAACAAATTCTTTTCTCATAGTTTCATTGATATCTTATCTCAGCTGGACCTTAGCAGGGTAGAGCGTTTCATTCAGACTGTTGGAACATACGAACAAAAAATATTTGAAAAACGGGCTCGGCTGCATCAGGTTATTTTTTCCTTATAAACTGGATTTATACCATGATTCCTTGATTCAATTTAGGTATTATCTTGTGGAGGTTATTATACAGGCCAATAAGCAGATGATTTGAACTTGATGATCATCAAATAAGCATATAATTTAACCAAGTGCATTTAGAATATATCTTTTATTGTTTTAGGCGATCACATCTATGTTTTCGACAACTAAAATGGAGATTTTTGATGTATAATCTTGTTTTCACATTTGCTATTCCAGAGGCTAGCTAAGAGAATCAAGCGTGATAAAGCTCATGTTCAAACAGATAAAGGAGATGATGCTGATCCACCACTCCAACCTGACATGGTACCAGTGGCTAGATTTCATGGTTCTGGCCTAACCTCGGGTGTTTCACCTGCACCATATGCTGATATGCCAGTACATGAGCGTCCCACAAAAGCTGCACGTTTGTCGTCAGGGTCTTCAGTAGGTGTTGCTACTGTTGAAGGAGAGAGTAATCCTATGAAAGAAGTATGTCCTTATCTTCAACACACACACACTTTGGTGTAGCCATAACTAATTCAGTCAATGTATCAATTCTTTTGATTTTTTTTTTATTTTTTGGGCTTAGATTATAATTTAATAATTTAATTGTAAAACATTAATGTTGTGTTTGGTTGGGGTGAATGTAAATGGATTGAATAGAATGAAATTTGAACTATAATATAGCTAAATATTTTAAATTTGCATTGCTTTAACCATTCCATTCCTATCACCCTTAACTAGAGTTCAAACCCTCCACCTTTTGAAGGAATGCTCCATTCTCTACCCAAATCCATCATAGAAATTTCGCACCCACTCTTTTTTTTTTTTTTTGCAAGTCTTTCCTTTTAGCCCTATTATTTCCTTTGCATTTAACTCATTTTATTCCATTCCAGTCCATTCAACCTAACCAAACATAACTTGAGAACACAGTGCTTAAATTTGTGCGATTATCTAAAGCATCTCTAGTGAAAATTACTAGTTGACTCTATTGATAATAAATAATTATTTGCTAGCAAAATTAGCTAATCAAAGTCTTGTTGTACTCCAACCATGTTAGCCAATCTACTTTCTATGTGATTATTTCTGTAAGTAGCCAGTAGAGAGTCATGTGCCCTCTCTGAACCTATTTAGCGAGATAAGATTTCCCCCTAAAATATAATCATGTCACCTGGTTGGAGTCTTTGCGCAACCTTGTTGGAGATTCTCTCAGTATGCAAACTATACCAAGTTATATGTTGTACCTTATCTTCTAAGTTATTTCCGAGGAAATTGTGCAAAAAAAAAAAGTAGAAGATAAGTCGAACTATTCTGCTCGAAGCTGCATATGACTCACGCCTTATGTTGTATACTTGTATCAGAACCTAAATATGAATTCTACATCAGAAATATATGTATTACCTATTACGTTATACATGAGACTGTCTCTTTTTATAAGCTATATGGCCTCCTTGACAAGGAAACAAACTTTGAATATAGTTGGATTATATTATTGTTATTCCATTGTGTGACACCCTGAACATGGTTGGCTCATGGCATCGTAGATAATCTGCTAATTAAATTATAATGAATCTCAATTTTCAAATGCAGTAGTATATTAGAAAAAACAACAATGAATTACTGACAAAATCTTGCAGCTACCTTGTGTTTCTTTCCTTCTGGCTGACTGAAGTTATCTTTTCAGGCATGTGACAATAAAGAAGAATTAGAAATAAAGATAAAGAGAATACTCCGTGAAGGATCTGATGCTTTTAACTGTGAGAATCCCCAGGAGGACAAGGTATAAGCTAGATCATTTTAGATGGTTTGCTACCATGTATTTAGTACCACAGGGACTCTCTGCTCATCTGTTATCCGTTTATATATGTCAATAATAAACAAAGCATTGTGACACTGGGAACTAGCAGCAAGACTTACAAACAAGTTGTGTTAATAGCCGGTGTAATTCACCTTGTTATATTTGGTGAATGACTGAACCATATTCCTTATAAGACTATCGTGTTAATTTATATGTATGACAAAATATGGGGAGAAAAGAGAAAATAATTAACGCGAGATTTGTGCAGTGAACTGTGTGTATTGTATACCCTTTACTTTGCACGACTTTGTATATTTGAAAGGGTTTCGTTTTGTATATTGTGGTTTAAAATTTTTCATTTACCTTTTTAGTTTACATGTTGCAGGTCAAACTGGGAGAGGCAGGTTGGAGAGAAAGGTATTATGACGAAAAGTTTTCTGCAAAAGGTCGGAAGCAACGTGAAAGTATCCGAAAGAATCTTGTGAGTTCATATCATTTCTGTTGACATGTCACAAATGATTTTACTTTTAAATAGGATGACTGAGCACTCATATATTGTTTTTCGCGGTTCTTATCTACTTTACTCTTGTTCCCTTTTGTAAAGTATAGCACAAGTAGATTTGCTATACTTTGTGACAAAAGTTATACCTTATGTTTCTTGTAAGGTTGATTAAGGCTTTTTCTCTCTTTCATTTAAATTTGACCAGTGATAACTTAACGTAGTTGATTGTTCACACTATCTGGTGCATACTTCTTATTCTTATGATACTCTGTATTTTGACCAGTAGTTGGAAATCTCAAAAACCTGAATTTACAGTAAATTGTGATTAAAGCACTGATATATTTAAACTCCTGATTAATTCGTACTGTGGTGGTTTACCAGTGTACGTTTGGTATGACACTGACTGTTTATATCCCATAGTTTGTTTTCTTCCCCACTTCATGTTGTTGCTCGTTGGCATTTATTATATGTTCTTTTTTCTAGCTTCCCCCCCCTAATCTTTTTATTATGTGCAAAAAAGTTGGAAAGCTAATGGTTTATGTTATATTTTAGCCTAGCATTTGTTTTTGTCTTCCATATATTGGACACTTTCCACCCTTATTTTGCGTGTAAAGTGGACAAGTTAGTGTTTTTTAGATAGCTGGACAAGATAATTTTTACTGGGAGGATTAAAAGATTTTACAGGCGTACATGAGTTATGTATATCGATACGACACTTTAATTGTCGACATCATTTGTACTGGTGTTTGTGTGTGGGGATATACAAGTATATGACATGTGTTGACTGTAACTCATAACTTGAATATCCAGTAATGCTTAAGAAGGAAATGACAATTAGAAAGAAAGTAGGTTATTTTCATCTGGCATTTTAAGGTGTAAGGCTTTTTAATATTATTGTGTAGTGGCAGTCAGTTAAAAAGCAAGCTCAAGCTGCACTAGCTTATGATGGTCACAGTGTCGCACTGACAAATATTCCAACCGCATATTCTTTGCAGGGAATGTTGTTATTAACACACCTAACTGCACAACGTGCCCTTTCATCACAGTTGTGGCCAAATGATTTAGACTCGCTAGCGTTACATATGTTAGAAAATTCATATGAAGCATATAAAGCACACCCATGTTGCCAAAATTGTGGGCTTTTTGCCTCCATGTATTGAGCCTTGTGGTCACCTTGCTGTAACAGAGGAGAGAAATCTTTCCCTTGTTGTCATCATTTTCTCTTTTTTATTTCCCGCACGTATATTATCGAGATGTTATTTTCACATATGTGGTCATTTGATTTATTAGCTAAATAATTGTGGAGGACCCGGAGGAAAAATATGATTGTGTTATATGCCAGCTGTGCTGTATCTCGTTTTTCATTTATTTCTGGATCATCGAAGGCTTTAACAAAATAATGGAATCTTTTGCTTTTAGAAAGAGTCATTATACTAACATAAAGCTGACAATGGGGTTTTGAAATTGAGTTCGCAGTGTATGTATTACACATGTTTACTTTATTGTGTACTTATCAAAAAGCCTAAAAAAACTGACTTTAAGTGGTACGGTACTTTGCAAGACTGCTTGTTTAGCCAAATATTACATGATTGTTGTTTATGGTTAAAAATCTTACCAGTGCAAATTTCTACATGTTGATTTGACCAATGTCTGATGCTCACTGATAGGTATTGAGTTACACCGAAGGTCTTTGCTGGGTAATGAATTATTACTATAAAGGGGTTTGTTCGTGGCAGTGGTATGTTTTCCTGAATCATTTTAAGCATTTATGTTGCGCTTTTCGATATTAGTTTGTGGATTTACAGTTTTCTTTTTGGCAATCTTCATAAGTGTTTGACCGCAGAGCACATTATAATTTAATATTATTTAATCAATTTTTGTTGTGTAGGTTTTATCCTTATCATTATGCACCATTTGCTTCTGAAATGAGGGAACTGGCGAAGCTGAATATAAGCTTTGAACTAGGTACTCCATTCAAACCCATCAATCAATTGTTAGCGGTTCTTCCTGCTGCCAGGTGATTCCCAATCTCTCTTTTTCCCATTAAACAGGTTTTCAGATGTGTGATTTTAACCTAATTCACTTGCAGTGCCCATGCACTTCCTCGGGAGTATCAGAACTTGATGACTGATCCAAATTCTCCTATTATTGATTTTTATCCAGCTGGTAGGTTTATATATAACAGATGATGGCGTGCTGTGTTTGTCTTGACGTTCTTTGCCTTGATAGTAATTTTGTTGTTTGCTATCAGATTTTGAAGTGGATTTGAACGGGAAGCGATTTGATTGGCAGGTGCATATCCTTCATGTTACATTTTGGATTTGTCTTGCCTGTTCTTGTTGGAAAGCTGTCGTTCCACTTGTGTTACCAACTATAAGAGTTTTTGCTTGCTTATGTAGGGTGTTGCCAAATTAAGTTTTATTGATGAAACCCGTCTTCTGGCCGAGGTTGCAAAACTTGAGCATACTTTAACGGTATGATAAAATCAATGGCTTTATACAAACTTATTCAAGTCAAAGACGAGTACTTTACCAAGTGAGCTGTAATATTGCAGGATGAAGAAGTTAAAAGAAACAGTACAATGCATGACATGCTTTTTGTTGCATCATCTCATCCTCTATCGTCGTTCATATCTTCTAATCAGTATAATTGCAAGCAGTTGACTGTTGAAGAGCGAAATCAACTTAAAGTGCAACTTGATCCGGAGATTAGGTACTAATTTCTTTTTCACTTGTATAAAATTAAAACCAAACATCGCAATATGCCCCAATCGGAAACCTGATCTAGGTAGGGATAGATGTACAGAGACCTTTAGTGAGTTTACATGAAGAACCCCAGACTGTATCTGTGAAGACCCAAGTACTTACATGAAATTAGGGTTCAATTTCGTTAGGTGTAAATTTTCCCTGTCCTTTTAACAGGGTTTTTTGCACACAACTACGGCAGGCTTTAACAATAAGAACTGTTATAGCCACCCGTAGGTTTTTTCTGTTTTAAAGAGGCCTTTTTGTAGCAAAACACTCCTGTGATAACCTTATATGATTTGAGACAGGCTTCAGACAATCTCTTCTTCTATCATTTTTCGTGAACAAACCTTTTGGGCATCATGTGCATATTCTTAGCATGTCCTTTGTATATATCTGCCAGGAATCAACGTTTCCTGAGATAGTTTTCAGTGTATTTTTGTGATTTTCTATAGTAGAGGAAGAACAAGGCGGGAATTGTAGAATTTGAGATAGCTTCAGGTGCTTAGATGCAGAAAGAGAGACAATTAGGTCAGAAATTTAGAAAGATAACAGAATTCAGTCAGAAACTTGTAGAGAAAGACATAGTTTTTGAGCTGAGCAAGAGTGGGGAGAGCGATAGTTCTGGTGGAATTAAGTTTATAGGCCGGGTCTTGTAACACTAATGTCACTGCTACTAAGACAAACTCTAGTAGTGCTTTTTACGTCTCTTTGTCAATAATACCTGACAGTATACATGTGTGAAAATGTGTATAGCCTTGATCATTTGACCTTGTTGGCGAGAAACTAAATTGGTCCTTGTCACCTCTGTTCATCCGTGTGCCTCGTGTCATTGTATATGTGCTGCTCATATCTACCATTTTAATCTAGAACACCAAAGTTTGATTGGTTTGCACAGTAATTTGTAATTAATCCTATTCTCAACTATATTGTTATATGTAGCTAGAATTGCCGTTGCTTATCAATAATTTTAATGTGTTCTTACTGATAATCTGTGGTGTTCTATGTTGTAATGATTAATGAGGATGAACCTTTAAACTATATTCAGAACCCTTTTGTTCTATTTCCTCTGCTTTCAGTGGTGGGATGAATGGTTATATCTCTCTTTGTGATGGATTGCCCTGCGTTCCTATTTCAAAATCGCCAGTTGAAGGAATAGATGATATTATGAATACTCAAGTGATGTAAGTTTTTACTTGCAATATGCATGGAGTTGGTAAATCCTCGCTCATTTTTTAATATTCTTACACTGCCTCCTTTCAGATGTGCTATTTATAGACTTCCAGATGAGCATAGGCATATTACACACCCACCTGTTGGAGTCAAGCTACCACGAAAGGTATGATTACGCTCACTGTTACACTAAGCTGAAGTTCATTATTCCCTTAAAATTGAGCTCGTTATGTTCAATTTTCATATGAGCTCATTATGTTCAAAATTGCAAATCTAAAATGACTCTTATATGAGTTTGTGTGATAAAGGATAGACTTCTGATATCATTTCAATTACAATACATTTAACTTTGTTACTTAGAGCTGATTGGGGCGTGTGGTTCAGCTTAAAAATTATTCAAACCTTGCAAATCATAAAAGAATGATTCATTATAATATATCTCTCAACCCTTGGTTCTGATCTGGGCTATTTCTAAGAAGCTAGTTATCAATTTTCTGCTTCGTGTGTAACTTCACATTATTGCTTATGTGTTCTGCTTTGATCGATTTTCACCAATTTAAGCACAGCGTTTCTTCAACTTGACTTAGTTACCCTTCGATGAAAACTGTTAACTTTTGTCCTCCTCGAGGGACATGGATTTCCAGTGATTTGTTGTTATACATAAATTACACCATATCTGTGTTTGTAGGATACCTATTGGTGCAGGACGATGTTACAAAAAATAGTGCAAAACAAGGATAAATTATAAAACCCATCTCTGCAGAGAATCAGTTGAGAGTCTTGAGACACCTAAATATTCTATACTTTATCATATATTTATCTATTTTGTAATATTTGACTCTCTAATAAAGATTACAATTCGAAGATAGAGATATTATGACCTTAAAGCTAAGCAAATTCCTGCTATCCCTACCGTTATGTAAATTAGAAGGAAGTAACTGTGGTCAATTAAAAAAAAAGGTGTATTTTGCGGACAGCCCAACCGGTACCACGCCAAACCACCTAGGCCCAACACGTGACATGTAAATTGGACTCCTTGCGCGGTAAGACCACACTGGCGGCTCTTTAATCTGAAGTGAGGGAATTCTCCATGCCTACAGGAATTGAACCTCGAATACTTTGGTCAATAACCAATGCTCTCCAATTCAGCTACACCCCCAGAGGCTGAAGGAAATAGCTTTGACAACTCTATTACTGTAACTTAAAAAATGTTCCTGATAATCTGCTTACCTAATACCTACATAATAGAACTTTGATATCTTAGCCAATTATTTCTATCCCTTAACAATATACTCTTGCAGTCCCATTCATTTGTGCCATAAAAACTGACCTTTTATAGAGACACTAGACTAGGGTAGGGTTCAAGAGTTGTGTGTGTTTATTGAAGGGGGTTTGAGGTTGGGTTTGACAGGGCAGGGACCTTTTATTAGAACTTTTGATTGGGCCCTTATTTCACACATACGTTCACAGTGTCTTTTTGTTGTGATGTTTTTCTCCATCTTCTCAGCTTTATAATCTTTCAATTTTCTGTAAATTCATGCATATTTTTGCATAATTATCATTCCTTATATATTTTCATCAACTTCCACAACTTGTCATGATTTTTCCCTTAAGTGTGGTCTTCATGCAAATCTATTGTTTTAAAGAAATCAGGTTTTGCTATTTTTAAGTGGGATATATACTATGTATGCGATATGTTTGGTAAAGAAAATTGCACTTTCGAGATTACTTTTTGTGGTGTATCTGAAAATTGCACATGCCAACTTCATGGGTATGTAATGTTTGGTCAAAAAAATTAGTAACTTGAAGACTTTTTATGGTGTATGGCCTGTGTGAGAATTGCACATACCAACTTAAACCAAAGCAGTATCAACTAAGCAATGCTTAAGAACATGGGTTAGAGGCTGTTGGCTAAATTGGACCTATAAGAGATTGTGTAAAATTTGTTGAATCTGTAAGATATTGTGCTATGATGGAAATGACTATAATGGTTGGCTATATCTTAAAAATATTATGTTACCAGTATTTCAAGTTGTTATTAATAGAATATATTATTTAAAATGGCAACATATGATGTGATATTTCACTACAGATCTCTAGATGTTCGACAAATATAGCCAACATCAAGAGGTTGGCTATAACTATAGACAAGGGTTTTGTACAATTGGAGTGGTGAAATCAATACATATTATCTATAATTTTTATTCTTGGTATGACCACTTAGACTTTTAGCTAAGGGGTTTGTAGGGTTGGAGATGCTCTTACATGGCAATTTAATACAGGATAATGGCTCAAAAAGCCGAAAGAAAGTATTTGGGAGCAATACAGATGGCTTTGGAAGCCCAGTATTTAAAATATTAATAGAAACAGGACATTATCGGTGTTATTATTAGAGCTGAGAATTATTTGGTTACGAAAATTAATGTTATTTCATCTTTTTTGTATTTGAATTTGATAAGGAAAGTAGATTCGATTTATTATACATAGGACTTCATAGTCTGTAACCCTTGCACCTTTATTGAGTAATGCCTGAGTCTCAGCATCAAGGCGCATACCTGTGCTAGCAGGTACTATGAGCCCACTGTCGATTTATTATACATAGGACATCATAGTCTGTAACCCTTGCTTCTTTATTGAGTAATGCCTGAGTCTCAGCATCAAGGCGCATACCTGTGCTAGCAGGTACTATGAGCCCACTGTCCCAGATATCTCCCCTCAACTGTGTTTCAATCTTTTTTTAAAACAAAATGGATCTAACTAGAGTAGGCTTGGATCTATTTAGTATGAATAGTAAGCTGCGCACCCTCCAAGCAGTTCTCACCAAAGATTTAGAAGCTGCCTGCTTGTCTATGTGTAATGCTGTCTCCCTTTTTTACGTCGCTCGACTTTTTAGACACGTTTTAGGTGCTTTGACCAAGTAGTTAAAGTTATTATTTTAAAAGTTTCTTTGGTGAAATATATCATTTTGTAATTTATAATATTGGTTAATATTATTATTTTAAAAATTCATTCCTTTATTATTGTTTTTCATACATTTAATTAAAATATAAAAATAATGTAATATAACTGGGTATACTTCTTGAAGTTAATCTAGTGTTTGCTTTAGTGGTAGTCTGATTTTTCTTGACTTCTTGCAGACCGTCACAATTGGGGACTTAAAAAAGGAACCTGTTTTGTGGCATGAAGATTCTGGAAATAATTCTCAGAAAATAAAAAAGTGAGCCTACGTATTTTCTGTGTTCTTTGATTATTATGTCTTGCTTTTGGAGTTTTGGTGATGTTCATATTCAGCCATTAAAGTATTTGGATTGATATGCTGTCACTGTTCAGGCAATTGTTCATCAATAAACCTCTACTCTTGCAAATTCCTAAAGGAGCTATCTCTGGCCAGCAGCTTGCTGACGCTGCACGTACACTTGTACTGAATTGTTTGCCTGTAAAGACGGCCGGAATTGGTTGTGGAGATCAAAACGCACACTTACCTCCTTGTTCTGCTTCAACTATTCTAGAATTTCCTGTGCACCAGAGCAATGAACATGTTCACGAACTGTGCAGAATTGTGCCACCTTGTGAACCAGATCTTCCTAATAATAGCTTGACCAGCATTGTAATTACTGCATCCCCTCAGGCTAAAAGCTCTCCACATACTGCTCGAAAATATAAAGAGGTATCAGATATGTGCTTCCTTATTTTCTTCTCTTCCTTCCTTATTTTCTCTCTCTTCATCTTGTCTCTCTACACATTCTAATGCAGCAGCAGCAGCAGAAGGGAAAGGGAAAGGAGGCTTGTGGCACTGAAGTGGGAAAGGAGGCTTGCAGCGCTGAAGTGATTCCAGTCCCAAGTCAAAGCCAACTGGCCGGTCAGAAATGTTAAATTCCTAAAATTTGTTTAATTATTTTACTTAGATGTTATTGTGCCATGCTCCCCCTGTAATACTGTGCTCATTAGACTTAGACGAGGGCATAGCCAGTTCACTGTAAGGGGAGGGGGCACAGGCGCACAGCCACTCAAATGTATTTAAGAAGGATACGTTGGATAGGAAGCAGACTTGTATTTGCAGTTTTGCTGATTCGAATATTTTTTTTTTTTTTTTTTTGAAAATGAGAATAAATCTCAACGAGCATCGGCAATTCACCGTGACAATTCTTTCATTCAAGAAAGCTTATTATCTAACCGTCGGACATGCAAGATGACCGGGGAAATTTAGACAATAAAACTTTAATGTCCGAAAAGAAAACCCGGTCTTCTTCCAAGAATCCTGAAAATAATAAAACAAGAGAAACAAGAAGAATATAAGTCGATATATTTAACAGATTAAATAAAATATTCCCACAATCATGATAACTCATGATTGAGACAATTAAGCTCTTAATTAAGGCATAATAATAAGATATTAATGTCCTTAATTAAGGCACAATTAACGCTCTCAATAAAGAGGCACAATTTACGCCCTCAATAAATAGGCACAATTAACGCCCTCAATTACGAGGCAAAATTAACGCCCCGAGGCACAATTACGAGCCTCAATTACGAGGCACAATTTATGCCTTCAATTAAGGCACAATTAGTGCTTTCCTTTCTGAAACTGGATCCCGTCCTGAAACCGCCGTCGCCGCCATCATCGGCCTCCACCGCTATGTTATCGGTCAAGTTGCCTCGTCGTATGCGAAACGAACAATGAAACGTCTCATTTGTAACACGAAAAATGGCCAAAAACACCGAAACCAAACAAAACACAAGGATTAAACAAACAAACAAGATTAAAGTCAACACTTTTCGCAATTCCACTCAAAATAAATCAGAAAATGGAAGTAATAAACAAAAGAACGAAGAGATTCTGAAAAACAGAGTTGCAATAGCAAGTATTACCAAAATTCTCAAGACCAAAATAACGTTTGCTTTCGGGAAAGTGATCGCCTGAAGTTTTCTCGAATAACGTTTTGCTGATTCGAATATGATTGTACTATATATTGCATAATTAGTGAATATATAAATTTTGAGTTAAATCAATATTTGTTTTCTCAGTCAATTTGTAACTTATATCAGCACTAGCAAATACACTGTCCCAAACACTTAAATTTTATGTAATTGATAGAATTCGTTTTAGATTAATTGTTCAAATTAATTAGTGATTAACCCTAAATATAGGTGTTTTGAGTGAATTTTTTTTTCAATTATTAATAAAGAGTATAATTCCGTGGTGTAATAAAATTCTAATGAACATTGGTGGAAGCAATCATATATTCCATCTCCTTGTTCTGTTAGAGCCTCCATTTTATTTAATTATAATAAATAAATTATATGTTCAATCGCAATATATAAATTATGTTAATCATTTTTTTTTTCTGTTTTTTTAAAAAAACCAACAAATTTAACATATTCATATTAACATAACGTGGACAACTTTTTTGCAATAAAGAAATAAAAAAAGAATGAGACTGAAAAAGTATAAACTTATGAGACCAAGACCAAACAAACAAATAAGATATGATAAAATATAATATGTATTAATTATCATCGAAACCGGGAGTAGTATGTTTACGATATATGTAAATATGTTTTATTTGTAGGTTTTTATTTAGAAGACTTGTTAATACAAGTTAAAATAGAAACTTATACATATTAGCGTATATAAGCTAACATTTGAACTACATAAATTTTCAAACCAAATGAAATTGCTTCAAAAGTTCTACACTGTTACATATACTTGTCAGTAGTGCAAATACAGTAAAAATGCTGGACACTGGTAAATTTTGAGAATAGATAGAATACCATATGTATATGCCTGCTCAATATATAAATCTGACTATGCAAATACAAGCTTTAGATCTTCCGCTCCAATGTCACATCAGTGATCCCTATCCAAGATTTGGGTCGAAAATGTTCATCTGTGTCAACTTCTTCAATTTCCTGAGACCATATTGCAGCCAAAAGCACCAGCATTAGCAAAAGTACTCATTAACACGAGAACCATGATAACATGAAGTTCAAAGCTGATTCTTTTTATCTACCAAAGAGGACATGCAACGTTCACAAATATTGCAATTTGCAAGCATTAGAGTCTACATCCTCCCACTTTGAAGTACAAAAGTAACATATCCGTTGCAAGCATGATGAGACGAACAGTAATAGCATATTAACGCATTCCCAAGATAAACTAAATACTGTATAACAATTAACAAGACATAGAACTAGCAAAACTGTAGGCTAATTTCTTAAACATAGCGTCATGCATCCTAGGCTTTGTCATGGCACTTGTGTATTCAACAGGTGACCGTGTTGCATATGCATCAAATCACATAACCTGTTTTGACCAAAACAGCCAGCAACAAGTTACACTGTATATTAACTGCAAGTACCATTAAAAGGCCAAAGTTGACCTCTACCTTCTCATATAGAACAACATATCAAAAATCAGACTACAGAGTACATCATCAAAGGAATGGTGAAAATTTATGAAAGAAATGGTATTTTTTGATTAAGTTATCACCTGAACAACGTCTTCTCCTTTGATAACACGACCAAACACGTGAAGCTTCTTATTTAGATCCGGAATTGGGGCGGTAGTTATAAATAGCTCAAACCCTTCTTTGTCACGTTTTCCCTTAGAAGTACATATCATAAATGCTTCATGCTTCACGCTAGATACCAATAAAAAGATCAGGATCACCATACTAGGTTTTTAATCAAAGCAGTGGGTGTAAGGAGAATAAGAAAAACCTTGTATCCAGTTGGTCGTAGTGTTTTCCCTTTGATGTCCATTCTTCTGTAATTTCATTGTCAAAATCACCACCTTGTATTACAAAATTCTTGATTACACGGTGAAATTGCATCCCTTTTAATTGTCCCATCTGACTGAAAAATATATTTGACTTTATGTCAATCTACTGTAAAAGGGCCTGGGTTGCTCCAAGAGCTTAATATCGTACACAAAGGATATTGCATAATGAAGATACAATCAGCTTCTATATGATAGATGTTTAACAATAACAAAAGTTCATCTTGGGAACAATCACTTCGTAAGTATATACATGTATATACATCAGCATAACATATTATCTATCAATACTTGCAACCACAACGTATTATTGAAGGATGATCTGCACTCTCCTGGTGTTCAAAACATATCAACCATAATAAATTGCAGAAAATATTCCTCATATCATACTGCTATAAAGAAGGTCAATGAATCAACTAATAGACTTTACTTGATTAATCAGACTAAGTCACACTATTGTCAGATAACAAATGTTAGCATACTGCACCTGTAGCAACATTGTTAACTGAATAGATGAGGGCAAGCTCGTATTTATATTGAAAATAGTGGATAAAAAAGGTCAGAATGCTTGGAAGCGGAAACATTCTATTCTCTATTGGAAGGGTCTTTCAGAGTACATACAAAACATTTTTTAAGTTCAGCAGATTTTTCACATTAAAAAAAAAAGGTTTAGAAGATTTATAACTTCCAAATAAGAGAAGTAATGTCAGTTAAAAAAGAACTAGAATAACAACTTGAAATTCAAACAGAGAATTTGCTGATATCTGACAAGGCACTCCCCATAAACAGTTAACTTTAGGTTCACTGTAACATAGATGAAAGAGATGGACATACTCACCAAGCATCAATAAATTCATTAACAACATCAGGAACACCATCCTTGTATAGTTCCACAGAGATCATACCCTTAGAAGTATTGAAAATCTGTTTATGTCAAATTACGATAGACAGTTAAGAAGATAAAATTATGAAACTTGAAAAAAAAAAAGAGCTTAATCAGTCACAGGAAAAAAAGGTAACAGTAAAGATTTGGAAAAAGTACTTATTTTAATAGTCAATCAGTTTCGGTGATATATTGTTCCAATAATTGCAGCATCTATGATAAAATTTGTTTTCAAGAATTAAGGAAGATGCATTTCAAATTACAAAATACAATAAACAAACACTGCAAGAATCAGTTTACAGGTAGGAGCCATTTTTCAAGCAACTATATGTATATATAATACAAATTACGTAATATATCTAAACTCTTACTGCGTATCTAGGAAAATCTGATTTCTTGGAACCACCATAAGCACCTAAATTCTTGAAAATGAAAATGAAAAAGCATGAGCAGCGGCAATTGACTTGATGAAGACGTAAGAGCATATATCATTGAGAAACAAAAAAAATATTTACCTTACGTATTGGTAAACCATCTTTTGTCTGAACCCTTGACCTTGGCAAATGTCAAAAAGAGATTCTTGTAAGCCAAAACAAATAGCCAGGTTTTTAGTTCAAAAATATCTAATTACAGCTTTTCAGAAATCAGGACTAAAGCTAGGTTGTTTGAGTAACGCTGGAATCCTTCAAATGTTAACATCAATATTGCCTTTCAAATGTAACCTATCTAGCAGGGTGACTTGGATGTACCACAATACAGTAGGAGAACTGATAAAGGATAGCACCACACAATAAGATGTTAGAAATATGTGTTTGCTTATTGATATTACCGCAAATTCAATTCAACATATATATATTAAATATAAAAACTATCATACAATGAGCACGTGATTTGTATAAATAGATTACTATACCTAGTAGTTGACAACTACAATAAAAGTCATAACATCATCATAATGTGGTGGCAGGGTTGCAATAATAGGAGTTCATAACTTATCATATTGCAGTCATAATGATAACTGCAAAACAGGAGTCCCTGTATGGTTTAACAAAATAGTTAACATTACAGATTATATACTTCCAGTAAATTAATTTTATAGCCAACATTACTTATAGACTGTTATAGTTGCAATTCTGAGTCCCAGACACACTGTCCAATGCTCCAAATGGCTTGCAAAACAAAGCTACGATTGTAATATACACATTGTTTCCTTGACTTTTCAAGTTTATGTCCCAAGTTTTTTACTCTGAAATTTTTTATTTGCTATTTTTCAAGAGTTGTTGATATGCATTAACTTGCAAAGTTTTATAAACAAGCTCCAAAGATGGAGGGTTTTAATATACATTGTCATTTGTTTCAATATATGCAATCCAAACTACTTGACCGAAAAACATCTTACAGATTGTGACAGTTTAGGGATTGTTTAAAAAGAGGAAAAGCGAAAAAGATTGAACATGTTATAGTTACCCAGTTTTGTTTTACAAAAACAAAAATTGTAATATACAACCAAAAATAGATTCACAAACCTTTCAGTCACATGTCTGTATGAGGCTAACACGAAGAACACCAATAAAACGACAAGTACGCCATAGAGCACAACTGTAGACACACTAATATTTCTAGGCCCCTTCTTTTTCTTGCTTTGCTGCAGTAGAGCTTGAGGTTTAATTTTAGCCATAAAGCTTATAGAGAATCAGAGATCAGTTGTGAACATCCAAAAGGTTGTCCTTAGTCAAATTCCTGATCAAAGTCATATCCCAAGGTTTTTAATATCCAAATCAACATCAGAATATTCAAAAGCAAACATAATTATCTGAGATACACATACAAAATTTAAATTTGATTAAAATATTACAATAATTTAAGTTTGAGAAACCATATCTCTTGCATATACAAAAGAAGAGTATTTTCCAAACATTAAAACCCATGAACCAAAAACCATGGTAATGGCCACCCTCTAATCATACAAAGTCCATAAGTCCCCCGCTATTAATTTAAGATGTCCCTGTTTTCTTTTACCGATTACAAGGGGGGATTGAATCCTTCTTTTATGCAATTTCTTCATATCTTACACACCCATAATTCCATAAACAAAAACATCAGACTAGCATTTAAATCAGACATTTATTCACCACTCATTCAGGCTCCAAGGACAAAAGTTATTCAAGTATATCAAGGGATTTCTAGCAAGTGATAGACACAACTAGCTGTCATTTTTTTAAGGGCTTTCTCAAAAATACCAAGTTGCAATTTTTTTTCAAAAATACGGTGCAATCATATATGCAACCTCGTTTGCAACTGCAGTTACCATATATGCAACTGTTTTCAACCAGCATTAGAACCTCATTTGCAACTTCGACCGTATTTTATATTATAAGTTTAAAAAGACGGGTATTTTTGCAAATTTCCCTGTGTCTAATCACCAATTATTAACACATAATTTTATCTATGTGAATACAGGGTCACACTCTATCCGCGCATTTTCACTTTTCAGCCAAAAAAAACGAGGAGATGGTTAAAACAATCACCGCTAATGACAGATTCCTTCAAGTATATACTGTATGAAACAAACTACTGCAAATTATTATATCTAAACACAATTAAAGAGCCCTTTTCAGTACACAATCAAAAGAACCCAACATCAAAAACACGCAATGAAATCAAATTTTCAACTATCTAACATACCCATACGAAAATAAAAATTTTACTGATTAAAGAAAGAAAAACATAAACAGTTGATACATATTCTTATATTTGCATGAAAACACAGAGTAAATGAAGTTAAGATCAGAATAATTTAATCCTAAAAGAAGAAATTCATATGAAGAAATTGATATAGACGCACCTTCCGAATAAATTGCAGATTGTCCAGAAGAGAAGAAGAGATCGAAGTACAGGTGTAATTTTGAGTTATATATACATCGCTTGTATATCTCTCTTACGCACACTTTTGTTTAAACATTTCTAACTTGTTCTCGCCTCTCGGGATGTTTGAATGTAGGACCAACTCACTTTTTGACCGCTTTAAGTGATTATCCGGTTAGTTTAATTTATTTATGTGGAGAAAAATGTGCATATGTCCCAAAACTCATTACTAATTGGTCTAAAATTTAGTTATTTTTTGAAGGTAAAATTGAAAATATTGAAATTTGTACACAATTTTCTAATTGGTTTAAAATTTAGTTTTAATATTTGATTGGTCAAACTAATTCAAAAATCATTACTTGGTTTCTGAAAGAATAAATATGAATAATCGATTTAAAATTTAATTTTGAAAGAATTAATATAATTGATTTAAAATTAATTGTGAATTTGCAGGCTATTACGTGAGTTTTTGGGTTTACGCAGTGCGCACCCGAAGAGTTCGACGACAGGTAGGTTCCTATGTCAAAACAAAAATTGTTTAAAATTTAGGTGATATATATAATTCGTTAAAAACAAATTAGACTTAGTAGTAAGAGCAACTTCAATGCATCCATTCCTGACCTATATTTGATCTACATTTGAGGGTTGAGAACAAAAACAGCTCCTCTAACGCAACTCCCTATCCCCTATTAATTTTAGGTGAGAGAAAGTTCAACCCCTTATTTGAAGGATGAAAAAGCAATCCCCTGTATGCTCCATGTCATTACCGGTTCATATCTCCTCTTATTTTTCTGTTATTTATTAGTGCAATCTTTCTCTCTCCTTGAGTTGTATATATAGATTTAAAATATAGGGAATCAAATAGCAAAATAGCTTTTTGATCCCCAATATTTTAGGTAACCATTAATATATAATATGTTAAGGGTTGAAAATAGAGAATTGCATTGGGCTTGCTCTAACAAGGCAAAAAAGACTAAATATCATGGTCTAAAATCTAACTTGATTGATTACTAATTAATTTGATTGGTCTAGAATTTAAATATTATTGACCAAAAATAAATTAAAATTCACATATTGAGTAATTACAAATTGGTTAAATGTTTTTTAAAAAATGGAATAATAAATATGTTTAATCAGAGGGAGCATCTCTAATCATGTAGAGTCCTTACCTAAAAACTAAGTTGTCATATCAAAAGTAAAAGTAAAAATTATAGTGAATCCATTCAAAAAATAAATAAATCTTTTTTTTTTGACTTGAAAGAATAAATAAATCACATTCTTATAAATTTAGCCAACCTGTACATATATTTAACGAATTATTTATTATCTTATCAAACTGATGTATTTTATTTATAATAATCTAAATATTAATAACATGTTATTTTTAAATTATAGAATCACTGTGTCACTGTTACAACAAACCAAAAGATGCTTTCAAAAATTACTCCTGAATTAGAGTTCCCATATATGCCCGTATATTTTCGCTAGTAACATATTTCAGTAAACTGCGGGAATAAACATGATTCTGTGAAGCACGTTTCTCTTTTACCTAAAGATACACCCATATTTTCATATCATTCCATGTTCATCTTACTGCTTAATTACTTATATATATATGCCCCATATACATCATCAATGTCTTCAATATTCACATGTTTATATCCTTGCAAATAGTGTGATATATGCAAAATACGTAAAACTCTTTATTAAGCTCTCTCAATGGAAGACCTCGTCCAGGTTTGTAGTTGCAGTCCTTATTTTCCATTCTCTTGCATTCTCATCTTCCGGATCATATATGTAACTGTTGCACATGATTTGTTTTAATGAGCCTCTATGCAAAATTGCCTGAAATTTCCAGACATACATTCTCAAAGTGAACATAGGTTGTTGCAATGCATGCCCCAGGACACTACACAAATTGTTGCTCAACAAAAAAGGTATTCACTTGTTTTGTTTGTAAGCTTTTAGTTCACTACAAATTTATAGTTAATTCTGGTCTCAACTGCAATGATTTCATCAAGGTTCACTTTCTGCAAGTTCTGTAGTGGAATCTTGATATCGTATAAGATATTTTATTTAGTTTTGGTCTATGTTACTCGGACTCGGGTACGGAGTGACGGACACAACACATATCCGAGTGTCGGACTTGGGAACTATGAAAATTGGAGACACGAACACTGTCCTATATTTGGACACGGGTACGGGGACACATTGTAGTATACTAAATACTAATACACAAGTATGGTAAGTTAGACATCTTAACAAAAAGTAACAATAGAACTCATATTAGACATGATTTTGTAAGGATTAGGCGTCTCTTGTACTTAAATCCCATTCTTGCGTCATATTTCTTTTGAATTGTAATTTGTAAGTTTTACTCATATTTGATTTTTAAATCGGTCAAAATGTCCACATTTTAGTCAAAGTATCCGACACGAAATAAGTGTCGTGTCCAAGTGTCCGACTCGGGTACGACAACCTAAATAGAAGAGTCGGAGTAACATAGGCTTTAGTCATATGATTATCATTGATACTATAGGTTGAATGTACTTATCTACAGGTGTTGATGAATTTGAGGTAAATCAAGAGAAAAGCATGGTATCAATTACAGGCAAAATCAGTCTTGATCAAGTACTCAAGGACATCAAGAAGAAGATAAAAAGGAACGCAGAGCTCATTAAGAAAGAGAGCAGCGAAGAGAACATGGCACCTCCAGAACAATTTTCAGGAGATCCATTCAGCAGAGATGAAGTACTTGCTGGCATAAACCAAGACATGCATCATCCCTATTCTGTGCAGATGCCATCGTCACCATATCATCATCCCTATATTGTGCAGCAGCTACAGCCATCACATCATCATCTCTATACTGTGCAGCAGCCGCAGCCACAGCCACCATATCATCATCTCTATACTGTGCAGCCGCCGCAGCCACAGCCACCATATCATCATCTCTATACTGTGCAGACGCCATCTCTATGTGACCGTTGTGAATATCCTTATCATTATAATCATTAGCATGCACACACTTTGTCCTTCGAATTCAGATAATAGCTGGTACTCTTGTTTTTTCTTTGTCGGATTTATGTGAACATCTATTTGGTTTGGTTTCATAAATATTATTACTTGCCGTGATATTCTAATTTCTAAGCAAGCTTTGACATGCGATGTTATGTTTTAAAGCTACATTATTGCTACAGATAAGTACTCAGCAAGTAGATTGCTTAGACAACTAGAATTGGTACTGTAGAGGTAGACTCTTACAATATGTCTGCAATGATATAGTATGTTGTAGTCAGTGATTCGTACAAGTAGTTAGCCAAAATCAGGAATATTGCTATAATTTTTTTGATAATGCAGTAATTTTTGCTTACTGGTATTTATTCATGTCTCATCCCACAATGAAAACTGATTTGTGACACTTTTGGGGATGATGGTTTAGATTCTATAGATCTAGTAAACAGATGTCAGAGTGGCGAATTCTTCTAAATATAATTGTTATAAGCTAGTTAGCCAACAGAGGTTTCTTCAGTTTTGTTTACACATGATTTTGTGAGATTTGGCTTAGTCCAAAATAAGAGAACCTCGCTCGTTTTGCAATATGTCTACATAACGAATTTAACGATCTTTCCTCCCTGTTGCTAGACAGATATCTTTACTGCTAATTAGTCCGTCGTTCAAAAATAATTAGGTTTATCATGAATAAATCTAGTCTGTCTCCTTGCAGAAAACAGTAAAGTTTTTTTTGCCTACTATATAAGTTTTTGGTGCAGACCTATTATATAAGTCATTAATACCAGTATTTCTAAGGGGGTTAGAAATACTCTGAAACCTATATATGAGATCAAGAGAATTACAATCAACAACAATCTTTATTAACTATAAGGACATCAAGAAGAAGATAAACAAGAATGCATCAGAGCTCATTAAGAATGTGAGCAATGATTCTGAGAAGAAACAACAGAGTCAAGAATCACAGGAGCACATGCCACCCAAAAAACAAGTTTCAGAAGACATATCCAGCAGAGTTGAACTACATACTGGTAATCAAAAATGTATTACTGTTATACTGGGAGTGTATTTTTAGTATCATAGCAAGTTGAAATATTTACCTCCATAATTTAGAGGAAATCTCTTGAGAAATGACGGGAATGATAGTTTGTTGCAGACTTGCAGTCAGTAATTTGTACTGAAGGCAAAATAGGAAAACTGGTATGACTCTTTGATAATGTCGTAATCGTATGAATCACAGGCCTCTTTTGGAAACTGGGATGTGCTATTAGATATGTGCAGATCCTGAGATCCCCCAGTAAACAGTGACTAAGTACAAATAAGTAAGAGAGGTCTCGAAAACACATACTTATGTATTTAAAATGTATAGCATCTATGATTGGTTTGGTTTGCTAATACTCAAGGGATTGATTCCAAAGACTGGAGCATTAGCCTTCCCACTTTTCTAAACAGAAACACTTGATTGATCTATCTCCCCTTTTGATTGACGATTTGAGAGAAGATCTCATCAGGGTTATCTTCTGATTGTTCTTTTTCATCATATTCACTTCCAAGGCTGAGAGTGCTCTTGTGCATAGCCATTACGCTACCATGATCCATTTGATGGACACTGCCGTCAACGCTTCCACTTGGTACTCGAGAATGCTTGGATTCTCCAGACTCTGATTCCAGTTGCAACACAAATTCAAGGTTCCACAGGACATCTCCCATTGAGGGGCGGTCCGTTCCATGATCAGATAAGCACTTCTCAGCTGTCTCAGCAAATTTCTTTAAACACTCGGGCTTTACTTTTCCTTTGAGCTGGGGATCAATTATTTCTTCTAATGTCCCATTTCTCTGGCAACGCATAGCATAATCAGCAAGGCTTACTTGTTCCTTGGGAAGACTAGGATTGAGGGCGGGCCTAGCACATAATACCTCGAAGAGAACAACGCCAAATGAGTACACATCAGACTTTTCTGTCAATTGTTGTCTCCTAAAGTACTCAGGATCCAGGTAACCAAAGCTACCCTTTACAACAGTGCTTACATGGCCTTGGTTCATATTAGGACCCGTTTTAGATAAACCGAAATCCGATACCTTTGCAACCCATTTATCATCCACAAGAATGTTGGTAGTCTTGACATCCCTATGTATAATAGTGTACTGGGCTCCAGTGTGAAGATAATGCAAACCCCTTGCTGCCCCAATACAGATATCCAGCCTTTGCTTCCAAGAAAGAGTAATCTTGTTCTTATTGTAAAGATGCTCCCTTAGAGTTCCTTTTCCCATGTAGTCATAAACCAGTGCCATCTCATTACCCTCTTCACAGAACCCTATAAGGGACACCAAATGCCTATGCCTCAGCTTCGAAAGCATCTCGATTTCAGTCTGGAATTCATTAACCCCTTGTTCTGAAGAGGGGTTTGATCGTTTAATAGCCACCTTGGTATCTCCATCAATAACGCCTCTATATACCTTTCCAAATCCTCCCACCCCAATAACATGAGATTCATCAAAATTCTTCGTTGCCTGTTTGATTTCAGCCAAAGAGAAGTATCTACAATTCGCGGCTGCATCAGATGATATGGTTGTACTACCATTGCTCCTGCCAGAGCCGGTAGTTGCTGAACTGTGAGAGTTTCCATAAAGCGGAAGCCAACTAGACACCGAATCACCTGGATTTCTCCTCTTCTTGTTCTGGATAACAAAAATAATTGCAGCACCGATGCCAAAAGCAGCAACGCCACCAGCAGCTCCACCAATTAATGCACCAGTGTAGCTTTTCTCTTCAGCAAATTTCTTGTTATTGTGCTCTTGTTGTTTACGCATCAAATCAGATAACTCAGGGTTCGGTCCAGCCAAGTTTCCCTTTTCATCATCAAGCTTAAATATCTCCAATCCATTCAACAGTGAATCATAAAACTCAGGCTTAACATCCACATTAGGATGAAGTGCTACCCAAATCTCCTTGTTATCCTGTTTACCATTCACATGTACAGCAAAATCCTTCTTCACAGGATGATTTGCAGCCCCTGCCAATGCAATGACATCCATGGTTTCTGAAGCAGTTTGGTTATTGACATAAATCTCAAACACCCTCTGATTCACCTTTTGATACAAATACTCACATAAATGAAGCCTCACCAGATAGGTAAAGTTAGCATCAACCTCAAAAACCCATGTCAAGTTATAGTTCTTATTGATATTTGGATCCGGACCCATACTTCGTGCAGTGCTGTACACATCAAGAGGTGCTAATGTACCTGTCAAACCTTCAGCTGTGATCGGAGCATTGGCCTTGTTTGTCACCCCACTCGAGGCACCTAAGATATAAGCCGTATCATCGTACCAGCTCCTCATTAGGCCAGCTGAATCATTTGTTGGTGGAATAAATTGTCCACCCACATTTAATCTGTACATGGTCTCCATGCTGGCTTTCGTGGCCTCCACCATCACGCTTACTTCACCCCCGGAAAATCCTACCATTTCTGTGGTATCATCAAACATCTCCGGTGTTTCAATCACCTCGATGCCATTAACAAAAGCAAAACTTCCGCTGTACTTGTCAGAAGGCGTGAAGGTTAGACTCAGGTCATTGGAATCCGAAGGTTTCAGTGTGTATTCTTTGAGAATATAAGCCTGTGATAAAGCGAGGGCTGTTGTTGCAGCACTGAAATTGTTCAAAAGGGTAAGTCCGCCTGCCTTAACCGAAAAATACGAGTTGGATATATTGAAATTCGGGTATGAAGATGGATAAAAATGTAGCCTAAGAAATATCCTACTGCTACCATTAACAGAAAATTTGTAAGAAGTCTCAGCATTAAATATCCTGGCTGTCATGTATGGAACATCAGATGGGAGTGAGGAATCTTGTGTTTCGGCTTTAGATTCCACCGATTTATCTGAATTTACAAGGTATTTAGAATCAGGCTCCCATGTTCTGCCATCGGCATCCTTCCCGCCTTTCTGGTTTCCACAACTTAAAAGAATCTTGGTCGGTCCAGGTGGTTGTGCATGTATGACATTACAGACAATGCATGCATAAACAAGAAAAAGAACACAGCAAGAATTGGAATGCATGGCTCGGATCGGCGCACAGGAAAACAATTCAAGAAATCAAATGCCTTGAAAGGTTTTCCTGTGTGCCTGGATCAAGAGAATGACGATGGAGACTTTGTTTAAAAAAGACAAAGGGTTGTTCTAATCTATCTCTAGTTGTCCCCTGGGGAGATTGGCCAGCCTATATTGCTGCATATATCAACAAGAATGCTATCTTTGTTTCCGCTACTATAAATAGCTATAACTTTAGGCCCATCTCATTCTAACTATTTTCATGCCATTCATATGTCATATTAGTACAAACTTAACATTCACTTTCTTATAATTTCTTTGCATATTTATCTCATTTATAGAAATTAAATATATGTCATGTATTACAGCTTAGAGAGGGCAAAAAAGGGTTCATCTATAGCTTTGGCCATAAAAGAAGTTTGCATTTCAACACTATTTCATCCAAGACCTAAGAATTACCATGAAGAGAGTGGCATATCCCTCTCGGATTCAACTATCTTGATAAAATTAGCTTTGTTCGAGGATGGTCAATTCATACCACGCACCCTACTGTTCATTCGATCAGAAATTGTCTGTTATTGGACCAACCAATGTGGTTTGAACCTGGTCACGCTGTATTCAAAAATGTAACCACAGAAAATTAACTATGGAAAGGGAGGCAAGTAACAAAAGCAGATAATTAAATCAATAACCAGCTAATATTATTGAGTACGAGTTTATGAAACTTTGGCTGGGTGCTAAATGAATGTGTGATGGAGATAAGTGTAGAATGCAGTTAGCCCCTGAAGGTTAGGCTTCATATAGTCATGAATTTGTTGCAGTTCATGGCAAGGTACGTTAAAGATGGAAACATTGTTCTTACCAATGTTACAAACCATCCATAAAAAGGCGGCTTCCTCTGCAATCACTGAAATTCACATTTGCTAAGCGAGTATTATTCTCTGTAAATTTCGGAGTAACTGAGATAGACATCATAAAGTTTTATGAGCTTTTGAGCATATATGAAGTATATCAACTAAAAGTGCAATGGTAGCAAATTTCCTTGTTGCCGATTCAACTCAAAGTGCCAGGGAAATAGGCTTTCCAACAGCCAATTCAACTGACCAGTTTTTCTCTCTTGATTGTCTATGTTAAGAGTTAAAACTTCTCTCTGAGAATGTTGAAAAAGACATGACAGAGAAATTCCAAATCATATTTTACTGGTTGATCGCTTTTTGGAATATCTGCAGCAGAAGCAGATATTTCCATTCGGGAACTCTGCGTTAGGCAGGATAGAATCTTGTCGGTAAGCTAAAACTTAACCCTATTTGTATTGTCATAAATTCTTTACAAGTTATTGCTATTTATCCTCTTATGATCAAGACTCCTTGCAACTAATACAACTACGACATAAGTAACTACTAGTAACATCGAACTTTTGTTAAGTACATATATTGTTTCTATATAACAGAACCGTCACAATGATATAAACCTAACCCTGTAAAAGAAACTACCATCTATATATCTGAAGCAGTAATACCAAAAATCTGCCAGGATAAAGAAGTATCCTATAACATATGAGCTATCATATATTGCTTAGACATCGATCCTTGGGCAGTTATAGAGGCAAGAAGTCTTTATAGTCCAGGTATGTACTTTAAGAAAATATGAACACTTAACACATATGGCGTGCATAAAGATGAGGAATAGCCAGTACTATAGAAAGAGAAAACACGTACCTGAATGCATCAGAGATGGGTTTTAAGCAAAAAATAGGAGCTAAATTCCACTGTTCGTAGCAAATAGAAGGACTTTAAGATCATATCATCACCCTACGAAAGGTCAGGCCTTTGTCTGGAAAAAAACTTGAACCAAGTAAACTAGTTGAATTTACTGAAGAAGTCATGTGAATGAACAACTGCTAAGCCAAACCTGAAATAAATTAGATATTTCCATGCTTCTTCTATACCAGGATAGGTGAAATGTCAATGGGGAAACTCATAGTTAGCTGGAATGTCATTCCGGGAAAGCAAGGAGTTTAAAGGGAGTTTTATTCTAAGATAATAACATGATGTTTTCCTTGCTGCTGCGGACATAAATAGATTTGATCTAAATCATAGTAGTTTTCTAGAAATCAGCAGAACCAAATTAAGATTAGTTAACACCCTTGCCCTAAATTCAATCTAAATTCTACCTTCTCTGGTCCAGTAAATTAGTTAATGTGATTACTGCAGTTGATTTAACACTACATTCAGGTTTGCATACACTAAATTAATTTACAAAGTAGTCTTAAACATCTACAAAATATCCAAAAAGTGAGCTTATACATACACAATCAGATTTTCCTGAAAACCATACATACATGATAAAAAGCGATAAATACAACTTCTACTTGTGTTGTTTAATAAATTCACATCACCCAAATTCATTCTTCCTTTATCGGAAATAAAAACAAACTTTAATAAAAAATTAAAATTATCTTGGTCCTTGGCTGCCTCTTTTCCAGGATATATATGAATTGCAGGACACATAGTGAAGCAGAGATGTTATTCCAGAACAAACAAAGGCTCCAGGTGGGATTTTATTCATTTCTTTCTACGAAAGTAAAATGTTAATTTTATCCGGCAACACTAACATAATTGATTCGATCCAAAGCAGATCGGTTGTTGTACATTTCTATATGTATCCAGCAGAAAGAAACCAAGTTCCGTCAACATCCTTGCTTTCAACTCTTTAATTCACTACAATTTCCACTTTCTCTAATTCCAATAAATTATATCACGAGATTACTCTCTAATTGCTTAAGCACTATGACCAGGTTTACAAATATGAACTCAATTACAGTTGTAGTCCAAATTATGAAGCACTAAAACCAAGCTTTCAAAATACGAATTAAATTACAGTTGCAGTCTAAATCATAATAAAGCATCCACAAAAATCGAGCTCATTCATACATAGAATCAAATCTTCTACAAAATCATCCATGATATAAATCTATACACAAAATTTCCGGTTATTCAACAAAATAACATCACACAGATTAAATTCCTCCTCGATCTGAAATCAAAACAATCTTAAATCAATAATTACTTTGTCACATCAATAATCCAAATCTACAATTCAAGTGTATATAATCATATATATATACCAAACAGTTTTACAAATGTCTTGATCTGCCGATGAATGATACGAAGAGACAGATTACGAGTTTGTGCGCGAATCTAACAGCCTCCGATTCAAAGCAGATGTTGAGAATCGAATACAGATTGAATTGTTAGATTCACGCACAAACCGAAATATGGCTCTTCAGAGTCCCTGCGGCGCGGCTCTTGTGTTTGTTTATTCTTATGTACTTGACATGTGAATAGATAGACTAGACTAGACAGGGGTATATATAGCACCCGTGTGTAATGCACTGTAGTTTTTCAGTTAGAGACGGTTAATGATACTTTCATAACTTTTTTTCCTAAATTTGAAATTATCATTTAAAATCCAGAGGATACTACTGGATTTGCAGATTATATATATAGATATAAATATAGAGAGTTAAGTTCAATGGAGACCACATTTTTTCTGGAGACTTGGAGACCACATATGTTCTGCAAGTAAAATATTTCATAAAAACATTGCAAAACGTATAATTTTACAAATCATGTTCTCCGAAATCATTATTACATTTAAAATCTTGAATATCATATAAGTTTTACATGTAGAACATTACAAAATGTTTTGTTCTATGAAATATGTTTAATTTGCAGAATATTTGTTCAACTTGCAAAACATGCATTATCTACTTATTAAACATTGATGATCTTCAACAATTTTAATGAATACATGATATTTGTAGAACATATTTTACAAAATAATGTATTTTACAGTGTTTTGATTGCAGAATATACGTGGTCTCCGAGGTCTCCGATAAAAATGCGGTCTCCATAGAATTTTCCTCTAAATATAGATATAGATAAGGATATATAATTCAGATATGATATCTTTTGTCCTTTTTAGTTAAAAAAGATTTTTTTTCTTTCCACTATTTGAGGATTAATTATTCTTGATATGACATTCTTTATCTTTTACTAAAAATATTTTTAACTACACCAACATGGTTTTTAAATTTTGTACTATAACCATAAATATTTATAAGAAATAATTAAACCCAATATTGGGTAAATAGTAATACAAATTTGTGGGATACGACTTTTTTATTGTACTCTATCTGAACATGAAAGGTAAACAACGTAGAGATATGCATATAATAGAAAATGAATAATAGATGTAATTATGTATTGTGTGACAAATTTTTATAAAGATTAAACGCACTTTTTTATGTACCCTACCTAAGATATATCATATTTTAACTAAACATCATATTATAATAGATGAGATAATTAATTTCTAGGATTGTATATTGTTTAATATTTAGGTCCCTATCCCATTTATTCCAATAATATAATCCTTAAACTTTCAAACTTTTTTGATTTGCATTCTTCCATTAAAAGTCAATTAACGGGCGTTAATCTGACCTGTAATCCTATAAATTATTTTAAATCAAAAGACATCCATCTTGCACAATCATATATATATATATATATATATATATACACACGGAGAAGGCGGAAATTAGAGTCCGAAGCAAATTAGGGATTTTCTTTCTTTTGTCAATTATGATTAAACACGACTCTTTCCATCATATGAGATATATACATACATATATATACAATCATATGCTTTTCTCTTGACCGACTATGTGTATATGTGCAAATGGGATTCACTATGTCAGCATACAAACTCACCAATTAAGGTGGAGTGTTCACTTACAAGGATTGCATATGCCTTTATAAATAATATAAAACAGAACTAATTTATTGTAAGATGCAATGTGTCTTGATTCTTGTAAAGATTTGGCTGGAAAGAGGCTTCGGTATAAAAATTTAAAGATATATTAGTATGGCGATGATGGGTCACTTGATAATTTCATCAGATATTAACACTTCAATTTTAATTTTTTGAATTTGCTACGTAATCATATATCACATAAGCATTGACTAACGTCCCTTAGTTGATTTTAATGGAGGGATGTGAATCTGTAAAATTTGAAAGTTTTAAGATTGAATTATTGGGAAAATTAGGATGAGGACCTAGATAATAAACAACTTATAGTTCATCGATGTTTAAATTAATTATCCTCTCTATAGTAAAACTAAAAGATAATAATTTTGGGCAAAACTAAAATACGCATTTAAATTTTTTAATAAATTTAAAAGATTAATTATTTAGGAAAACGGTGTTTCTTGATAATAAGTCAAAATGTTTAACATAATTTTTTGTATAAGTTTTTTTTTTTTTTTGCTGATCAACAAATAGCATATTATCGGTAGTATCCGTTGATTAGGTAGCATATGAACATATAAGATATTTAATAATAAGATAGGGGTTTTTCTATTTAGCAGTTGATAATATAAGTTGATCAACTATTATGGTTTTTGTTTTATCAATAGATATATAATTAGTTAGACAAGTTATAAATATTTTAAGTAATGAGGGAAGCAAAAATCAACAACTATATCAAAGCTATCATAGCTAGTAATGGATGAAAAATAATGGTTCATCAACTGCTGAAAAGATCTATCTACAACTAGTCAAGAATATCAACAACTACTCAAATGACTTATCAGGGGTGCAAGAAATATGATCAAATATTATGCTGGTTTAAGTAAGTTTACTGGTAAATTTCTTAGAACTAACAAGGAGAATACTGTCAAAATATGTACAACAAAAGAGAATGAAAAAGATTTCCCTCATTTTAAAAGATTTTATATATGCTATGATGGATGAAAAAAGCTTGGATGATAGCTTGAAGGCCTACTCTAGGTTGCTTGCGGACTTATTCTAGGTCTTGATGAGTGTTTTTTTAAAACTATATATGACTTATTACAGTTCGAAGAGAAGAAAAAAAAACTATATTCTACTGCTCGTGGTTGATGACTTGGACTTGAGAAATGATTATGGCTACACTTTCATATGATCTGACCAACAAAAGATAAATACTTCAACAAATATTTTCCCCATTTCTTGTTACTACTAGTTTTTTTATTGACTGCACATGTCTTACAAGAAGACAAAGTTGGTAAGAAGTTGTTACTACATGTGGAACACAAGAATCGCGCTACACATATTTATTCTAATTTGAAGGAGAAGTATCCATCCGGTTAGAAATGCCTTGTGAGAAGCAACCATAACCACTTAGTCAGAAGCTTTCAAATCTGCAATGAAGCATCTAGACAAAGCATCAAAGAAAGCTGCAGAGCCCAAATTTTGGTCAAAGATATTTTTTGATACTCATTCAAAATAGATAACATTTAAACATCATGCCAGAGTGATTTAATTCTTGGATTTTGAGAACTAGATTTGTGCCTATCTATGATATGTTGACTGAGATACATGATTTGGTGATGAAAATGATGCATGAAAAAAAGAGATACCATGACTAATGTTAAAGCCATAATTTTGCTACAAATTAAAGAAATTTTAGATGAATATATAAACGAAAGTGCTCAGTGTTATACTTTGTGAAATGAAAAGCATAATTTCGGTTTAAGTGAAAAGGGATTGAATTTTGTGCGAACCTTCAACGAGACGGTTGCTCTTATTAGTGATGTGTTATTTTATAACTAACCGCAAGCGCACGGTGTCTGTTGTAGTGTAGACTGGCAAATGCGGGTCGTATCCTCAAGGAGACAGATGCTATCAATTTTATTCAGTTACAGTCGATTGTTTCTAGATCAAACGATTATGAGAAATATTTTTAACTAATTAATATTACTAAATTAACACTAACTAATAAGACACTAAAATAATATATTAAAAATCCAGGGCAATCAGGTCCACCATGCTTACACAATGACCGGCTCTAAGCTAAAGCAATTAAAGTGGTCAAATAACAAGAGTATGTTAATCTCTCTCAAGCATCAACACTCTCGAAACATGATTACACGTATAATCACTTTTAGTAATTCGATTAATCAGGTAATTAAAGCAAGATTAATCTCTCTCGAGTATTAACGCTTTCAGAAATCCAATGATGCTCTCGCACTCAAATTCAATTCTGCTAATTGTATGTGTGCCTCTAGTAGTATATCTCTCGATTATACTCCTATTCGCATAGAATCAATTCATGATATCGGCCGATTACACAAATCAATATTAAAACATATCAATTAGAATTAACCAATCAAACAAATCACTGTAAAATCATGCCAATATCATAGTGCAAACATGGCTTCCCCTTAAACCCTAGAACACACTACTCGATACTAATTAAACAACTAGAATAATTAAAAGACATAATTAAACTAACAAGTAAAGAGAAGAAAACTATAGAAGAAAACCTTTATTAACCTTCATTGTTGTCATCCAAGAAAGTCATAGCCTCCTCCTTAGTCTCTCTAAACCTAACCTACTCTAATATTCTACCATGATAAAAACTAACTCTCTCCCTAATAATATAAAGTCTTTTAATATTTAAAACTAATATACAAATAGAAATCCAAAACCAAGTAGGATTTAGTCTCAAAATTCGCAGCTTTCTGTTCTGTCCAGTTTTCGGGCCTTTACAGTTGGACTTTG
Source organism: Daucus carota subsp. sativus (assembly GCF_001625215.2). Classification (NCBI taxonomy): domain Eukaryota; kingdom Viridiplantae; phylum Streptophyta; class Magnoliopsida; order Apiales; family Apiaceae; genus Daucus; species Daucus carota. The sequence continues at coordinate 33,668,280 of NC_030382.2, read as the reverse complement.
CTTCTTGGACCACTTCTGAATTAAAGAGAATTTCAAGGGCTTCGCGTGGGCTGTAAGATCGTCCAATTCTGACATCCGGAACTCAAGATATGGCCCGAACAATGTAGAAATTGGGTGGAACCCATTAAATCCGAATTTTAATAGAATTTAGCTACAAAATAGCTATTTTAGCTTCAAATCCTTCTCAACTTGGAATTCTTTATTTCCTACAATAAAACAATAAAATCTATTTAATAAAAGTCCAAATCAGTGCAAAATATAATGAAATATGAGAATAAAATCATATAGAATATATATAAAAATATATTCTATCAAACATCCCCACACTAAGCTTTTGCACGTCCTCGGGCAAATAAGCGAAATAAAAACTAAGTCCTAACTAACTAACACCACTTTCGTAGATGACACGATTGCATTGAGCAAATGCAACAAGCCGTTAAACCCCTAGGCAGCCCTAGTAGGACGAGTTTTGTCTCGTGAGGGTTTATAGTGAATCTACCCACAAAATTCATTATTTTCTACCAAATCTAAAAAATGCAACTAATATGAATGAAATGAATATGCCTAAAAACAAATCATGAAAGCATCAACCTCGTCAATAGATAATCTTCAGAATAAGCAACATTCAAGGCATTCATCTATCTCACACGTTAGTCATACAACTCTTCCACTGCAAGTGCGGAGTGCATCGTGTGTGCTCAACATGCTCTCTAGTGAAATAAAACAGAGACCAACAAAGTTCAACAGAGTTTTAACCATGAGTCGTTTATCAGAATAATGCTTAAACACTCCGTTGCAGTAGAGTCAACTACAGCTCAGGGTTGCAGGGGAATTTCTATGCCTCTCCTATATTTTTTCTATATTTTTTTTTCATTTTTTTTCCCATGCTCGGTCTAAGGCCGGGACGCTTCTCAGGGTAAGTGAGTTACGACCACCATAAGACTTTGCTAGCTCATTTTTTTCCTCTTTTTTTTTTATTTTTAAGTCAAGTAATTCTCCAGTAATCAAGGGTTGTGAAAAGTCACCAAGAAGATTTATTTCTAGTACAATTGCACTTAATACCAGCACAGGTACCTGGATCGTCCCTTTCAAAATTTACCACCCGTTGATCTCAAAGGAGTACTCGATACTTTATTTGCAATATTCTATTTTTTTTTTTCATTTTTTTTAAGAAAGGCATATACATCCTAAAGCTCCCCTAAACTTAAGAATTACATGCTCTAAGCTCAAAAGGGAATAGTCAAAATTCTACTCTCGACTCATAGATAAAACTCAAGAATTAAGTTAGCCTAAGTCTTGTCTCTAGAGCATCAAATAGTGTAATTAAATTTCCGCACAAGCAATTTCTAAGCATGCAAGACATTATATATGATCAAGACTACTAGCCAAGAAATTATGCAAATAAAATCATCACGAGAAATTAACTTGGTATTATATACTTTTATGAAATTATGCAAGCTAAATGAAATAATATAAAACTACTAAAAAAATGCATACAAAATTAAATAACTACATGCTCTAATTTAAATGCAACTAACATGAATTTCCTAATTTAAGACATGGCAATATACAATTTTTTCTATTTTTTTGATTTTTTCTTTTAAAATTTTATAATATATAATTTTTTTTAGCCATTGAGAAACCATCCCCACACTAAAGTGGTTCATTGTCCTCAATGAACAAATATGACATAGATATATAAATATATTAATATAAATATATAATATTAATTAAAAAGAAAACTCCCCTGATATGGTGTTGAGGTGTTCCGGATTGATCAGCTTCTTGAATCTTTATGTAACTAGATGGACTGAAATCACAAGGGAACCAATTGGCACAGTGGTTGAATTGTTGCTCTTAAAATTTCCACACTACAGGTCTAGTGTTCAACTCCTAGCGGCATCATTTCTTTTTCAAACACAGCAAGTGTCCAAGTTGACTTGGACTTGGCTTTATGTGTTGGGCTGGGCTCAAAGCTGCAGGAGTGGAATTGGACTGGGCCCGGACACCTGCGGTTTGAAGACAAATGGGCTTGAGGCCCAGCGGTTTGAAGACAAATGGGCTTGAGGCCCAGCTACGCTGAAGAACTAAAGAAATGTGAGTACGAGCGCTGATGGACAGAACGAAGCGCACCGTCAGCAGAGAGTATGCCGCCCGTGCAATATCTACTGTGCAAGAATTTAAGTGTCGAGTCAGTAGCCAATGCACACCCGGCAGAACAATGCACGGCCGTGCCAATAACATGCGCGCAACTGAATAAATTTTGGCAGAAGCTTACAAATCACTGTCATGTCTGTAAGCTCAATATTTTACTTTTCCATATCTGAAACACTTCACACGAATTCATCAAGGCATCTTATGGGAGTTAAAAAAAAAATAAAAATTTAAGCTCCTAAAAAAAATACAAAAATATATTATATAAATTAACTAATAAAGACCTTGGGTTGCCTCCCAAGAAGCGCTCTTTTAGAGTCATTAGCTTGACCTTTTCAAACCATGTAGAAATAAACGTGGAGTATCCACCTTCTCGAACAAAACCTCGCCACCACTAATAATATCGTGAATATTATTAGTTGTTTTGATCCTGCAAAAATTCTCCAAACAAGCATTATTAAATTTAAGTGTCACATTAAAAAATAATAATTGAGCAAGAGACTTCAAAATTTTGGAGAAATTTGTGACAAAACAACGATAAAATTCACAGCCAGAAAAATAAACTCCCTGAATATTCACAGGAGGTGGAGGCTCAGGTGGCGGCTTTTCGAAACTCCTCACTTTCTCAGGAGCTAGTTGAATTTCTTGGCTTCTCACATCAATGAGTAAGGGATCAGTATCACTTTCCCCATCTTCCGAGAATTGAAGTACAATAGCCTTTTGGAATAGATCACCCACCAAATTTTGAGAAAGATTTCCTAGAACAATTCTTGACATCTCTTCAACCTTGAAACATGTATTCTCATGTACAAGAGTAGAGGTTGGAGTAAAAGCAAATTTATCATTATCAAACCATTGATCCACTTTAATCATGTCATCCATCCAAGTAGGCAATAGTATTTCAGGCACATATGTTGGAATAGACACAAGAACCAATTTTACATTGCTTTCCTCGCTAACCCCATCATCAAGCACGTGGTCTACAACAACAACATCATCAATTCCATCAGAAATGGCACGATCCTCCTCTTTATTAGTAGGCACATCATCAACACAGATCGATAAATTATCACACTCTTCATCACTTGCAAGTATGACAGTATTTATGCCCATCTCTGGTTGAATAGATGAAGAGGGTGAGGGGGATTCGGTTTGCCATGTAGTGGAAGAACTAGCCAACTGTGCAATTTGAACCTCCATCATTAGATTTTGAGTTTTTAGCTCATTGATCTCCTGCATCACTTCTTTCAACATCTCGTTAGTTTTTTCAGCTTCCATAGCCACATCAGTTAGAGAAAATTGTGGCTCCTCCGGTAGAGAATATTGATATTGTTGCAGTGGCTCATACTGCTCTTCATAATATTGTTGTTGAAACTGCGGTTGATCATTATATGAAAAATTTTGAAAACCATTGTCCGTGTAGGAGAAACTTGGTTGACCCATCCATTCTTGATCACAAGAATTAGAATACTGGTTGTACTCATATTCTTCACGATAATCATTCATCGGTCCCAATTGAGCATTCTGAGAATTGAGGACATTGTACGAGCATTCATAAGCATAATGACCTTGAACACCACAAACTTGACAAAAGTTGTAAGTTTTCGGGGCAACTTGTGACATCTCATTAATACTCATCGGACGCATACTAGGCTCTGTAGCATTCAGTGAGGCATTTCCACGAGTATATGCCTCGATCAGGGAAGATAGACGTGCAAAGTTATCAGCTCCCTCCATTGTAAACCTGAAAGAAAAACACAAGCCAAGAAAACACAGTAAAATCTACCTCACTTGGAACTAAGTCCCAAAGAGGTGAAGGAAACAATCTAAATAACCAAACAAAATCAATAGAAGCTAGCCGTCTCCCCGGCAGCGGCGCCAAAAACTTGATGTGTTATTTTATAACTAACCGCAAGCGCACGGTGTCTGTTGTAGTGTAGACTGGCAAATGCGGGTCGTATCCTCAAGGAGACAGATGCTATCAATTTTATTCAGTTACAGTCGATTGTTTCTAGATCAAACGATTATGAGAAATATTTTTAACTAATTAATATTACTAAATTAACACTAACTAATAAGACACTAAAATAATATATTAAAAATCCAGGGCAATCAGGTCCACCATGCTTACACAATGACCGGCTCTAAGCTAAAGCAATTAAAGTGGTCAAATAACAAGAGTATGTTAATCTCTCTCAAGCATCAACACTCTCGAAACATGATTACACGTATAATCACTTTTAGTAATTCGATTAATCAGGTAATTAAAGCAAGATTAATCTCTCTCGAGTATTAACGCTTTCAGAAATCCAATGATGCTCTCGCACTCAAATTCAATTCTGCTAATTGTATGTGTGCCTCTAGTAGTATATCTCTCGATTATACTCCTATTCGCATAGAATCAATTCATGATATCGGCCGATTACACAAATCAATATTAAAACATATCAATTAGAATTAACCAATCAAACAAATCACTGTAAAATCATGCCAATATCATAGTGCAAACATGGCTTCCCCTTAAACCCTAGAACACACTACTCGATACTAATTAAACAACTAGAATAATTAAAAGACATAATTAAACTAACAAGTAAAGAGAAGAAAACTATAGAAGAAAACCTTTATTAACCTTCATTGTTGTCATCCAAGAAAGTCATAGCCTCCTCCTTAGTCTCTCTAAACCTAACCTACTCTAATATTCTACCATGATAAAAACTAACTCTCTCCCTAATAATATAAAGTCTTTTAATATTTAAAACTAATATACAAATAGAAATCCAAAACCAAGTAGGATTTAGTCTCAAAATTCGCAGCTTTCTGTTCTGTCCAGTTTTCGGGCCTTTACAGTTGGACTTTGCTTCTTGGACCACTTCTGAATTAAAGAGAATTTCAAGGGCTTCGCGTGGGCTGTAAGATCGTCCAATTCTGACATCCGGAACTCAAGATATGGCCCGAACAATGTAGAAATTGGGTGGAACCCATTAAATCCGAATTTTAATAGAATTTAGCTACAAAATAGCTATTTTAGCTTCAAATCCTTCTCAACTTGGAATTCTTTATTTCCTACAATAAAACAATAAAATCTATTTAATAAAAGTCCAAATCAGTGCAAAATATAATGAAATATGAGAATAAAATCATATAGAATATATATAAAAATATATTCTATCAATTAGAAAAAAAATTACAAATAAAAAGGAGTTGGAGGTTGAAAGAGAGTTGAAAAGACATGAGGAAGAGACCCATATTAGGGAAACTAAATTGTTGGAATTAAGAAGCTTTGAGAGCTATTCAAACCACCCCCATAAACTAATTAACAACCAACAGAGGTACAAACATTTATTATTTAGATGTGTTGTGTATAGACCCGGCAAATTTTCACACGACACGAATACACGACACGAAAACGACACGAAAATTTAGTGTTTGTGTTTGCATTTTGAGTACACGACACGAAAAGGTACACGACACGAAATACACGACTGAGAAGTCGTGTCGGTTTTGTGTTTACCCTTCGGGTACACGACACGACACGAGGTACACGAAATAAATAAATAAGTAAATATATATATATATATATATATATATATATATATATTTACCCTTCAGATTAAGAGTTGGTCGCGGACAAATTCAAAGTTTCCCAATTATCCTTTATTTTATGTAACTTTGCTTATGTTTAAGCCTGAATTTGGACAATATTTGTAAAATATTAATATTTCGTGTACTAATTCGTTACCAGTTTTGTGTATTTTTTCGTGTATATTTCGTGTTTTCATGTACTATTTCGTATCGTGTCGTTTTCGTGTACATGAAAAAATTCGTGTACTACAGTTCGTGTCGTTTTTACCTGTTTCTAAATCGTGTCGTGTTCGTGTTTACAATCGTGTACACGAATTGAATTCGTGTCGTGTTCGTGTATACCCACCAGATACACGAAACACGAAAGTACACGACACGTTTATACACGACACGAACGATTTGCCAGGTCTAGTTGTGTATATGTTTAACTTCAACACTTGACAATGACATTTATTTCTATATATTTCTATATTGGATGCCACAAAAAGAAGGATTACTCTTAATAAGAATCTTTTGTGATGTTTTATATGTCATAGTTAAATTCTTTATTCATTGTTGTAAGCTAAAGATCATTGGCTAATCTTTTGTAATTGCACACTTATAATGATAGGAATGAATCTTTATATCAATGTCATGTGCCGGTTTTTGTATTATTTTCTCTTTCCATTTTATTTTTATTATCTTTTGCCCTCTCGATCTACTTAATGCAGCCTAGGAAGAAAAACATCGTCTAGACTCTCCCTGTTGCTCCGATCTCCCCTACGCCTAGGACGTTGTCTGGGCCCAAGAGCCATAGCGAGTTACTGTTTCCGTTTTTTGCGTTGTTGATACCGGCAAGACCCAACCAAATGATGTCTTCTGGTTGGTAGTGAGAGGGCTCTTAGTACCTGCATACCCAAAAAGGGCGCTGATTCAAAAACAATCGTTTTTTTCTTGGTCTCCCTTAGCAGCGGGAAATGAGTCTACCTATCTGCCTAGCTTTGGTAGATTCCCCCCAACCCAATCCACAGAAATTCCAAGGAGTTTATTTAGAATGATGGTAGTGTTTCCAAAGACATTCATGTGGGGTGCTTGGCGTACACTTGATGTTATTTTCCCCAAAGACACTCCTACGGGATGCTCGACTTAGACCTGATGGTTCGCGCAAAGACACTCCTGCGTGGTGCTTGGCATAGACCTGATGAGAACTTGAAATCTTCCCTCCCCGTGGTGGGGCTGCCAACTCTTGTGTCCGCGGATGACGCTGGTGTTTGGCGCTGCTAGGGTCGATGTCGGGCTCTTTGGTGTCTCTGTTAAGTTTTTAACAGAGACCAACATACTAAACCTTTCTACAAGTTTTAATTGAAAGTTTTATATTAGATAGGTCAATTAAAAGTTGTGATCCAGTACAGTGATGAAATAAAGCATTAAGTCTAAAAGATTTGTCGAAGATCTGTTGAATGAGTGTCAACCCAAGTCCCACATCGGAAAGATAAAGAAGATTTGTCTTGAATATAAACAGCCAAAGAACTCCATTAGTATGAGGCCTTTTGGGAGGAGCCCAGAAACAAATCCGTGCGGGCTTGGCCACGGCCCAGAGCGGACAATATCATACTAATGCAGAGTTAACGGGTGTTGCGCGGCCCAACAAATGGTATCAGAGCGAGGTTAAGAAGTTAATCCCGGGGTTGCGGGCTGCAGTTGTGTGATGTGATGGAGGCTCTTCAGAACTACGATTGGAGGTCTTTAACGGCTTGTGTCGAAAGTCTTTCCGACTAAAGTGGTCGGACGGCGTGTCCCGCAAGATGAGGAACTGATGAGTAGCGGCGGTATAAGAGTCACAAGATTGGTGGTTCTTGGATTGAGGGGAGATTGTTGAATGGGTGTCAACCCAAGTCCCACATCAGAAAGATAAAGAAGATTTGTCTTGAATATAAGTAGCCAAAGAACTCCATTAGTATGAGGCCGGCTCACGATGTCAGTCTTCCTCACAAATTGATTCTTTGAATTTGCTCATACTTCATGAATTTGCAGAGGCGAGAGTATATTATAATACTTCGATAAATATTATATTTACATTTTTAGGTTCAGAATCTTTCGTGTATGGGCTTCACAAGAACACATGTATGCTGGGTGCTCATAAAAATTATTCATGTGGATTGTGGAGAAATATGTGGTGTGATTTAAAACAGGCATGCAAAGAAATTTACTAAACATATAGCTGGGAGGTTATTACTTAAACTTTGTTAACATATTGTTAACATAATCATATGTGAGTGAATATAATTTGGGTACATGAATGTCAGTAAATTATGCCTAGCTAATATCCAACATGAAGATTTTGATGCCACCCTATTTGTTTACAAAAAGTTTAAGTTATTATCCACACTAAATGCTCCAATAATATTTTATAATCTACTTGTGCTCTATTATACAAGGCTTAATGCACTGGGATCTAGATTTAACGAAATTAGCATTTAAAAGTACAAGGCTGTTGAATATATTCATTGAATTTGGAAAAGAGAGAAGGAATAATCCAGAGTGTTTGATTAGAGATCATATATGATGATGACTTGATAAATGGTTAACTAGATTTTCTTACTATGGAGGTTAAATATCATGGTAGAATACCTATAATAATACTTCAAAATTAATAAATCGCATATCTAACAATTTAAAGCTAAGCATCATCATATCAGGATCGGAGAATAGCCGTCTGTTATCATTTTGTATTTCAAAATACTAGATATATTGTTTGATATTTATCCCTCTTTTTATAATGTTGTATGATCTAACGTTTTGAAATTCTAAATGCTACTTCCTGTACTGTTTTCTCCGAAAACGCAATAGAGTCTTATGTTTTGTAGTGTTTTTCAGAGATCAAAACATAACACAATCCATCTTTTTCATCCAAGTGCCAAAATGCTATATTTTCCGGTGATGATATTTGAGACTATTTCTCCAAATATGTTATTTTGGGCATTACTCATAAATTTTGTGATATGATGGGCCTTTTCTCGCATCATCAAAACTTAATATATTATAATCAAACGTAACGTTCATTTTCTAGTATAAAACCCCGTCGCTTGACACACTTGCATTACCACCTAATCACTCTCGACTTCTAACAGTTTGGAAAATCTAGCCACTCAAGGGAGTTGGAGTACTTGTTTGGCTGGAAAAATCTATAAACTATTTACAAAACAATGGGAGGTTCTGCACAACCTATTCTTCCTTCTCTCAACAATCTTTATACAAGAAAGAAAAGCACGAGAAAACAAGGAGTGTCTTATGCATCATGGATCAGAAGAAGGCACATCAAGATCAGTAAAAGATCTAGAAGAACTCCGATGAAGAGGATCAGAAGGTTTTCGGGTTTGGAAGGTTCTAGAAGGCCAGGAAATGGAGTGGAAAGCAAAGTGAAAACCCTGAAGAAACTTGTCCCAGGTTGTAATGATGCCATTGGATTAGATGGGGTGTTCAGAGAAACAGCTGATTATATATTGGGATTGGAAATGAGGGTCAGAGTTATGCAGGTTATGGTTAAGGTATTGTCAACTGGCGTTGATGATGAAAATAAAAAGTATTAGACGATTCTTTAACTTTTTGTTATTAATCTTTGTTGCGTTGTTCCTTTTATCAAAGCACCTACTTCCGGAAGTTATTTAGCAAAAACAAACCTACCTTCGAAAGTTCTCTGCTATATCTTTCCGTTCAATCATGTATTTTGTATCTACATACTACATGAGCCAACTCATAACGTTTTAGTTAATCGATTCAAGAGCTTCCGATTCTTGAATCCAAAAGTTTGTATACTTGCAAATAACATCCAAAAAGTTAATATACTTGATAAATTTCCTAAAATAAATTATAAACTAGTAATAATATAAGTTTAAAGTTTTATTTAAAAGCAAATGTTGGTGGCTTTGTTTTAAAATAATAAGGCCTCCACTTATAATATTAACATAAAAATTTAAAAATAAAATAACCAATAATTTTATAATTATAGACCTATTATACCCACCAGGTACAATAATTACGAAATTATTCACATAAATTATGTCAAACATCCCAAATAAAATTATATATAACTAATGAATATGTTAAAATATAACATAAGATCAATTCGTTTGTAATGTGTACCTTAAATAGACTTTGGTCGAACATATTTGATCATGTTAAATTAACTATCAATTTTTTTTCTCACTCTTTTTATATTTTCAACTCCAAATTGATAAAAAAACAAAAAAAACCCTTGAATATTTTTTTTTAAAAAAGATCCAACAAACGTTAGTCGAGCAAAACGTTTTTTTCAAGGGAAATCTACAAAACTACCTAACTTTTCTTTTATTGTTTTCAAAAAATACTACCTTCCAGAATTATTTTTAAAAATACCTTTTCATAAATTATTTTTTTCAAAAATACTGTTTGCAACTTTTGCAACCTCATTTGCAACTACAGGCGGCGCCAGCCGTGTTGCAACCTCTTTTGCAACTTCATATGCAGCTGAATTCCTGATTTCAAGTTCCAGTTTTCAAATGTCATTTTCGACCTCATTTTCGGAATCGATATCGATATATATATATATATATATATATATATATATGTGTATATATATATATGTGTATATATATATATGTGTATATATATACACATATATATATATATATATCGATATCGATTCCGAAAATGAGGTCGAAAATGACATTTGAAAACTGGAACTTGAAATCAGGATTTGTAATTGCATATATGGTTGCATATGGTTGTATTCAGTTGCATATGGTTGCATTCAGTTGATTCTATTGTAATTTAATGGCCCCGCCAGGGGCACACCATACATCTGTTGTTACTTACAGTTTTCAGTTGCATTTAGTTGCAACTGAGGTTGCAAATGAAGTTGCAAAAGTTGCAACTGCAGTTGCAACCTCATTTGCAACTTTTGCAACCTCATTTACAACTATATATAGTTTTCAGTTGCATTTAGTTGCAACTGAGGTTGCAAATGAAGTTGCAACTGCAGTTGCAAAAGTTGCAACTGCAGTTGCAACTTCATTTGCAACCTCATTTGCAACTTTTGCAACTTACAGTTTTCAGTTGAACTAGTTGCAATTGCAGTTGCAACAGTTGCAACAGTTGCAACTTTCCATTTTTATTTGCAACTTTTGCAACCTCATTTGCAACTTTTGCAAACTCATTTGCAACTTTTGCAATCTCATTTGCAACTTTTACGGCTGCGCCGCCCAAGGTTGCAAATGAGGTTGCAAAAGTTGCAAATCGTATTTTTGAAAAAAAAAATTTATGAAAAGGTATTTTTTAAAACAATGAAAAAGATGGTAGTATTTTTAAAAAAATAATTTTACAGATGGGTATTTTTAAAAAGATCCCTTTTTTCAATTGAACACATTACTGTATTTTATACATAAAATGATTAAAAGATTTTATACATAAAATGATTAAAAAATTATAAAAATATAGGCGGAGACAGAAGAAAATTAAGGGCATTTGATTGGGAGGTACACCACATAAAAACAAACACATAAATTCTTGTGAAAAATCTTTGTTGTTTTATGTATACACATGTATGTATCTATATATCTCTGATACCTAACCTGGGTTTTCTTGCAGAGACAAACGGTTTCCATCTTCTCAAAGACCAGGTAATGCCTCAACCCTTTTCTTTTCTTGTTCTAAAGTTCGCAACTTTCTTACTTTTCTTGATTTTCTGTGTCAAAAAGTTCTCTTTTATGTCTTTCTTGCTTTAATATTCTTTTCCTTAATTATTTTCTTAATGGGGTTTGGTTTTTCAGGTGGTTTTACAATTTTTCTGTTCTTTTAGAGTAATTTTGATGTTGGGTTTTTGTTTGATTGATGGAATAAGCTTTGAATAATGAGAAAATGGACTTTGGTTATGTTTGTATGTTTTGGTATGTCATGTTCTTGTTTTTGTCCCAGGGAATTCTGCAATGAAGATATATATATCTGGGTTTTGACAAATTTGTTTTCGGTTTTCGGGTATTTTGTTTGTCTACATTTGGAGGGCAAGCCATCAGTCATTTGCAACTATTTAGGATAGTGATGGTGTTTTTAATCCAGGTGTTAGTGAAATAGAGAACTTTTTGATAATGGGCATATATAATCAGCATTTGCAGCTAATAGGAATGAGATATTAGACTCGCAAGTTTTTCGAAATAGTTTTTTTTACCTAGGTTTCGTCTCATAATGTTTATTTGTTGTAGGTAACAATAACATAGATTGATTAAAAAGATTGAACTTGCTTACAATGTGAAGAGTTATTGGTGTTTGTGATTATCAATTTCTGGAAAGAAGAAAATTTAAGGCGAATTTAATGGATCATAGTGCCGCAGAAGACAGAGATCTTGAAAGCGGTGGAACAGGTAGTGAAGATGAGATACATAGCAACATTTTTTCGGGAAACAAGCGAGCGAAGCGTATGCTTGGTAGACTTAGAAGTGGCATTCTTGGCTATGATAGACATGCTAATAGTGAATGTAGTTCGAGCACATATAGTAAGTTAGATACATTTTGTGAGGACTCCTATGACAATATAGATTTGGTAGTAGACAAAGATCTAGAACACAGCATAGAGCAGCTGCCTCTTTTGGAGAAGAAGCACATGAATGGGAAAAGAAAAAATTCAATCAGAAAGTCATCTAAACCCCCTCGACCTCCTAAAGGCCCAACACTAAATGTCTCTGACTTGAAGTTGGTTATGGAATTTTCGGAGCTTGCCATGAAGAAACGTGCAAGGATGAAACGCATCAAAGCACTTAGAAAAATGAAAGCTGAGATAGCATCTTCATCTTCTTCATCAGCGTTCTCTTCATCATCATTTAGTGGGAGCCTAGCAGCCATGGTTGTCACGCTTCTCTTTTTTGTTGTGATACTCTTTCAAGGTATAAATGTTATTTCGTGAGTTACTGTGGTTATCATCCTTATCTCTGTATAGGCTTAGAAATTTCGCAGACCATTGATTCATGACTCATATAATCTGTTGAAATTGGAATTATATATTCTAGTCGATCACTCATTTGTTATGTAAGTAGACTTACCTGAATTCTCCGTTATTTAATTTGATTTCCTTTGCATTAGAAGCATGGAAGTAAAAGTTTCTGTATCTAGATGTTCAATCTGTGCTCAGGGTTATGTTTCCTTTAGAGTTCATAGTCATGTAATTTGAAGCTGCGTTTCTTGCTTTTTTGGTGGAATTAGAATCTCTATTTTTCCTAAATGTATTAATAAGACTGATATGGACATTCTGCAGTAATCTTGTAAAGCGTTAGAGTTATATATGTTAAAAAAAATTCCATGAAGAAGGAACAATTGTATCTTTCAAGTCATTAATGGGAGATTCTTCGATTCTGAAGACTTATGAATATAGTCATGTAAAATATATGCCATCTCACTGCAATCCTCTGTGGCACTTGAGATGTTAAGATAGTCATATTTCATTTGCGGCATTTCCTTTCAAGGAAAGTCTGCTTTAGGAATTCTAGATCATTCTTCCATATATGATTATCTGGTCCCGTTCATTTGTATCATTTCTTAAACTAACTCGTAACTGAACCATTTATTTCCATGTTACCCACCACACATAATATTTCCATAGTTCGACAGATATAATTGCATCAATGTCACTGGTGAACCCAGGGTAACACTTGGCATACCCTGATATTTTAGATAATATATCAAGGTAAATTCTAGGGGCTGGAGCACATGCTGAATTATACAATAAACCTGTTTATACTTTAAAATATATTAGTAAAACACCTTCTAGTGGGAAGAATGCAGCAAACCAAATGGCAACATCTCACAAGGAGAGTCATGAAATGCCACAGTTCGTATGTATTTGTGTTTTACAGTTTCTGCAATGCCCTATTTCTCCTTCTCTTTGTTTTTATTTTTTATATTTAAAAATAGGAAACAAATTAAACAATATTTACACCATGTTTATGCTGTAGGCATATTAGCTAGGCACGGGTCTAGTGCAAGCTTACCGGGGTCTCCGGAGTCAACTACAGTGGCACGTGGATTAATATCAGTTAGTTTTCTTAATAGTGCATCAGTAAGGGAAGGCATCGCGAAGAGTTCTGTCGTCCACAAGTATGTTTTCTTCTTTCTTTGCTCTTTTTCACTGCATGTACTTTCCAATTTCCAAAACCTAGCATACCAACAATTAAAATGGAGTGGGTATTATAAGGGGAGAGTTGTCATAGGACAATCAGAATTCTGTAGATTTCCGAGTTTGCAGATGTTCACTGTTAGTAGTTATATCATATATGTCCAGTTATAAAATATTTGTTAGTAGTTTGTATTAATTTTATTGTATTTGTTAGTAGTTTGTATTGATGCAATTAGATAAAGATATATGACCTAGTTGTGCAATAAAATATTCACATTACAAGGATGACATATTATTCCTAGAAAGGCAGCCACTTAGGCACCTGTGGATACTTCCTGGTCTTTTGAGTTAATTTGAAATTTGTAGCATGCCCAGTAGGTTCCGTTCATGGTATTGCAAATTCATGAAAGAATCTTTGCATGTAGCAGTCTACTTTATGTGCTTCATCTGAAGGAAAATTCTGAAAGATGTTACAAATTTGGAATCCAGGCCACAGGATAAAGCTGGTGGAGCTAGTTCTGGATAGTGTGTGCAGTAAAAAAAGGGCAGCGTGAGACACCAACCCTGTTAACTGCTTAGCTCGACTTTGCGAGTTTACTGTAGAATCTTTTTTTGACAGTATTCTGTATGTATATATTACATTTATAAACCCCACTGACGGTTTGAGGAAATAGATTGTAAACTAGTCCCTGTACAATTAGTTGAATTTTATGTTAATCAATTCTTGGGTTCTTCCCCAATTTTGGAGTTTGTAGCAGAAACAGCATGAGTCCAGTCCTTATTTTCTTTTATTGGTTTAAACATCATTACAGACTACAAAGTATAGCCTTATTGTAACTGCTTTGCTTTGGTCAAATTCGTTTGTAGGATCATTTGGTGAAGCAATTCAAATATGCTGGCACCTTCTTCACATCTCTGACAATTGACACACATTTCGAAACTATTACTACAAATTATGGTTCCCAAATTATTTTAATTATTTTATTTAGAATAAAAATTTGACGTTTAAATTTGTATTTAAAAAAAAATTCAAAAAAAAATTATAAAATTATATTTTATATACACCTTAAAATGATTGTCAAACAATTAAAAAAATATAAAGACATGAGAGGAGAAAATATTAATTAATGAGATATAAGATATAGGCACTGTTTAACTTATCTTACTTTCTGAAAATAAGTCACTTTTATTAAAAAAGTAGGTAAATACGTACATTTCCGTCCTCTCAACAAACAAATAGATTGGACCCGAAAATTAAGTAAAATTATCCAAATTTAAAATTTGAGTAGTCAATTAAAACGTGAATCACTAGCGACACTCATATGACACCAATTTTCACAAATTAGGTCCAATTTAAAAATTTCTCTGATTACCGAATGACGAATGTGCATGTCTACTTGTAGCTCTTCTTTTGCATTTGCTTTATCTATTTATTTTTTAATTTATGATGTGATATACACTGTGTTGATTCCAATTGTGGTAAGTTGTCTACTTGTAGCTCTTCTTTTGCATTTGCTTTATCTATTTATTTTTTAATTTATGATTTAATATACACTGTGTTGATTCCAATTGTGGTAAGTGAACTTGCTGAGCAGCATACAGTTGCTCATTCTTGGTTTTAATGTAATCTTTAAACAGTAAAAAGAGAATATGACATGTATTCGGAGGACCGTTCGGATGTGAGTAACAACAGGCACGAAGAAGACATGATCCGGAAATAAGGAAGAGGATTCGTTTAGAAATTCCGAGGATGATCATAATTATCTTTGTAAATTATAATTATGGTCTCTATATTGTAATAATCTTTGGACTAAATTGTATTTAGATGATTTGTTGGGCGATAGTTGTATTGTTAGACATGTTGCGAGAGTTGGAGTCGCGACATGAATTCTAACGGATGTAGGTTTGGGGGCGTCACAATTTATAATAAAATTAAGATATAAAACTAGATTTGTTATAATTAATTTTCATTATAGTATGAAAATATTTAAATAATAAAAGAACATGGATTATTTAAATTTAAAATATATAAAATATAATACATTTATTATTAATACTTAAATATAATATTTATATTATATATAAAAATCGAGGAATTTCGGGAAGGATCTAGACAGAGAGACACTAATCCCTGAACCCGTCCCGATCCCCAATTTTTTTATAGAACTTTTCTCGATCCCATGCCGTACCCGAAAAAACTCCCGATTTCCAGACCCGAACGGGATGGGGAATGGATCAGGTCGTGCGTGGGAGAATGCCCTGTTCCCTTAAAGTTTTTCCAAATTTTAGTTGGCATGTTTTGATTATTTCCATACACGCCGATAATTATGAGACTTATGCTCACATAAATTATCCGATTAAAATCAGTCTTAAATATTGCACGTCATTTGAGAAAAAAATTGGAAAAAATTTTATCCTCGTATTCTCATTCTCATAATAACAATCTCAATAATACACAACTAAACTTAAAAAGCTGATGTTACTCTCAAATAATGGTTCCTATTAGGGGTGGCAATATTGGACCTGACCCAACAACCCAACACGAATTCGACCCGTAAAATACGAATTCGGGTTGGAGTTTTTCGGGTTCGGGTCGAATTCGGGTTGACCCAAAATCAACGCGAAAAAAACGGGTCATTTTCGGGTTGAATTCTGATTTATTTTAGATAAACCAGATTATATTCATACCAATAAAAAGGCAGCTGGTTTTACAAGGTAAAATTAGCCAGGCTCCCACGACCAACCAAACAACTACAATCGACACTACACTAGAGAGACAGACTTACCTAAACTGAAATGAAAACAACAGAGAGCAAGTTTGATCCTTAAACAAACAAAAACATAAATACGTAGCCATTCTCTGTTAATATGCTTCCATCCACCAAAGCTCGATCCTTCCTCTCCTTCTGACTTCGAAATTAATTTCCTCCTGGACCAGCGCCTTCATCCTCATCTTCCCCAGTGAGGTCTATTGGCGCAGCCTTTCCACCACCATGCATCAATTCACCATTGCCAAAGTTTGGCTGCACATCCAGAAAGTCCACATGCGGACCCGAACCCACATCCATATCTAGCTTCTCCTGTAGCTCTGCAAAAGGCTGAGGGACTTCAACAAGAGAAGAAACATGAGACATTCCGTACTGGGCCATACACAAAGCTGCCCTATTTCTGGAGGCATGCACTGAGACGAGTTCGCAGTCCCATTTTGTACCATCTGCCTGCTTCGTTCCATTGTATGTTTTACTCATGTTATTTATTTGTCTTACCACCTATTCTAACTCTTCTTCCTCAATCATGTCTCCATCCTGATCCAAAAGGATCTCATATGCATGCACATTGTCTGATTCCAGGATTACACGAGGAATTCTCTTTTGGTATGCAGTAACCATTGCCTTATGGATGGCTCAGAGCTGCAACTCCAAGAAACCAACGCCTTGCATTGGTCCCATTATTCCCCATAAATACTCCATTCTGTTGTTTCTAGCCAGGATACCTATACCATTTATGTTACCATTCGGCAATGGTTCAGCAATGGTAGAGGCGTGGATGTTAACTTTCACAAAATGGCGCCTCGGAGGCTCCCAACTAGGATCCATGAGAAAGAGAGTAGAGAGGATGGAGATGAAGAAGAGGAACTGTATAGAGAGAGATGATAAGGAGAGAGGCTGGTGAACGAATTTATATCCACAGTCTAACCTGTTACCCTAATTGTGACAACCTGGATTTTCAGGAATTATTCTATTATTTTTATTTGTAATTTTTCCAGAAAAATGAGAAATAAAATCCAATATTTTATTCTAGTTTGATAATTTATAAAACTTATTTGTTTTAATTATATTCCTGGTCTTTGGGGTTATAGAAAATATCTATCAATCGTGCAATTATCTGTTACGAGATTTAATTGAATTATTATTTGTTTATGATTATGTCTGTGTGTGCATTTATTTCCACTTCTAATATTATTATATTAATTTATTAAATTTGTTACTCTTTTAAATGGATCTTTATTTTTATAAAAACATAAAGATAATTTGAAAAATTATTTTAATTGCTCGATAGTGAACATAAATATTTTAGGAGTTTTTAAAATATTAAAAATCTAATTTCTATAAGAACATGATTTTTAATTAGTTTCTGAACGCAACTAACTTCTAAATTTTGTATACATTTTGAAAATGCTCTATAAATCCCGAAACTTTTATTTGATTAGTTTTATGATAGTCCGGGATTTATAAAATTATTTTGATGATGTTTCCTAGATTATAAAATAGCGAGATATTCCGATAATTTAGTTAAAAGCGGGTCCGAGTCAATTGTTTATTCAGATTATTAAAGGCACGTGGAAGTACAAGACTTAACCACGTACCCTTTTCATCACCGCCCTGGTTTTGCCGACCTTCCTCGCTTTATTACAAAACAAATCTCACCCCTCTCATTCCTTTAAATCTCCCGTTCTCACTCTCTCTCGCGTATTTCTCCTCCATTCCTTTTACCCTTGTTCTTTCTTTTTCCACAAAAAGCAATCTCTCCGCTATTTGCTCTTTCTTCTTTCCTCAACCACGGCCGCCAATCTCTGGCCGGATTACCGCCGCCGAGCTTGAGTCGCCGCCTGTGTGTTGGCGAGTCACTCCATCGCACCTGCTATTCGAATATCAATGGGTATAAAGTTTAGTTTCCCTTGTTGAATCAGTGTATATATATGCGTGTATTTACATGTCGGATAATCGAAATTATATTCGGGTGAACGGTGTTTATACGTGTATAATCTGATTTATGTGTGTATAATCTGATTTATATGTGTTTGTATGTATATAAACTGATTATATGCTTGTAATTGAAGGTTGATTGAATTTCTGAGATTGAGATTGGTGTTAGTAATTGTATGATTGAATTGTGTGCTTAATTGATATTTGAACTGGTTGTTGTAAGTTGATTATAAATAGTGCGCCAACTAGTAGTGTAATCGGATGACTTGGGTACTTGAATTATGGGAATATATAACTGAGTATTCAAGCTTTAAGGTCTGAGATTTTTTGTAAATGTTTTCAAAGTGGTGTTTTAAGAGTTTAAGTATTGGGCTAAAAAAAATTTTGATTTACACATATTCGGTTGAATTCTAGATTGCTGTTGATCTGTTTTGAATTACAACTCTGGGATCATAGATTTGAATTATATGCTTAATCTTTGTGTGGTTATGTGCTCCTCAGAGTCTAGTTTATGTGCGTGAAAGAATCGAAGCGATTCGATTAGCGAGCTAGGAGATATGACCGTTTTAGTATAGTATGGTGCTGAAAATTCTGGGCAGGGTTGTCCTGTTCCAGGCTCTGTTTTACAGCTTTAAACTTGGATTTTCTTTCTGAAAATTTTACTGTAGGTTGGAATAATATTTAGGAGTGTCTCATAAAAATTTCGTATTAAAAAGATAAATTTTCAATTTATTAAAAATCATAGACCGAGGGCTGTTTGAACTATTTGTTCTATTTTTCTTTCTTTGCTAGTGCATAGTATGAGGTTATACTTGACTAATTGCATATGATTGATTATTACATTGATTGGCCCGGTTAACCTTGTATATCTAATTAAAAGTGTTTTGCGTATAACAAGTTAGCAATCCTGCTAAAAGATTTTATTATATGTTTACTACAAGTCAAGACAGATTTTCTTATGTGTTTACTGCAAGTCAAGGGATCTTTTTATATTAATAATTCATGTGTTAGCAATAGTATTGGTTGGTTGTTGGCATTGCAAACAGGTGGATAAGCTTATAAACAGAGGAGATGCTGCCGAATTTTCGTTAGAAATTATATGGATTTAATGCCTATAAAAAGGGTTGTTTGTACAACTATGTGCTATGTGTTTATGTGACTGTGGTATGTATATGCGAAGGGTAGATATATATATAGGTCTTAATGCAATTCAGGGTTAGTCAATATGTCTAATCCGACGACTGAAATACTATTTTATCATCGTATAGAATTGAAGACATTGACCGAGGCATTAATCGAGAAGTGATTGAAAGGGTTATTCAGAAATAGCCAAGCAGAATGTTACAAGTTGAAGTAGGACGGAGATTTGTTATAGATAAAAGTGTGTCAGAAGCTGGCAGAAAGGAATGATTATGCGGTATATAGTGTTACTAGGAATCTGAGCTAAACTTTGGAGTTAAGGCAAGTACTTCTACCTTCTCTCGCAATTTAGAAGCAAGTATTTCTACCCTACTCCTCTAGTACCTATAGATACTAAAACCTTCTTTATATCATGATTCAAATTATTTGCAATTACTTTCTTGTGAAGCATATCTAGTACTTTTAAACTTTTTGGTTGAACGGATAACACTTTTGGTATCAACTCTACACTATGATATGCATAAAGAAATTGTTTTAACAAAATGTTATTCTGGCTCTTGAATTACATGATGGAACTGCAGATTGTTTTAAAAATTAAACTATTGGGTTGTTTTTGCGTAAGAGGCTCGGGCACCGGCCCAGCGTGAAAGGTGGCTCCTTAAGCCCGGATTACCGGAATTCGTAATATTTGTCAACCTTGCTGAATAAGCTTGGTTTATGGACTATAGCATGACTGATCATCTGTTATAGCCAGGTGTCCAATTATTTTTAAAGCCCAATAAAATTGTGAATAGTTTAAAAAGAAGTTACCCTGCCTTCAAGAGATATTTGCTTATACATTCATTTCTGCAGTTTTAAATATTTTCACTTCTTTATTATGGCATTGATGTACAACAAATATCAATTTCATTTTGTTATTCTTGCTGAGCATTATTGCTCATTCTTGCTATTCCTTCTAACC
The DNA here is from genome assembly GCF_001625215.2 of Daucus carota subsp. sativus. Lineage (NCBI taxonomy): Eukaryota > Viridiplantae > Streptophyta > Magnoliopsida > Apiales > Apiaceae > Daucus > Daucus carota. Next base: position 33,647,615 of record NC_030382.2, on the reverse strand, counting down.
CTTTTCAGCTAGGAATAAAGATGATTCACTTAAGACTAGGCAAGGATTGCAAGTGGTTGAGTTTCAAGCAGATGGACAGGTAGAGTATTTAGGACGATGTCATTAAGACTAGATGCAGTTGGAGTTCTGCAATTCAATTCAGTTGGAAATTAGATTTGTTTATTTGGTTATCAGCTACTCTTCTTATAGAGGTTTAGCTGATAATGTTGTTTAATTTGTAAATAAGATTTTATAGTTTTAGTTTCTGATTTCAATGCTGTAGCCTGTGTGCGATCCTGTTTTCAGGGGGTGAAATTGATTTTGAATTAAAGACCTTCTTTTAAAAAAAAAAATAATATCCAGGTTTAGAAATACTTGTTTTTACTTTCTTCCAAAAATACAGGTTTTAAATTGTTTTTCTTTCAGTGGCTCAAAACTACAGGTTTTAAATTATTTTTATTTACACGTGGCACCAGATCCAGACCCCCGGATCTGAGGGTGTCACACTAATTACTAACCCAAGACCAAGTAGAGTTCCAAGAGACGCATGCAGATGAAGAAAAATAAAAGCAAATAAAACAGCCAATAGTCCAGAATCAGCTTTTGGTTGGGAATGAAATAAAATGCTTGGGTAATGACATATTTCAACGGTCTAGCCAGGAAGATCAAAAAGTTTGAATTGTATTTTCAAAGATGCTGCACCATTCCAATCAAGGCCAGTGATGATTGGGCTTTTTAAACCCAGCCTTCTACCATATGGGCTCTTCTAATCCCTTCTTTCGCAAGCCCATCTGCTTCAGAATTAAAACTACGACTTATTTCCTTAAAATCCACCTGATCCAAAACTGAATAAAATGCCAAGTTGGAAGCACTGTTAATCCCAATCTCATATTTTAAGTGATCCAAATAGGTGATTGTTTCTATTGAGTCTGAACAAATCACTACCCTGAAAGTGTTAATAGCTTTCCCAGCAAGAATGTTAATGATGTGCATGCATGCTTCCTTCTCTGCATCCAATGCATTTTGCACTTTAGAAGCACCTGAGAAAATGTACTCCAAGTTTCCTTGTTTAGACCTTATAGTACCCCCTATCCCAGCTTTTGCTTGAGAATTTGATTTCTTTTGGACCGCTCCATCGACCGCTATTACCCAATCATATCTGCTCCTCAAATCTTCCCAAAATTTATCACACTGTTGTTTGTAGCTAAGCCTTATGGCCCCTCTTGGATTGACAGTGAAAAGGTTTGTCAAGTTATTAGACAAAACTCCACTAACTTCAAGCCACTTCTGAATTCTAGCACGCAAAACACTCACAACTCCAGCTCTACTAGCTTTGGAATTTCTGAATACTAGTTCATTTCTGAACAGCCATACGGACCATAGGGTGGCAGATATCGTCATTTGCCAGGCCTCCTTGACCTCTGACTCTGAGATTAACCCCAATAAAGCATTAAGTGAGAATGTTACATATTTGAAACAGTCTCATCTTATGCTCCATGAGTTACAAACCTCATCCCAGCACCACTTTGCCATCTCACATTCTAAGAACAGGTGTTGTAAGGTTTCCTCTTGCATCGAGCACCGGGAACATATTGGAGACAAGTTAAGATTATGAAGCCTTCCAGCCAAAAGAACTTTGGTGGGAAGAACTTTGTGCTCCAATTTCCATAGGAAAAATTTGACTTTAGGAGGAATTTTAAATTTCCAAAAGGACAAGCACTTCGGATTTACTAGCACAACATTAGAAATAGCCATGTAACATTCCTTAGTCGAGAAGCATTTTCCTGAATAGTTCCAAAACCAGACATCTTTGCCATCACCAAATTGAATTGTCGACAAAATCTGATTTAAAATTTCTGCTTGCTCTAACTCCCATGCTCGCAGCTGTCTTGACCAAATGGTTGGTGGCAATCCTCCACAAGATTGCCATATTTCCCACACTAATCTTACTGAGGCAGTCTTTATACCTGATAATTGGAAAAGCCTATCAAATTCCTTCTGCAGAGCTCTTCTCCCATACCAGATATCTTCCCAAAATCTAACGCTACGCCCGTCTTTAATTTTCCAACAAAAACCATTCTTCAACACGCTATGGTCCCACCCCATTTGCCCTATTTTCCTCAGACTAGTCAAAGTACTACTTGAGGACTTATCCAGAGAGATACTAAAGGGATCGTACCCAAACACTCGCCCATACTTGCTCTGCATAGTTACATTCCAGAATTTATCCCTTTCAAGAATACACCTCCACCACCAATTCCCTAACATGGCTGATGTGTTAAATTATAACTACCGCAAGCGCACGGTGTCTATTGTAGTGTAGACTGGCAAATGCGGGTCGTATCCTCGAGGAGACAGATGCTATCAATTTTATTAAGTTACATTCAATTGTTCCCAAATCAACGATGATCGAAAGAAATATTTTTAACTAAATAAACATTATTATATTAACACTAACTAAATAGACACTAAAATAATATGTTAAAAATCCAGGGCAATCAGGTCCACCATGCTTAGACAATGACTGGCTCTAAGCTAAAGCAATTAAAGCGGTCATGAAACTAGAGTTTGTTAATCTCTCTCAAGTATCAACACTCTCGAAACATGCTTACACAAATAATCACTTTTAGTAATCCAATTAATCAGATAATTAAAGCAATGTTAATCTCTCTCGAGTATTAACGCTTTCAGAAATCCAATGATGCTCTCGCACTCAAATTCAATTCTGCTAATTGTATGTGTGCCTCTAGTCGTATATCTCTCGATCATACTCCTATTCGCATAGAATCAATTCATGATATCGGCCGATTACATAAATCAATATTAAAACATATCAATTAGAATTAACCAATCAATCAAATCACTGTTAAATCATGCCAAGATCATAGCGCAAACATGGCTTCCCCTTAAACCCTAGAACACACTACTCGATACTAATTAAACAACTAGAATAATTAAAAGACATAATTAAACTAACAAGTAAAGAGAAGAAAACTATAGAAGAAAACCTTTATTAACCTTCATTGTTGTCATCCAAAAAAGAGTCATGGCTTCTCCTCTAAGTTTCTCTCTAACCCTAACCTACTCTAATATTGTACAATGATAAAAACTAATCCTTCCCCTCTAATAATATAAAGACTTTTTAATATTTAAAATTAATATCCAAATAGAAATCCAAAATCAAGTAGGATTTAGTCTCAAAATTCGCAGCTTTCTGTTCTGTCCAGTTTTCGGGCCTTTCCAGTTGGACTTTGCTTGCTGGACCACTTCTTAATTGAAGGAAATTCCAAGAGCTTCGCGTGGGCTGTAAGATCGTCCAATTCCGACATCTGGAACTCAAGATATGGCCCAAACAGTGCATAAATCGGGTTAAACCCAATAAATTCGAATTTCCTTAGAATTTAGCTATAAAATAGCTGATTTATCTTCAAATCCTTCTCAACTTGGAATTCTTTATTTCCTACAATAAAATATGAAAATATATTAGATAAATATCCAAATCAGTGCAAAATATAATTAAATCTAGGAATAAAATCATATAGAATATATATAAAAATATATTCTATCAAACATCCCCACACTAAGCTTTTGCACGTCCTCGGGCAAATAAGCGAAATAAATCTAAGTCCTAACTAACTAACACCACTTTCGTAGATGACACGATTGCATTGAGCGTATGCAACAAGCCGTTAAACCTCTAGGCAGCCCTAGTAGGACGAGTTTTGTCTCGTGAGGGTTTATAGTGAATCTACCCACAAAATTCATTATTTTCTACCAAGTCTTAAACATGCAACTAATATGAATGCAAAATAAATGAATATGTCTAAGAACAAATCATGAAAGCATCAACCTCGTCAATATATATCCTCAGAATATTCAACAATCAAGGCATTCATCTATCTCACACATTAGTCAAGCAACTCTTCCACTGCAAGTACGGAGTGCATCGTGTGTGCTCAGTATGCTCTCTAGTGAAACAAAACAGAGACCAACAAACTTCACCAGAGTCTTAACCATGAGTCGTTTATCAGAATAATGCTTAAACGCTTCGTTACATTAGAGACAACTACAGCTCAGGATCGCAAAAGAACTTCTATGCCTCTCTTACTTTTCTATATATATATATTTTTTTTTTTTCATGCTCGGTCTAAGGTCGGGACGCTTCTCAGGGTAAGTGAGTTACGACCACCATAAGACTTCGCTATCTCATCCTTTTTCTATTTTTTTTTAAGTCGAGCAATTCTCCAGTAACCAAGGGTTGTGAAAAGTCACCAAGAAAATTTATTTCTAGTACAATTGCACTTAATACCAGCACAAGTACATGGATCGTCCTTTTCATAATTTATCACCCGTTGATCTCAAAGGAGTACTCGATACTTGCAATATTCTATTTTTTTTTCATTTTTTTTAAGAAAGGCATATACATCCTAAAGCTCCCCTAAACTTAAGATTTACATACTCTAAGCTTAAAAGGGAATAGTCAAAATTCTACACTCGACTCATAGATAAAACTCAAGAATTAAGTTAGTCTAAGTCTTGTCTCTAGAGCATTTTATAGTGTAATTAAAATTTCCGCACAAGTAATTTCCAAGCATGCAAGACATCAAATATGATCAAGATTACCAGCCAAGAAATTATGCGAGTAAACTCATCACAAGAAATCAACTCGGTATTATATACTTTCATGAAATGATGCATCCTAAAAGAAAGAAGAAAAAAAATCTACTAAAAAATGGCATACAAAATTAAGTAACTAGCTCTAATATAATGCAACTAACATGAATTTCCTAATTTAAGACATGGCAATATACAAAAATATTTTAAATTTTCTAATTTTTTTATAATATATAATTTATTTTTTTTTTGATTTTTCTAATCATTGAGAAACCATCCCCACACTAAAGTGGTTCATTGTCCCCAATGAACAAATATGACACAGATATATTGAATATATTAATTAACATATAATATTAGTTAAAAAGGAAAACTCCCCTGAAATGCCGTTTCGTTGTAAAATGGCTCTGGACTACTACGGTTTTTATTAATGAGGATGCACCCTTGAATAATTGCATTGGTTGTCCCAGTGGTTGAACAGTTGCTCCATATCTCTTGCACACCAGGGAGGTCCAGTGTTCAACTCCCTGCTAGATGGGCTGGACCGCAGACGAAATGGGCTCAACAAGACTTGGATCAAGCTTGCACACTTGTAGGCGCATTGGACTTGAAGGTGAGCCCAGCAGCTTTATATTGGGCTTAAGGCCCATGAATTGATCACAATTCACAGTAGCGCGCGTTCCAGTAGATTTGGAACCGCAGCTACATATTAAAGCGCTGCAGCTCTTTTTTTACTGTTCTCCCTTTGCGCTCTCCTTTTTTTGTTTCTCTTTTTTTTTAATAACCTCATGCAAACAGAAATTCGTATCACAACATGGGGTTCCTGCAAACTTACTATTTTGTCTTTCTGTGTCTGAAACACTTCATACAAATTCATCAGGATATCTTATGGGAGTAAAAAAAATGAAAATAAAATTCTAAACTCCTAAAAAAATACAAAAATAAAAATAATAATATATCATATAATATATAAGCTTACGGAAAAATTGGGTTGCCTCCCAATAAGCGCTCTTTGAGAGTCATTAGCTTGACCTTTTCAAATCCTGTTAGAAATAAATGTGGAGTGTCCACCTTTTTGAACATAAACTTGCCACCACTAATAAAATCATGAATATAATTAGTTGCTTTGATCCTGCAAAAAGTCTCCACACAAGCATTAGTAAATTTAATTGTCACATCAAGAAGTGACAATTGATTAAAATATTTTATATTTTTGGAGAACTTTGTGATAAAACAACGATAGAATTCACATTCATGAAAAGATTGAACTCCCTTGATATTCACACGAGGCGGAGGCTCGGGTGGTGGTTTTTCTGAACTCCTCACTGTCGCAGGAGTTTGTTGAATCTCTTGGCTTCTTCTTGCTTCAATGAATAAAAAGTCAATATTGCAAACACCTTCTTCCGAGACTTGAGGTGTAAGAGCCTTTTGAAATGGATCATAGGACAAATTCTGAGAAATCTCATCCTTGATTAAGTCGATTCCTTTCGAGAATGGTAATTTAAGCACACAAGGCGGAGGAGTAACTGCTACCAACTCAATATTGCTTTCTTCACTTGGCTCATCATCACGCACATGGTCCACAACATCATCAATTTCATTGGCAATGACATGATCCTCCCCTTTATCAATAGGCGCATCATCATCACAGATCGAAAAACTATTACACTCTTCATCACTTGCAAAAATGATAGTATTTATGTCATCTTCGACCTGGATAGATATAGGTGGAGAAGAGTCAGTTTTCCATGTAGTAGAAGAACTAGCCAATTGTGCAATTTGAACTTCCATCATCACTTGTTCAGCTTTGAGTTCCTTAATCATCTTGGTACTTTCTTCAATGCATTTCTGGAAGTTCATAATACCATCCTCAAAACTCTCGGTCATATTAATCAACATATCGCATACCTCATTCGTCTGATCTGATGGCACATCTACGTTGGTTAAAGGAACTTGTAGATCTTGTTGATATGGAGAATAGTGATACCGTTGAAACTGAGGTTGCTCATATTGAGGCTGATAATATTCCTGCTCAAACTGATCATATTGCTGTAGTGGTGGTTCTTCATAATGATGTTGCTGAAATTGTTGTTGATCATGATATGAGAAATCCTGAAATTCATTGTCCATGTAGGAGAAATCTGGTTGATCCATCCATTGTCGATCACAAGAATTAGAATAGTGATTGTACTCATATCTTTCTTGATAATCATTCACATGTGTCAACTGAGCATTCTGAGAATTAAAGACATTGTAAGAACATTCATAACCATAGTGACCCTGAACACCACAAACTTGACAGAAGTTATAAGTCTTCGGGGCAACTTGTGACATCTCGTTGATACTCAGTGGATGTGTAGTGGGCTCTGTAGCATTCAATGAGGCATTTTCACGAGTATATGCCTCGATCAGGGAAGATAGACGTGCAAAGTTATCAACTCCGTCCATTGTAAACCTGAAAAACACAACACAGCCAAGAAAACAGAGTAAAATCCGCCTCAATTGGAACAAGGGTTCCAACGAGGCAAAGGAAACAATCTAGATAACCAAACAAAACTAATAGAAACTAGCCGTCTCCCCGGCAGCGGCGCCAAAAACTTGATGTGTTAAATTATAACTACCGCAAGCGCACGGTGTCTATTGTAGTGTAGACTGGCAAATGCGGGTCGTATCCTCGAGGAGACAGATGCTATCAATTTTATTAAGTTACATTCAATTGTTCCCAAATCAACGATGATCGAAAGAAATATTTTTAACTAAATAAACATTATTATATTAACACTAACTAAATAGACACTAAAATAATATGTTAAAAATCCAGGGCAATCAGGTCCACCATGCTTAGACAATGACTGGCTCTAAGCTAAAGCAATTAAAGCGGTCATGAAACTAGAGTTTGTTAATCTCTCTCAAGTATCAACACTCTCGAAACATGCTTACACAAATAATCACTTTTAGTAATCCAATTAATCAGATAATTAAAGCAATGTTAATCTCTCTCGAGTATTAACGCTTTCAGAAATCCAATGATGCTCTCGCACTCAAATTCAATTCTGCTAATTGTATGTGTGCCTCTAGTCGTATATCTCTCGATCATACTCCTATTCGCATAGAATCAATTCATGATATCGGCCGATTACATAAATCAATATTAAAACATATCAATTAGAATTAACCAATCAATCAAATCACTGTTAAATCATGCCAAGATCATAGCGCAAACATGGCTTCCCCTTAAACCCTAGAACACACTACTCGATACTAATTAAACAACTAGAATAATTAAAAGACATAATTAAACTAACAAGTAAAGAGAAGAAAACTATAGAAGAAAACCTTTATTAACCTTCATTGTTGTCATCCAAAAAAGAGTCATGGCTTCTCCTCTAAGTTTCTCTCTAACCCTAACCTACTCTAATATTGTACAATGATAAAAACTAATCCTTCCCCTCTAATAATATAAAGACTTTTTAATATTTAAAATTAATATCCAAATAGAAATCCAAAATCAAGTAGGATTTAGTCTCAAAATTCGCAGCTTTCTGTTCTGTCCAGTTTTCGGGCCTTTCCAGTTGGACTTTGCTTGCTGGACCACTTCTTAATTGAAGGAAATTCCAAGAGCTTCGCGTGGGCTGTAAGATCGTCCAATTCCGACATCTGGAACTCAAGATATGGCCCAAACAGTGCATAAATCGGGTTAAACCCAATAAATTCGAATTTCCTTAGAATTTAGCTATAAAATAGCTGATTTATCTTCAAATCCTTCTCAACTTGGAATTCTTTATTTCCTACAATAAAATATGAAAATATATTAGACAAATATCCAAATCAGTGCAAAATATAATTAAATCTAGGAATAAAATCATATAGAATATATATAAAAATATATTCTATCAATGGCGATATTTCTCTCCCTGATTTTCATCAATCCTACACCACCAAGATTTTTTGGACAACAAATTTTATCCCAAGCTATGAGATGCATGTTGTTAGATTTTTTTCCATCAATTTCCTTACTACCCCAGAAAAAATTCCTTCTGATTTTCTCCAACTGGTTCTCCACTGCTTTTGGAATTAAAAACATGTTAAACCAGTATACTGGGATGCTATCCAGAGCCGCCTGAAGGAGAACAATTCGCCTAGCTGTGGAAACAGACTTGCTCTTCCAATTGGCCAGCTTCTTGGATACTTTGGAGACTAAAGGGTCCCAGAACTGAATCCTGTTTGGAGATTTTGCCAACTCTAATCCTAAATATTGAAAGGAATCATCACCCAGTTGGCATCCTATATACGCTGCCCAGAGCTGCATATCTTCAACACTGTTATTAAAACCGTACATTTTGCTTTTTGAAAAATTTATCCGTAACCCTGATAACATCTCAAAGCCGAGCAAGACTCTTTTCACCCCTATTATTGATTCACTGTTATCTTTGATGAAAATTACTGTATCATCCGCATATTGTAGATGAGTTATAGTGTTCCCTAGATTGCCCAGCTTGACTCCTTGGAAAATACCATTTTTTTCTGCCTTTTTTAACATACAGTGTAGCACTTCGCCCACTAGGTTGAATAATAAAGGAGAAAGGGGGTCACCTTGTCGGAGACCCCTTTCCGGAGCAAACTCTTTAGAGGGAGAGCCGTTGACAAGGACAGAGATCCTTGAAGATTTGAGAATTTTTTCAATCCAACTAATCCACTTGTCGTGAAATTTAAGCTTTCTTAACAAATGTAACAAAAAATCCCAGTTAACCGAGTCAAACGCCTTCTCGAAGTCAAGCTTTAAGATTACTCCACTACATCTTTTGCTCTTCAAACTCCCTATGATTTCACTAACTAATAAGATGCCATCCGTTATCTGACGGCCTTGCATGAATCCACTCTGCTCCTCGGAGACTAATCTGTTCAAGACTTTCTTCAGCCTAATAGCAAGGATCTTTGTGATGAGTTTCATGCCAGCATTTATTAGGCTTATGGGCCTGTAGTCCTTGGGAGATTGAGGGGATGCGCATTTCGGGACTAGCACAATGAAGGATGAGTTAAAGCCGCCAGGCAATGAATTCTCATTCATGAATTTACTCACACACTGCAAAAGGTCTTCCTTAATCCAATCCCACATCCTTTTAAGAGATCCTGCATCAAAGCCGTCTGGCCCAGGAGCCTTACTCGACGGGCTTTGCTTCAGAGCATATTCCAGTTCTCCCAGTGAGATATCCTGTACTAACTTGGCAGATTCCTCCTCAGTCAATTCCTTATCCAATAGAGAACCCAACCAAAAGATATCTGACTTACAATGTTCCTTAAAGAATTCTCTAAAATATTCAAAGAATTCACTCTTAACTTGATCTGGCTTCTCCAGCCAATTTCCTCCTTGATCTTTGACACCTCTGATTTTATTCTTAAACCACTTATATTTTACTATATTGTGGAAGTACTTTGTGTTACGGTCCCCCTCCTGTTGCCACTTGATTCTAGCTTTTTGCTTCCACATCTGTGCTCTGTCTTCATATAAACTCTCCAACTGAGAATTGATAAGCTTACTCCTAGCTTCATCCCCCTTCTCATATGCAATAAATTGTTCTGTCTCCAACATTTTTATGTTCTCATCAATATTGCCGTTTTCATTTCTATTCCACTCAGCAAACCATTTCCTAATGTGACGGAGCTTTTGATGAAAGTTGCCTATTGTCTCAGATTTCCAAACATCCTTAACTCTATCTAATAGCAGATCATTCTTTAACCAACATTCGAAAATCTTAAAAGGTTTGGAGCCCAGTTTTCTCTGCACAAATATAGAAGAATGGCTCTATGGTCTGAGTTCATTCTCCCCAACACTTCTACCTTCCAGTCTCCTTTAAAGTAACATTCCCAGTTAACTAGAAACCTATCAAGCCTACTAAGTTTCACACTGTGACCACACCATGTGAATTTTGATCCTGCCATATTTATATCAAACAACTCATTTGACTCAATAAAATCATTAAATGACTTTGAGTCCTCATGCCTATATTCACAATTGCTCCTTTCATCCAAGAACCTTACACAGTTGAAGTCACCAGCCAGACATACTGCTTTGTCTCCATACACATTGAGAAAATCTTCCAGAACCGACCACAAACTTCTTTTCTCCACAGAGTTTTGCGGGCCATAAATATTAATGCAAACAAAAGCTTGTTTTGTAGCCACAATCGAACCAATAAATATTATATATATATATATATATATATATATATATATATATATATAAAATAAATAAATAAATATTATTTTTTTAACATTTATTACTTAAATTTAATAAAAAATTATTTTAATTTAAAAGAAATTAATTTATTTGCATTAAAATAAAATTTATTTATTATTTAAAAAATATTCTTATTAATAAATATAATCTTTCGGGTCGGTTTCGGGTTACCCGCGGGTAGTGCGGGTCGGGTTCGGGTAGGGTATTCTAACACATTAAAATTTTGGGTCGGATTCGGGTTGGGTAAAATTTTAACATTAATATTGCACGTTATTTGGGAAAAAAATTGGAAAAAGTTTTATCCTCGTATTCTCATTCTCATAATAACAATAACAATCTCAATAATACACAACTAAACTTAAAAAGCTGATGTTACTCTCTCAAATAATAGTTCCTATCACGATCCTCTTATGAACAAAGAATACGGTAGTATTTGATTGATATGGGATATTGGATTTATAATTGATCAAACACGGAGGAGAGAATATAAATTGATCAAACACAGAGAGAAAGTAGAGAACCTAAATCTACTGTGAGCTTGAGAGAATATAAGATTGGCAATAATAACTGAACTGAAAGAGCACTGCCTTGATTCCTTGGATTATCCAAAGTTCTAACACACCTAACACTATAACTGTACCTTTTTTCCCCGGAGGATAAGTGTAAGAGTAATGCTACACGTATCAAATTGGATACAAAATTTGTTACAGAATGAAGTGACACGTCAGTTACTTGGCAGTTTTAAATGATTTGATTGGGGAGATTAATACAACGTGATGGGTGCTATACTTTTGAAGGAGTATGTAAACAAACATGTAAAAGTAGCACCTCAATTGATCATCAGCAGCCGGTATCAAAATCTTACTTATTAAATTACAACATAAAGAGAGATTCTGAAAACCACATATTCGACAACAGAAACTAACAGGAACTGCCAAGCTACTCCTCTTGATCTATGAAGTCACAAGCTACATACTGGCCACTAAATTGACTAACATGAAAAACTACAATAGCATTTTATCTATAATATAAGGGACTCTCGCAGATTGTTGTTTACCAGCATTGTTGAAGAACAAACCTTAAGTTTGCTGTGACGATGAGCAGAAAGAATATCATATACACCAACATACATTTGCACATAGTTAATGTAGGACTTGGAGAAGCTCTAATGGCAAAGCTGCAGGATCGAGCTCCTGGGAACCGTTTGGAAGATTTGTAGCTTCTTGGTCCGTAAGCAGGTAAGAACTTATCTTATGGGAAAATCGAAATATCTCTCCTTTGGGTACCACCCTCACTTCTTTCTCATCCGAATTCTTGCAAAACACAGCCTTAAATCCAGAAACTTTCACCAGAGGAACAATTGTCACTCCTTTACTTTCGTCGTAATCTGCAAGTACTTCCACCATATCATATTTGTGCTTTTCTTCCTCTGTTGTGTGCTTATTCCATTCAGGAGACCAGTTCTTGTAGAGCGCCCACACGTCGCCTTTCTTTGGGAAGATCTGAAATACATTTGCTTTTTTCGTCCATCCTGTGACTCTGTGAGAGAATGAGTTTAATTTAATACTGATCTGTTTCTTCTGGATACAGAAGTCTCCGCAGGTTTTGTGAAATCCAGAATTGATCCATTTTAATAATTCCGCCTCCATGTTGCCTGCAGAGTTGAGCCAGCTGACTTGCAGCTTAGATGACCTCTTTGATGCTTTTCGGATGAGAGCATATAGTCGGGGCATTCCATCATCTTCGTCATAAACTGCCCAGACTTGGTTCTCAGCAAATGATTCTTTGGTTCTATCATTGTCAAAGTCATGAAAATCTGAATCTGGAACCTCCATAGTCTTCAATACATCGTCGTTAGGACCTTCTGTAGCTGCGTCATCTATAGCATCTGCAGGGTTGTGTTCATTTTTATCCCTAGCAGCAGCATTGAGTTCATGGAGCTTGTTGAGAATCACATTCCTAGCCTTCTCCGTTAAAAGTTTTTTCATATCATACTTACTGGGAGCTGGCTGAATTGATGGTCTTGCTGAGGAGACTTTACTTGAGCCACTTCTACTATATCCTGAAACGTTGGACATATCAGGATCCGGCTGAAACGGTTTCACAGCTGAGATATTTAACCTTGGGCCAATTCCTATATTACCCGACACACTGTACATACCAGGCACTGGCTGAGTTGATTGCTTAGCGGAGGAAACTATCATTGTGCCAGTTTCTTTTTTTCCCAATACTTTGTTCACACTAGGCGCCAGCTGGATTAAGCATCTTCCATTATTTCCTGATACAGTTTGGATACCTGAAGCCTGCTGGACTAACGGTGTAACTGTGGAAACTGACCTCGGTACACATTCTTTATTTTTCAGTACATTGTCCACATCAGGCGTCGGCTGTATTGAGTTTGTAGCTGCAGAAATTGATGTTAAGTCCTCTCCATTATTTCCACGGATATTATTTAGACCAGGTACCGGCTGAATTGCTTCTGTTGCTGATGGAAGTGGCTTTAGACCACTTATGTTATCTCCTGTAGCATCATCGAAAACAGGTTCAGGCTGAGGTAACTGTTTAGATGAGCTTGCCTGCTTCACAACAGAGGCGTTCTGTTGGATTTGTCTTGAACTTCTCCTGGCATCGTAATCTCCTCTGGTGAATTTGTTTGACAAGGTATTCCACGCTCTATTAAGAAGTTTATGCACTTCCCGCGACTTGAGCTTGTTATCCTTAGCCAGTTTCACATAATGTTGCTTTATTGTCTTAATATCAGAAGAAGGGTCCACACCTAGGACACTGTACCAGTCTATCTCCTCGTCATCAGTAGAGACTTGCACAACAATGTTGCCTAGAAAGTGCAAAAGTTTCTTGAGCTTTGGAAACCTATCCTGCCCCTTTATAGCAAATTCTATGGCCCCTTTCACATCATTTTCCTGCAATCTTCTGTCCAAATATTGTCTCGCGCTCTTCTCATCCAATACAACAGAGTCCATTCTTACTAGGTTCAGGCTCTTCAAACCAAGTCGAAGCTATGCTGATGTTCTTGCCTCTCAGAAATTCTTGTCAACTATTCAATCTCTAATACATTAAAGATAGAAGTTTAAGCAAGGTAATTGCAGCAAGAAGAGATAGTAGTGGATTAAAAAAACGGTATATTTACTTCATAAAATCAGCGCATTCACAAGCATGGTCATCAATGAAAGCAGTAAATTTCATGGAAAGAAAGCACATTGACAGGAAGTCCGAAGAAATCCGGAAAAAAGTATCCAACGAAAAAAAATTCTATTTAAGTTTTTAAATCTTACTGTTGTTACCAAGTTCAAAAATACAGAAAGGGCAAACAATTGGACTCTCCCAAGAAGGGAATGATAATTTACCAATAGATTTAACATTCTTAACAACTTCTTAACAATAGATACATAAAAAACTTGGACAGAAAATAACATTCTTAACAACTGAGCTATACTGATAAATTTAACAACTTCTGCAATCAAGTTATAATTGGGATCTAACATAGATAACAAAATTTATTAATCGGAATGAACAAAAAAAATCCACAACAAAAATCGAAATAACCTTATTCTGCCCCTTGATCATCAAACTTCCACAAAGTGGAGTGTTAGATTAAGCCACAAAAGATCATTTCTTGATTACAATTTTTGCATACAAGTGAGTGTGTGTGTGAGAAAGATGGTGGAAGATATACCTGGATTGTGAAAACCGAGGAAAGAATTTGATTTGATATTGCTCGCACTTGTGTTGGTGTTTTGTATCAGAAACGAAAGTGGACGAAATTTTTTGTAACGGAAATGTTGATGATTCACTTGCGTTTTGTCTGTATACAGACACGAAGCTACCTGCATGGTATTCAGCATAAACCTCTGGCAAGTATATTGCGGTGAATCAGCGTTTTGGTGGTACAGAAGCGTGGTGAAATGTATTTAGAAAATTTGGCGAATATTGTTATTTTATTGTTTAGAGAGAAAAGACCAGTTAATGGAGGGGTGTACACGGTTTGGGTTGTGCGGGTTAGCAGAATTTATTGGCCCAACCCAGTTAAGTCGGGTTTTCAAAATTTCAATCCAACCTGAACCGTATAAATTTGTAACCCAAACCAATTTGTAGCACTTCGGTTTGGATCGGTTCGGATTGGTTTGGTTATAATCACCGGTGTCGAATAGGTCTTCAACATCCAATTTTTTACACTAAAAATTACCTTAACAATCTAGTCAAAGACATAAAATTGAATTCAGTTAAAAAAAAAATAGTAACAAATAATGAACAAATATATTTATGAATTTAATTTCATATTCTTATTCATAAATTTATTCTCGTATATATTTAAATAGCAAACAAAAATTAATATATTAAATTTAGGGCACACAAATACAATAAAACTAATTAGATTAGTCTAATATGTGATGAGATTGGATAAATTTAATATGTTCCCATATTTTCAATCGGGTTGGGTTGGATCGGTTTATAAAACTTGAAACCCATGTCCAACCCAATTAAATCGGATTAATACTATTTCAATCCAATTACTAATCGGGTTAAAAAATTTCGGATTGGATCGGCCGAAATATGATCGGTTTGGATCGGGTTGGTCGGTTTCGCCAACCCGTGTACACCCCTAAGTTAATGCAATAATTATATGGTCACCTAGGGGTGTACACGGTTCGGGTTGGGCGGGTTAAAGAAATTTAACGACCCAACCCAATTAAATAGGGTTTTCAAATTCTCAACCCAAACCATAAAAATTAAATTCATAACCCAAACCAATTTGTATTACTTCGGTTCGGATTGGTTCGGATCGGTTTGATCGGGTTATGATATATAAAATAATTTCTTTTCCATAAATTAGCAAAACCAAATTTCGACACATCAAAAGATAAAACTTTAACTGAATGTACTACAACAAGCAAGTGAAATACCTAGTATATACAAAATGAGTTAAGCACTGTAACATCTTAAAAGACATGCACTACTGACCAAAACAATTAAAGCTCGATACCAAGTTCAGCTCGATACCAGAAGCTTCATAATTACAGCAATAAATTTAAAAATTAAGTTGAACAGAAACAATTAGTAAAGCACAACAAATCAATAATTAGCAAAGTACAACAAATCAACAATTAGTTAAATGGACTAGGCTAACATATTATGGGTTACTGAGGTGGGGTGAATAATTTTTATATTTAATTTAATATTTTTTAATCGGGTTGGGTTGGATCGGCTAAAAAAAATCGAAACTCGTGTCCAACCCAATTAAATCGGGTTACTCATTTTTTAATCCAATTATCAATCGGGTCAAAAAAGTTCGGATTGGTTCGGGTGAAATATGATCGGTTTGGGTTGGTTCGGTCGGTTTCGCCGACCCGTGTACACCCCTATGGTCACCTATCTGCCAACGAAATGTCGTCTCTAAATTTAAAAGTTTTGTTGTTTTACGATAATTGTATGAATTCATTTACAAGTTTATTTAGGTGCCGTTTGGATCGTACATGAAAATGAGAATCGGGAATGAGAAGGGTATGGGGGAAACGGGATTGGAAATGAGATTACTGACGTTATTTGGATCGTACTGAAATCAAATTGAGATTACCTGTTCGGTTTATACTGAAACGGGAATCGGAATATCTTTTAAAAAAATTAAAATTTTCTTATATGCTTTTAATAATAATAAAAAAGTCATTTTTTTACTCTTTTTAGAAATATGAAATAATTCCAAAAATCATTTTCTTATTACTTTTTTGTAGAAAATAAATTTCTTTATTTTTTACATGGATAATTGAAATTCATAATTTACTTTCACTATCAATTCATTCTTCATTTTTTTTATTATTTATTTAGATTTTCAAAAAACCGTAATATCTTACTAAAAATATGAAAAATAATCAAAATAATGAGTAAGGAAAAAAATGAAAAATCCTACAAAAACATGCTTTAATTATCCAATATTACTATAATAAATAAAATAAAATTTCTAGTTATTTGCATAACTTTAAAACAAATCATAATAACATCATAAACAAGTAAACTTATCAACTTTTTACACAAAATAAAATTTTTGAGTCGACGTTACATCAACTTTAGGAAGTTAATTTTTTTAAAACATGAATCTTCCTTCTCAAAAGGAGCAAGAACAGCTCCGACAAAAATTACCCAGCATGACCACCTGCAATGAAGATGATCTTGAAATATTAGTCACCAAATAAGATGGGGCATAACAAAGTTGCAACTAGTACACATTTTTGAACTAGTTGAAATAAAAGTACAGAGAGGATTTTTAAAGTAAAACTGCAGAGAAGGCAGCGATTAAATTGTCTACTTATTGTTTCCCCACTCCTCACAAAATAATTTCCAATTGTTCTATTCTTCTTGTGATGAGCTAAAATGTACAAAAATATTGCAACCGTCTCGTTTAAGCTCATCTTTTTAGTTTCTCTTGAATCTCCGATATCTCTAAGCATCTCACAAAGCACATTAAATGTGGACATATTCATACGAAGTTCATTTATACATCCAATATCACTATCTTTTATCAAGCTATTTAGATTAGCTAGTCTATGAATCATTCTATCCCTTGTCCTCTTCCGAAAATATGATCACTCAATAGTGTTATACCCATCAAATACCAAGGAACAAAAATAACGAAAAACTTGATTATCATTATGTTAACTTGAAACTTCAACAATACTCTGCTTCTCCGTGTCACTCCCAAATGAGCCATTACTACAAAATTTCAAACATAAATACATTAATATATATGAAGCAGAAACAATTGATGCAGAAACATATTAAAATTTTGCAGAAATTATGATATAAATCTCAGGTTCCGGGCTATATTAGATAGAACAAGGAAAGCCAAATATTACTAACGACTGGGGTCATATTTGTGGCCCTGTTTTGGACATTGTTAGAGTCTGGCCTACTAGAGTATAGAAGCATAAGCTGATCCTGCTTATCGGAAAGCCAAATATTACTACATCTGTGGTTTTTATCGTCTTTTAGAAATATAAACCTAGTTGTAACTTCTTTTTGAAACTGTGTTTGGAAACTGCTAAAGAGACAAAAGTGAGCTTTATATGTTTGCCGACATGATTTCTGTTGTACTCCATGGAATAACTGATGATATACACACTATGTTAGCTTTGTTTTGACCCACTGCATTCTTTGGTTATGGAGTTTTTTATTCCAGAAAACACATCACCTTCTCCATTTTTAGTGTTTCACAATACAAAGAACCCTTTTGTTGCGTTTTTTGTACTAGTAAATTAAGTTATAAAATCTCCTATCGTTTTTAACAGGATACAGTAATCTATTTGATAACTCTCTCATGTGGTAAAATGAACTCTCTCATGTGGTAAAATGACATATAACCAATTAACCATAAGTTATATTTTAGTGAGATACTAAAATATCTCACTAATTACATTCAGCTATATTGCATCTTTTATAGCATCACGAAAGACAAGAACATAATTTCATATGGATTTCAACAATTACTACTCCAACAATTTCATATTAAATCATCAAAATCAGAAGGATCTTATGTTACAACAGCTGTCCCAGTTTTCAAAGTTGGTTCTAGTACTGGTGCTAGGTGGGATCCTCGATATCAATTGCATTATAAGAAGGGGACAAGAGAGCAAAAAAATCCTTCAGAAATTTACACCCCCAACCTTTACGACTTGCAGTGTGATATTCAATCTATGTACCCTTAGTATCTCACTAAAGATGCATACATGGTTTTTTTTGTTTTGTTGAAATTTATTTATAATTATTTCGGGTTAATTATCAAACTGGGCACTCATTTCACACCAATATATCATCCGGGACACTATCGAATTTTTGATATCATTTGAAACACCATTTTCAGAAGTTGTATCAGTCCTAAAAATAAAACATTAAATTCAAAAACAAATCGACGGTTTGAGAAGTGTTACTCATGGGGCTTTAACAGAATAGGCTGCAGAGATTATGTAGGTACGATTAATTGAATTTTCACGTTCAAAAAATGGGTAAAATTGAAGGTGGAAGAGATAGTTATTAAAAACCCTAATAATCCATATATAGCCATTTTTTGGACGTGAAAATTCAATTAATCGTGCCTACATAATCTCTATAGCCTATTGTGTTAAAGCCCCATGAGTAACACTTCTCATACTGTCAATTTGTTTTCAAATTTAACGTTTTATTTTTAAGACTGATATAATTTTTGAAAACGATGTTTCAAATGAGACCGAAAATTCGAGAGTGTCCCGGATGATATATTGGTGTGAATTGAGTGCCCAATTAGATAATTAACCCTAATTATTTCAGAAACATGAATATCACAATCCACTCAAAAGATACACTTGTTCAGTAGAAAACATGATTTACAATAGACAAAGAACTCGAGCATCATCTCGGTCTTCAAAAATATATCTATATCATTCATCACAAAATAAACTGAAGCGCATTTTTGTATAAATAAATTATATATTAAAGAAAGAAAGGATACCATACATTTCCCTTGTCAAAATCTCCTCCTTGAATCATAAAATTCATAATTACACGATGAAATGCAGACCCTTTGTAGCCAAAGCCCTTCTCACCTAATTGAATTAATCGAATCTTAATTAAGTTTAAAGAATCAAGTAAAATAACAATACAGGAAATCAGTACAACAAGATGCAATATAACTCTCTCATGTGGCTGCGATGAGTTAGTGCCTAGGACCACCTAGTGACCGCAGATTAGTTGCAGGTCTAAGGAAATACAGAGCAACTTCAACTAAACACACAACAAAAACCAAGAGCGAGGCAACAATGGGTGCAGGTGGTCGAATGTCGGATCCTCCTAAGGCCAAAAAAACTGAAACAGAAGCACTTCGACATACTTTGCACAAACCACAGCAATCAACATAGTTGGATTATGACATGGTTTAACTCAAATCAAAACATTGAAGAACATAACTTGTTCAATTCAGCTATAATATTCTCGCTTAGACATTTAATCAAACACCTTGATACCAATTTTCATGAGCAGATAATAAACACACAGCACAACAAAATCATAAATTGCATAAATGGTGAGCCAATGTACACAAATATATGCATATAATTGTGACGAGAGTATAGATATGATGAGAGTTTTGTGTAAAAAGTTACCTTGGAAAGAGCCTTGACTATCGAGCAAATGGAGAGTGGAGAGAGATGTTGGGAGAGAGTGAGAGGAGAGACTCAGAGAGAGAGAGAGAGAGAGAGGCGAGAGGCGAGCTCGAGAGAGAGAGAGGCGAGAGGCGGGATGACGGACAGCAAGAATGATAGATAGAAACGAAGAAACGATGAAGGAGAAATGTACATCGAGTGAGAAGAAGATTGAGAATCAATTTTCGTAACCCGGGTTACTGGCCAGGTTTGTGTTAAACATGCCAAAGGTGTACGAGTTCTCATTCCGCTCTAATGGAATAAGAAGCAGATTCCGGTTTATCAAGCCCATAAACCTCCAATCAAACATCCCCTTAGTTATTATTATATTATATATTTATAGTACACAAAAATATTGGAGTGCTGGAGTTCAAAATTGGATAAAATATAATTCAATCATTTAAATTATATTTTTTTCCTACAATATTTGTAAATATCCGATAACTTGGAAATTATGTTTTATAACATAAACATTGTAATCAAAAGTTAGAACAATTATTATTTTAAATCGTAGGATATTATGTTATACGTACAACTCATAAGTAGTAGAACAATAATGTTAATGCTCGTTAAAGTTGAAAGATATAAATGATTAATCAATAACTATGTTCGAGACTAGTTATAAATGATAAATTTGGATAATCAAATATGAGTTGGGCTCAATGGAGATAAAAACTTTGGAGTCCTTAGAGACTACAAGATATACCGTTAAAATAATCTGACAATTAATGGACATGATTAAATATTCTTTGTCCTGCATTTTTTATCTTGTATTTCTGGTAATGTAATATTAATAATGTACACTATTCTTGTCCTGCATTTATAGTAATGTATTATTAATATTCTTGTCGTTCATTTTTTGTTTTAGTTTTAATTCAAAACTATCTTTATAATTTACACTATTCTTGTCTTGCATTTCTAGTAATGTAATATTAATAATTTGTCTCGCATATTTGTGAATTATCTAAGTGTTATTTTGTTTTGCAACAAATTCAATTCGTTGCAGAACAATGACAATGAGTTCAGTGCCGATCATAGCAATGTCCAACTACATCTTTGTTTTGTATGCAATTATTATTTTTATTTGTTAGATTTTCGGTGATTGAATACCAATATTATGGAATTATTATTTTATGTTATGCGGGATTTAGAAGTACGGCTTGTTGTTCACCGATTTAGAAGCGCAGGACATGATTGGGAGAGAAAACGAATGTGCAAGGCAAATAACATGAGCCCTTGGATGTGTAAGAAATGGATGGTTGTGATTAAGTCTCTCCATCCTCCACAAAATTCAGTCTCCACAAAACTTTTCTCAATGATTTATTATTTATATTAAACTAAAAAATTATGACCGGTACTTTAATACTTCAATGTTTTTGTGTATTTTATAGAACTTGACCCATCTATTCTATTATATCTTGTATATAATAAGCGTAAGGAGTATAATTTGGTTGCATGGTCTTATTATTATCAAAAGTTTATAATCCGCTAGAGTATATACCGGATAAATAAACCCGTTAGATTAGGAAAATATATATGTTCTATCTTATAAATCTATTGATATCTGTTTATATATTAGTAATTCATTTTCTTAATCCAAAACAAATATTACCTACCAATTTTAATTGTACACATTCAAATTTGATATAAAAAAAATTATCGACCGATACATATGAGAAAGGGCTTAACTTGGCTAGACGGGAAAAAATTGAAATTCAAACCCAAACAAGTGTTGCACGGAGTAGGATTGTGTCTCTCAGTTAGGCTTCAATTTTTTAGCATCAACTAGCCGAGTTGTCCGAAATTCTTTCATGCTGCAGCATCGAGCAGAAAGAAAGCCAACCATATTACAGCCCTAAGATCCAATGATGGTACTCTGTTTACTAGACATGAAGATTTGTGTACTCTTTTGAAGAACTACTACACTGACATCTTTGCGGAATCTGAGACAGGTGCAGAGTTCCCGGATTTTGAAAATGGAGCTTATGTCACAACTGAACAAAACAGCATGCTCACAGCCAACCTGACATTTGATGAATTCACAGCAGCTATAAAGAGTATGCATCCAGACAAGGCTAGCGGTCCAGATGGATTGAATCCCGCCTTCTTCCAGAATTTTTGGAAGTTGATAGGACAAGAGATTTTTCAATGTTGTCAGTCTTGGCTCCAGGATTGTAAGTTTTCTTCATCAGTTAATGACACAACTATTGTTTTAATTCCAAAGAAGGATAGTGTAGAAGAGGTAAAGGACCTTCGCCCCATTGCTTTGTGCAATGTCCTCTATAAGATAGTGGCAAAGGTTTTGTCTAACAGATTGAAAAACATCCTACCTGTCTTAATCTCGGAAGTACAATCGGCTTTTGTACCGGGCCGTAATATCACAGAAAATGTTCTGGTTGCTTTTGAGGTCCTACATTATATGAAGAGAAAAAATAGTGGTGAAAATGGTGAAGTTGCTCTTAAACTTGATATAAGCAAGGCTTACGATCGAGTCAGTTGGGCATACTTCCGCAACAGTATGGCAAGAATGGGGTTCTCTGCTAAGTGGATAAGTTGGGTGATGCTGTGTGTAACGACAGTTTCATATAATATATCGTTTCAAGGATCGGAAATAGGTCCAATTATCCCTAAACGAGGTCTCCGTCAAGGAGATCCGCTTTCCCCATATCTGTTTTTACTTTGTGTGGAAGGTCTTTCCTTATCTCTCAAGGCTGCTGCAGGAAATGGTCAAATAACTGGGTGCTGCATCTCTCGCTCTGCCCCGGCA
Source organism: Daucus carota subsp. sativus (assembly GCF_001625215.2). Taxonomy (NCBI): domain Eukaryota; kingdom Viridiplantae; phylum Streptophyta; class Magnoliopsida; order Apiales; family Apiaceae; genus Daucus; species Daucus carota. The sequence goes on along the minus strand of NC_030382.2, from coordinate 33,624,835 downwards.
ATCACCCATCTTCTTTTTGCAGACGATAGCTTCCTCTTCTTTAAAGCCACATTTCTAGAAACAGAGGCAATTCAAAATATTCTGAGCTCGTATGCAAGATTTTCGGGTCAAGCTGTTAATTTCCAGAAATCAGCCATTTTCTTCAGTGCAAATGTCCGTAGGGATAAACAAGCTGAGATCAAACAAACATTGGGTGTCACCAATGATATTGGAAATAGCAAGTATCTCGGTTTACCATCGCTGATAGGCAGATCCAAGAAGACGGTGTTTAGATATCTGAAGGACAGAGTTTTTCAAAAAATCCAAAGCTGGAGTTCTAAGCTATTATCTCGAGCGGGGAAGGCAGTCATGATCAGGAATGTGGCCCAGATGATTCCTACGTATACAATGTCCTGCTTTATGATCCCGAAGACTCTTTGCCAAGAAATTGAAAGAGTAATGAATGCGTTCTGGTGGAAGTCTAACTCATCATCTGGCAAAGGAATCAACTGGTGTGCTTGGAACAAAATGAGTATGTCTAAAAGGGATGGGGGTCTTGGGTTTAGAGATTTACACGGTTTCAACTTGGCACTTCTAGGGAAACAATGCTGGAATATTATCAAAAAGCCTGATTCTCTGTTAGCCAGACTTCTAAAGGCCCGCTACTTTCCCAACTGTCACTTTCTTCAAGCTGGTCGCATGGGGGGATCGAGTTATACGTGGTCTGGACTTTGGGAAGCCAAAGAGAACATGAAGGATGGAATGAGATGGGTTCTGGGAGATGGCCAATCGATTAACATATTATCAGATAGATGGTTAAGAGGCAAGGCTGATCTTCGAGTTAACCAGGAGTATACAGATGTAGAAAGCAACTCAAAAGTTAGTGATTTTTTTCAGAGTAACACAAAGCAGTGGAATGAGGAGAAAGTGAGATCACAGTTTAACAGTGAAGATGCTAATGCCATTATTAACACCCGTATACCAGCAACATGTATTACAGACAGGCTTGCCTGGACCCATTCACATAATGGGCAATACACGGTGAAATCGGGGTACTATCAGTGGCAAAAGAATCACATTGTGGTGGCTGAGATTCGCCAGTCCAGAGGTTGGAGCAAGCTGTGGTCCTTGCAAATCCCTCATAAAATGAGAGTCTTTTTGTGGAGGTTCTGTAGAAACAACATTCCAGTTAGGTACTTAATCCGTGGAAAGGGCATAACCGTTCCTATCTGTTGTCCGATGTGTCCTGGGGATGTTGAACATGTACTGCATCTGTTTTTTGACTGTGGATTTGCTAAAGAATGTTGGCAGATTGTGGGCTTGAGTTATAACATGTGGTCAGTTGAAAACGCAGCAGACTGGCTTCTTGAGAGATTGAGTACTGATTCAGACGAGGTGCTGTCAAAGATTGCAACAGTCATGTGGGGAGTCTGGTTCGCGAGAAATAAAAAGATCTTTGAAGAAAAGGTCATGACACCAGCTGCTGTTATGTCATGGAGTAGGAACCAGGTACAAGACTGGGTAGTAGCGAATAAGCATCATCAAACATCATCGAGCAGCAACTCTTCTACTCATCAGCAGAATCATGCATGGAAGCCTCCGGATCTGGGTTCCTTCAAAATCAATGTTGATGCTGCAGTAAAGGAAGGCCAAGATTTTTTTGCAATAGGCATGGCTCTCAGAGATTATAATGGTCACTTCTTAGCAGGGAGAGTTATGAGATTTGCAGGCAGTATGCAGGTAGTGGAAGCAGAAATGGTCGGTATCGTAGAGGCTCTTTCATGGCTCAATCACCTCCCAGTGTCAACAGTGACTATCGAGAGCGATTCTCAGTTATGTGTCAACGCCATAAAAGGGAGCAACTCAAACCTGCTTGAGTTTGGTAATCTGGTACATCAATGTAAGCATATGATCAGTAGTAGGGGCGGGGTGTTGGTAGATTTTGTTAGAAAGCAAGCTAACAGGGTGGCACATAAGATTGCCAAAATCCCTTGTGAGCTAAACTGCTTCTTGGATTTTATGTCTCCTCCATCTTTTCTGTTGGAGACGATCATGTCGGATATTGTGTTGGTTTAATGAAATTTTCCTTTGCTCAAAAAAAAACTAGCCGAGTTGTCATACTCAATAAAAAATACTAAATAAAAAAAAATTGCATCATTTTTAAATTTTAATAAAAAAAGAATTGTATTATTTTCAGAATTCTTGAACCTGATTTTTTGAATTATAATTTTAATTTTTATCCAAAATTTAAGAAAAATTAGAAAAGTGAATCGAACAATTCTGGATACGCCCGCATCCTTCTTTATATATATTGATGATTGATTGATACTAGCTTATAGCCCGTGCAAGGCACGGGAGCTTTTTAATTATTTATAAACTTTTTAAATATATTGTAAATGGTGTGAAAGAATTTAATTTATAAATAATAAATTAAAATTTTCAATTAAATAAAATTTGAAATTATGATTTGTTTGTAAGTCAGGACTATTGTAAAAATATATGGGTTCTACTTTTCAGACTTGTTTCCGTTAAAAAAAATGTCACACATGTTGGATCATCCGACAGTGGCGATGCAGTATGAATCACACCATCACAGCCATTAATGACTTCAAATAAACGATTGTCATCAAGTCATTTCTTTTCTCGTATGTATCATGCCAGAGTATTAAATTCTTTCTATCAAATTTTAATATATTTTGAGTAAAATATGTGACGTGAACTTCCATTAGATTATATTCATAAATGTATTTTATATTAGAATTATTATAATGTGATTTAAATTTGGATTATTAATTTAAAAATATATTAGATAAAAATAATTTTGTGACGGTGCGATTTATATGATTCTACAATTAAAACTGGTAGGAAATATTTATTTTGGATAAAAAAATCCTGCTTATTAATTCTAAAATATATTGGATAAAAATAATTTTGTGACGGTGCGATTTATATGATTCTACAATTAAAACTGGTAGAAATTTTTTATTTTGGATTAAAAAAAATCATAAACATGTTAAAGACATAATTTGTTTTGAATTCAGAAAAAGAATTATAAACATGAAAGCAGATATTAGTTGTCTTATAGAATAGAAGTAAATTTTGTTCTAATCTAACGGTGCTTATTTTTTTTCAATATACGATCCAACGAATGATAAGTTTTTGGACCATGCAATCATGCGACCAAATTATCTCCCTTACGCTTATTATATATAAATATATAATATAATATCAAAATATATTAAGATTGACAGAAATAAAAAAGACATTCCTTTATATTAAGTACTGTATATATCAAAATATATTAAGATTGACAGAAATAAAAAAAGAAGACAACAACGTAAAATCATTTGTGAGCTGTTTTATACCAGAAGCGAATTCACGGCATCTCAACACAGAGTGGGTGGGCTAAATTTCACTTCAAGAACAATATATACTTATACAAGATTCAGCGACTCGACTTATTGTTTAAAGAGTAAAGTGCACTTTGTGTACTCGCACTTTATTCAAGACAACACTTGCAATACTGTAATTCAAAATCAAGCACTTGCAATATTAATTTTTGTATTTCATTATATTTTGTTGCATTCTGTTAATTTGGGTTAACTCCGTTGATAATTTAGAGAGTAAAATACATTTTGTGTGCTCGCACTTTACTTAAAGTTCATTTTGTGTACTCGCACTTTATTGTAAATTTTCAACTAGAGTATTGCAAGTGCTGTTTTTGAGTAAAGTGCGAGTATACAAAATGCACTTTACTCCTTAAATTATTAACGGAGTTAATTCAAATTAACGGAATACAACAAAGTGTAATGAAATACAGAAATTGATATTGCAAGTGCTCAATTTTGAACTGTAGTATTACAAGTGGTGTCTTGAGTAAAGTATGATTATACAAAGTGCAGTTTACTCTTGTTTAAAGAGAAAATTTGAGTGAAAATTAAGCTTTAAAGAGAATCAAATATAGTTAAAATAAAGTGTTTATAATTTTAAAATGCATGTTAAAAATATAAATATGAAAACTCAAGAATATAGTATTAAGAAGAAGCGTAAGAAATAATACATATAGGATTTGAAGCCAGATCCAGAGGAGTGAACATGGGCATGCTATCTACCAACAGAAGTGCAAAGACAATGCACATACGAGATAAAATCTTAGGGGGATCATGGACCCCCCTCCGCCTCCCGTTTGTCACTAATATACCTTGTTTTGTTGTTCACAACGGAGAAGTGAGAGTAAAATAAAAATTGTCTGGGAATCGGAGCGGGTTCAGACTCTTCGGACCAGAAGTGAGCCGAGAGGCTTGAATCATTCACAGTCAAACATTAGAGTAACAGACTAGCAGAAATTGAAGCAGTTTCTAAGATCACTACAATTTCTCAGCAAGTAGCAAACTACCCGGGCTCATGCAATATAATTTAAGGGACACCAACTCAATAACTCATTACAGCCTTAAGTGCTGTTTCCCTTCACTAACTCATTACAGTAACCGATCACATATAAAACGAAACATGTCAATAGCTTTTAGATTGAACGTTTAACACTTAATAAAAATTTCAAATGCAAATAGTTTGTAAAGTCAAATTCTGAGAACCAGATATTCGACGACAGAAACTGATAAACAACTGCCTAGCAGCACCGCTTAATCTATGGACTCCCACACACTGGCCTAAACCGAATAACATAAAACGCTACAATGAAGCTTTATCTGAATTAACACGACTCCTTCCTCTTGTTGTTACCTGCATTCTCGAAGAGTACAACTGGACTATTCTACGATGACCAGCAAGAATTAGGATCCCACACACTAGGAAACATCTTCACCTAGTTAATGTATAACTTGTAGAAGCTCTAATGGCAAAGCTGCAGGATCGAGCTCCTTGGAACCGTTTGGAAGATTTGTAGCTTCTTGGTCCGTAAGAAGGTAAGAACTTACCTGATGAGAAAATCGAAATATCTCTTCTTTGGGTACCATCCTCACTTCTTTCTCATCCGAATTCTTGCAAAACACAGCCTTCAATCCAGCAACTTTCACCAGAGGAACAATTGTTACACCTTTACTTTCGTCGTAATCTGAAAGTACTTCCACCATCTCATATTTGTGCTTTTCTTCCTCTGTTGTATGCTTATTCCATTCAGGAGACCAGTTCTTGTAGAGCGCCCACACGTCGCCTTTCTTTGGGAAGATCTGAAATAAATTTGCTTTTTTCGTCCATCCTGTGACTCTGTGAGAGAATGAGTTTAAATTAATACTGATCTGTTTCTTCTGAATACAGAAGTCGCCGCAGGTTTGGTGAAATCCAGAATCGATCCACTTTAATAATTCCGCCTCCATGTTGCCTGCAGAGTTGAGCCAACTGACTTGCAGCTTAGATGACCTCCTTGATGCTTTCCGGATCAGAGCATATAGTCGGGGCATTCCATCATCTTCGTCGTAAACTGCCCAGACTTGATTCTCAGCAAATGATTCTTTGGTTCTGTCATTGTCAAAGTCATGAAAATCTGAATCTGGAACCTCCATAGTCTTCAGTACATCGTCGTTAGGACCTTCTGTAGCTGCTTCTTCTATAACATCTGCAGTTTTGTGTTCATTGTTATCGCTAGCTGATGCATTACATTCCTTGAGCTTGTTAATAATCACATTCCTAGCCATCTCCATTAAAATGTTTCTTTCCACATCCGCTAACTTCTTCTTGCTATTTCCCTTTTTACTCCCAGATCCACCCACCTTTTCTGTTTCCCTTTGAACTCCAGGAATCACTTTCTCATTCTCTACACCTTTCTGACCATTACTTTCAGCAGGCATGTTATTCGCTGACACATTTTTGCTGCTATCACCAGTGTCTTCAACTAAGCTCAACCCTTTTTCATGTTTTATGTGTGTACTTATGGGACCAGCAACAGGAGGCAAACAAATGCCTGATTCCTTGAACTGTGTGCGAGGAACCTTCACGCTAGTTGAACTTGTTAGATCCTCCCCTTCGTATCGTCTCTTCAAATTCACATGTGCCGAATGAAACAACTGTGCATTTGAAACTTCCGTTAAGCCACTAGGGTTATTTCCTGAGCCACTAGACAGACCAGGTGGTGGATCAAATGATCTTGAAGATGGGGAAGCTGAACTTAGGTTACTCTTAATCTTTTTCCACACATTGTACAATCTAGGAGCAGCAAGAATTGATGGTTGAGCTGAGGAAATTGACCCTGGACCACTTCTGCTATTTCCTGCAGCATTGTCCATACCAGACCCCGGCTGAATTGATTCTTCAGCTGAGAAAACCAACCTGGGGCCAATTCCTACATTTCCAGAGACATTGTACATGCCAGGCCTTTGATGAATTGATTGTGTAGCAGAGGGAACTAAATTTGGGGCGCTTCCTCCATTTCCCGGTATATTGGACTGACCTTGCTGGGGCAGAATCAAGTGTGGATCAGAGGGAATCACGGTTAAGCCACTTCTGTTGTTTCCTGATATACTGTGCATACCTAAAGCTGGCTGAATTAACGGTGTATCTGTGCTAACTGATCTCGGGCCAGGTTCTTTGTTTCCTGATAAATTGTACACATGAGGTATCGGTTGTGTGGAATTAGTAACTGTAGGAATTGATGTCAAGTGTCTTCCATCATTTTCAGAGACATTGTATAGATCAGGTGCCATCTGAACTGCTTGGGCTGAATCAACTGGCCTTGGACTACTTTGTTTATTTCCAGAAGAATCATGGAGAACTGGTGCCGGCTGAAGTAGCTGCGTAGATGAGCTTGCCTGTTTCACAACAAAGGCATCTGGTTGGACTTGTCTTGATTTTCTCCTGATATCGTAATCTCTTCTGGAGAATTTGTTTGACAAGGTATCCCATGCTTTATTAAGAAGCTTATGCACTTCCTTAGAGCGGAGCTGGTTATCTTTAGCAAGTTGCATGTACTGCTGCTTCATTGTCTTGATATCTGCTGAACTATCAACGCCAAGGACACTATACCAGTCCACTTCTACATCTGCAGGGGAGACTTGCACAGTAATGTTACCTAGAAACCTTATAAGTCTGTTGAGCTTTGGAAACCTATTTTGCTCCTTAATAGCAAATTCGATGGCCCCTTTTACATCGTTTTCTTGTAGTCTTCTGTCCAAATATTGTTGAGCGCTCTCATCATTTAATAAAGCGGAGTCCATTGTAACGAGGTTCGCTTCTATTCGGTGATGTGCTTGCCTCGTCAAAAATCCTTTTCAATGATGCAACCTCTGATATTTAAGAGAAAGAAGTTCTTGTAAGAAAAGAGATAGAGTGTTGGATTACAGCATATTTACTTCATGAGATTAGTGATATAGTGAACATGAACGGAAGCAAAATAAAAGCATAACAGTGTAATATATATCCAATTGAGACTGGCTATCAAATCTAGGTCATAACAATGTAATAAATATCCCTAGTCAAATGTTGCGGAATTACAAAAAGTAAGTGTGATTACTTTTGTCGATACACCACACCAGCCGCAAGGGCTACGTGCCCTGAATCCGTAAGTTGCAAATAACACTATTTGAAAATTCCTCTTCTTTTGTAGGCAACAATTTAAAAAAGCTAATACAAAAAACGAATCAACCAAATTTCCTTGCAATTAGATTGAAATTTAGTACAGATTTAGGGAAAACCAGTTTTCTAACAAAGGCTGCATAATTTTTTCCTCCAATTTCATTTCAAGTTATAGTAATAGATTACAGCATATTTACTTCATGAGATTAGTTAAGTACTGAACATGAACTGAAGCAGAATAAAAGCAATAACAGTGTAATAAATATCCCTAGCCATATGTTGCGAAATTACAACAGGAAAGTGTGATTACTGTTGTCGATACATCACACCAGCCGCAAGGGCTACGTGCCCTGAATTCATAAGTTGCAAATAACATTATTTAAAATTCCTCTTCATTTTGAGGCAAAGAGTCATAAAAGCTAAAACAAAAAACGAATCAACCAGATTGCCTTGCTATTAGATTGGAATTGAGTAAAAAAATATTGGAAAAACCTGTTTTCTAACAAATGCTGTGCACTGTTTTTTCCCACAATTCATTTCATGTTCAAGATCAAAAAAATAGAGAATATATTATTAGACAGGAAAATATTAGAGATCAAAAGGGATCACTTCTGCAAAGTTTTAATTGGCAACAAGGGCATGAAAATTATTTTGGTACTCACTCATACAAAGAGGGAAATCAATGCATAAAACTAGAACAAAAACAACATTTTTTTAGTTAATTAAAGCTTTACTGCACAAATAATCACTGCCATCAAATAATAATCGGGATCCAACATATGTAACAAATTCGACTAAACCACAACAGATCAGCAAACTTCCACAAAGAAAGAAATTCGACTAAGGCACAACAGATCAGGTCTTGATTAAGGTTTTTACATAGAAACGTGTGTGTTAATAGAGGAACTAATGTGAAAGATGGTGAATTTTGTAGATTACCTTAATTGCTAGAACAAGAAGAATGGATTGGATTTTGCTTGCACTTGTGTTTTGTATCAGAAATGAAAACCGATGAAGGAAAAAAGTAGCAGATTGTTGAAAAGTTACTACTGGTTTTTGTCTGTATGCAGGGACACTAAGCTACCAGCTTGCATGGTATTGAGCAAAATCCTCAGCCAAGCCTAAATAATAATATCAGATTTTACTGTATCTTCTGTCTACCAACCATCTTTTGTCTCTAAATTAAATACTTCATGCGCCCCCACAATACAAATCTCTTTTAAAAGAATTTTTTTTTCATAATACTTGTCCACTTTTAATTTCCGATACAAACATAACATTATTCCAAAATTACTCTTCTTGAAAGTTGTATAACAAATTAACAGTTTTTCTAGTGTGTGCCAATGAGCACATGCTAAGCACTAAAACTTATAAATTTGAAGGGTTTTGATTGGCTTGTCTTCCTTAATAATGATGGACCCCTTGCATTTGCAACCACCACACCAATCAAAACCCTCCAAATTTATGAAATTTAGTACTCCCTCCGTCCCATTTTAACTGCTTTTGACTTTTTTACACGTATTTTAAGATGTTAAAAAAGTCACATCTAAACATAATAATTTTTTATAAAATTTATATCAAATAAAAGTTTAGAACCTAAACTTTTATTTGATATAAAAATTGAATTATTTTATTAAGTGTAGATATTGTTTTTTTACATCTCAATATACGTGCTAGAAAGTCAAACATCAGTTAAAATGGGACAGATGGAGTACTTAGCATGTGTCCATGGGCACACACTAGACAAACCCAACAATTAATAAGGGTTGAATAAAGAGTCTACATTCATGCATCTGTGGGCACAAGTGAGAAAATATTATCTAATTAATGTTTTCTTAATATGCGTAATTTTTTCAAAAGAGACTTGTATTGTGGGACGGATGGAGACATGGAGTATTAAATACTTCATCCGTCTAACGATACAAGTCTCTTTTGGAAGAAATATTTTTCACATAATATTTGTCTACTTTTAGTTTCCAATGCAAATATATTAACATTATTCTAAAATTACCCTTTTGAAAGTTGTATAACCATTAATGAGGTTGAATAAGGAATTAAGGATTTACATTCATACATTTATTAGGGGTACAAGTGAGAAAATATTACTCCCTCCGTCCCTTATTAGTTGTCACATTTGGTTTTGTGCCGTTCAAATTGACCAAAGTTTGACTCAAATTTGTTAATATTTTATCAATTCAAAAAAAAATAATAAAAAAAAATATGTCACTGCAAAAAACTTTTAATCTACTTTAAAATGTAATTTTCAGTTTTTTATGATAATGAAAGAGTGACTTATAATCTTTGGTAAAAACTTAGCCAATTTGACCAACAAAAATAGAAATGTGACAACTAAAAAGGGACAGAGGAAGTATATAATCAATGTTTTCTTAATATGCGTAATTTTTTCAAAAAAGACTTGTATTGTGGGACGATATTTTTGCTGTTATGATTGCGTTTTCTGTTTCTACATTGAGATAGAAGTTCAAAGAATATTACGAATATTTCAAGATTTTCTTCTTGTTTTTCCCTGAAGCCGCGCGCGATAGTAACATTTTGGCGGTGTATTCGATTAAGATTTTTCAGGATTTTTTTTCATTTATGAAATCCGAGGGTATTCAGTTGGGATTGTTCAAAATTCATTAAAATTTGTGGGTATTCAACCGAAATTTTAAATTATACTACAAAATCTGGTGATATTCGATTATGATTTTAAATTATGTTTAGAAATCCGATATCATTCAATTAAAGACAGTTTAAAATCCAATAAAATCTGATAGTATTTCAATGCTGATGTATTTTTTTGATTTCATAAATTGATGGATTTCATGGGATTGTTCAGTGTATTTTAAGTTTTTTGAAATCTCATCAAAATCCACGAGATTTTGAAATATTATGCTTAAATACAAAAAAATCTATATCAATTGTGCGACATTTTATCAAGAATCCACACAAAATCAAAATTACATACAATCCATTAAAAATCATTGATAAAAAACAATATATTATTATCCTTTTTTAATTCTATTTTTATGACCGAATATAATTTATGAGAATATTATGAATATCTCCGGATATTATTTTTAAAATTGCGCAGTAGTAACATATATGTTGTGTAGTAGTAACATATACGTTACTTGGGTTAATAATAAAGTGAGTCGTCAAAGTGGGCTTGGTATATCAAGTTGGTCCACGAACTCAAAATAGCCTCAAATCGGTCATTTAAGTCAATTACACGTATCTCTAAATATGAGTTCAAATAGTATAAATACTATTCATTAAGGTTTACATATTATTCTTGAATGTTATCAAAACTAAGCACAAGGTTATGACTTCTAATATTTATGATTATACATTAAAATTTTATCAAGTTTAATTTACTACTTTTTTTATCATATAGTTATCTTCTGTGTTTTGATAAAAACTTTATTTCAATAAATCATGATAACATAAGTGGTGCTTTAAACCATTTTCTTTGTCAATGTCAAATTACAAAATGAAGGGGTGAGAAAATCCAACACCACCCCAGAACCCGGCACAAAGCCAACCCAAGATTGAAAACCCATGGCATTGAGCAAAAACCTCAGCCAAACCTAAACATTAATATCAGATTTTAGTGTATCTTCTGTCTACCAACAATCTTTTGTCTCTAAATTAAATATGTATTATCTTTTTGCTTTTATTTCGTTTTCAGTTTCTACATTGAGATTGAAGTTTGTAGAATATTACGAATCTTTCAAGATTTTCTTCTTGTTTCTCCTTGAATCGTTGCGGTGGAAACATTTATTATCACTTTTTATTCTATTTCTACGACTGAATAGAATTTATGAAAATATTATGAATATCTCCGGATATTATCTTTCTTTTTCCATAAACTATGTAGTAGTAACATATATGTTGTGCAGTAGTAAATGTTATATTTATTTATTTCATATGTTTATTATTATTTGGGAAAATGATTTTTTTTATCACTCAACTATCTATCTATTTAAAAAACCTTATCACTAAACTATAATTTTTTTTTTCCTTATCACTAACGTTACCTTGATATTATAATTTAAGCATTCCGTTAACTTCTAGAAAAAATAGATTTTTTTATCACAAAATTATTGACTCTTTTATAAATTATCATAAAATAATAAACTTAATTAATATAACCACCGGCGATATATACGTTACTGAGTTTGGGTATTCTTGTTAAGTTTAATAATTAACCGTTAAAAAATATCATCATAAATTATTTTGTTGATGTGTACTGATGACATGGTAGATATATATAACTTAGTTATTATATACTCGATAATAACATGCATATATATTTGATTTATTGTGATTTGAAGAAGAAGATAAGTTAAGATTTCAAATAACAATATATTGTGATATCTCTTCATCTTCAATCGATTCCAAACTAAGTATACTAAACTTATTCGGAGAAGTAGTGTGCATTTATGTTAGGATGTGAATTGAAGATATTCATGCAGTAAGACCAAAATGATTCAATAATTAAAGACCGAGAAGACTTCATTGAGTAGAGGCTAAATTAGAGTGTTAAAATACTAAAATTAATGTTTAAAGCTACATCATTTCTGTATTTCACAGTGGTAACTGACGACAATAACTAAAACCTAATGAAATGCTTACAATAGGGTCGTGTTAAAGAAAGAACCATTAGAACCCTTACTTTATTCCTAGTATTAATTAAGGTTCTGCAACAGAACTTTCCATGCAAAAAATATCAATATCTATGTATTATTTTTAAAATTATTTTTGAACACACAACGATTGAAAACCATAAAAAAAAAACATGTATTTAGATTTAGATCCTAAAAATCTATTTAAAATTTGGGGTTCGGCAGTAGAACCTTAGCGGTTCTATGGTTCTATTTTAAGGACGAGTTCTCTCTTGGGCGCGACCCTTTAATATTAATGTAACATTAGTGATTTGAAAAAAATTTATTATTTAATTCAGTTGTGAGTTGCTAAAAGTATAAATAGTTAATTGAGAGTAAATTATTTTTTCATTATGAAACTTAACCGAATGATTAAAATCACAAACATCCTAAACATGAGTGATTATATTGAGTAAAATAATTGTTCGGAGTTTCTAAAAAAGGTAGTAATAGTTAGTGACAAAACATGCCGAAAAGATCCTTCGGCTGAGAAAACCAACCTGGGCTCCTACATTTCCAAATACAGTGTACATGCCGCGCCCTTGCTGAATTGATTGTGTAGCAGAGGGAACCAACTTTGGGCCACTTCTTCCATTTCCCCGTGTATTGTATTAAACTTGCAATGGCAGAATCAAGGGTGTATCAGAGGGAATCATGGTTAAGCCTCTTCTGTTGTATCCAAATATATTGTGCATACCAAAAGCTGGCTGAGTTAATATTAACGGTGTATCTTTGCTAACATCTCGGGCCAGGTTCTTTATTTCCTGATACATTGTACACATCAGGCGTCGATTGTGCTGAATTAGTAGCTGCAGAAATTGATGTCAAGTATCTCCATCATTTTTGGAGACATTGCATAGACCAATTGCCATCTGAACTGCTTGTGCTGAATAAACTGTTGAGTGGGTATCAACCCAAGTCCCACATTGTAAAGATAAAGAAAATTTGTGTTGAATATAAGTAGTTAAAAAATTCCATTAGAATGAGGCCTTTAAGGAGGATCCCGATTCCTGAACACAAATCCGAGCGGGCGGCCAACAAGTGTTCTCTGACTTTCTAATCTAGAAGCCTTAAAAGTCTCTTGAGCTTTGGTAGCGTATTCTGCCCCTAAATAGCAAATTCGATGGCCCTTTTACTTGGATCTTCCACTTTCTAATCTAGCAAGCTTAAAAGTCTCTTGAGCTTTGGTAGCGTATTCTGCCCCTAAATAGCAAATTCGATGGCCCTTTTACTTGGATCTTCCACTTTCTAATCTAGCAAGCTTAAAAGTCTCTTGAGCTTGGGGAGCCTATTCTGCCCTCTAACAGCAAATTTGATGGCCCCTTTACTTCGATTTCCTGCAGTCTTATATGGTGATGTGCTTGCCTCGTCAAAAATCCTTTTCAACGTTGCAATCTCTGATATATTAAGGGAAAGAAGTTCAAGTAAGCAACAAGGTATAGTTTTAACTTTTACATAGTGTGTGGCAAGAAGTAGAGCTTATTTTAGCATTTTAAACTACTTCTAGTTTTTACGTAGTGTTTGACAAGAAGTAGGGGTGTACACAGGTTGGTGAACCCGACCAAACCGATCATATTTCGTCTGATCCAATCTGAAATTTATAACCCGATAAGTAATTGGATTGGAAAAGTATTAACCCGATTTAGTTGGGTTGGACATGAGTTTCAAATTTTGTCAACCGATCCAACCCCACCCGATTGAAAAATATGTGAACATATTAAATTTATCTATCCCCTCACATATTAGCCTGGTCCATTTAGTTTTATTGTATTTGTATATTCTGTAAATTTGATTTAATAATTTTTGTTTGTTATTTAAATATATATGAGATTAAATTAATGAATGAGAATATGATATTAAATTCATTATTATGTTTGTTTAGAGCACACAAACATGAATATTGCTGGTTAAAGAGAGGACGTGTATCCTCTTGGTCACGGGTTCCTACCTTAAAAAAAATGTAATTATGACCTTATCTTTTCGTATTTAAGTAGAAAACAAACATGTATGAGCATATGAGATTAAATTCATGAATTTGTTCATTATTTGTTATCACTTATTTTTTTTGAATTTTATCTCTTTGACAAGATTGTTAAAGTAATTTTAATGTAAAAAATTGGATGTTGAAGACCTATTTGACACCGACGATTAATATAATATTTTGCTGAACTATTTTCAATTTTTAAGATCGTGAGACTTTCCGTTAGGGTTGTAATTCGAGCCGAGCCGGGCGAGTTTCGAGCCGAGCCTAATTCGAGCCAAGTTTAACTGAGTCGAGTCGAGCCGGCTCGGTTAACTAATCGAGCTTAAATATTTGTTCGAACTCGACTCGGTTAATTTTACGAGCCGAGTCGAGCCGGCTCGTTTAGCTAAACGAGCAGGTTTTAACGAGTTGAGGGAGCCAGCTCGTATAATTTTACACTTGATCGAGCTCAAACCTCTACCCGAACTCGGCTCGTTTAATTAAACGAGCCGAAACCTTTGCCCGAACTCGGCTTGTTTAACGAGTTGAGTCGAGCCGAACCCACTTAAACGAGTTCGAGTCATGCTCTACTTTCGGTACTGGTTATATAATTTATTAACCCACACAAACCGAACTACTACAAATTTTAATGGGTTACAAATTTATAACATAATATAACAGAAAGAAAAAAATCATGCAAGAACGGTTACTCCAATTATTCTACCCGGCCCCTAATACTAGCAGACATGGAAGTAGCAGGTTTGAAGATGACTACAAATTCTGAGGAAGTAGCTAGCAAACTAGCCGGACTCATGCAATAAGATTTAAACTCGTCACAGTAATGTAAAAGGAAACATGTAATAGCTTTTCGGTTGAACTGTCAACAGTTTATAAAAATCTCAAATGTAAATGATTTTTAAAGTGAGATTCTGAGAACCAGATATTCGACAACAGGAACTAATCAAGAACTAAACCAAAATCAACGCTTAATGTACGGACTCACACATACTGGCCACTAAACCAAAATCAACATGAGTACTCCTCCATTTTGATGTTACCGGCATTGTCGAAGATTAAAACTGAAGTGTGCTACGATGACCAGCAAGAATCTTCACATACTTAATGTATGACTTGGAGAAGCTCTAATGGCATAGCTGCAGGATCGAGCTCCTTGGAACCGTTTGGAAGATTTGTAGCTTCTTGGTCCGTCAGAAGGTAACAACTTACCTGATGAGAAAATCGAAATATTTCTTCTTTGGGTACCATCCTCACTTCTTTCTCATCCGAATTCTTGCCAAACACAGCCCTAAATCCAGGAACTTTCACCAGAGGAACAATTGTCACACCCTTACTTTCGTCGTAATCTGCAAGTACTTCCACCATCTCATACTTGTGCTTTTCTTCCTCTGTTGTGTGCTTATTCCATTCAGGAGACCAGTTCTTGTAGAGCGCCCACACGTCGCCTTTCTTGGGGAAGATTTGAAATACATTTGCTTCTTTCATCCACCCTGCGACCCTGTGAGAGAATGAGTTCATTTCTATACCGATCTTCTCCTTCTGGATGCAGAAGTCTCCGCACGTTTGGTGAAATCCAGAATCTATCCATTTTGCTGATTCCGGCTCCATGTTGCTTGCAGAGTTGAGCCAACTGATTTGCAGCTTAGATGATTTCTTTGATGCTTTCCGGATTAGAGCATATAGACGAGGCATTCCATCATCTTCATCGTAAACTGCCCAGACTTGATTCTCAGCAAATGATTCTTTGGTTCTGTCATTGTCAAAGTCATGAAAATCAGAATCTGGAACCTCCATTTTCTTCAACTCTTCTTCTTTGACACCCTCTATAGCTGCGTCATCTATAATATCAGCAGGTTTGTGTTCATAGTTATCCCTAGCTGATGCATTAGGTTCCTTGAGCTTGTTAATAATCGCATTCCTAGCCATCTCCATTAAAATGTTTCTATCTGCATCCGTTAACTTCTTCTTGCTGTTCCCCTTTTTAGTCCCAGATCCACCCACCTTTTCTGTTTCCCTCCTAACTCCCGGAATCACTTCTTCTTGTGATACAATCTGTACACCATGCTGAACATTACTTCCGGTGGGCATGTTATTTGCTGACACATTTTTGCTGCTATCACGAGTGTCTTCAACTAAGCTCAGCCTTTTTTCTTCTTTTATGTGTGTACTTATGGGACCAGCGACAGGAGGCAAACAAATGCCTGATTCCTTAAAATCTGTGCGAGGAACCTTCACGCTAGTTGAACTTGTTAGATCCTCCCCTTCGTATGGTCTCTTCAAATTCAAATGTGGCGAATGAAACAACTGTGAATTTCCTGAACCACTGAACAGACCAGGTGGTGGATCAAATGATCTTGAAGATGGGGAAGCTGAACTTAGGTTACTCTTAATCTTTTTCCACACATTGTATAATCTAGGAGCAGGAAGAATTGATGGTTCAGCTGAGGTAATTGACCCTGGACTTCTGCTATTTCCTGCAACATTGTCCATACCAGACCCTGGCTGAAATGATTCTTCAGCTGAGAAAACTAACCTGGGGCCAATTCCTACATTTCCAGATACATTGTACATGCCAGGCCTTTGATGAATTGATTGTGTAGCACAGGGAACTAAATTTGAGCGACTTCCTCCCGGTATATTGGACTGACCTTGCTGTGGCAGAATCAAGTGTGTATCAGAGGGAATCATGGTTAAGCCACTTCTGTTGTTTCCCGATATACTGTGCATACCTAAAGCTGGCTGAATTAACAGTGTATCTGTGCTGACTGATCTAGGGCCAGGTTCCTTATTTCCTGATACATTGTACACATCAGGTATTGGTTGTGTTAAATTAGTAACTGTAGGAATTGATGTCAAGTGTCTTCCATCATTTTCAGAGACATTGTATAGAGCAGGTGCCGTCTGAACTGCTTGTGCTGAATAAACTGGCCTTGGACCACTTTGTTTAATTCCAGAAGAATCATGGGGAACAGGTGCCGGCTGAAGTAGCTGTATAGATGAGCTTGCCTGTTTCACAACAGAGGCATCCTGTTGGACTTGTCTTGATTTTCTCCTGATATCGTAATCTCTTCTGGAGAATTTGTTTGACAATGTATCCCATGCTTTATTAAGAAGCTTATGCACTTCCTTCGACCTGAGCTGGTTATCTTTAGCAAGTTGCACGTAATGGAGCTTCATTGTCTTAATATCTGCTGAACTATCAACGCCAAGGACACTATACCAGTCTATTTCCTCCTCTGCAGGGGAGACTTGCACAGTAATGTTACCTAGAAACCTTAAAAGTCTGTTGAGGTTTGGAAACCTATTTTGCTCCTGAATAGCAAATTCGATGGCCCCTTTTACATCGTTTTCCTGCAGTCTTCTGTCCAAATATTGTCTTGCGCTCTTATCATCCAATATAAGGGAGTCCATTGTAACGAGGTTCGGCTCTATTTGGTGATGTGCTTGCCTCGTCAAAAATCCTTGTCAATGATGCAACCTCTGATATTTAAGAGAAAGAAGTTCGAGTAAGCAGCAACATAGTATTAAATTACAGCATCTATACTTCACGAGATTAGTGAAGTAGTGAACATGATCGGAAGCAGAATAAAAGCATAACAGCGTAATAAATATCCAATTGAAACGGGCTATCCAATCTACGACACAACAGTGTAATAAATATCCCTAGTCAAATGTTGCGGAATCACAAAAAGAAAGAGTGATTACTTTTGTCGATACACCAACCAGCCGCAAGGGCTACGTGCCCTGAATCCGTAAATTGCAAGAAAATATCATTACTTAAAATTCCTTTTCTTTTTGAGGCATCAAGTTAAAAAGCTCATACAAAAAACGAATCAACCAGATTGCCTTCCAATTCATTTCCACAATTCATTCCATGTTCAAAGAATTAGAGAATATACACAATCAAAAATAAGACAGGAACTTGTGAAAGAAAAATTAGAGATCAAAAGGGGTCACTATGCTTTCAAATCACTTCTGCAAAGTAATAATTGGCAACAAGGGCATGAAAATTAATTAGTACTCACTCATACAAAAAGGGAAAATAGATGTATAAAACTAGAACAGAAAACAACATTCTTTGAAGTAATTAAAGCTTTACTGCAAAAAATAATCACTGCAATCAAATAATAATTGGGATCCAACATATGTAACAAATTCGACTAAGCCACCACAGATCAGAAAACTTCCACAAAGCAAGAATTTCGACTAAGGCACAACAGATCAGGTCTTAATTAAGGTTTCTACATAAAAACGTGTGTATTTCAATAGAGGAACTAATGTGAAAGAGGGTGAATTTGGTTGATTACCTTGATTGCTAGAACAAGAAGAATGGATTTGATTTTGCTTGCACTTGTGTTTTGTATCAGAAATGAAAACCGATGAAGGGAAAAAGTAGAAGATTGTTGAAAAGTAACTTCTTTGTGTTGTCTGTATGCAGGGACACTAAGCTACCAGCTTGCATGGCATTGAGCAAAAACCTCAGCCAAGCCTAAACATTAATATCAGAGTTTACTCTATCTTCTGTCAACCAACAATCTTTTGTATCTGAACAAAGCATTTATTATCAGTTTTCTTTTATCACTTTTCTGTTTCGGCAATGAGATCGAATTTTGAAGAATATTACGAATCTTTCAAGATTTTCTTCTTCTTTTTTCTTGAAGCGGCGGTGTCGTAGTACCGTTTTTTCTTAAAGCGGCTTCGTAGTACCGTTTATTTTTATTTCTTTTTATTTTATTTCTATGACGGAATAAAATTTAAGAGAATATTATGAATATTTCCCGGATATTATTTTCTTTTCCCTTAAAATTATGCGATATATGTTACGTTCCCTTTTTTCATATGTTTATTGCTATTTCTATATTTTTGATCAAATATAATTTTTGAGAATATCATTCATATGTTATATTTTTCCTTTTTACTTAATTGGGTGCAGTTGTAAATTCAAAAGTGCATATACAATTTTTAAGTCAAAGAATATTTAAAAGTTTTTTTTAAATAAATTAGTATTAGATATTTTAGTTTTACTCAGTGTTGGGGGTAGAATAATCAATCTAATATTGACAATTGATATAGGTAAAATGAGTCAGAGTCAATGATCTCCGCAATCTCCTTTTCGATATATACAATGGCGGAGCCAAGAAATTAATTTCATCTAAGCTAGTTTTTGAAAAAAAATTCTTTAATTTTCCCTAAGCTAATTAACAATAGTACAATAATGATAAGAATTTGTCTCACAATCATGATAACGAAAACAAAACACAATAAATTAACTGAATTTTCTTCGACATTAGCATTACACGAACAATGTACCTCACTCTTAGGTGTAGATGCAATTATAGAAAACAATGTCTTCTCCATCTTTTTTCCTTGACTTGTCATTATACATATTATATAAAATTAAAAGAGATTGAATAAATTATAAAATCTTAATTGTAAATATAAATTATAAATTAAAATATAAAAAATAAATTAATTGATCTTATTAATAATCTCTAAATTTTTAGTCTTCTTTTTCGTTCTTTGTCTTTTTCCTTATTTTTATACCTAATTAGAGTTTGTCGGACTTTTATGTCTTCTTATTTATTTCTTCCAAAACGTCTCGCAAACAAACATGGGCTGAGCTTATTTCTCCTCGGCTGGTTCCAAAAAAGTTTGGCCGCATTATATAAGATTTTGAATTTATATTTTTGCACTGGGCTGGAGCTCACCACAGCCTTTGATGTGGCTCCGCCTGTGAGTATATACTAACAAGTAATTCCTCAAAAATCCATCCGTCATTCGACTTTGAAGACTTGTTTTTCATAGTCGGAAACATTGTCCAGATATTGTGGTAGATGAGGAACAGTCGAGACAAGCTATAATGGAGTATTAAACACCCCCACTTTTCCGGTGGATTTTAGCAAAAAGAAAACAATAAAAATAATATGTTGCGTCTCTTTCTGGAGAGTACTCTAATCTCCAAAATTTCTCAAACCAACATTTTTAAAATATACGAGGATGATGTTTTCAACTCGAGAAGAAATAAACTTGAACATGTTGATATGGACCAAGATCAATATACGCCCTCATAAATCTCAATTTATTTCCACCGCCAGAATCACATATTAACGAATTGAAATTAATACATTCATCAATATTTTCAAAATCAATTCTTTCATTAAGAATCACACAATTGTGAGGTTACTTACAGTTGCCGCTAGTTCCCTCAAAATCACAGGTTCAACTCCATCTTCATCTTCACTAACATCAATTGAGATGACAATACTTGTAGGTTGTGTTTCATTTTACAAGCCGATTGCTTCGCTTTTCAGCGTCCTGCATTTGCTACTTTAATAAAGCATTTTTTGTGTAACAATTTATGTACTATATTTTATATGTATGTATGTATGTATGTATGTATGTATGTATGTATGTATGTATGTATATAATATTACAAATGTTAATTAATTAAATGAATAAATTCCATCTAACTCTAATCAATATTATTTTATATAAAATAGCTAATAAAGTGATTATTTTTACCAAGTAAAATTATTGAAGACATTAATCCGGTTCAAGGACTAGCACAATCTATTAAGTATCAGTCAGTTCTATGAAAAAAGATATGAGTATCTTAAGGAAGTTTCAAGACCTAGGACTCCACGACAAAATGAGGTGGTAGATAGGAAGAATATACTTTGATCGAATCTGCAAGGACTATTATAAGTCAATCAAGACTTCTTATCCATTTCCGGACTGATGTTGTGATTACTGCCTACTACACTCAAAATAGTACTCTGATAAATAAATATCTTAAAAAAGATACTGCATGAAGTTATTGCCAGTCGAAAATCTTCACTGAGTTACTTTCATGTCTTCGGTGCGAAATGCTTTGTGCCTAAAGATGAGCATCTAGAAAAATTCGATACTAAAGCTAACGAAAGCATCCCTTGGTTATTCTATGAAGTCGAAGAGGGTTTATTTGGTTAATGAAGGAAAGCTGGTTCAAAGCATCAAATTAATGTTCGACGATACCAATCTCCCAAGTCTACAAAAGAAAAATAAGTCTTAGTCTCTAAAATTTGAAAATCTGTCGAAAACCTACATAAAGGGAGATGAACCAGAACTTGTTATTAGGATTCCTAATACAAGGAAAGAAAATGTTGATCCTAAAACATTTAGATGGAGTGTTGGAATGCAAACGTGACTCTGAACATGGTGGTCAAGTGGAGAATCATCATATAGACCTAGCAACAACTCAGAGGGACCAAGTATTGTATGTGAATCTGCTAGTCATTACACTCAACCCAACTATGAATTCCGAGAATCATCAAGATCTAATTTGCCAAGACGGAGGGTATGGAGTAGAGCACATCCTTTCGAACAGATCATTGGTGATCCGGACACATGTGTGTAAACTAGAAGAGCAATGCAAAATGAATGCAATTTTACAAGATTTCTTTGACAAGCTGAACCTAAAAAGGTTAACGAAACTTTTATGACCAAAGTTTGTTGATGAAATTTGAATATATTTAATCATTTTCACTCTATTTTACAGAATTTAAAGATCTTTTACATATATCTTTGCTCAAGAATTTTTAAATATTTTTGTAGTCTAAAATCAGTTCAAGTATTGTTTTACTTAACATAAAAGGTATTATAAATAGAAAAACAAATGCAGAAGATTCTCATAAAGACGAGCAAAAAAATATGATGGTACTATGTGAAAAATCATGTCGGTACAAATAGGGCTGAGCAAAAAATCGATTTAGAACTTAAACCGGGAAAAATCGGAAAAAAAACCGATCCGAATTTAACTAATCTGAAACCGAAATCGAAAAGTTAAAAACCGATCCGATTTAAGTGGTTGGGTTCCAGTTATACCTCCCAACCGAACCGATAAAAATCGAATCTAACCGATTATTAAAATAATAATTAAATATAATATATATCTATATACATATAATAAATATATAATCTATATCATGTTTAAAAATCAAGAAATCAATTCGAAAACTTGAAAAAAATATAATGCTGTGTTAGTATCAATTTGTAAGTTAAAATTTGGCCTTGCAGATAGTATTTGCTTCTGATTTTCTTTGTTTAGCTATCTGTTTCTTTATATATCCTGTTTTGCTCAGTTTCTACAAAATCATTTCACACTGCCTCATCATTTCCTTCTCGTGTACAAGTGAGTTTTTTTTTTTTGAAACTTACAAGTGAGATTTTTGATATATACTAAGAGTTGCACTATTTTTTCACCAATCAAGTAAGTGTATACTCATTTTGATATTTTTTTTATTAAGCAGACAAGTTGACAAGTGTATGTTGATTTTGTTTTTCATTGTTATATTTGTCGGTTTTGTGACCGAAGCCGAACCGATTACAACCGAACCGAGGTTTTTTTAGAGTCGGCGGTTGCGGTTTTCAATTTTAAAAGCGATGATATATAGTTGCGGTTCTAGTTTTATCCAGAAATCGAGCCAAACCGGCCTATGCTCTCCCCTGCGTACAGAAAATATCTCGAACTTATGTAACACCTAATAAAAATATATTAACCCAAATATGTTTATTAATTATTTAAAAGTCTACATTATATTATTAAAGTCGTAACATTCTGAACTTTGATCGCTATGATTTTAATTAAAAAATACAAATAACATAATTTAATTCTCTCAATAAAATAAAATAAATATATAATAAAATAATAAATATTATAATTTAATAAATATTATAATTTAATAAATAATATATTAAAATCTAGGGAATTTATCAAATATACTACTTTTTAGGATCTTATTTGCAAAAATACCATCTTCCTAAATTAATTGCATATTTACTAAACTAAGTTTCTAAATTGCAAAAATACTACCCCCTCCCCCTACAACTAAATGCAACTTCATATGCAACTGAATGCCTGATTTCAAGTTCCACTTTTTAAATGTCATTTTCGACCAGATTTTCAGAGTATATATATATATATATATATATATATATGTGTGTGTGTGTGTGTGGGGGGGGGGGGGATTCCAATGATGAGGTCGAAAATGACATTTGGAGATTGGAATTTGAAATCAGGCATTTAGTTGCATTTGGTTGCATTCAGTTGATTCTATTTTGATCTAATGGCCCCGCCAGGGGCACCCATACATCAGTTGTAATTTACAGTTTTCAATTGCATTTAGTTGCTTATGAGATTGCATATTCAGTTGAATATTGCCCCTGCGGGGCCTGCAACCCAAATCCACCACAATATCACCCCACCCTAAAAAAATTCAGTTGCTTATGATGTTGCATTCAGTTGATTCTATTTTGATTTAATGGCCCCGCCAGGGGCACCCATACATCAATTGTAACTTACAGTTTTCAGTTGCATATGAGATTGCATTCAACCATATGCAAATGAATGCAACCTCATATGCAACTGCAACTCCTGATTTCAAGTTCCAGTTCTCAAATGTCATATATATATATATATATATGGATTCCAAGGATGAGGTCGAAAATGACATTTGAGAACTGGAACTTGAAATCAGGCATTCAGTTGCATGTGGTTGCATTCAGTTGCAGAACGGAGGGGTAGTATTTTTGCAATTTAGAAACTTAGTGTAGTAAAACTGCAAATAGCTATTCTTGAGAAAAGTAAATTTGCAAAAATTTACTTTTTCCTATATATTTATGAAAAAACCCCTAAAATCTATTGGGACGGACTTAAAATCCAAAACAAAAACGGTTAGGCAAAATAAAATCACCCCTCCACAGTCAAATTCGTGCCAAACACTTCCTCCTTATATACATACACAGCTGGTTCACAAACGCCCCCAATCGTTAACATCTTCTAGGGTTTAGTCAAGAACCCTAGATCCCTCAATAAGCCTCTTATATCTATCAAATTTTTAGGGTTTTAAATCCAAAGTTTCAATCTCCTCCGCAAATCTCGTGATGGGTACAGAGCGGAAGCGAAAAGTGAGCTTGTTCGATGTGGTTGATGATAGTGCAATCTCCAAGCTCAACAAAACAAACGGCGCCGTTTCGAATAGTGTCAATTCGCTGATTAATCGGTGGAATGGGAGGCCGTTTTCGCAGAGATATTATGATATTCTGGAGAAGAGGAAGACTTTGCCTGTTTGGCATCAGAAAGATGAATTCTTTAAGGCTTTGAAGGAGAATCAGACGCTGATTCTTGTTGGGGAGACTGGGAGTGGGAAGACTACGCAGGTTAGTTCTTTCGGTTTCGGTTCGGTTCGGTTCGATTATGATGAAATTTTTGATCTTGTTAATTTGCAGATTTTTGAATGGAATTTGTGTTTTATTATTCGGTTCTATATTTGTTTCTGTTAAGTGGGTAATACAGGCCGGCTGATGTTAATTAGTAGTTAGATGTTTGCTGAGTATAGATGAGGTGAAAAAATTTGTTTATGTATGGGTATCTTGCAGCTGTTTGTAGTAGTAGGGGGGCCTTTTTTACCATTCGTAATTGTATGTATATGAATTGAGTTTGGTATATGCCAAAGATTTACAATTATGATGCCAAAGTTTTTTTTATTCCCCTGAATGACCTGGACCGACCAATAGGGAAATCCCAATCCATTGGGCCTTTTGATACAATCAAATAGAGGAATGTGTAAGAAATTAAAATTATTCAGTTTAGCAAATGTCATTACATTTCCACCTGAGAGAGAGAAATGGTTATTCTTGTGTGTGTGTTCAAGAGAGAGGGAGGGAGAGAGAGAGTCTAATTACTCTTCTATGTTTTTTATTGTCGGATTTTAAGTGATTTTTTAAGCCTGTTTATACTTATGCAGTAATTTCATGTGTTATGAATTGGGCTGTAAATAATCTGTATACATCTTGTTATTTCCTTGTTGGACTAATTTTATTCACATTTGTTATATAGATTCCTCAATTTGTTCTGGAAGCTGTTGAATTGGAAAGCCAAGATAAACGTAAGAAGTACATAATTGGTTGCACCCAGCCTCGTAGGGTTGCAGCAATGTCGGTTTCTCGTAGAGTTGCTGAAGAGATGGACGTAACTATTGGAGAAGAAGTTGGTTATAGCATCCGTTTTGAAGATTGCAGCAGTTCACGAACTGTTCTAAAGTAAACTTGTTCCCTTAAAAACATAAATCCCAATCAAACACTTCTTGTTTTACTGGTTTAATGAAATTGTACTTCATTTTACTTGAAATTAATTCCTGTACTTGTATTTTGTTCTGGCAGGTACTTGACAGATGGTATGCTATTAAGAGAAGCAATGACAGATCCACTTCTTGAAAGATATAAAGTGATAATTCTTGATGAAGCTCATGAAAGGACTTTGGCAACAGATGTTCTATTCGGACTTTTAAAGGAAGTATTGAAAAATAGACCTGATCTGAAGCTAGTTGTGATGAGTGCTACTCTTGAGGCGGAGAAGTTTCAGGGTTACTTCTTTGGGGCACCTTTGATGAAGGTTCCAGGAAGACTACACCCAGTAGAGATCTTCTATACGCAGGAGCCTGAGAGGGACTACCTTGAAGCAGCAATTCGTACAGTTATTCAAATACATACATGTGAACCTCCTGGTGATATACTAGTCTTTCTTACTGGGGAGGAGGAAATTGAAGATGCCTGTCGGAAGATAACAAAGGAAATCGGCAATTTTGGAGATACCGCTGGACCTGCATTAGTTGTGCCTCTGTACTCCACACTTCCTCCAGCTATGCAGCAGAAAATATTTGATCCTGCTCCTCCTCCTTTGACACCAAATGGTCCAGCTGGAAGGAAGATTGTTGTCTCCACAAACATTGCCGAAACGTCTTTGACTATTGATGGCATAGTTTATGTCATAGATCCTGGATTTGCTAAGCAAAAAGTTTATAACCCACGAGTGCGTGTTGAGTCTTTGCTGGTTTCACCAATATCGAAGGCAAGTGCCCACCAGAGGTCAGGTCGTGCAGGCAGAACACAACCAGGAAAGTGTTTTAGACTATACACAGAGAAAAGCTTCCAAAATGATCTCCAGCCTCAGACATACCCTGAGATTCTAAGGTCAAACCTTGCAAATACAGTTCTCACTTTAAAAAAATTAGGTATAGATGATCTGGTCCATTTTGATTTTATGGACCCTCCTGCCCCAGAGACACTAATGCGTGCATTAGAGGTTCTGAATTACTTGGGAGCCTTGGACGATGAAGGAAATTTGACCAGGCTGGGTGAAATCATGAGCGAATTGCCCCTTGACCCACAAATGGGGAAGATGCTTGTTGTCAGCCCGGAGTTCAACTGTTCGAACGAGATTTTGTCTATATCAGCTATGCTTTCAGGTCTGTGCCTTTTTTTATCTATCTTGTCTCTCTATGATTTTTCAGTTTGTTTGTCGGTTGATGATGTCAAATGAGGTGCCGTAAGCCATCTCATGCGCCTTTCATCAATCTGTTCTAGCATTTGCATTATACTCAATACTCATATACGTGGACATGCATAGGGAGTACATTTCTAAATGTAAAAACATGTCTGCCCAAGCATGTATGCTTGTGGGAGATGCATGCATCTCCGTAATTCATCATCAGCGACTATCAAGTCTTGGTTGCATGTCCCCTGTTGGCATGTGCCATAGAATTTGTAGCTAGGGCTGATGCATATGGTACATATAGTTGCAGTTTCTCAGTTTTCTCTCTTGAAGCAATGGTATCGTCTCGCCTCTATGCATCTGCTGACCTACCGTGGGCCTCCTCTGTGATAACAAATTTTTTCTTTAGTACCCAATTGCTTTGTACGGCCTAGAGAAGCTCAGAAAGCTGCAGATGAAGCTAAAGCTCGGTTTGGCCACATAGACGGGGATCATCTCACACTCTTGAATGTGTACCATGCTTACAAACAAAACAGTAAGTTTTGAATTCAACTCTGCTCTGCAGTCACCCTAAGAAGTGGATTATGCATGCAATTATTGTCTGATTCTAGTGCTTATGAGCTTCTTGTTCAATTCTCCAGGTGACGACCAGTCATGGTGTTACGAGAATTTTGTCAACCACAGGGCACTCAAGTCTGCAGATAATGTGAGGCAGCAGCTAGCTCGCATCATGGCTAGGTTTAATTTAAAACTCTGCAGCACTGACTTCAACAGCCGGGACTACTACATCAACATTAGAAAGGCCATGTTATCGGGATATTTCATGCAGGTGGCTCACTTGGAACGTACTGGACACTATTTAACTGTCAAAGATAACCAGGTATGCATGAAAATTCCACAACTTATATTTTTTTAGAAATTATTAATTGCTGTTTAGTAATGCTAATTAATGCCTCATTTTAGGTGGTTCATCTACACCCATCAAATTGCCTGGATCACAAACCAGAGTGGGTAATTTATAACGAGTATGTCTTGACAACCAGGAATTTTATCCGCACAGTAACAGATGTTCGTGGTGAATGGTCAGTATTCTTTCTTACTGCAGTAGGTTTCGATAATATGATGTTGCTTGCATGTTTTTGTTGTTGAAAGATCATAACTGTTGTCTTTGTTCAACAAAGAGACATAAATTTGTTCTGTAGGTTGTGGAAGGCTGTTTTAGACTCTCAGTGCTGTAGCTTTCGCTTTTTTAAATTGATAGTTCTTTAAATATGATATCCTCTTTAATCAACAAGGAAACAGTATGTTCATATGTTGTTTTCAAACTACTATGACCTTCGCACAAGAAATCAATATGATGTTTCTAAAGATACTGCTTTGATAGTCACCCCCTACTGCAGCAATAGCCTGTTTTATGATATAATCCAGACATGACGGACATAATCAATAGCTTGTTTTATAGAAAGGGAGTTGTGTCACTTGGGAAAAAAGGAAAAATTACAGTATCATTTTTTATTGGTAGATTGCGATATTTCAATGATTCAGTTTTTTGTTAATATTGCAATGGCGTTTAGAATCAATTGTCTTCACTTATTTGATGCTGGTGGGGGTTATATTAGTTTTCTTATTGGTGTTTTTGCATGTGGATGAATCAGGTTGATTGATATTGCACCACACTACTTTGATCTTGCAAACTTTCCTCAATGTGAAGCAAGGCGTGTTCTTGAAAAGTTGTACAAAAAGAGGGAGCGAGAGGCAGATGCGAAAACCAAAAAGTAGAAACTATCATTGGCCTCAACTTTGTTAGAGCTGTTTGTTGGCTTTTATTGGCTGCGTCGGTAAAATGGTTACTATTTTTCTGGAGCACTGGTTTTTTTCAGGACTATGGGACCAACCAATCAGCTCACTACAGCCCCTTAACTCCCTACAAAAATGTGGTGAACATGCAGACGTTGAGATATTCTATTTAAGTTTATTGTTGACAGTTACCAGCACTACATGTATTCTATTTGTTTCGACAGCTCCTTTGGTATCTATTATTATCAGTGTTTCATTTTCTTAAATTCATACACCTTGTTATGATACGAGATGATGAGCAATGTTGACGATACTGCTAAGATTTTGAAGTTTTTATTAAAAAAAAACTTGTCTGGTTGGAGTTTCTTTATTTGTAAATTTTGTGAAAGTAATGGCAGAAAAATGCCTAAAATGGATATCAATCTTTCTCATGGTGGTTAGAAAATTGCGGGTTGTAAGAGCATCTCCAACGGCGTGTTGTATATCTATAATCGTTGGCTAAATGGGACCTGTAAGACATTATGTAAAATTTGTTGAACCTGTAAGATATTTTGCTTCAATGGTATTGGTTATATTGGTTGACAATAATTTAAAAATAGTATGTTATTAATATTTTAGATTGTTAAAATAGAATATATTAGTTCAATATAGTAATAAATGATGTGCAATCTTCTTACAGATTTCTTACAGATCTCTTACAGGCCTGTAGAAGGTTCTACAAATTTAGTCATCTATAGGAGGTTGGCTAAAATTACTGCGTGTGGTTGGAGGAGTTTTTCGAGTTATTGGTCAAATTTTTTTATTTTTAGTATGCCAGCTCATCTTTTAGCTAATGGTTTTCAATGATTGGAGATGCTCTAAGTTTAGAAAATAGAATATGACTAACATGATCTTATATCAATTTATATTTCCGGATTAACCATGGCTTTTTGGTCGTCATATTTCCCGGCTTTTTGCTTGTCACGAGTGGATTGACTTATCTAGTTTAAAAATGTTCTTTTCTAGGTGTTTTTATGTATTACATTCTTTCTAGAAATCAGGAATCAGAACTAATTGGATTAGAAATTTTTCGATAAATTAAAATTTTTTAATCAAATCAGAGTGGGATCGGAAATGAGATTTTTTAATAAATCAAGAACTTCTAGTTAAATTGAAGTGCCATCGAATTCGGTAAAATAGTAAAATATATTTAAAGGATTAATCTGGGATTTTTAAAAAATCGTAAAGCTTCACTGTCTCCTTAGTATTGCAGCTTGCTTCACCGTAATCTATTCAAGTTGCATTCATTCGAGTACATTGTTGACTGACGTTCTTTTGCACATTGTTGAGTGAAGTTCTTTTTTTAACGATACCCTTGGTTGGCAAACTGACAACCTTTGTTAGTCTAAATTAAATCCTAGCCTATTATCGACTGCGATAACTTGTTTGTACTGGGCACATATGAAACTTGGAATATTCTTAAAATGCAAAGTAGGATATAATGTATGTAAATTTACATTGTTGTCGAAGATCAGTGATAAGTTAAATTTATGTACCCAATCTTGGCCAGGAAGGCTAAAACAGCAAATTATAGAATACTAACAAGATTCCCTGAACCCACACTAGGGAGTACATATTTTCTTTAGCAGGAAATAACAAAGAGATTCATTCAAATCACACCTCAAGGCGGAGGATAAATAAAAGGTGGACAAGCCACCCACTTAGCTGTCAATGACATGAAGCGAGCCAATGTAGCTAACCAATGCGCATGAGTTTTATGAATATAGTATAACTGTAGAAGCATATATTAAGGAAGTTAATGTCTATGTCTGCAACATCAATGCCAAGGAGGAGCTCGCGTTGATTTAAAAATTGTGATTGTCACTATGAGCAAACAAGGATTGACGTTGATAACTGATAAGAAAGGGAAGATGCCTCTTCAATAGCCAAAACTTTAGCTTGCAGGGGTGAGTTTGCTGAGATCAATTCAGAATGTCCATCAGTTAGGGTTCTCACTTTACGCCTACATAAAACTCCAATGGAAGCAATTACATCTTTGAAACTACCGTCACAGTTAAACTTCACAAGCTAGACAAATTAGTTACAGAAGTACACCACTGCAAACTTGCAATTTTTTCAGTAAACAGGATTCTATCTAACGCAAAGCCCAAAAAGCTATTCAAACATTTCCCCGTCCTTAGTTGAGCTTAATGCAATTGTGGTCAGCTATCAACAAGGCCCGATTAATATCCAAGGTTTTGACTTTTAAGTTTTGCATTTTTTTAAACAGTGACATTGTGTCATTAGATATGTAGAGTCATGTTCAAGAGAGAACCATTAGAGAGAGAACCATAGAACCCTTACCTTATTAGGTAGGGTTCTGCAGCAGAACTTAAGTATTAGTTAGGGTTCTGCAGCAGAACTTCACATGCAAAAAAATGTCAAAATCTATGTATTATATTTTAAAATTATTTTTGAACACATACAACGATGAAAAAACATGAAAAAAACATGTATTTAGATTTAGATCCTAAAAATCTATTTAAAATTTAGGGTTCTGCAGCAGAACCTTAGTGGTTCTATGGTTCTATTTTAAGGACTGGTTCTCTCTTGAGCGCGACCCTAG
Organism: Daucus carota subsp. sativus; assembly: GCF_001625215.2. Taxonomy (NCBI): domain Eukaryota; kingdom Viridiplantae; phylum Streptophyta; class Magnoliopsida; order Apiales; family Apiaceae; genus Daucus; species Daucus carota. Next base: position 33,593,972 of record NC_030382.2, on the reverse strand, counting down.
ATATGTAAGTATGCAGTGAAAGTGACTCACCACGTGTGACTGGGTGTAGTTTACTTGTAAATATAAGGGAATTTGAAAACCATAAAAATTTGCTGTAGTGAGCCTACAAATGCTTTTAGATTACTCTACACTGGTATGGTATCTAACTATAGCTATTTAACAACTCGAACAAAGACTTTCTAGCAAAGGTGCTTGTACCTGTGTGGTAAGAATATTCCAGTCTCATCATATTGTACACGATGACTCTATCCAGCTTACTGCCTTTTGCTTCCTAGAAAGCTTAACACTGTCCCAAACATCCTTATCACCGTGTATCTTTGAAAGCATTGAATAAATAGCAGGATGGTTGTGTTCTAAACTGTCAAGTTCTTTTGCAGCCAACTCCCCGAGTTCCAAGCATGAATACAATCCACATGCCCCAATCAATGCACCCCATACAACCACATCAGGTTCAAAAGGCATTTCATTAATCAGCTTTTCTGCTTTTTCTAGCTGGCCAGCTTTCCCAAATAGATCCACCATGCAAGCATAGTGCTCCTTTTCCGCTTGGATTCCATACTTCATATCCATATCTGCAAATTGCCGTTCACCCTCTTCAACTAGTCCACCGTGTCCACATGCTGAAATAATATTAATAAAGGTAATCTTATCAGGTTTGACACCTACACTTATCATACTCTCAAATTCCTGCAGTGCCCTAGTTGCAAACCCATGCCTTGCATAACCTCCAATGATCGAGTTCCATGATGCAACATTCTTTTTTGGCATTGATACAAAAATGCGGTTTGCTGCCTCAATGTCCCCACATTTTGCGTACATATCAACAAGGGATGTCAACAAAATGACATCACGAGGGGTTCCAGATTTTATAATACACGAGTGCACTTGATTTCCTAACATAAGAGACGAGCTAACTGCACAAGCCTCTAATACACTAGAAAATGTAAAATGATTCGGATAAGGCCCTAATCTCAGCATTGAGATAAACAACTCAAAAGCATCAAAAAACTTCCCATATTGCACATATCCTTTTATCATTGCAGTCCACGAGAACACATTTCTTTCAGTCATCATATCAAATTTAAACCGAGCTTCATCAATTCTCCCATTGTTAATATAACCATTAACCAAAGTCGTCCATGAAACAACATTTTTTACAGGCATCACGTCAAATGCTCTCTGAGATTCATTAATCAGCCCCATGTCCATAAACCCCAAAATCAAAGCATTCCAAGCAGACACCTCTTTCAACGATATCTCATCAAACACTCGACACATATCATCAACATCCCTGAAATCAGTGTAAGCCCTCATCAATGCTGACCCAACATAAATATCCAAATTAAAAGCAGAGGAAATTGTAAGACCATGAAGCTGTGTAATCAAAACACTCAATCTTGTACCTACCAACGCGCTAACAACCGTCGAGAAGGTGAACTCAGTCGGCCTAAGCCCACCTCTAAACATTTCCAAGAAAAGTGTATATATCTTTTCCGAGTTTCCAGCCTTGTGAAAACCCGATAACATGGTGTTCAAAGAAACAATGTCTCTCACAGGCATCTCATCAAACAGTTCTTGAGCTTTCGAAATTTGGTTGGTCTTGACATAACCACTGATCATTGAATTCCAGGACACCACATTCCGGGTAATATGATTCTGGTCAAACAGTTTGCGAGCATCATGTACATTCCTGTCACGAATGTAACAGTTGATTGTGGCGTTCAGATTTTTAGTTGAGATGTTAGTACAGAAGTGGCGGGAATTCCATAAGAAAGGTAGGTATGATATGCGCATGAATAGTAATGAGACCGTGTGTAATCGACCGAATGCTAATTTTAGTTACCTAAAAAATAAAAATTAGATGCTTTTTCTTAAAATAAATAAAAATTGATTGCAAGGTTCCAAGGAATCAAGGATCCCCTTTTATCGAGAACTATTGAAAAAAGCCGCGCTTCGCGGCGGCATCATGATTTTTTTTTAAAATTCTGATATGAACTAATATTATAATAGCATAAAAATTCTTTCGAGTCATCTCTCGTTAAACATATCACTAATAAAAAAATATTATAATTAATATAAAAATTTGCTTAAGTGGCCCTCATTTAATATTCTATCAAACTATCAAGAATCTTTACATGTATGATATATTAAGGAGTATTATCGTAAAAATTTGTTTGCTTTATAAAAGCTGTTTGATATAAGGTGTGATTACTTCGCGGCGGCGTTTAATTTCCATTCATAAATTATGAAATAGAATAGTATATGAAACTTGTAATATTAAAGATTATAATTGGATAAAAATTATTTTGAATCGTGGTCCTGTTTTAACAAAAAAATATATTATAACATAGATAAAAATATTATTTTAGCCACTTTCTCGTCAAACAAAATACTAATAGAAAAAATATTATTATTTAGTTAAAAATTAGTTTGGGCCGCCTCCTGTGCCCGTCAAACACAATACTAATAAAAAATTATTATTATTTAGATAAAAATTAGCTTGGGCCGCCTCCCGTGCCCATCAAACATAATACTAATCAAGAATCATTTTGATTATCATAAAATCAATATATGATTCCTATTTTATATATCCTATTTATTTATTATTATTTTTATTTAATGATTCCTATTTATTAGTTAAAAAATATTATTCTTTTATTATTCTATTTTTTGTGCTATTAGTTTTTTATAATGATTATTATCTTTATAATCCTTAATTCTCAACTCGAAATTTAAGAAAATTACAAGACTAAATCGAAAATAAAATTGCACGTATTACCTTATAAATTTTAAATATAAATTATGTTTATTCTATGATTGTTAGTTTAAGTAAATAAAATCTTATTTCTTTTAGGAGTCCTAAATAAGAAGATCCTTGAATTTGATTTTTTGAATTATAATTTTATTTATTATTCGAAATTCAAGAAAATTATAAGACTGAATCGAACTATTGTCCAGATTAGTCGTAAGTCCATGCATACCATTTGAATGAGGTTGCGAATATGTCAAAGATGTTTTTATGTTATTTTCTTGTTGATTATTATGAAACGACGTGAGTTTACCGCTACGAAACCGTTTAGAAAATGTAGATTCTGGGAGATGTTGGTTTTTATTTTTTTAAATATATAATTTGAAAAAAATTAATAAAATAAGATTATAAATCTTACAACTTTTTTTTTGAAAGAAAAATTTTATAACTTTTGAAAATAAGAATTGTATTTTTTTTAATTATATATGTTCTATAATTGTTATTTGAATAAATAGAATACTGCTCTTTTATGATTTCTAAATAAGTAAAAAAATTGTACTATCTTTGCAATCTTTTTATCTATAAAATATTTGAATTTGGTTTTTAGATTATAATTTTATTTTATATCCGAAATTTAAGAAAATTATAAACTGGATCGAACAATTGCAGAGACGCCAATTTTATGATTCGAATATATTTAGATTATTCTTCTATATATCTTATCGTGTATATATTACTTAACAAATATTAAATATAAATTGTATTTTATCTATTATTATTAGTTTGAATAAATATAATCTTATTTCTCTTAGGATTACCAAATAGAAAAAGAATTGTATCATCTTTAGAATTCAATAAGAAATACTATTGTATCATCTTCAGAATTTAATAAGAAATACTAAATAAGAAAAGAATTGTATCATATTTACAATTCAATAGGAAAAGAATTGTATTACCTTTAGAATTCTTGAATCTGATTTTTTGAATTATAACTATATTTTCTCTCCGAAATTTAAGAAAAATCAGAAGACTGAATCGAGCGATTCTAGAGACGCCCGCATTCTCCTTTATATATATATATTGAATCTCCCTTAATTTTTACAAGAATACCTTATCGGTTTACTAATTATACTTGAATTTGGGCAAAGATCTTCGATTTCTGAAATATTTCTGATAAATCATGAATCATAGATCAATGGATTAATCTGTATTCTCGGGCTATTTTAATTGATCCAATAAATTGCATCAACCAAGCGAAGATGAACTTAAATTTTGATAAAATCGCCTAACGTGAATGGTCACATATTTGATGATGTAACTTATATTCCCTTCATTCCAAAATAATAGTTGAATGAACTTTTTCCACGTATTTTGAGGTGTAAAAAAATATTTTTCAATATTTTACCTTTAAAATCTTTTTTTCTACATAAAATTATAAATGTTAAATTTTTATTCAGAAAAAGAAATTGCAAAAAAAACAATGAGCAGAAGTATGTTTTTCTTACAACTCAAATTACGTGCATAAAGTTAAAACGACTACTGCCTCTGTCCGAATCATTTTATTACTGAAAGAAACTTGTATATACATTCCAAAATTAAGCCATTAATTTAAATAAGATTTACAAAAATTGAAAATTATTAACCTTTTCTTTCAGACATTTCATCAAACAGTCTCACATCAAAATAAATTGCAAAAAATACAAATTTATTATCGATAAAGAGAAAGAGAGATGGAGAGTCGGACAACAATATGAGAAACAGAAAGAGAGATAGAGATATATAGATAACAAGAGAGAGGAGAAGGGAGAGAGGATACAAATAAAGTCGGAAAGAGGGGAGAGAGAGATTCAAGGAGAAAGAAATAGAAAGAGATTTAGGATGGGAGAGAGAGGGGACTTACATGAAGAACACGAAGATTATAGAACTTTGATATGAAAATAGATGAGATCTGAATGTGTTTGAATCCAATCACACAATATGAATTTGAATTTTGAAATTGAAATCTAAACAAGCAGATGGCGAAATAAAGCAGATGGTATTGGGCGACTAAAACACACTGCATTTTCGTTTGTTTCCGAAATAGAGAACAAAAATGTGAATATCGAGGAAATTGCACGTTATACACATAGTGGGGGGAAACCTAGATATTGTAGATACGGGGGATGAATCATATCCGAAAGAGGGGAGATAAGCACGTGAGGATAGGGCTGAGCATTCAGATGTTTCGGTCCAGAAAAGGACCGAACAAAAATAACCGAAAATCGAATTTGTAATTTTTTTCGAACTGAACTGGACCGAAATTAGCATATGGACTGAACTGGAACCGAACTTCAGTTCGGTTCTTTCCTTAAGAACCGAACTTTTAATCAAAATAAGAAAATTATAGGGTCTGTTTTTGTTAATCACCTCCTGCACATCCACCCGCCTACACCTTCCTTCACTCTTCAATATGCCGAACCTGGCCACCAGCAAAACACAAAATGACAAAACAATACTCCATTTACAAAGACCTGTGCAAATATGAATTTTCGATTTTTACTTGACTCTCCGATTCGTCAACCTTGATTGCTTGATTCTTCGAATTTGATTGTTTTGTTTCTGATTACTGATTAGGGTTTTAGGGGGCGACTAAAGAACCGTGGTTCTGGGTATGTGTCTCACATATGTGACTAGCATGTGTATAATTTACAAAAGATATATTTAATATTTTAAAGTATTAATATATAGTTCGGTCTATTCGGTCCGAAACCGAACTTTTACTCAAAGGACCGGACAGAACCGAAATTTAATTCGGTCCGGACCGAAGAACTGAAATTCAATTCGCTCTGAACTGAAATACCAAAAAAAATCAAAATTCTGAAAAAATTGTAACCGAACCGAATTTACACCGTTCGGTTCAGTTCGATTTTGCTCAGCCCCATGTGAGGATGTAGGCATGTGGAAAAGGTAGTCATGGTTACTATCTTATCGGGTTAAGTATCAAGTTGGTCACTGAAATGAAGGCTATGTATCACTTCTTTCATTGATGTTTTAGAGGTATCATCTTGATTACTAAAGTCGTATAAAATATCAAATAGATACCTCGAAAAATGTGTCGGGCAAGTAAATATTTTTTTTCACTAAGTTCTTCACATTTTTATTCAACACTATTATAATCAAATGAAAAGTGGTTAATTCTGGTATCCTTGATAATATATCTAGATTTTTTAAAAAATATTTATTATTTATTTTAAATTTTAAAATTATTTAATCTTATTTAAATAAAAATATATAGTAAATATGTGTTTAAAAATCTAGATAAGATAACAGAATTCACCACTTTTCATTTAGTTATAGCAGCGCTGAAGAAAAATGTGTAGAACTTAATGAAAAAAATATTTACATTCTCGACACATTTTTCGAGGTATCTGTTTGATATTTTATACGACTTTAGTAATCAAAATGATACCACTAAAAAATCAATGAAAGAAGTGATACATGGCCTTCACTTCAGTGACGAACTTAGATACTTAACCCTTATCACATATGAGGAAACTATGTATACATAGACAGTGGCGGATCTGACTATGAAGTTAAGGGGGGTCAATTTTTTGTAAAAAAAATTAAAAGGGGTCACAAAAAAATTAAGGGGGGTCAATTTCAATTTTACAACCCAAAAATATGTATAATGTAAAAAAAAAAAAATAAATTAAGGGGGGTCAGTTGCCCCCTCTTGCCCCTTCTAAGATCCGCCTCTGTACATAGATCATAATACATACATATCTGTAAGTATGAACTCTTGAGAGTCAAATTTTGACTTCGGTAGCATGGACTGTAAATATGTATGAAGTGTTGGGCTATGTGCTGGCAAGACGTGGTAAAAATGACAACAAGATTTATTATATACTCTAGTGTATTACTCTTGATATTGAAATTTTATTATTTGAATGTTCACAAAAGTCACGACGATTAATTTTCTTGAATTAATTTAATTTTTATTCGTAGATATTGTTTTTTTATATAATTCATATATGACTGTTATTTCTTGTAAAAAAGTATTCTGTGAAGTTATGACAAACACAAAATCAAATTTAATATATTACTTGTTTGCTGCAATGAATTTTAAAAATGAAACGAAACTCTAGTCATGCTTTAACGTTTATTTATAATTTAGATTAGTCATAAGGGGGAGGGATTCTTATTAACGTATTACTCTCATTCACTAATAAGTGTTTAGAAAAATGCTAGTTAAACTTCGACAGTGTCTCCGGGGCACCGTTGAATGTAGATATCAGTTATTTTAAATTTTTTTTTATAAATTTTTCCCGAATTTTAGTTAGTAATATATGATTAGCACCACTCCACTAATGATATCTTTGCATGCATGTAAATTACCAAATTAAAATCAAGTAACTTGTATTTTGTTGATGATAAGTAAGAAATAAATTGTATTTTGTGTAAGTTTATTCGGATATTTAAACGTTAAGTTTGGCTTACAATTATTGTTCGTCGGATTTGTTAAGATCTTTACAAACAGAACTATATTTATAATTATATAATTATTTTGACCAGAAAAATTTAATGATAAAATAATATCGAACGATAAAATTCCATAATTTACAGCCGAATTCATATTCGACCATCCACGATCAGATTTAATTCCATTTACAAAAAATCTGAAATTGTGGTCGATTTATAATTTTGATCAAAATTTCAAAATTTGAACAGCCAAGTGAAAATTTCAAAAGTTTTTGCTGAAGTTTTAAATTTTGTGTGAAATTTTTAACCAAGTTATTTTCTATCTTATTTCGTCAAAAATTGGCGGTCAGAATTATTTATTTTTGATCGGATATTTAAAGTCGACTACCTTATATTCGACAATTTCTATGCTGGTTGAAAATAATTATTTTCGATAGTTAACAATAAAATATAGATATTTTTATCGGATGTTGACAGTTAAAAATAATCGCTTTTGTTATAGTAGTTATTCCCTCTGTCCCATTTAATTGTATACGTTTCTTTTCAACTGCTCGACACGCATTTCAATGCTCTTATAAAACATAGTTCCGTAACTTATTTTTGAGATTTTTTTTTTCTGAATAAAAATATAACATTCAAACTTTAATTCAGAAAAAGAAATTTTTAAAAATAAATTACACAACTATATTTTACAGGAGCATTAAAATCCGTGCCGCGTCCTCGTCCCCCAATGTATACTACTCAGGGGGACGGAGGGAGTAGATGAAATTTGAGAGGACGCGTAGTATTATTCAAATTTGAGTCATCATTATTTCATACCAGCTTTTCAAGCATGTACTTTCATTCTCAATCCATGTTTTTATCGATAAGCCAAACATCCTACCATAACGATTGTTTTTATCGATAATCCAAACACTCCATCATAATGACAGTGAAAAACGTGTTTAAAATTATTGGAAGATTTAAACTCGTAACCTTCATTCCTTAAATCCAATTTCTAAAATTAACTAAAGAATTGAACTCATAACTTCCGTTCATTACCAAGTTTAACACCTTAAAACAAGATATAAAATTTTGTTGCCGAAACTCGCAAATAACAACCAGATAATAATATTTCTAATACGAATTTTCTATGGTGTGCCCATGGGCACACAATAGTCACTAACTCCCATGAGAATGGTAGCTTTTGATTGGTGGATAGATAATAAATATTAATGGCCCCCCTGCATTTACATCAAGTCCACCAATCAAATGAAGCCATTTCTATCAGAGTTTGTGCTTATTGTGTGCCCTTGGGCACACATTAGAAAGACCGTTTCTAATATGGTAAATGAAATTGAAATCTAATTCCTATGCATTAGTGCTTTAATCGAGGTTTTAGATTAGTCGGATGAGAAACTCTCGTTCAGTAAAATTTAAAATTACCATCATTTCACACACATCCTCACCCTTTCCCTTTCATCAATAATTCTTGTTTTTTACTGAAAAAGTAGACCATAGTTTTGACAGAGCAGAGAAAATATACTCCCTCCGTCCCACCAGATTCTTTACAGTTTCCTTTTTAGGATGTCCCATCCAATTCTTTACATTTCAAAACTTACCAAAAATAGTAAATGGGTCCCACCACTTCCCAACTTTTTCTTCCTTTTCATATTATTTTTACTCCCTTTTCACACTACTTTTACTCCACTATCTCTCTTTTATACATTAAAAATTGATGGGTCCCGCCACTTCACCCACTTTTCTTTCTTTTTTCCACTACTTTATACATATTTCTTAACCTCCGTGCCCAAACCAAACGTAAAGAATTGGCTGGGACGGAGGGAGTATGCCGGTAGGCAATAAGTAAAAAAGAGAAGGTTCATGAGTTAGAGAAGTATGTATATACCGTGAAATTAAGTTATATAAAAGTATATATCCAAAAGGGCAGGGAATGAATTCGAGGCATAAACAACTTGCAATCAAAATTTACCTTCCAAGTTAGTCACAAAATTCGAAAATCAATATAGGAGTAAACGAGACGAGAAGAAACATTTGGTTCATACAGTTTCACTATGGTAAATGCAGTCGGAATTTAATCCCATCTATAAGAATATTTAGGTTTAATTTAGCCGAAACGAGAAACTCATTTTTATTACCCGAAAAAATAATTTACTGAACTTTTAAACCACCACCACCACCAATTCACGTAAATGAATATACACAATCATCGATTCATGTTCTCATCGACAATCCAAACACCCCGACGGCAACGCAAGGGTGGTGAAAAAAAACAAGATATTATATAACATAGGAGAGAGAAATCAGATCTGCAGAAAAATAAATGAAAAAAAGTAAAGAATAAGAACTCGAACAAGATAAGATTTGAACTCTTAACCTTCATTTCTAATAAAATCTTCACCATAAACCAAACCATAATATTTCGTTACTGAAACCTGCAGAAAGTAACCTACACAACTTGCCTTCAAGTAACTAGCTATAGTTCTGCTTTAAAATTTAAACATATATAACATCTATTACCATAACTTCATAAGATACTAAGCAACAGTACTACCTAGACCCCAAGCTTCCACATCTTCACCTCCCAGTTCACTTGTCTTCATCCATGTCGTCGTCTTGACCTGCAGCCTCTCCCTCTGGTTCGAGCGGCGGGACCCAGTCTCCCCGCACCCACTCCCTATGCAACCTGAGATCCGTCCCACTGAACTCAATCTCCTCCTTAGACGGCCTGAAGTACACAGTATACCTATCTCCCTCATGAACACGAGTGATCACCCCCTCCCACCACCCATCATCATGAAACGCATCAACCTCCTCGCTCATCTTGAAAACCCTCACTCTCTCCCGCGGCGGAATGGGCCGCGCCAGGATCACATTCACACTCTCACGCAGCCGCACCTGGGAGTCCTCATCAGTCATCAACGTGTCGTACTCGATGAAAAGCTTGCGAGTCTTCTTCGTCACGGTGCGGATCACCGTGCCAGTGAACCAGGAGCCGCGGAACCCTGGCTCCTCGATGTTCACCTCGATTCGAGCGCCTCTTTTGAAAGCCTCTCGCTCGATCTCTTCCATGTTCACGCTCCCTCCTGCCATGTTTTTTTTACTGTATGAACAAAGCAACTGTTTCACAAACAATTTATGTGTGAATTGTGATATGTGGATATATAAATACAAAGCAGCGGAGAAATGGAGAGGGGGACGAAAAGGACAGAGGTAAAAATGGCAAAAACGTGAAGAGGAAGCAATGATTTGTTATTTTTGTTTTCTGTTTTTGTAAAATTATGTACTCGTTTCTGTATCGGTACAGAATAATTTATTCTTCCATTCCTTTTGTGGCAACCTCATTATGCCGCGTCTGAAAATTATGTCAGAAAGCGAAGAACACACAGGAGGTGTGTACGAATATACATCTCAAATAGTAATATTCGCGAGATTCCAATTTATCCATCCAATCAAAATATGTTACAATTCAAATATCGTTCCGACTTCGAAGCTTTTATTTTGAAAGAAGACTTCGAACTTTCGAAGCTTATTCTTTGTAAATTATGTTAGAAATCAAATCTGCACGGTAATGTTTGGTGCATTTTATAATAAATAAATATTTTATTTTCCGAGAAATAAATAACAAATAATTTTGAAAATTTTATTTTCAGAGAATTTATTTTTGAAGGAAATAATATTTATTTATAAAAGAAAACAAGTCCATCAAACAACATAATTAAAAAAATATAATAATGTTACAAAAGGAAAATCTTTTCTGGACCTTTTTATACGATTTTTATCGAAACCTATTATTATTAACATTACTCTTGGATCTAAACTTTGTGATATACAGTGTATCCATAGGGGTCGATTGAGATGAAATAATAAAACTCAATGGAGGTTCATTTCGACCCCTTTCTACATTTCTAATTTTGTATTCTATAATCTACTTAATTACGAGAAAAACTTACTGTTTCCTCACTAATTCTTACATCAACTTAACTAAGCCGTAATGTCCTGTTAATGTAAAATGTTGATATTAACCATAATGTTGATAAACTGAGAATATCATATGAGCGGCTTCCCGTTATCTACATGTCGGATAACAACTATGGATAGTTTGACATGAAACCTACTAATTTACGAATTGTTAAAGGATAGACCCCTCGGCCCAGCACGCCAAGGCCCAAGAGGTCCAGCCCACCTTTCAAATTATCCCAACGTTACTACTGTAACGGTTGAGGACGGGGATCACGCCGCACTTAAAACTGCATTATCTTCCTCCCGAATCGGGCGGGACCGTTACGAACATGAGTTCTCCTCCCCCTATAAATAACTGGTAAATCATGGGTAAAGATCATTCATACTTACATATATACACACTTTTACGCTTGCAGTTCTCTATCCACTCTTGAGCCACTAATTTATTCTCACGCCGGAGGTGAATCGGGGGGACAATCCCTCGCATTTTTTTCTATTTCAGGTCACTTACAAAGCTTTGGTACCGGTAGAATCTTAGCTCTAACACGAATAAACTGTCATTCTTAGTTTCCAGTAAGTCCCCCTTCTTATTTTTAGAATTTCAGTTTACAAACATAATCATTATTAATTATTTAGTGTGTATTTTTGTATGGCACAGTTTGATTGTACTATGTTTTGAAAGCCTTATCCCTTGTGAGGTTGGGAAGAAGCAAAAACAATTAGTCTGGAAATTGCAATTACAAATTTGCGCTGGATAGTGTGATAGAAAATAAATATAGTGAGATAGTATTATATGATAATTGTCTTGCGACAAAAATAAAAAGTTGTGGTTAGGGATGGGCACGAGGCACTTCGGGGTCGGGGAGGGCTATCCCCGCCCCCGATTCCCGAATTCAAAATTCACACCCGATTCCACCGCGAACCCCGAACGGGGATTATTTTCCTCCATGATCCCTGTCCCGAACGGGGAACGTGGATTCTCACGGGGAGTCGGGAAATTATATTTTTTAATAAAAAATAATAACATGTTAATATATAATCTACTTCTTAAGAAAAAAACAAATGACCAACACCTTATATAATAATAAATGGCATTATATCATATTTTCAACATCTTATCATATCAAAAATTGATTTATAATATAAATAAATGACAATTCTAAATTAAAATTAACAACTGCGGCGGTAAAATAATAATTTTATAGACTTCCTTCTACTGATTTTTTACATAAAAAATTACCGCTTTACTCCTGAAGACGTTAATTTAACAGTCAACTTCACGAAATATTGTCAAATAGATGCATATCGAAGCGCTTTTTAAACATTAGGGTTCGTATTGACAAGAAGTTTTGTTTAAGATCAGATCAAAAAAACGCTTAAACTTATAGGGTGCAAAGTGTAAATTACTCTAGACAATTTGTATAGATAATTTTTTTCGGGGATTATTATAATTAATGGAATTGGACTTAGTTATTTAAACCGAAAGTAATTGTTAATGTACGCTTATTAACGCACGATGAAAAATGGATAGAAGAAATCAAATACCACAATCTCAAATAAAGGGTGCTCGATGTACAAGTCAATTATGGGGGTGTTTGTTCCCGGTTTAAAAGTCGGGCTTCTGGTTTATAAGTTATAAGCACTTATTTGTACCGTTTGTGTAAAAAGTCAAGAAGCACTTATAAAAAGCTAGGAATGCTAACTTTTGTTTCAGGGCTTCTGCTTATTTCCCAAACACTTTAATCATTTATAAGTCTTAACTTGCTTCTAACTTCTACTTCACTTTTTTATTTTAAGCAATAAGCACTTATATTAAGCTCACTCAAGTAGTCCCTACGATAGAGCAAGTCCAATGCTAGATGCTATATATCTATTGCTATTGCTATAATATAGCACTAAAAAGTGTTTTTTGTTGCTAAAATAAAACTTGCACTCCAATGCTAAGTTCTATAACTAGTTTCAAATTTAATCAACTCATGAACTTTTACCTAACTTCTATATAGAACCAACTTACTCCCTCCATTCCATTTTAAGTGTCAATTTTTTGACTTGGCACAACTATTAACATAGTACAATTATTAGGTTATACTATCATTAATATAAGTTTTATTTTCCAATTTTGTCCATCAACCATGAATAAATTTCAATGAGAGTTTTATTTTATATAATTTGATATGAGCTTAAATTTCATGACCATCAATTGGCTAGCGTGGAAGAAACAAATGACCAACACCTTATATACTAATAAATGGTACTATATCATATTTTCAACATCAGATCATATCAAAAATTGATTTATAATATAAATAAATGACAATTCTAAATTATATTATATTAATATTTAGTTATAATTGATCAATAAAAATAAAGATAATTTTTAATTTTAATAATATTATAAAAGGTATCTATTTTTAATAATTTATTTAGTATAATATATATAAATATATATATTATTATCACTCCCTCCGTCCCCACGTTTTTTACATTGGGGGACGGGTACTCGGCAATCATTCTAATACTCTCATAAAATGTAGTTAGATAAATTATTTTGAACTTTTTTCCTTCCGAATAAAAGTTTGATGTATACAATTTTAGACAAAAAAGAAATTTTTTAGAAATAAGTTATACAACTATGTTTTATATGCCCCTTAAAATACGTGTCAAGCAATGTAAAATAACTATAAAGAAATGAGAGGGACGGTGGGAGTATTATATATACACAATCGGGGCCGGCGGTCGGGCCGAGGAGACACGAATCTCCGACCCTGCCTCGATCCCCGAATTTTTTGTAATACTTTACTCGATCCCCGTTCCGCCCCCGAAAAATTTCCCGAATCCCCGAACAGAACAGGCCGGGGATTTTTCTTTCTGAATTTACAGTACGAACAAAAGCATTGTTTCACACAAACAATTCATGTATGTTGTGGGATACATAAATACAGAGTAGCATAGAAAGCAGATGTGACAGCCCGAGAATCCGGGGGCCTGGATTCTGACGTCACCACATAAAACCCATTTTTAAACACTTTTGAAAACCTGTATTATTTTTTTTTTTTTTAAAGATCATAAATCGAATGATTTCAAAACCTGAATTTCAAACTTGAAAGCCATAATAGGAGAATTTCAAGAGAACATTTAAACTTTAATAAATGATTCGAAAGAGAACATTTAAACCCCCTAAAAGCAACAGGATCGCTTCCAGGTTACAGTATTGAAATTAGAATCCACCACTATTATTACACAACATCTCTTACCAAATCAGATCATTTTCGATAAGAAGAATCACTGTCAACTATTCCAGCTATGACTTACATCTGAATCTCAATAGCACAACTCTAGCTTGCACCAACCTCATCAACTTTCCTGCACACTCCTCGACCACTGGATCCTCAACTCTGTCTCCTCGCCTAGCATTAGCCTTATTCACAATCTCAATCAATCATCTCATCTTTAAGCCTTTCTGAAATGGTTAGAAAGGAATAGCAAGGGTGAGCAACAATGCTCAGCAAGTAATAATAAACAATAACAATTCTGAATCAATATGATAGAAGTTCAAAGGCTCAAGATACTTTAGTAAAAGATTCGACATAAATTCATAAGATTAAGGTATTGTATAGAATGATTCACAATACCTTGCATCAATGGAATACTGGAGGAATTCAATCTTTCCAAGAGAATTATCGAATTGGACTATCACATTTTAATTAAAACCAAGGTTAGGATGCTGATCAGACATACCTAACCCCGAGCAGGCCCCGCCATGCTCTATGACTGGATCCAAGGCACTCATTGGCCTAACCTGACCATTCATCTGGTCTGACCACTCATCGGGTCCACATGTTTATATAAAAACAATAATCCAATTCTCTAATTCAATTCAAGAAGCCAATGTAAATCAACAGAACATCATCATAAATATCATCAACAACAGAATAATTCCAAATCAAACTTTGATAATAATCTATTCATAAATTATGATCCATCATTTCATAAATCACAGTTCAGGAAATCCTCAACTATTCAGTATCCTCCATTATCGGCTAAGCAACTGAATTTAGCCTGCTAAACCAGCATGACAATGGCGGGTTGAATAATCAAGAAGATCCCAATTCATTCAAAGCTCTAACTATCACTGAGCAACACATGCTTCAATGACAATCTGAACTTCGAATTAATTTGTAAAACGGAGATTCTTTAGAAACTTGAAGATTAGAAAGAATGGGTTAGAATACTCGCACTTTCGAACATTGAAAAGAAAGGTATGAATACTTGAAGCATATACCAAAGGAATGGATCAGAATATTTGCAATATATCCAAGAGAAAGGTTTAGGATACTTGCCTTAAATCTGACTCCAGTCTCATAGCTCAACCTCATCTTTCCACTTTCACAATCTATTCATATTATAATTTCTAGACCATCTCTAGCCGTACTCTATTCGCCACATCGCTTCGCTTACTCGATTCATCCCTTATTCGCTTTGCAATACCATTTCGACTTCCTGACGTCTTCGAGCGTACACGTCTCGTCCAAATCCTTTACGAGAATAAGATAATACTATAGTCACTAAACAATATATCGCATATACATATCACGTATACCGATACCCACTTATATATCCCTTTAAACTTATCAGATACCACGTAACACATAAGCATGCTTTGACTCTAACATATAGTCAATCATATTCCACATAACATATCACCAATCAATTATCATATAAATCTTGTCAAAAATCCGACATCATCTCGTCTATTTATTAGACTATCCACCTGAAAGGCATATGTTAAGCCTATTTGTATTTAAGAGTATCAACTCAACTCTGATAAGAAAGAAAGTAAATTAGCAAGCACTATTGAAGGAATCCGTACGAAGAACGTCAAGTGATTTATTAAAATCATATGTCTGAAGAATTTCAGGATGCTGCTGCACACCACTGAAAGAAGTTCATTAATATGTTCAAGCCTCAGTGTACAAATAATATTTTGTAGCACGTCCAGAAGTCCAGAAGGTATAAAGTTTTAATACTTTATTTATTCAGAAGATTCCAAACTATTCCTACTTATGAAGAAGAACTACGAAGACAAAGACTCGATGAACAAGCCACTTCACAAATGTTTAATTGATAAAGAATATTTGATTCAGCTAGATACAGATGAACCAGACAGTACATTTGTGTGTCAGCTACTCCGATTAATTATTCTGCATCAACAATAGGTGGTCGTTCAATCAAGACAAAGAATCAGATCGTTTAAAGGAAGACAGAAGACCTTCTACTGAAGTTGTGCTCAATATAATTATTCTTTTAATTAATTCACATCTCAAAATAATTATATAAGTTATGTAATTTATTTATTAAATTAATTCACACTCGAATTAATTTAATTTATGAATTTATATAATTAATATAATTAAGTGGATAATTATTGGATTAATTATATATAAGAAAATGCATTTTATATGGTTTTTGAGCACGGTATGACAATCTATTTGATTGTCATACCGCACTTTGCCAACTGCCTAAGTCAGGAGGCATGACAAACCAAAGGTTTGTCATACCGAATGACTTAGGTATGACAATGGATCATTGTCATACCGAAGTCACAAGGTATGACAATGCCTTGGTTTGTCATACCGTTTGTCATACCGTTTGTCATACCGTTTGTCATACCGTTTGTCATACCGTTTGTCATACCACCTGATGACTTAGCCTCCAAGGTTCGATTGTCATACCTTCCCATGTTTGTCATACCGTTTGTCATACGGATGTCATACCTATTCAAAATCAGCATGACAATGCTTGTAATTGTCATACCTTCCCACTGATTGTCATTCTGATTGTCATACCTTCCCTTAGATTGTCATACCTTCTCATTTGTGCCATGACAATGCTTGTAATTGTCATACCTTTTGTCATAGCACTTGTGTAATTGTCATAGAGCTTCCTAAGGGTTGTCATGCCTTGCTTTGTCATACAAGTTCAATGGTTTGCCTATATATATGGCTTCACCACTTCATTTGTTCAATGTTCATTGCATTGTAAAGCTTTCAAGTTGTGCTAAACTTGCTATTGTTTAATCCACAGTTTTCTGTGCTTTGATCACTCGGTTGTTTTAATCCGCTAAGTTAGAATACTTCCTGTCGAATTTATTCTACGAACCAGTGGACTTTAAAACGAACCATATTAATTATATAACGACTTAAAAATTGTTATATTAATTAATTTAAATCTGATTAACAAGTTAAACTCCAATCAGATTATTCCGCCGCGATTATTTTGTGACGATTGTATTCAACCCCCCCTTCTACAATCGTATCTGGACCTAACAATTGGCATCAGAGCAGTTGATACCATTTTCAGTATCAGATCCTATACTCACTCTGTAACGTCCAAATATTTTTTATTCGAATTAATTTTATTCCAAAAATTAATTTTGATTTAAAATATTTTTCTTTCAAAAATCCAAATCTCATCCAAACACTATTCACTTCAATTTCAAATATTTTTTAATTCGAATTAATTTTTTTTTAAAAAAAATTAATTTTGATTTAAAATATTTTTCTTTCAGTAATCCAAATCTCATCCAAACACTATTCATTTTAATCTTTAAAAAAAATGAGTACGCAAAAGATCAGTAGCATTAAAATCCCACCGTTCAGCCAGGAACACTTTGGCCTATGGAAGAGGCATATGTTCCTATTCCTCCGCACTGCGAACAGAAAATACATCGGGATTTTGGACAAAGGTGTTACTACTCCGATGAAGGTCATTTTAGCACACGAAGAGGATGGTATGTTGATACCTCATCAGGTCATTCCGAAAGAACTTTCTGAGTACACCGATGAAGAGAGTGATCAGATGAACTTAGATGATGCTCTTCAACTAATCTTGGTTGAATCTCTAAATCCAGTGATGTACAATGCTGTTGTAAATTGTACGAACGCCAAGCAAATCTGGGATACATTAGAGATTATCAATGAAGGCTCAGAGGAAGTTAGGGAAAACAAGAAAGAGATACTGATGGCTCAGTATGAACAGTTTGGTTCCCATCCCGGTGAAGGGATTTCAGAAGTATTTATCAGACTTAATAATTTGATAAATAATTTAAATCTGAATGGGAAATTCTACGACAAGAAAGAAGTCAACTTGAAGTTTCTCTTGACCCTTCCCGAACATCTGGAACACAGAATCACTGCCATCAGGGAAAGCAGAGATCTGCATGAGATTTCTCTGGAAAGACTCTACGGAGTTTTGAAAACTTATGAACTGGAGCAAGTTCAGAGTAAACAGAGATATGGCTGGGGTAAAACACAGAACCATTCGAGAGCTCTAGTTGTTGAGTCACCTGTACTGGAAGAAAAGAAGAAGGATGTTGTTGTTCCTTCTAAGACTACTCAGGAGCTTGTTGTACCTGAGATGGGTCAGACTGCCTCTTCCAGTGGTGATGATGAGTTCTATACAATGGAAGAGCTGGAACTGTTAGAAGATCAATCTCTATCCCTGTTTGCCAAGAAGTTTGGAAACATGAGATTCCGGAAGAACCCTTCCTATAAATACAAACCTACTGTTAGTAAGTTTCAGAAGGGGGGCTATTCATCTTCTACAAGCAAAGGAGGATACAAGACTGGGATGGTAGACAGAAGCAAGTTCAAATGCTTCAATTGTGGTGAACCTGGACACTTTGCAACTGAATGCAAGCAGCCCAAGGTTCAAGGAAAGAGAAAGGATTCGTATGATGAGCTGAAGCAGAAGTATGATGCCTTAGTAAGAAAGCATCATGGAACTTCTGGAAGTCAAAGCTTCAAGAGCAAATCATATCTAGCAGAAGGGAAAAGCTGGGATGATACAGATAGTGATGAAGAAGAGCAGATTGGGAATGTTGCTCTCATGGCTAATGCTGGATCATCTTCACCTCCTCCTGCTGGAAGCTTTCAGGTAGATCCTACATGCCCTAAACTGTTTATGCAATTAGGACTCGAAAGAGATGATGCTATTAAAAGGTTGAAAGCTGCCAATCTTAAAATTGATACTTTAGTCTTAGATATTCATGCTTATAAAATGAATGAGATGAAAGTATTAAAACCTAAAATAGAACAATTGACTATGGATTTAGGATTACAATGTGCTAAAGTCAAAGTTCTAGAGAAAGGTGAGATTGCTTTAAGACTTCAGCTAGACGAAGAGAAAGTGAAATGTAAAGCCTTTAAGGATGCCTCCATGATAGTCAAAGAACTTAATGATAAACAAGAGATCAAGAGAACTGTTGGAATAGGCTTTGACTATAACAAATCTGTAGGTAAGGCTAGTAACATTACTCCCTTTAAGAAGAGTGCAAAGGAGAGAGGAATTCCTTTTGTTTTGAAAGATTCCCCTCAACCTTTGTTTAAGGCCTCAGAAGCTGAACCTCTGTTAGAAACTCCTGTTGTCATTAAATATGAACTCAAACAGGAAGACCTTAAAATGAAAGAGAGTAATGAGAAGAAAGATGAGATTCCGACATCACTGAAACCAATCAAAGTGAAAGGCAATGTTAGGTTGCCTAAAGCTGGTTTAGGTGTCAACTCTGAGAGAACTAAATTCAACAAGCCTAATAGTTTCGTGAACAGTAAGAACAGAGATAACAGATGTCATTCTACTGAGAACTTTAAAACTGTTAACAAAGTTAGAGTAGAATCTGTTGACGTTCCTACTGTGATGACTGATACTCCTGTTGTTCCTGCTTTTGATGCATGTCATAAATACTGTGGTGTTGATAATTGTATGACTTGTGCTTTCAATTTGATGTCTGCATATTTTAAAAATTTGCATGCTAAAAATGAAAACACATCACCTAGACAACACACAAACAACAAGCATGCTAGATCAAAGACTGCTAGTCCTTCTCACAAGAGAAAGGAGACTTATGTTCCAAAGCCTAAAACCAAGGTTTATAAGGCTGTTGTTAAGGAAGTAAGTTCAGTCAAATCTGAACCAAGTATCAGTCCAAGGGGCTCTGTTGTTACACCTGATAGAAATCAGTTCTTTAAGTTTGCTGGACCCAATCAAGTGTGGGTCCCAAAGGATGTTTAATCATGTTGTTTTTTGCAGGGTGCCAGTGGAATTGTTCGTGTTACCTGGGTGCTTGACAGTGGAGCGTCAATGCACATGACTGGCAACAAATCCCTGCTGGAGGACATAAGAGAAGGAGCTGGCCCTACAGTCAGTTTTGCTGATAATAGCAAAGGTCGTACTGTGGGATATGGCAAGTACAAAATTGGAAGGATCATCATAGAAGATATTGCAATAGTTGAAGGACTTCAACATAATCTCCTGAGTGTCAGTCAATTCTGTGACAAAGGATATTATGTTCATTTTGAAAAGGAGATATGTATCATTAAACATATCAAGGATAAGCGTCCTTCACTATGTGGCATAAGGAAAGGCAATATATTCGTAGCTGATTTGTCTTCAGGACCTGGAAACGAAGTTCACTGTTTCTACGCCAAAGCGTCTGCTGAAGATAGTTGGTTATGGCATAAGAAACTCTCACACCTCAACTTCAAAACCATGAACTCTCTAGTCAAGAGAGATCTAGTGAGAGGTTTGCCTTCCCTGGAATTCTCAACTGATGATCTTTGTGAAGCTTGTCAGAAAGGAAAAGCGAAGAGAGCATCTCACAAAGGCAAAACCATCAATACCATTACAGATCCACTTCATTTGTTGCATATGGATTTGTTTGGCCCTGTGAATGTTGCATCTATTGATGGAGGAAGATATGCCTTAGTCATTGTGGATGACTTCTCGAAATTTACTTGGGTTTACTTCCTGGCTTCTAAGGATGAAACCCCGTTGACAGTGATTGATCATATAAAGTTAGTTGAATTGGATAAAGGTGTGCCAGTCAAAGCTGTAAGGTCAGACAATGGCACAGAATTCAAGAATCAAACTCTAATCAACTTTTACTCTGAAAAGGGAATTAGAAGGCAGTATTCAGCACCAAGGACTCCACAGCAGAATGGAGTCGTCGAAAGAAAGAATCGTACACTGATCGAAGCTGCAAGGACTATGATTGCTGAAGCAAAGCTTCCACTGTACTTTTGGGCTGAAGCTGTGTCTACTGCCTGCTACACCCAGAATAGAACTTTGATCAACAAGGATCATATGAAAACTCCATTTCATCTGTATAACAACAAGAAGCCTTATGTCAAACATCTTCATGTATTTGGAACCAAGTGTTATGTTCTCAAAGATGGTGAAGAGAACTTGAACAAGTTTGAGCCAAAGGCATCTGAAGCAATTTTTGTTGGTTATACAAACAATGCTTATAGAGTTTTTGTAATTGATACTCTGTCAGTGAAAGTTAGTGTCAATGTAACATTTGATGACACTAAACTACCAAGTTTACAATCTGCTGATCCATCTGAATCTCTGAAGTTTGATAACTATCCAGATTCTGATTCAGATGATGATGTGCCACCTGAGGTTGCAACAGGTGATGACAACAATGATAATGATCCAGGCAATGGTGGAGGAAATGGCAATAATGCTGGAGATTCCACTAATGCTAGTGGTGGATCATCAAGTCAACCTGGCAACAGCTCAGGGGGAGCTGGTGGATCAACTAGTCACACACATCAGCCTAATGATGATACTGCTGAATCATCAAGGACACAACTTCCAAGGGAAAGGATTTGGAGCAGAGATCATCCCTTTGATCTGATTATTGGTGATCCTGATGTTGGTGTAAGGACTAGAAGTGCTACGACAAATGAATGTTTATTTTCTGGATTTCTATCTCAACTAGAACCAAAGAAAATAGAAGAAGCACTTGCTGATCCTGATTGGGTTCTTGCCATGCAAGAAGAACTCAATCAATTTGAGAGACAAGAAGTCTGGGCCCTGGTTCCAAGACCAAAAGGAAAATCTACTATTGGAGCTAGATGGGTCTTCCGTAACAAGT
The DNA here is from genome assembly GCF_001625215.2 of Daucus carota subsp. sativus. Taxonomy (NCBI): domain Eukaryota; kingdom Viridiplantae; phylum Streptophyta; class Magnoliopsida; order Apiales; family Apiaceae; genus Daucus; species Daucus carota. The sequence goes on along the minus strand of NC_030382.2, from coordinate 33,571,863 downwards.
TAGATGGTGATGGCATTGTTGTGAGAAATAAAGCCAGACTGGTTGCAAAAGGTTATTCTCAGGAAGAAGGAATTGATTATGATGAAACCTATGCTCCAGTTGCTCGTCTTGAAGCCATCAGAATATTTCTTGCATTTGCTGCACACTCCAACTTCAAAGTTTATCAGATGGATGTGAAAAGTGCATTTCTGAATGGAAAGCTGGAAGAAGAAGTATATCTGGAACAGCCCCCTGGCTTTGAAAATCCAGAGTTTGCTGATTTTGTGTACTTCCTATTCAAAGCTGTCTATGGACTCAAGCAGTCACCAAGAACATGGTATGACACCCTCTCTGAATTTTTGATTGAAAATAAATTTACTAGAGGTGTCATAGACAAAACTCTCTTTTACAAATTGCATGATAATGAGATGATATTTGTTCAAATATATGTTGATGATATTATATTTGGTTCTACTAACGATAACTTGTGCAAGAGATTTGCTAAGTTAATGCAGAGTAATTATGAGATGAGTATGATGGGTGAACTGTCCTACTTCCTTGGTCTTCAAGTAAGCCAAAAGGAAGATGGAATATTCATTTGCCAATCAAAGTATGTCAGAGATCTTCTAAGAAAGTTCAATTTAGAAGACTCTTCTCCGGCAAAGACACCCATGGCCACTGCCACAAAGCTTGACCAGGATAAATCTGGTAAGAAAGTTGATATTACAAGCTATCGAGGTATGATTGGCTCATTACTTTATCTTACTGCAAGCAGACCAGATATCATGTTTGCAACATGTTTATGTGCTAGGTTTCAGGCTGATCCTAAGGAATCACATCTTATAGCCGTCAAAAGAATCTTTAGATATCTTAAGGGTACACCTGGTTTAGGTATTTGGTACCCTAAGAATACTGGTTTTGACTTAACCGGCTATACAGATTCTGATTATGCAGGTTGCAGGATTGATAGAAAGAGTACGTCTGGAAGCTGTCAATTTCTAGGACGTCGGTTGGTTTCCTGGTACAGCAAGAAGCAACACTCAGTGTCTACTTCTACTGCTGAAGCTGAGTACATAGCTGCTGGCAGTTGCTGTGCTCAGATTCTCTGGATCAGAAACCAATTAAATGATTATGGTATTTCTGTCGACAAAATTCCAATATTTTGTGACAATACCAGTGCCATAGCCATTTCAAACAATCCAGTGCAACACTCCAGGACCAAGCACATAGATATCAGGTATCATTTTATTCGAGAACATGTCATGAATGGAACTGTGGTGTTACATTTTGTACCCACGGCTGATCAAATTGCTGACATCTTCACTAAACCACTTGATGAATCCACTTTCTCTAAGTTGGTTTGTGAGCTAGGGATGTTAAATATGCCATGATTCTCTTTGTATATTTTATATATTTGTTTTATATATTATTATATATTTTTGTGAATTTTCTGTGTAATTATATGTATTTTATTAGATTTTATATAATTGTTTGTAAATTATCTGATAATTTTCTGTGTAATTATGCATGTTCATATATGTCTCTGTTAATTTTCTAAGTGCTGCATACTCCCCTGTATTATTTTTCAAGCATTTAGATAATTATTTGTTTCTATTTTGTATTTTTCAAAATTAATTAAGCATAAATATTAGTTTTTAAGTTAATTCATTTTAATGAATTAAAGTTAAATTCATAAATATTTATATTTAATTAAAGTTGAATTTTACAAAATATTTGTGTAATATTCTAGATTTTATTTATATTAGGTTTTTGATTTTATGTGTAAAAAGGTTTTATTTCAAAAGAAAATCAAAAATCATAATATTTGCATATATTTCTGTTCTTAATTTTATTTAACTCGGCATGACAATCTGAAAGATTGTCATACCGAGTCTGAGTGCCTGTTTTGAGTTTCTCGGTATGACAATGAGTCATATGTCATATTAAGGTAAGTTGTGTGTTTCATACGCTTTATGAAACTCGGTATGACAATTTAATCAATTGTCATACCGAGTTCTTTTAAACCCTCACCAACCCGTTTAAACCTCGGTATGACAATCATTTTGATTGTCATACCGAAGTCAAAACAACCAATATGACATAACCTCTTTTGTCATACCACTGTACCACTTCACCTTCACTCGCGATATACACACACAGTCGTATATATATATATATCGCCATTGTTTCTTCGCCGAGTTTTTCAAGTTTTCTCGTTATAAACTTGCTGGTTACTATCTTTTCAAGCGTTTATTGCTTGCTGGTTGCTAATTAATCGTATTCTGAGCCGTTATTCTGCCAAAATTTCGAGAGAATTTCAAACCCTTATTTCACGATTTCGAGGCTGTTTACACGCGATTTGTGCTCGTTTGTGGCCTTCAAATCTTTGTTGTGATCATCCCTTGAGTTTCCCATCTGCATTTCGAAGTGTTTAACAGATTTGGAGGTTGGGGCTTTTCGACTTTTAGTTCGAATTTTGAAGGGTTTTTCGAGAATAGTAGGACTTGTTTGGATTATTGGTGAACTTTGGGACTTTGTTGGATATTGTGGAATTAAATTGGCTATTTACAATTTAATTAATTTTTAATTCGAGTTTAATCAATTAATTCGAATTATTAATTAATTGGTTAATTGTTAATTAATTATTAATTGAAATTTACGAGAAATTTGAGAATTAACATTTTATTTGAAAAATTCTCGTCTAATTCAATTTTTAATTATAAAATGGCTGGCCAATTTGTTATCGGTGAGACCAACTACAACGGGTATTTGGACCCTGATTCCAGCTTAGAGAGATTCAGACCTTGGGTGAGGTTTCTGAATAGTCAAAGTTTAGTCAGCACGGCCATCACTGCTCATGCTGATTTACAGATTCGTCCACTTCAAGACTTCTACTCCTCTGCACTCAATACCACTCTCTTGGACAGCTACAGGGTTTCGGGAAATATTACTGGAGGTCGGAGCATTACCATTTCAGTAGATGATGTCAACAGAATTCTTGGGTTTCCCCGAAACAACTTTGCTGAGATTCCGACAGATGCTGAAATTACTCAATTCTTTCAGACCATTCTTTATCAGGGAGAGATACATCTACCAAGAATGCTGAAAGGGAACTTGAAACCTGAGTGGGATTTATTCTTCGATACACTGGCAAAGGTCTTTTCCCCAACCACTCGAAGTAACTTCAATATCATATCTTCCCTTCTTCAAATCATTGGATTCTGCATTGTTCACAATCGACGAATCAACTTTGGCAAGTTGATTCTTCAGTCGATTCTAAAGAAGTTGGGACCTCTCAGTAGTCGATCCGTTGCACAGAATCCCAGGGTTGTCTGTTTTTACCCTCGGTTCTTAATGCTGTTTTTGAATGATAAGATGACGGACGCTGAGAAGAATTCATACTTCAACTCTCCAATTGCACCAACTCAGCGTGTCTGTACGAAGTTGATGAAAGCTCTGACAAACAAAAGAAAATATGAGAATCTTCCACTAATAGTGACTCCATACCTGATGGAGCAGATCAAATGCAACAACCACAACAACACCATTCACCACACCAATCACCATATCAATCACCACATCAATCTCCTTACCAATCACCACACCATTCCCCTCTACATCAAACACATCAATCACAATCATTTGAAGACGAACCTCAGGAATACAACTTCTTCGAAGCTCAACCGTCTTCATCTGAACCTCTACCACAACAACAACACACCCACTATATACCACAAACACAATCAACATCCCAACCTTTACCTGCTGACTCAACATCAAATCCAGAGTTGCAGTCCTTTCGACAGGACCTACAGGTAGCTCAGGTACTTTCTGACTTCTCGTCTAATTTTAATGTTGATGTATCAGATTTTGTTGGTGACATTGATTTTGTTTTCCAGCCTACCAGCAATGAACCTGACAACACACAGGTTCATAACCTAGCTGAAGATTCTCTTCAACAAATATTCGTTTCTCCAAACACATCAACCAACACTTCAATGCAACCTGTTCGTAAAGTTGCGAGGAAACGGAGTTCGAGTAGTTTAACGAGTCAACCCGCAGCTCTGTCTTCCATTAAGAAGCCTAGGTTGGAAGCCCTGGAGACATCTGCAGCCTCATCCTTGCCTTCCCAAAAAGGCTTGGACTTGGAACAGGCAATGAAACAGTCTCTGGACTCATTCTCTCAACAGAGTGAAGCCATTGAAGTTGACCGCTCTGCCACGGTACCCTGTACAGAGTCAAGCACTGCGCTAGCACTCACGCTAGTGCAAGACCAAACAAATTCACAGGTTACTATGTTTACTGATTGCACAGATTTTCAAAACCAGTTTATCATGTATGAAAACTTTTCTGATCAAACTTTCTTTTCTGATCAGGCGGTACTGGCAACGTGCAAGTAAACTTGCCCTCACAGGCTTCCGGAGGACAGTTTGTTCCTCCACTACCTTTGAACCCTCTCAGGGGCATTGGTAGTTTATACAGGTACAGCTGGAAGAGTGCAAACAATGAGTGATGAAAGGCAAACACTGAGCGATACACATGCACGTGAGGCTAGTGAAACAACTATGAGTGTACGTGAGGTGAGTGCACACACTGACCCGGCTCTGTTTGAGGAACAAATGTCTAAGCTTAGAGCTGAATTAGCCGGATGATAGCTGAAAATGAGAGGCTAAAGGGTGCACAGTTGGTGACCCTAGAGAAGAAAGCTGATGAA